>NW_027248465.1:78851-678851 GCF_031021105.1 Erythrolamprus reginae
ATGTAGATTCTAGTTAGTATAATGTTATGACTGGAGAAGATTCAAAGGTTTCTATACTTTACAAACAAATCTGGCCTGTTTAAAATCAACATCTTGCTTCTTTTGTATCATTTAAAAAGCTTGGAAACTTTTATAATCCAGATTCATCCTGAAATTCATTTGCCGGTACTCCTCCACTTACAAACTGTCCATTTCATGGCATTCAAAGCTACAACGGCACTAAAAAATGTGGTCTATGACCATTTTCCACAGTTATGACCTTTGCAGCATCCCCATGATCACATAATCAAAATTCAGATGATTGGCCTCTAGTTCATATTTAAGACCATTGCTGTGTTCCAAGGTCATCTGATCACCTTTTGCCCCCTTCTGATAAGCAAACTCAATCGGGATACTCAATTATAAACCACAGGGATTCACTTAATTGTGGCAAGAAAAGTGGTAAAACGGAACAAAACACACTTAACAAATGTCTCACTTAACAACATAAATGTTGGGCTTAATTGTATCATAGGTTGAGGACTACCTGCATTTAGCCTTACCCAAACTAAGACCGAATACAAGTTCTATCATCTGTTCATCCATAAACCATTGGTAATTTTTAAACATTTTAGGCTCTGCAGTTAGAAAAGACCCAAATTCTGTAGTCAAGTTTTCAAATTTGGGAGCATGTAATACATGTTGCGTTCCGAAAGTAATGCAATTATTTGTTTTTAAAGTAATTTATAGAACGGATTTGCACAAACACTTAAAATTCTTCAAAGTACTGTCCTTGGGCCTCTACACATTTTTTCCAGTGACTCTGCCATGACCGGTTCGCGCCCCTGGAAGGCGTCTTCGGGGTCCTCTCACAAGGTCTTCGTCACGGTTGATTGGATCTCTTCTATGGACAAAAAGCGGGTTCCTTTCAGGGATAGGAACAAAAAGAAGTCTGCTGAGGCAACGTCAGGACTAGGGGGGGGGGATCATTATCACCTGGGAGTTTGGCCAGGAACTCGTGGACTCATAGCGCATTGTGGCCAAGTGCGTTTTTTGTCCATAGAAAAAATCCAATCAGCCGTGACGAAGACCTTGCGAGAGTTCCCCGAAGACGCCTTCCAGGGCGTGTACGGTCATGGCAGAGTCGCTGGAAAAAATGTGTAGAGGCCCAAAGATAGTACTTTGAAGAATTTTAGATGTTTGTGCAAATCTCTTCAATAAATTACTTTTTTAAAAAAATTGCATTACTTTCGGAACGCACCTATATTAATTGATAAGGGTTTTTTTGTTCCTTCTTTCTATCATGTTGATCATTCTGCTTTGAAGAATTAGTTGTAGTGACTATACTAACCATCCTCCTTTTAAAATCCTTTCCAAATTCAACACATTCTCCCTCCCTCCCTCCCTCCATTCCTTTTGGCAAAATTCTTTGAGTCAAACTGTGGAATCCAGACATTTAATAAATGAAAGTTCTACTGCAATCATTTTTATACCCAGGAAACTTCACCTGCTCATTTCTATCTGACTGATTTCTGTCACTAAAAACTAGCAAGAAATGGTTTGGAAAAAATAGCACCCCAAGTTTGGATTCCATCCTGAGAAATCCTGCAATTAGTGAGGTGACCTATATTTTCCCAAGAAAAAGCCTAAAAATGGACAGAATATTACAGCAGAAATGCAATACATTTCACCATATAGCAAAATAAGGATGGTGACTATCATGACTTCATGTACCCAGTCTTATTATGCTTCATGTTTAAACCAGACTTCTACTCAACAGCTCTTCAAATAAAGGAATGTCCTATGTAAAACAGTACACATGATCATCCTATACTTTATCAAACATTTTAACAAGGTACAGAGAAATAAATGATCTTAATATTTAAACAGATCCAGCATTCAGGACAGCTGGAGATTAGAAAAATTGGATGGATGGTTTTGCCTCCATAAGATGTTCCAGCCTTCTTAACCTTTATTCGGGCTTTGGTACATATATATTCGATACTGTGAAGGATTTAATTCCACACGTGATTGAAATCAGTGCCAAAAATCTACATAGTTAATTCATGACTAACAAATCAAAAATATTTGTTCTTTGAAAACCAGAGACAAGATAAAACCCAGCACTGTTTAAGTTTAGTCTTACAATGTTTAACATATATGTCAGAGAAACTCTGCAGTTTCATAGAATTGGTATAATCTTTGTATTCTTCTGACATGTACATAAATTAAATATGGCTCTTCAATGGTTATAAATAAAAATAGACAAGACTGCCAATTTTTTGTTTATGTGAGGCCAAGATTGGAGAATCAAGGATGTGGAGTGCTGGATGAGATGTAGTTGGGGTCAAAGGGCCGCTAAGCCTGGCAGAAGGTACCATTTTGCTGAATTTTGACCACTATCCTGCTTGCAACGACCAAGTTCAGGTTTATTAATCAGACCAGTGAAATATAGCCTGATTGTGCACTCTGTCCTCTACACGAGCATTTATCTGCAAGAGAAATAGGTAGGGTATACAGCTGCAAAGAGCTGTGAGTTCATGTCTCTTTCTATCTGCCTATAGTTCCCAATAATGGAAGATGTTGTAAAAGTCTGCCAGGGGAGATTTCCCAGTAAAAGCAATGCACATAAATTCTAATATATGTGTCTGAAGAAAAGATTGATTTCTGAAGAAGCAAACCACAGAGCAGATATGGTGTAATATTTCAAGAGATGTTTATGCATCACAGGCTTCCTTCTATTCCTTCCCCCTTTTCCCCCTCTTTCTTTTTCAGGGAAAGGAGGCAGTTTTGGAATGGCAGAGAGACCGGCTCACAGTAAATATGAAGAATTTGTTGCCTTTTTATGCCCCTATAAATCCTCTGGATAGCCAGAAAGGCATCTTTGAAGCTTTTGTATTGAAATCCCAATGAAACAGAACCACTGATTGGCTTATTTACTGATGAATATTCTATTGCTGGAAAAAAAATCTAATTCTCAAGAGGACTGAAAGTGGAATCATGAAACCATCATCACCCCCCCACCTTCCTTTGGCTGGCTGAACTAAAAAGCAGGATCCCAGAGACAGACCAGACTAGACCAGGATTTAATATCAGGTTTCAGAAATGATGGTAGGAGGGCATTCTTCTGAGGTTAGCTGGCTGTCTTAAAAGAGTGTGTTCTTTCTCAGTTCTGCTCTGCCTTCCAACGCCTACCATTAATTTCTTCCCCTAAGATGGCTGCCTAATAAAATCCAGGCCTTTTATGCATTTTCAACATCTACTCTATAGGCTTGCTTATATATTAATGCAAGGTTTTGAAGTACATAAAACATGTACATGAAGTACATACATATCTCCGGGACCGTCTTCTGCCGCACGAATCCCAGCGACCGGTTAGGTCCCACAGAGTTGGCCTTCTCCGGTTCTCGTCGACTAAACAATGTTGTTTGGTGGGACCCAGGGGAAGAGCCTTCTCTGTGGTGGCCCCCGACCCTCTGGAACCAACTCCCCCCGGATATCAGGGTTGCCCCCACCCTCCTTGCCTTTCGTAAGCTCCTTAAAACCCACCTCTGCCATCAGGCAAGGGGGAATTGAGATATTCCCCTTCCCCCTAGGCTTATAAAATTTATGCATGGTATGTCTGTTTCTGTGATTGGTCTCTTAAATTGGGGTTTTTTAAATTACTTTTTATATTAGATTTGTTATATTTGTCTTTTTTACTGCTGTTAGCCGCCCCAAGTCTGCGGAGAGGGGGCGGCATACAAATCTAATGAATAAATAAAATAAAAAAAATAAAAAGCTGCAAGAGAGACATGGAGAGTATGATTTAAAAAAGAATTGTATATATAAAGGGGAAATTATGCCGATATGTATATAAGCTTCCATTCCTAAAACAGAGGTCTCCGGATGCAAACATGAGCCTATTGGAAAGTGACCTTTTTCAGAAACATGCAAACATGCTATAGACTCTTATTCCACGGTTTTCATATTAAATACAGTTCACCACCAGATCATGCTCTCTACCCCACATATAATTTTCTCAACACTAGTTTATTTTCAGCAATCAGAAAAACAGGAAAAAGCATGAGGATCAATCCCACACCAGAGAGCAAGCACGGGGATCAATCCCACACCAAGATCTCTGGACCTCAGTTGTCCATTGGTATTACTGGAATGGTATGGGGGTTTTTTTTTGCCTTGGTCTGAACAAAAATATGGAAGATTTGAGGATTGCAGCTGTGAAGACAAAAATAATGGCTACACACACACACTGATTTTTTTAAAGTGTCTCTTATCCCGTTGGCATTTAAGCTTTGAAGACAAAGAACGTCCATTTATGCCAACTGCCTGCCTTTTTTCTCAGCAAAATGTAATTGCTCTGTGTTAGAAATGTTAAATCTGATTGACTGTGAGAAAATATTTTCTTTTTCAAACATTGATTTATCTTCTTTTTACCGTCCCTCACCTCTCTACCTCAATGATAGATTTTTGAGAGCGCCCTCTTTGTGTGCTCAGACATATCAACTTTAATTTAGAACTTTAGAATTTGTCTTCTCTGTCTGACACTACAATTTGGAAAGTTGCATGGGCTGCCTGCTAGAAATTTAATATCTGCAAAATAATTCAAATATTTCTATTCAATTTAATTCATTGATCTAATCCACAAAACTTGCAATAAAATGCTGTGTGACATTGCAAAATTCAAAATAAAAATTCTGAAAGAACAGGGAATACCTGGATATGAATTTACAGTAGAATTTTTTTAAAGTGAAGATATACAGCTTATTCCAGATGAAATAGGCCCTCGTCACCTCAAGATTCGACTACTGTAATGCTCTCTACATGGGGCTACCTTTGAAAAGTGTTCGGAAACTTCAGATCTTGCAGAATGCAGCTGCGAGAGCAATCATGGGCTTCCCAAGGTATGCCCATGTTACACCAACACTCCGCAGTCTGCATTAGTTGCCGATCAGTTTCCGATCACAATTCAAAGTGTTGGTTATGACCTATAAAGCCCTTCATGGCATCGGACCAGAATATCTCCGGGACCGCCTTCTGCCGCACGAATCCCAGTGACCAATCAGGTCCCACAGTGTTGGCCTTTTCCGGGTCCCGTTGACTAAACAATGTCATTTGGCATTGAGATTAGAACTGCCCCCACCCTCCTTGCCTTTCGTAAACTCCTTAAAACCCACCTCTGTCGTCAGGCATGGGGGAACTGATATAACTTCCCCAGGCCTATATTGTTTATGTATGGTATGTTGTGTGCATGTTTTTTTAAATTATGGGTTTTTAGTTTTAATTATTAGATTTGTATTCTACATTGTTTTTTCTATTACTGTTGTGAGCCGCCCCAAGTCTACGGAGAGGGGCGGCATACAAATTTAAAAAATAATAATAATAATAATAATAATAATAATAATAATAATAATATACATGAACTCTCTATCTTATTATTGTATTTCAATTTGTAAAGCTGTTCAATTGTCAAGCAATTTAAGTCAGGAGAATGAAAGAAAAACCCAAATAATAAAATAGGGAGACGGCAGAAACTTTAGTCATTGCAACTCTCCAAATGGGATTCCAATTCACATTACGAAGTACATTGAGCGTCCTCTCCTACTGAATTTCTACATTAATTAAACTTTTACCTCAACTTTCTTGTAAGGAATCATCCCATTTTATTTTCATTGCAATTCTAAAATGATCTAGTCCAAGAACAACTGCCTTCCCATAACTTTAGGTCAAGATTCTTTGGTTAAATTGTGGATCTAGGACAATCCGTAGTATCCTGATTTGTTTATATTGCTGGGCCAGCATGGATGGATTAACTCACCAGACTGTGCCAAAACTAAGCTTCTTAATGGTTTAACATCAGTTCTGAAGCTAATGTTTAATGTTAACAAGATTTTTATGCTGCCCAACTCCAGTGGACTCTGGGTGGCTAACAACATATAAAAGAATAAAAATTACAATATAAAATTACAGAGTAAAATATAAAAAACAAAAAGTTATCCTCTCAATAGCATTCAAACTTTCAGCCATACATGGTCCCAGGCCTGCTAGAAAAGCCAGGTCTTAATGGCTTTCTAGAAGGCTGGTAGGGCAGGGATAGTGCCAATCTCCAGGGGCAGTTGGTTCCAAAGGGTCGGAGCTGCCACAGAGAAGACTCTTCCCCAAAGCCCTGCCAATTAACATTGTTTGGCAGATGGGACCTGGAGAAGGCCAACTCTGTGGGCCCTTATTAGCCATAGGAAAGTATGAGGTAGTAGGCGCCCCATAAATAGTCTGGTTCTAAGCCATGTAGGGCTTTAAAGGTCCTACGTGGATTTTAATTTTTAATCATTTAGTGCCACAGGTTCACTCCAATACATAGGCATCTATACCTCCAACCTGCAAGACAAGATTGATTTTGCATAATACCTTTCTCTGTAATGTGGTTGTTACCTAGTTGAACCCACATGAAATTATCTCATATACAAATATCATGACTTACGAGCTTGTATCAGAATGTAAGTATGTAAAGAACTTCCATGATACATAAGCGCACTAGAGTGCCTTTCGTCCCCTGTCCTATAGTCTCTCCTATATCTCATATTTCTTCTCTACTATATGCTCTATAATCTTCATTGTGTATTGGAATAAATAAATAAATAAATAATAAAAAATAAAATAAAATAAAATAATAAAATATAAAATAAAATAAGTAAAGTAAAGTAAAGTAAAAAATAAAAAAATAAAATAAAATAAAATAATATACATTGTGCATGTATTTCATTTCAGCATTGTTTATTATTATTATGACTGTTGAAAATGCTCCAAATGCTTGTTTTTAAAATCCTGGTTAGCAGTGTAGCATTATGTAAGTCCAGCCACAGTTTGACAAAGGAACAACATAAACGTCAGTTTTTACAGGCTTGTCTATTTATATTAAACAAAATCCCAATATAGAAGTTGGTTGTTTTAAAGCAGAATGTCTATTGCATTAACTAAAATAGTTTAGGAATCTGAAAAAAACCTCTGAACGGGCAGGTGGCAATGAAAATTAGTATATTCTATGGCAAAGTAAAATCCGGATTTTTGCCACTTTTTCCCATGAAACATTTTATTTCAAAAACAGGATATTACATTTAAAATGAACAACTACAAAGACAATAAAAAGAAAAACAAAAATTATAGACAAGGCAAAAGAAGAAGCAAAAATAATAATAAATGTGCACAACATATACATAATCAACATTAAACATTAAACATCTATTGTCCACCCTTGTTGAATGTTTTTTGCCATTTTTTTCAAAAAATGACAAGATGTTTACAGAGATCTCTCTATAAGATTTAAAGAACTTGCCAAATGGCATTAAAATTCTAGTTGATCGTTCAGTATCCCAAGATGCCCTATTAATTCACTATCCATGTAATTTTTGGATTGCTATTTAGGATATCTATTAAATGAAGATATATAATTATTGTCTGAGCATATCCTTGGGTTGGAGTTAACAGTTAGTAACAGTTTCTCTTAAACTAACCAAAATAAATTTTCATCGTTCTACCCCAAATTTCAAGGAAACAAGTAGCTGGTGTGTCATGCCTCTTCATTTTCAACACAAGATATGAGTTCTTGTGGTGATGCCACCCATTCATCCACCTCAATCTGAGCTATTGCTACAAGGAGAACTTCATTGGCTACAAAGGCTCATTATTTCTGTTTGAAAACTACTATGAACTGTGAAGCCAAAAGAATAGTCCATCAGCATTTTGCAACCAGATATCACATAACCAATTTTGATCTAGATTCTAGGCCAGTGATGGCGAACCTATGGCACAAGTGGCACAGGTGGCACACGGAGCCATATCTGCTGGCACGTGAGCTGTTGCCCCAGCTCAGCTCCAACGTGCATGTGTGTGCCAGCCAGTTGATTTTTCGCTAAGACAGAGGCTCTGGGAGAGTGTTTTTGGTTTCTAGCAAGCCTCTGGGGGGTGGGAGAGAGCACTTTTACCCTCCCCTGGCTCCAAGAAAGTTTTTGGAGACTAGGGAGGGCAAAACACAAGCCCACTGGGCCCAGCAGAATAATAATAATAATAATAATAATAATAATAATAATAATAATAATTTATTGGATTTGTATGCCACCCCTCTCTGTAGACTCAGGGCGGCTAACAACAATGATAAAAACAGCATGTAACAATCCAATAACAAAACAACTAAAAACCCTTATTATAAAACCAAACATACACACAAACATACCATGCATAACTTGTAATGGCCTAGGGGGAAGGAATATCTCAACTCCCCCATACCTGGTGGTATAAGTGAGTCTTGAGTAGTTTACGAAAGTTGGGAAACAGGTCATTTCCTGCCTTCAGAGGTCCTCCAAGGGGCGGGGGAAGCTGATTTCGCCCTCCTCAGTCATTGAATTATGGGGGTGGGCACTCACGCAATAGCATGTGTGCAATAGCATACATACACATTCTTGGCACCCGAGGAAAAAAAGGTTCGTCATCACTGTTCTATGCTATTTAACTAATTGCAGATCCCTGAAACCATCTCTAGGGTTTATTAGCCCAGACAAAGAAAGGTGAATTTGAATTCCTTCTGCTTTTGCTCCCTTCGCTTCACCAGACCAGGCTACTGCTTAGGGATGTATTGTTGTACTTGCCTTTTATACTAAAGCTGGTGGAAGCAGGTAAAAGAGAGAAAGAATAAGCTTCTCTTGATTTCATGAGCTAGATGGGGTGGCGAAGCAAGATTTTCTGCTAATGCTCAGCAAGAATAAAATTAGAACTGTTAGGGATTAGTTCTAGATAAGCTGAGTTGTAAATACATTGTCTCATTCACCAATATTGTCTATATTATGAGTATGAACAAATCAGGAACTGCTTTCAAACTGGCACAGAATCCTCCAATTTGGGGTATCCTTACCTCCAATACCATTTCTAAGAGTAAAGAGATGACAACATGTAAAACTATTCACACTTGGTTGTTCTTTCTTTAAATCTTGGTTGTTATATATGACAGGAAATAAATCAACCAAATTATAAAATCCATTTCCCTTCAATGACTAGCAAAACATGAAAATTAGGCTTCAGTGAAAAATCCATATGCTCATTTTGACTTTCTAAGCTTTAGTATCTGTCCTGAGAAGTCTTGCTGATCTATTCTCCTATCTTTCCATCTAGCAATTATGTAATTTATTTTAACTATAATAGTAATAGTTAGTGAAATTATACCTTGTGATCAAATTAAAATCTAATGCTTTAATGCAACAAATATTTCCACTTACTGTTTATAAAATGAACTGTTTATCTTTACAATATAATGCTTTATTAGAATAAAGAAGCTTCTTTTGTGTTTGTCTGTTAAGAATAGATAGTTATCCAGCCCAGTGGAATTAGATTTGTATTGCTGTTTAATTGACCAGTTACAAACTAGTGTCACTGGGTAAAGAGCTATGTTTTTGAGCCCCAAGCCATGTTACCAATCTTGTTTTTCAAAGCCAAATTACCTCTTCAGTTTCTGGCCCTGAAATTGTAATGAAGCATTGTGGAATCCCTTGAAAGTTGTTTCTTTCCAGAGTTTTCAGTACAAGTGAAGTGGAAAATTATCTGCTCAAGGAGTTGCAAGTCTTAAATTTTTAATAGAAGGTTTTGCTTAAAATTTAGGTGTGTGACAATTCCTTTTGAAATTCCTATATATATGATTTTTTAAAATGGACTTTTGCTCAGTATTGGACTGAAAATAAATAGGAAGCATTAAAATGTTAAATATACCATCGATTGGCCAAAATTATTAGAAATGATTATGGATTTCAAGAGTCTTAATCAGGCACTTTATAAATTGTTAATATTAGAACATCCTGTATACCTTGCTTCTGAATTTTCAAAATGCCTCGCTTTCTTTCAGAATGTCAGATGGTAACAGAACAAAGTTTTCCAAATGGAACTATAAGTTGGTAGACTCTCTTTCATGAATGCTTAAGGCATGGAACATGCAATTGTTATTCCATTGTTAGACAAAACATCAACTCCATTCCACAGAAGACCTTTGAAATGACAATGCATTGTTCCAGCAACAAACATTGTGCTAATCTGCCACTGAGAAATAGATTCTGACCAACAGTATCAGCAGTGGCATATCTATCAGTATGAGCACTATATGAAATACGATTTCAGTTCACAACAATTTATTAGATAATGCCTTCCAAATATCTTCTCCAAATTAGGGCCTGCCATGCTCTTTGATGAGCTAGCTAGGAATAGTGGGAAATGTAGTCCTAAACAGCTGGGGAGTACTGTATAGTTAGTACTACAAAAAGCTGCTCAGTGAAATAAACGGTATAAGTAACCTTTACCAAAATCCTATTCTAATTTATGAGCAAGTTTAAATAATTAAATAAGTTGTAAAGTACATGTGAAGAAGTCCAACATAAACCACAATAAAGTTCATAAGAGGAAATGTCCCAAAATGAGAAGAGTGTTAAAGAGCAAAGGGAAAATCAGTAATATCATATCTCAAAGTATGCATGGAGATCACTCAAGACCAAAACAAAATTATATTATAATTTAGAAAAAACATCTTCAAATCCAAGAAGCTGTCAGAAAGGTAATGAACTGTGTGGAAAAAAGCTATTGCTTAAATATATCAGAAGCAGGATACCAACTATGGAGTTGAGGACTTAATTTTTTTTTTATGTTTTCTTTAAGAAAAAAGTTAAACAAATTGTAAAGAAGGTAACCATCTCTTTACAATATAAAATATAGACACATTTCTGTATTGATTCTTCTACCATTTGTTAAAACAAATGATCACATCTGTTTCACAAACACAAACCACAGACCTGTCTCTTATTTCTAACAAACCTGTTAGCCTTTTTCTTTGCAATGTACAGAGAGTTATATGTGCTGAACTTGCTTTCAGTAGCCACAGATTTGATTAGGTTACCAGCTAATGGACCTACTCTTTTAACCCTAAGTCAGACACAGTTGAAAGCTTCCCACTCCAAACACACTCTCTCCACCCACTGCCCAAGAGACAGCAGATTATGTTAGCACTCTTTCCACTTCTATTGACTCAAACAATATTTTTACTGGGCTGGATGGAATTTGTGTAGGAACAAAATCAGAAACAGAAATGGGAAGAGATGTCCAAACTAATCTCAAATGCAAACCAGTCAATGCAAGAAGCGTAGTTAATAAAATGCCTGAATTCCTACTACTACTAAACACTGACAACTTTGACATTATTTCTGTTTGGGAAACATGGCTAAACACATCCCTCCCTGACTCCATCATCATAGCAAGAAACTACCTTGTCTTCCATCCAACTGTGAATCCCGCAGAGGAGGCGGAGTAGCTATATTCTGCAAAAAGACACTAAACCTAAAAAATATCCAATTTACACATGATCTCAGCCTTCCTGAAACCATCGTCCATGATCTGTCCTTAAATACCATATTTTGCTTCCTACTTTGTTACAGAGCCCCAGACTACAATATCACACATGCAAACAAATTAACTTCACTGCTAACGTGGCAGCCTCCTGCCCATACCCCCTTATGGATTTCAATCTATCTCTCATTAACTGGACTCTAAACAAATGCACGACTGAACCCATCCATACAACCCTATACAACACTGTTACCAATCTAGGATTCAACCAACTTGTAGCTCAACAACAACTGTTTTGGGGTTCCAGGCATTCCGTATTCATCATTTTCAAGGTTTTGACCAATTGAGTTAGCAAATGATTTTAAAAAGAAATATAAGCATTTCTTTGCAATTATGTGATAATAAGGTCATATAAATAAATAGGCAATGAAAAAATGAGGAGGAAGGAAGGGAAGGAAGCCCAAATAAAATAGACAGAAAAAACAGAAATCAAAATATGCATGTTATAACTTGTATAAATGCTTTCTAGATGGAAAATGGGGGTTTTCTTTTAATTTGTCCATGATTTGTACCTTCTTCCACCCACCATTTTTGGGGAGGGGTCTTTTTGTTTATCCTCCCATACAACGCAAAAGAATCCTAGTGATTGATGAAGGCACCAGTAGTTCACTCATCAGTTTAGGAACAGGTTCAAAAGTTTCAGGAGAGAACATCAGTTGCCATTCTGAGGACCAGCTAGGAGATAGATATATTGTAAAAAGGCCATAACTAAACTTGTGGTTAAATTTGGAAAGAAGATATAGTCAAACAAGTTGCTGGAAAGTTAAACAAAGAAACAACACCACCACCACCCCGAAAGTAGATACTGGTATGAACTCATTCATTTGCACTCCCCATTAGATGGTGCAGTTTTCCTTAATGTTCTGCAGATCCTGGTGAAAGGAGATTATAAGTTATGTTCAATGCCTTATTTGGGGGGCCTCCTCATGTATTTTGATGAGGAATATGGTGACAGTGCCATAATTAATGCAAAATTCAGCTCTATAAATGTTTTATTCCCCTTAGTTGAGACTGCGTAGGCTTCTCAACATGTCAGTGAGTTATACAGCTCTTCCCCATAAGTGGCAATGAAAACTTTATAGCATCACTGACATTGCAGATTTTGTTTATGCCACCAATTTCAGTTCCCCTTTTTAAAAGAAAATAAAATCCAATAATGGTTTATCCTTGAAGTGCATTAGTTACCATAGAAACAGCGATGAAGCTCAAATGGGCAGAATTTGAACATCACCCAAAAATACGGCTTGAAGAAAATGATAGTTCCTCGTTAAGCTGGAGCCAAAGTTGGCAATGCCTTGTCGTATTCAGTGGCAGGAAGTTGTTGTTTACATAACAGGAAGTAGAGCATTTTAATGATATCATTAATACTTTGCAAGTTAGAAATTAGAACAGTATGGAAAGTAGGAAATTTAGGGCTACCAGATTTAATTAGTAGATTAATTTATTTACTCTAAGATTTAAATTTATTTAAATTATTTATTTATAGCAATTAGCATTCAAGTCCTCAGAGAGGGGCAGCATATAATCCAATTAATTAATTAATAAGATAAGATAAGATAAGATGAATAAAATAAAATAAATAAATAAATAAATAAATAAAATAAAATAAATTATAAATAAATAAATAAAGTACATTGAATGTTAAAATAGACATTATAACATGACTCATTTTTGTATGGTCCTTACCATTGTGGATGTGGGGATGGCAATATTCATGCTCTAATTTCTACCAACAGCATGTTACTTGAAGTACAATAAATAAAATAATAAATCTATCAATTTGTATTAAAACACAGTAATTAAAACAACATGCCTGAAATAATTTGGATATATTAAACAAAGTGCAACATCTCATAGTGTCTACATCTCTTTGATGTACTGATAATGATCAGACTGTCTCCTATCATTAAAGAATTTCTTTCTGGGCAGAAGATTAAGAGAGGTCTAAGTCAACTATGTTACAAAATATTATGGGTTTTACCTTATCTGTGATTAATAGATTTTCACTGAGAAATCCAAAAGTTATATTTATCTTAATTTGTACACATATATTTTTATTCCTCGGAGAGGGGCGGCATACAAATCTAAATTATTATTATTATTATTATTATTATTATTATTATTATTATATTATTATTTTGCCTTTTTATAATGTAAAATAAAATTATATGAAATATTATGTTACAGAATATTTAATGCTAGAATAAACCAAATAAAGGAAATATAAACACCTTCTTGAAAAAAAGCACTTATTTTTATCCCATTGGTTCTTCACATATGCTTTCCCTAGTTATCTTCCTTTTCCTTGTTCTTTAATCAGAAGATCATCTTGTCTCATTCCAACTGCTCAGACTATCCCTTATTTTGAGATGTAAGTTTCAAGTCACAGTAAAACAGAAAATCTAACAGATCTTGGATGCCAATTGTCCCACCAAAATGCCCTTGATGGAGTAGGTTTTTTCAATTCTGATAAGCATGCCATGAGTAAAAGCAAGGTCAAATATCCCTAACCCAGTGATGGTGAACCTTTTTTTCCTCTGGTGACAAAAGAGCGTGCATGCGCACTATTATGCACACCATTCAATGCCAGGGGAGGGCAAAAGCAGCTTCCCCGCCCTCGGAGACCCTCTGGAGGCTGGAAACAGCCTGCTTCCCAACTTCTGATGGGCCCAGTAGGCTTGTGTTTCACCCTCCCCAGGCTCCAAAGGCTTCCCTGGAGCCGGGGCAGGGTAAAAACACCCTCCTTCATCCACTGGAGGCTCCCTGAAAGCCAAAAACACCCTCTGAGAGCCTCTGTGCGAGTCAAAAATCAGCTGGCTGGCACACACATGCACCTTGGAGCTGAGCTAGGGCAATGGCTTGCGTGCCAGCCGATATGGCTCCGAGTGCCATCTGTGGCACCCATGCCACAGGTTCGCCATCACTGCCCTAGCCATATCTGAGTGCAAATTTGTTTACAGTACAGAATGCAATGGAAGGTGAAGGTTTTGGATTCCAACAAATCAGGATGAAGAGGAACTTATCAGAAATTGACAAATCATGAGTGCTACATAATACTAAGCTTTCGCTACCGGAGATAATGCGACACTCTGATTGATGGTAGTATTTATATTGTAGGCAGCCAAAAAAATTGCAACAATAAAATTAAAAAAAACATCTCAGAACTGCAAAAGGGGAGAGGAGGAAAAGTCATAGTGTGATCTAAAACCTAGAAATACCTGAAATGAAGTTTCCTTTGGTAAGACTTATAAAGGGGAAAACCCCAATAAAACTTTGCCTGTAATAATTGCATCCTGGGGTCTGCTTCTTCTGCAGAGCTGAGAGAGCTTCTAAGAAGTATATCCAGGTGAGCAATGAAACCTGAGACAATGCCACATTTTATAAGTCATTAGCAAACCTTAAAACTGGAGAACAGCAACAGAAAAATAGGTGCTGTGCTTCCTGCAATCAATTTCTGCCCATTTCCAATATAGATTATAAGAATATCGTTCCAAATTTCATCTGACTAATCATAATCTCTGATTTGTATAAAGTCACATCATCCTTCAGTAGCATTTTGCATATGTAAAGAAAACACACTAACAATAGCAACGCAATTCATATTGTCACTGATACAGTGTCCTGGCTAAATTCAGTTTTAAGATTCATACAGGAAACAAAGATAGGTTATAGGGCAATGAAACTCTTAATTTATTATCCCAGTTCCATCCAAGTCAGTCCAGTTATGCTTCTGTAAGTGTTCCATTATGCAGAGGTCCATAATTCAAACAAAAATGTGTCACCTCTGACTGGAAGATCAAAGTATAGAAACAATTAAAAGACTGTTGGGTTAAAGCAGATTGATTGTGATTGATTCTCTCCTAAAAACTATCAAATACTTCCTGAGAATTACTTTCCTTACTTAAATGTGATATTTTTAACATACTTTACGTTTTAAAAGCATGAAGCAGATTTAAATGGCAGTTCTTTTACACTTAAGAAAAGTAATAGCTGGCATTGCAAAGATATTGGGTTGGGTGGGGATTCCCTCTGTGCCCTAGAAGAGGAGGTTAGCTAAATAAATACTTATTAACGAGAGGCAGAATTGCTGTGATTAATTGCTAAATGTAAGAATAAGTGGCAAGCCAAAGCAATCTTCATCTTAAAATATGGGCACATAAAGACCTCTAATCCACAACTCAGCCAAATGTTGGTCTAGAAAGTCCTTCCTTTCATTAATATAGTATATTTATTTTAATCTGAGGTCAATTCACAACAGGAATAGTGATTCTTCTCTTTGCCAACCATGCCACAAAGCCTAATGTTGATGGTGACTGAAACCATGATTGTTAACAATAATGTAACAGGATTAAAAAGTATAATCAGTAAATCTATTGCACATTCTAGAATCTAGACATACTGCACAGGAGAAAATAGATTGTCCAGGAGCTCAATAATATGTCTTATATAAACACACAATATATGGAATATATTGAAATGATTAACACTACTTCTACCAAATTTAATGTTCAAATTACAGTATTTTAAATGTCTTTTCCTTTGCCCTGGTTATCTGTCAGTCATGCCAGTGCTTTCATCTAGAACCTTGGAACAGCATTGGCTGTCATCCACACTATAAGCTCCATATATTCTTATTTATGTAAGGGGGAAAAAAGAGTCAGAGACCCCTGGATCAGTTTCATAAGCTAAGTTATTTCTTGCTGTTTCGTTACTATAACTTGAAAATACAGTATATTCAACAAGTGAACTTTTCTAAACCCAAGACAATGGATCTTGCCACAGCCCCTACTGTGCTCATTAAGTGTTTATGACTTAATATTGATTCTAAAGGATGCTTGTTCATTTGCATATTAATACCATGGTATACAGGCAACCTTCCTCCTGCTACCTTGTGGCACTGACCTGCCTCTGAAATAACTAAACATATCTTAAAATGCTGAATAGACAGTTTAATTGCTCATCTTGCTTCATGTGAAAAAAAAAATGAAGTGCAGTTCATTCTCAAAGCTAAGGATTTTTCCCCCAAACCCTCCCAGCATTACATTCACAGTTCCTATTGAAAAAAGACATTCAACCATGAGCACAGTGATGCACTGATGCAGACTCCAACATCAGCCAAGTATTCAAGCCTGGATTGAATAGGTAGGTTGGGTAGAGGTGCAGTTTGGATCCTAAGAAAACAGCTGTTTGTGAATTATAAATGGATGGTTCAATTCTCATATATGTAGGGTTGAATCATTATCAGCCGTCTATTTCACCAAAAATCTTTTATTAGTTTACAGACTGTCAGATGAAGGTACTTTCTTCTTTTATATTCCTGACTTATAGGCCTACAGTTCTTCCAGACGATTGTTTCTGCTTCATAACTCTTTTAACTCTGGTGCAAAATGCAGCACAGATTATTTTGTATTATTTTGTGGATCTTCTCTCTGCCTTCCCTTCTTAGTGATACTTCTAAACAATAGCAAAGGAAAGACTTTGCAATAGCAAAGAAAACAATGGGAAAGCTGACCAGAGTTAATTAGCTATTTACCACACTGGATTTCCCTGCCTTTTCCCAAACAGACCATTTGGTTTGCTATTTGGTTTTAGCTTCAGGAAGAGTCCAAGTGTGGTGCATTTTTGTTTTTGCTTTATTTCTCTCCTTACACAGTTAAATTCCCCCTACTAAGGGGATGAGCATGCAGAATCAATAGGATTTGGTGGAATGTGTAACATATCAGGCTGCTTATTTATCTATCTTGAGATTTCATGCAATTCTAAGAAACTAGTCACCACATCACTTGGGCATTGTGTACCAATACATGGACTGCACCTTTTTTCTAGAAACCCATTGCATATGTTAAAGTTTATTATACTTTAAGAACAGCAGAACCAAGAAGACAAAGTTCTTATATTTAGGCTGTGAAACACGGTGATGTGGGAAACAGAACAGAATGAAATAAGAAGGATATCTAGGAGAAAAGCTGTGATGTGGCTTTTGGCTGTTACAATGGGGAATAAATTATTCTTGAACAAATGGAAAATGTGCCTGAAAAAGGTCCCAGCTTTCAGAAATGGAGATTCAACACCCTGCTTGGGCAAATATCCCTTCCTGCCTTTATCACGCCCTCTGACTTTATACAGAAGTGATGAATTCTAGAAAAACTGAACCAAAACAGGCTATGGAGAATTTAAAGAGATGAAACACTATTGGTAACAATGTACAAATACAACATTCTATTTGGGAGCAATAAATCCACTATTAATATTATTAATGATAATCCCCCAAAATAATCAACTCTGAAATATTTTTACTGTAAATGAAACAGGTTAATGAGGGATCAATATACTCCATCCATAGTCAAGGAAAGTTCATGAGTAAACATGAATGGAAAAGAAAAAACATATGGATATACTGCTAACTGACTATTTAGCTGGCTTATAAGTTATAACATATCTGTATGTTTTGCTGTTTTAAAATTATTTCCCTCCCACTCTCCCTATGAGAGTTCTTGAAATGACATTTTATCTAAATAAAACAAAATGTTAACTTAAGCCCCTATAAAGTAAGGACATATAAATATGAGATTTCGGGGAATGTGATAGAGACAATAAAAGTGACATTTCAAATAATTGGATTAGCCAAGGTTACAAACAAAACAGTAACAGTTTAATAAACTCTGAGGAAAAGCTTGTAATACATTGCTTTAATATACATTGCAATATCCACAATTAAGTATCCCCTATACCTCATCCAATCATTCAATTGAAATAATTATTTCATGATTTCATATTTTTTGCAAGAAGCTGGATGTCCTTCCAAGCTAATTGCAGATTCAAACACCCATGTACATATATCAGAACATAAAAATGTAATGTATTCAAAAGATTTTTTTAAAATCCTGCATTATTATTGTATCCAATCAATGCATATACTGTAGTGTTATCCTATAGATGGTTACTTAGACATAAACACAAAAAGTTTGTCACTAGGTAGGTAAATATCATGTTGTTTCAGAATTAATTGCACCATATTAGTAACAAATAGATGATAAGTGTTTTCATTGTGGATTATCACCTATCTCATTTTGCATGTAGATATGCTTTGAAGGAAAAAAATAGGGAACCTAATCTTTTTTTCAGACTTAGTTCTGCATCTGACCATTAACTTCAAGACAAGAGATATTTGCCAACAAGTGGCTGGGGCTGCACAAAAGAGTTGTTATATCTAGGTCAAAACCTCATTTTGATCTAATTTAAATGTAAATAAAATACAAGATAGTTAATAACTATCCCTAGGTAAATAATCAGTCTTCTTTTCTATTAATGTTAATGAGATTCAGTGTTGTGTAGTAGTTAAAGGGACCAGTAGTAGTACATCAAGTCATTTGTAAGATTCGTCAGGAATATGTCTTGTGTTAAATACAAAAATAGTTACCATCTTTAAGCATGGACAAAGAAAAGTATGTATTAATTATATTAGCAATGGCAAAGACAATAATAATTATATTTCTATACCATTTTAGGTGGACTCTTCAGTCCAAGAGTGGTTTCTTAACTTTGTGCTTTTTTTCTCAGGCATATCAACCCACATTGAACACCTATTGAAATCTGCTCCTTGTCCTTTTTTTTTAACCTTCCAGTCAAGACTGTGGAGAAAAGCAGAATTGATCTGTACCAGACAACATTCACTAGATTTTATAAATAAGCTCAGGAAAACATTTATGCCAGTCTCCATCATTTGCTTTGAAGGATAGGTCCAGGAAAGACACCACAGCATGATGGATCAGCTTTTATGGGCTTCAATTATGGTCCACCTAAATGTTAAATCATTTAAAAGACAAAAGTACTAAAGGAAGGACAACAGGAACCATTTGATATGGTTAAATTTACACCGACTTTATCAAAAATGTCTAGTTAGAAGGGAGTTAAGTGCTGGTCTCTTCAGTGTTCTTTCTTCTGATTTTTAAAAACATATTATTGTTCTAAATTAGATAACAGAGAGATAAATTGTTTCATCTACTCATTTTGTTTTTAAAAGTTCTTTTCCTACAATAAAATCATATTTGTTCAAATACAATACAATTCCTTTTTTCAAGTTACCATTTTGCTGAATGAAGAGAATAAAAGTATGAAGATTAATCTTAAATTGATCTACAATCTGCACCACTGGATCATGCCTCTGATCCAAAACCCAATAGACTAAATTTAAGAACCTGTTGGTACAATTGCAACAGCAATTAGAGAGCTGCCACAAAGTTCATGGAAAAATCCCAAATGTATTATTTACAAAAACTGATCTTCCACAGACCCAAATATATTTTAAGAGTTATTCTTAAAGATATATAAAATGGAAACGAGGCAAATTCATTGTCCATTATCCAGAAAGTCTTTAAAAACATATGTAAGGAGTAAGATGTGTGTTCTTTGTTAAGATTCCGATACCACAGATCAACTTATAACTGCTTTATCATAAATTGTTGACATACAATCAGTGAGTGATCTCTTTCATTAGAGTTGAGCATGATTTCTCTAGGACAGAACCTGCATGCTTTTCAAACCACTTTGGGTGTGATGCTTCTAATGTCACCAGAGGGCAAGATTTATTGAAATTGATCTTGATTTGTCCTTCTAGTCATTGCTTGAGAACAACCCCCCCCCCCAACACTACAGACCAACTCTTGAGTAATCTCTTTTTGATTTGTTGGCTACCCATAGGCTCTGCAGTAGATTATTTGCAGATTACTGTATTTGTTGAATTCAGAACATAATTTTGTTGCAATAAAAAGAGAAGAGGGAATTGGGAGGTAGTAATTATTATTATCATTTCATCATCTCATCTGTTTCATGGTTGGTTCTGGTTGGTTCTCTTCTCCAATAAAAGACTAAAGCTTCAGATCAAAAAACCAAGCTTGGTTTAAAAAAAACACAAATCAAAAGGAAAGGAAAGGAAAGGTGAAGACGGCTGAATTCAGGCAAGCGCTCATTCGAGGCTTGCCGGAGAACCCGACCATTAAACCCATTAAACCGTAGAGGAGAGTAGCAAGTGCTGCTCTGTCATCTAGGAAAGCGAAGGATCTTAGGCCGCACTGGGCCCAAAACACCTCAGAAGAGACCTAAAGCGTCACTCTTCACTTCAAATATCTGAGGCGCTTCCGAAATGGGGGCTGCAATGGTGAGGTGGGGAGCGGGTTTCGCGCCCCCTCCCGTCGCAGCACAGCGAGGTTAGCGCTCCTTCCCCGTGAGGTAAAAGGCCTCTCCGCGGAGCTGAACGCTTCCTTCAGCCTCGCGGGACTCCCTTAGAAAGGAAGGCCGCTCTCGTCCGAAAGGCGCATTAATTAGCTTCCCCGGAGCCGGAAGCGGGTGGCAGGCCTCTTTTTCTCTTTCCGCGGCGCTCGCTCTCCCGGTCGCCAAGCGCAAATGTTATTTGAATTTATTTGCATTTTCCGGACTTCCACGTCTGCCCCGCCTATCAGAAGTGAAGGCGAGCAGGGGTTTCCACGGCCTACGGCGGCTCCTTCCCCCCTCCGGATTTTCTTTAGAAGGCGAACCCGGTTTCATTACGAATCCCACGGGGCCTGCCTGGGCCAGTCTCCAGAGGAGCGGCGGGGCAGAAAAGCAGCAGGGAGATTTCGGCGGCTTCTTTGACTGGCTTCCGAGAAAGCGAAACGTCCCCTCCGGGCTGCCGTTGAAGGAAACAAGGACGGTTTCTCGGTTGCGTTTCTTTTCGAAGTTGCTCTCCTTCCCTCATGTTGTCCGGGCCGCCTCTCCTAGGGCCCCCTCGAGCCTCCCCCTGTAAGCGACGAGCAGCTCAAGAGCGCTGTTCGAACCTCCCGAGGAAATCTTCACCATCCAGGGGCCTAGAAGTGAATGGGTGTCCTCGCCTCCTGGAGCTCGGCCACCGCTTTCCCGCCCCTCCCAAGGAAGGCTCGGCTGGGAAGCAGAGAGCCCGGCATCCGTGCTCTTTCTACCGGGGGTCCAAAGCAAAATGAATTGGCGGGAGCCGTTCGGTCTGCAAGAGAGAATTAAGTTCGCCAGGGCTTAAAAGGCCCTTGAACGAAGGGCCGATCCCTGGTTACCGGTCGAGCCCCTTTCTCTTCCTTCCAACACCCGACCGGATCAGCATCACCTGCAGAGGGCAGGGACTCGTCTGGGCGCAAGCAAAGATCCAAAATGTTCGGGGTTCTTTCGTCCCGCCTGGGGATGAGGGAGAGATGAAAGGCCATTTCTTTGTTTTGGGGAAGAGGCTCACAATTTCTTTGACGCACCGAGCAATTCCATATGACCCATTCGTCCTTTCATTAATAGCATTAACATTTAGCATTTAGAGTTACATACCGCTTCACGGTGCTTTACAGCCCTCTCTAAGCGGTTTACAGAGAGTAAACATATTGTCCCCAACAATCTATATATTGTAAGCCGCCCCGAGTCTTCGGAGAGGGGCGACATATAAATTTAATAAATAATAATAATAATCATCATCATCTGAGTCCTCATTTTACCGACCTCGGAAGGATGGAAGGCTGATTCAACCTTTCAAAAAGAATGTGTTTTTAATTGTAACGTTTATGCTTCCAAACTATAGTTTTGAAAATACAAGGAGTTTTTTTTTATTTTGTTTTGTCTCGTTTTGTTTTAATTGGTCTCGATAATTCAATTCGAGCGACTTCCCCCCACCCCTAACTTCTCTCGAACAGAAGATGAGAAAAATGAAGATGAGCATATCTTTAAAAACGTGCCAGCAATTAATTTATTGCCACTTTTTTCTTTAAAAAAAATGAAAATAATATTCCCCTCCTTCCGATATTCTTCCTGGGTCGGAAAAGGTCCCAAATGGAATTAAAAGAAACTAATTTAAGGGAGGAAAAGGTGCGTTGCCTTCAAAGGTGCCAGATCAGTATTTCCGCTTTCGGTTAAAAATGTTATTTCAGAGGCTGTTCTCTCAGACTCTAAATGGAATGGATATCTCATATATCATATATATTTTCTTCCTCTCATATATTTTCTCTTCTATTTTACATATTACTGTATCTTTATATATATATTACTTCATGTCTATTCTCTTCCATATGTATTGTGTATTGGACAAAGAATAAATAAATAAATAATAAATTGGGATTTTACACAAAGCGTTGTAGGCACGTTTGCAAACAAGCCCAAAGAAGCCCCTCTTTGCCGATCCGATGTTTCCCTAAAACCGCCAAGCAGCTGAACACGCAAAGCCTCCAGGATGTGATGGGCTGCAGCTTCCCGCGACTGTGATCTTTCCCGTGTTTAACGTAGGACCTGCACTTACAAGCACACCCCATCTGCATAAGTGGCCCGATCCGCAATAAAAACTTGGAAATGTGCATGTTAGAATGTATGTAGTCTGTCGTTGCATGCTATTAAAAAGAGAGGGAGATGCCACGTTGAATGCTGCCTCTCTATCTGTCTTTCTTTCCATTTTATATTATCTTCTTTCCATTTTATCACGTCTTTCACTCTTTGTTTAACCTTTTGCTTCCCATGGTTGATTTTTGTAACTCTAAACTGCTTGTTGTTTCTGTTGACTTGCCCTAACTAAGCAGGATCTGTCGGTGAAATAAATTGCGGAACTCATACAACCGAAACTCCGCTAAAACCGAATGAAGATTGGACAGGAAAGCAGAGAGAAGCACGGCAGCTATTTCGGTTAATCCGAATCTTTTGCGAAACTCGGAAAAGCTATTCCTCGAAGACTGGGGCAGATCCCAGCTAGGATGAACCGGAGCAGCCTTTGCTTCGAGTCTAAATCTGTCTCGAAAGGTTGAAATTCTCCCTCCTATAGAATCGGAAGAAAGGGGATATTTAAGCTGAAATCCGGATTCCACACCGAAATCTATTTCGAGAAACTAGAGAGAGAATGGCTGAATCTATCTGAAAAATGCTATGACCTGTCCACCACCAAGGTGGAGAAGAAATGAGTTTTCCATCCGAGAGAATAATCAAAATATGTACACATATGTGTCCTTCTTCCGGTGTGTAATTAGAATTAAAGGCAATGGACGCATTTGTATATCTCGCCTAATCAAGCTTCGCTCAAACTGGGTTTCTTGGATAGAACACAATGTTCAGATTCTCATACCTGAGCCTACAACAAGCAAATGGCGCCTTTAGACGAATCTGTTCTATGCCACGATCGCGAACGGTGGATTTTCTCAAACTTTCTTCCCATTTCCCTTCCCCACCGGCAGTTTATCTAAAGCAAGACACGGGATGACCCAAGGAACCCATCCGCCTGTTTGCCCTGGTTTTCTCTCCACAGAGGGCAAGCTTGGCGTTTTGCTCGAATTAAGGCACCACTTGCATCGAATCGGTTGGAGAGCAATGTGACTGGAAAAATCAAGCAAATTACGCATCGCCCGCTTCTTATTAACCGCGGCTTGTTCCAGCTCTTACTTAGCCCCCTCCCGTCGCTTTTCACGAATAGAAAATAAAGGGAGAGCAGCTGATCGTTTCGCCTGGTTAACAGAGTCTTAGCTCCATTTCTAAGCGAAGTGCAGGACAGAAAAATCCCGGGCAAGCGGCGGTGGGGGGGAGGAAAAGCCGGAAAATCGATTTTATTTCCCCCACCCGGGGGAGAGGGACATTATTGGCTTAGACACACGGTTAAGGAAAATTTGCTGATTTTCCACAAATTTTCCAGGTCCCGGTTAAGGCTTTCAGCAATTACAGCGGATTAGAGCAGCAGAGGTCAGCTGTGCTAAGGGAAGAATTGCCGGGGGGGGGGGGGTACTGATCTGGGGGGAAAGACTAGGCACTCACACGAAGGCCCTTCCGTTCCTCTGCTTAATATCGGCCTGTTTGCCTTGGAGATATGGGGAAGGTGAGAGAGGGAGGAAAGAAAGAAAGAAATGTAAGAAAGAAAGAAAGAAAGAAAGAAAGAAAGAAAGAAAGAAAGAAAGAGAGGGGGGCTTGATTTGGGACTACCAATCTTGGGGTTTTGAACCAGGGTTACTTCCTGTTATTAGAAAAAGTGAAAGGAAACTGACTCCAAAGTTCAATTCCCTCTCCGGGAACAATAGATTAGAATGGAATGGAATAGAATAGAATAGAATTCCTTATTGGCAAAGTGTGGTGCACACACAAGGAATCTGTCTTTGGTGCATATGCTCTCAGTGTACATAAAAAGACAAGATACATTCGTCAAGAATCATAAGGTACAACATTTAATGATAGTTCGTAAGTAGTAAGAAGAAGCTTTGGGGGTCATATTTCAGCAATATTCGGGAGCTCAAAACAAATCCCACCCCGCCTCACCCATGGGTTTCCCAAATGTTTTAGAAGGCCCAACCAACTTTTCCTAAACTGGGAGCAGCATATTGGGAAAAGCCGACCCACCGAGTCCACAACCACCGGAGGCCTGACGCACCCAAGCGGGACTTTTTCTCCAGAATTCCCTTTTCGGGCGGAGAGAGGAAGTTAGGAAAGGATCTGACTGTGCTTCCAAGTGAGGAGCCACCAATGAAACCCCCCGCCTTGGAGCGCCCCACATCTCTTGCAAGAACTGGAAAAGGTCAGAACCGATGGGAACCAAGGTGGCTATATTGGGCAGCAGGGCAGCTTTGAAACGAGAGAAATAGTGTTTAGCATTTAGACTTATATACCGCTTTACCGTGTTTAACCTCTCGAAGCGGTTTACCGAATCAGCATATGAAAAGCTATGAAGGAACAGCCCCTGGAGAAAGGGAGCGCAGAAAAAATAAAAACTGCTGCTAAAATATCCCACCAAACCAACAAAAACGGAGATAAAGCATCAGTTTTTCGGTGACTCCTGCCGTCAGTTCTCACATTTGTAACCCAAGGTGTGGAAAATATTGCAAAGTACATTACGCCACTTGCCTTCAGCTCTGGTGCTGATGATACGGTATTAGCATGCTTTAGGCGCATTGAACTTGACATTGGATGGTGTGTGCGAAGGTTCCACATGAGCCTATCTATGGAGAGGGAGAGATGCTCACCCCGCTGTTAAGCGAGGAGAGCAAAGTGACGATTGATAAGTGAACGGCTCTTGGCATGGAAAGCAAGGCAGGTGAAAAAGTGAGAATGCACACACACACCGGCGGTTAGATAATTGGAATTTAACGGACTTTGAGTTATATTCCAGGCCTAATTGAATGGAACCAATTGACTCTCCATTAGACAAACTCGAGCAGTGACCCAGGCTATAAATTTGGGGCACATGATTTTCAGCCAGTTGCCTTTCTGCTCTCAGTCGGTTCCTCCCTCCCTCCTTCCCTAATTTTGCGGGAGCCGGCTTCCAAGAAAAATAAAAGGACTCGTCCTGCAGAGGCAAAGACGGGTTTCCACCAAGAGGAGACTCAAGAGAGGATCCTTGATTGGAGTAAACGCAGGGTTCGGGGGAAAAAATCGGAGCAGGAGTAGGTAAGATATGAAGAAACGAAACCGGTTCGACGTTAACAACAGAGTCTGCCTGCCAATCTCGGGTCTACCACACGTCAAACCATGCCAGACCCGGGTTTCACAGTTTGTGCCTTCTGAGAGGTTGGCCGTATGAAGACAATGCGGTGCAGTTAAACTTCGGAATTCTCTTGCTAGTAAAATCCAGTTAAAATCTAGATTGGCAGGGCTAGGGTAGTAAGATCCTCGCGTTATAAGGAGCCCAAAGTCAGGTCATAAATCGCCCCTTAAAATTCAAGGTGTTTTCAACTCTGGTTGCTTGACCAGCCATCATCACTGGGTTCAAGATAGGGTGCAAAGGCCTTGGTTCAAAATGGCTGACTTCACTCAACTCAACCCAAGTGGAGTTCTAGCCAAGGTGAAGCGCCAAGCTGTTGCTGCCCAATGAAAGGCCAATTTACCTGCCCTCCAGGCGCTCTCGGGGCAATAATGGTTGAGTCTGAGGCCGATGACAGGGGCGAATGGGAACCCGGCCACCAGAGAACCCGATCCACCAGAAAGTCGCCCTCCTGCCGTTTCCACGTTGGAATTTCTGAAATCAACAACCGTTGCCTTAAGTCAAGCTGGCCTGGCAGAAAAAGGAGGGGAGGTGGGCAAAAGTCGCTCAGCAAGGACAAGGGTCAGAGTGGAGGGGTTGCATTGCTTATTTATGAAGGTCGGGCCTTGGACTCCCCATTCCCAAACCCACCTCCCTCTTCCTGGGGCCAGCCTCCTCCTTGAGGCAAGTCCCCCCAAAACCCCGTACAACGGAGGAGACCCTGGTCTCCTAATGGACTGAAAGCGAAACGAAGCCACCTCTTGCTGGGGGCTCTCCTCTGGGAGAGAAGGACGCCTACGGGAAGCATCCGACTCGTTCTGGGCAAAGGAGCCCCCACCGCTCTGAGGTGCGAGCGCTCAGTCCAGTTTGCAACGAAGGCCGTGGACCGAAGCGGTGGACTTGAGGGAAGAACCCGAAAGAGGCCGGGAAATCAAGCAGAGGACGGAGTGTCAAAAACGAAACTGCGTCAGGGCAGTTCGAGAAAGCAATGACACCCGGTCCCGACCTTTTGGCACCAACGCTGGGTAGAACCTGGTCAACTTTGCGCTGCTCAGGTCACCTTGCGCGCTCAGAGCGCCAAGCAGCGCAAGGGGTTGAGTAGGGAGTGGGAGAGCACTGGATCTATCCTGGCCATGCCCCAGCGCCACCCAGGAGACACTCAGCCCCTTTGACCTTCAGGCTGAGGGGTGGGTTCGGTTCCCTCGAAGCCCGGCCAGAAGGGAGGAGGGGTGCGATGCCAAGGTACCAATCGGCTCCGCCTAACCTTCCCCTTGACCCTAGGCTTCCCTTGACCCGAAATGAACCTAAAGGCCCTTTCGCTTTGGCTCCACTGGGGCCTGTCTGGGAAGATTCGGATTCCCTAGAGCGCTCGGTCGCTCCCTCCCCTCCGGCCAAAGCGCACCCGCGAGGTCCTCCGTCCGACCTTCTGCCACGGCGTTGAGACAAACTAGAGGAGGCTAGCGGAGCCCGTGGTCCCTTCCCCAAGTCTTGAAGGAGACCCAGGCTGGAACAGACCCTTCGCCTCACCTTCTACCTAGAAATAAATGTCCTTCCTGTTAGTGACTACTCCACCTTCAACAGCAGCAATACACGAGCACGTAATAAGATTCAAACTCAATGCAAACCGTTCCAAACACGACTGCAGAAAATACGACTTCAGAAATAATCAATGCCTGGAATGCACTACCTGACTCTGTGGTTTTTTTCCCCAAACCCCAAAAACTTTAACCTTAGATTGTCTACGGTTGACCTCACTCCATTCTTAAAAGGTCTATAAGGGCGTGCATAAGTTCACCACTGTGCCTACCGTCCCTGTCCTAATGTCCTCTTCTAACGTTGCTTTTTTCTTACGTTATGTTTACACAAACAACGACTATTCTGTACATGTTTGACAAATAAATAAAATAAAAATAAGCAAAAATAAAAAATAAACCAAAAACTAAAAGTCCCATCCGCACCACCTATGCGTTCCTGACTTGCTTCGTCGGTCCTGGCAAACCATCTAATTTTTGAGAGAGGCCAAACAGTGACTCTTTTCCAGAAGGAAGTTTCCAGGGTTCTTCCCCCCCCCCTCCCAAGGAAGCAACCTAGGAAGCAACTGGGAAGCCAGGTTGCTTCGCCTCTAGGAAGGCGCCTCTGGGAAGGTGAGCGTTGCCCGAGACGCGTTCTTCCTAAAGGTCCGGCCTGTTTAAAACCAGAGGGACTCGCTTCTTGCAGCTTCGGGGAGGGTGGAGGAGGGCAGCTCGATCCTCCCCGATACATCTTCGGTGGAAATCCGCCGGGACACAAAGAAAGGGAACCGAGGCCCACAAAAAGCTTGCGGCCCACGAAGGCCCAGTTCGTAGCAGAGCTCAAGTTGGGAAAAGGCCGCTCGTGGGAGGAGAGAGAGGGGTCTCCATATGAAATACACTGCTGAAAACAATAAGGGGAACACTCCAAGAACACGTCCTAGATCGGAATGATCGAAACATTCTCATTGAATACTTTGTTCTTTATCTCATATATCTTTTCTTCCTTTCATATATCTTCTCCTCTATTTTTATATCTTTTCTTCTATCCTTTTCTTTATATATATATATATTACTACATCTCTATTCTCTTCAATATGTATTGTGTATTGAACAAATAAATAAATAAATAAGTTGAACGTGCACGACAGCATGTGAAATTGATGGTCAATCAGCGTTGCTTCCTAAGCGGACCGTTTGATTTCACAGAAGTTTGATTTACTTGGAGTTATGTTCTGTGGTTTAAGTGTTTTTTCTTTCTTTTTTTCTTTTTTGAGCAGTGTATTTCACAGCAGAGATGGGCTGAAAGGTGGAACGGTGCGTGGCTCTGAGTGCTAGCGGGGTCCAGCGCAATTCTGCTACTGCACTGGGCAGGTAGCGAAATCGCGCGCGGACAAGCAGGTGCGCCACGGGTGCAGCAGCAGAATTGCTCTGGACCCCGCTAACATTCAGAGCCACAGGAGCGAGCCCACCTCACCGTTCCTCCCTAGCAGCCCATCTCTATTTCCCAGGGACCCCCTTGCCCTTTCCCCTCAAGCCCTTGTCTGCGCGTTGCCTTGAAGGCGAGGACACGCTCCTCGCTTCTGCCCACCGGTTTTTCAATCCCATTCCCGCTTACTTGAACGGAGATGCGCGCGGAATCTCCAAGGGGAGGTTTCGCAGCCTTTCAACCCGTTCCCCTCTTTTGCGAGGGCGATGCGATGCCCTTCTCCCGACAGGGCCTTAGACGCTCTTCAGTTCAAAACATAGAAGATTGACGGCAGAAAGAGACCTCATGGTCCATCTAGTCTGCCCTTACATCATTTCCTGTATTTTATCTTAGGATGGATATACAGTATGTTTATCCCAGGCATGTTTAAATTCAGTTACTGGGGACTGACCACCCACGGGTCTGCAAAAAAACGCAAGGCCCGGCTGCTTCTCATTCTCCTCTTGAAGGAAGCTAACCCGAGATGCTCCAAGCGCAAGCAACATCCGGCCCAGTAAAGGGGACCCAAAAGAAGATCGCAATTGGGCTGAAGGACAACGGAAGGGGAATTGGGCTCACAAGCGACAAGGCAAGAGGCAAACTTCTGACAAGGCCTCCCTAATCCTAATTCTTGCGTCTACCCAACATCCCAACCGTTAACCTCTATTTGGGGGGAAAGACCCATAAAACTCAACGGGACTCACTCCTGGGGCGAGTGTAGTAAACCGTGAGCCGCTGCTACCAACTCGCCATCTGGCACGCTGTTGTTTCCAAGCGCTAGGATTGATCGATCCATAAGGCGAATAGACAACCCAGCAAAACAACTTGTCCTCCTCCTCCTCCTGGTCACAACCTTGGAAGATCGCTCGCCCCAAGTCCCCCTCCCCTAAGAGACACACCGCGCTAATAATGTCCACACATCGCCAGGCTGGAATCTTCTGCTACCCCTGTTTCCTAACGTGGACCACACGCAGCTGTTGTTATTTTTTTTTCATAGCTTGCAAACCGTTCAAGCTCTCCAAATTGCCACATTTCTGGATGGTTTAAATGAACGTGGAAGAGAGAAAGAGAGAGTAAAGAGAAGGGAAAAAAGAAGATTCCTTACGTTGCATTGGCACGCCAAGAATTTCTGGAAGCCCCTTGACAGAACCTTCCGTGGCGAGTGCTGAGCTTTGCATCATTTTATTTCAATATACAGAGAAGACGAAAAAACGCTGGGTTGGAGGGGGGGAAACACCCAGGGGGATTGTTATTTTTAAAAAATAAATATTTTTTTAAAAAACTCAGAATTAAAAAAAATCAAGTATATTCGGGACCTATCCCGAAGGTTTTGCAGAAGGTTGCCCCCCTCCAATCTGGTTTCAGGTTGACCCCCCCCTCGGAGTCTCCTGCTATTCCAGCTTGACCGTATCCCGGTTGGGAAAGTGATGCTTGCTGCAGCAGTCTGGCTGCCTAAGCTGAGCGCTGGTCCAGAGAACGCAGCTTTGATTCATTCACACTGCAGGGGAGAGGGCGTGACGTCACTTTCCGCAGGGAAGCCCCGCCCACACGGCCAATCCCGCGGCGCCTACTTTCAAAAAATCTGGGCGGGGAAAAATGGACATCCCACCCCAAAGGATCTGGGAGAGTCGCACAAGCCGCGTCTGCTTTTGGCCTTTGAGGCTCTGCGCGCAACAGCATCCCGTCCCGTCGGATCCCTCTTTCTTTTAAGTCTTTCGCGCCATAGGCGAGGCATCCGGAGCAAGAGCATTTAAGACTTATCTACCGCTTCGTAGGGCTTTCACAGCCCTCTCTAAGCGGTTTATAGAATCAGCAGCTTGCCCCCAACCATCTGGGTCCCCATTTTACCCACCTCGAGAGGAAGGAAGGCTGAGTCGACCTTGAGCCGGTGGTGGGATTTGAACAGCTGAACTACAGCTAGCAGTTAGCTGAAGTAGCTTGGAGTGCTGCATTCTAACCACTGCGCCACCCCAGAAAGGCTTTTCAGAGGAGTTGCGCCGTCTCCTTTCCATCCCTCCCCTGGGTTTTCTCTCTCTTTCCAAGCTGCCCAGCCAAGGGGACACAGCGCCCTTTGCGCTCAGCGTAGAAGGAAGCCTCTTGCAAGCACCCCTTTCTTCACCCAGTGGCTGGATTGGATGAGCACCCAATTCACCCAATCCAGCCACCCCCGTCTGTAGATTTTTTAAGGATGCCTTACAAAGGTGGCGGGTTTTTTCTCCACTTCCCTAAAAAACCTTTCATCGCCGTCCCTGGACATCAATGCAACACTGATGCGAGGGAATTGAAGGTGCTTTCCTTTCCAAAAGGGCGACGGTTCTTCCCCACCCGCCAAGGAGGGCCACTTTTGCAAGGGTTTCTTGCCAAGCTCGGCCTCCCCCCTTCCCTCTCAGCGAGCACCAAGTCTGAGCGTTTCGGGTCTCTCCTACCGAAGCCCGCTGAGCGCGGAGAAGCAGCTTTACGCGGGGGCCACGGACCTGTTCTTCTCCACCTCCTACCGACCAGGTAGTCTTCGCTTCGATCCCCTTTTCTCTTTTGCCAAAGTTGGTGGGGATTTGGGTTGAATTAGGAAGCCTGGGCAAAGCTCTTGTTTAAGACTTTGGCCCGGCCTCCTCCCTCCCTCCCCCCCCCCCCCCCTCTCTCTCACACACACACACATTTGCCTATTCGGCAAAGAGACTCACTCGACCCCTGGTTTCAAAGCTGGGGTGGAGAAAATAAATTGAGCCTATCCCGGTCTGTTTCAAGAAGCCGAGGTGGTTTATGAGCCTAAAATTTGACGAGGTCAAATTTGCATTTTGGTTTGCTTCCTCAGTTCCCACGAGCCCCCAAACTCTCTCTCTCTCGCTCTCTGCTGGCTTCTGAGTTCTGACCCACTGCCAACTCCGGAGCAAAAAAGGGGGGAGGAGCCCTTGCCGCCGGTTCCGCGGGAAAAGAAAAAGTTAAGAGGAGGCATGGAGAGCACTCGCTTCTTGATCTGAAATTGAACGCAAGCGCGCTGCAAAATTCGTTCGTCTTCGTTTCTCCCCCCCCCTTTCTCCCCCTTCCTTTTCCCTCCCCCTTCCTCTCTTTCTCTCTCTTTCTCTCTCTCTCCCTGCTCCCTTCCTTCTCCCTCTCTCCTCCCTCTTTCTGCTCCCCCTTCCTCTCTTTCTCTCTCTTTCTCTCTCTCACCTCCCTTTCTCCCTCCCTCTCTCTCCTTCCCCTTCCTCCCCTTCTCCCTCTTTCTCCTCCCTCCTTTTCTCCCTCCCCCTCTTTCTCTCTCTCTTTTTCTCCCTCTCCCTGCTCCCTTTCTCCCTCCCCCCTCTCTCCCCTTCCTTCCTCCCTTCCTCCTCCCACTCTTTCTCCTCCTTCCTTTTCTCCTCCCCTCCCTCTCTTTCTCTCTTTCTCTCTCACCTCCCTTTCTCCCTCTTTCTCCTCCCTCCTTTTCTCCCTCCCCCTCCCTCCCTCTTTCTCTCTCTCCTCCCTTTCTCCCTCCCTCTCTCTCTCTCCTCTCTTTCTCCCTCTCTTTCTCTCCCACCCTCGCAGCCCGCAGCCGATCAAACGACGGCGTTCGTGTCTGTGTGTGTGCTGAAGGGAGGGTATGTGGTTTGCGTGTGCGGAGGTAATGCGCGGGTCAGAAACGGAAGGAGAAATTAATTTCTGCATGCAAATCAACGACCTCGACCGTCGCCGAGAGAAGACAGCTTTTCAAAACTCAGCCACTTCCCAGCTTTTCCATTCTTAGTTCCACTGCAGGGACCGCCTTTCGTTCGGATCCCGAGGCTCGTTTCCCCGGCTCATTTCCCCCCCTTTTTTTTTAAGGGTTCTTGGGATTGCGCGGTTAAACGCACGTTTCCGAAACAGGAGTAAACCAGGCTTACAACGCTTCTTTTCGCTAGGTAGGATTTCCTGCCGTTGGAAGAGTTAGATCTCAGCCTTCCTTTGCCATTAGTATTTATTTCCAACCCCATTCTTCGTGCGTAACTCCTGTCCGGGTTTAACTCAGCAAGGAAACAGAGGCAAGTGCCAGGTAGATGGGTGCGATGAACCACAAATAGCGCTGCGATTAAACCTGCAGAAAACCTTAACCGGCGATGAATGAATGAACGAATGTGGCAGGGCTTGAAGTGAAGGGCTGGGCGCAGGGAACAGCAAGAACCAAGAAAAGACATTGCTGGCGAACTCCCCTCCCCCTCCACACCCCGCAATCGAAAATCAGAGGTCGGGTGGATGCTTGAAAAATGAGATTTTTCTCTGGGCAATATTCTGGCTACTTTTAAGCATGTTGAGCTTCCACATGGGTTTTGTTTGGCTGGAATTGAGTTGATAGAAATTGACAAGGGGGGTTAAAACCTTCCCTTTTCATTCAGGGTCAAGGGACATTTGTCGCCGGTCCTTTACTTCCATAGTGTAAAAATGTTACACCAACGGTTACAATTTGCTCAATTCTTTTCAGGCAGTAGATAAGTGGCCGAGAGCGGCAGGAGTAGAATCTCCCAGTATAATGAAAAATTAATTTCTCAGAACATTTGAATATCCTAAAGGGGTGTGAGGGAGGGAGAGGAACCATACGTGAAATAAATTCAGCAAATAAAATTTCAATACATTTGGTTTTTTAAAAATGCAACCATAATGTTTGCAGTTCATTTCTATATCTAGTATGTAGGTGGGTGGGTGGGTGGGTGGGTGGATGGATGGATAGATAGATAGATAGACAGATAGATAGATAGATTGCTTCGAGAAGAATTTCCCAAATTTTCTGAATTTATATTGAAAACAGATACTTGAAATGCTGTACTTAGGTCCAAAAATTTGATAGTGTCCGGTGAAACGGATTTCAATATTTAAGCTTGCTCCTTTATGCATAAGACCTGAAAGAAGGTTACTGTCACCACCTCCACCCACCCCGGACAAAGATATTGCAACAACAGAAACATTCTAGAAAGTGGCGAGTTGGACACCAGCAGAGACCCGGTTCAGATACCCATGGGGTGGGGAGAAGGGAAGGGTTGGGGTAGCCCAGCAGACAGAGTCAAGGACACTGCCTGCGCATCAAGCAAGGTCCATCCTGGGATGCGTTTCCAATCCTGATTTAACCGAGGCAGCTACAAGAGTCATTTGAAAATTGTGCGCAACTGCTTGCATCACAATAAATAAATTTAATTATTGACCACTCATATGAACCCAAAATATGCAATCCCAGAAGAGGCTGCTCATCACACTTCGGCATGATTAATTACTCTGGCCTTGTCTCCTTCCAATTAGCACCCATAATGAGTAGACACGCACTCTATTACGCATATTACAGATAACACTACACGACAATCAGGCAAGGTAAAATAGCTAGCACAAAGTCGAATGGAGTTAAAAGACTCCATTCTTCAGTAAGATTTATCCTTTCTCCAAGGACAGAACCTATAAGCCTGTGCCCTGGGCTCCTTTTTCTTTGAGACACATCACAGTTCGTGCAAAAAATAGAGGCGTGGGGTTAAAGTCCTTAGCAGGTTGATAATTCTCGCTTTCCCATCCTCTAACATTTTTGATCTGCAATCTTGAAGCCTTTCCGTTTTGTTGGGAAACGGTTGTGCTGATGCAGATAAACCCATTTAACTAATAATTTAAAATGAAGTTTTAAAACATTTCTCGTTGGTTGGACTGTGCCCAGGAATGTTAGATCTTTAGTAAATTATTTCCTCATAATTCCAAGTGAAGAGGCATGTAGCTGTCACGACCACAAAGACAGATTTCACTGATGGACCAGTATATGAACATGCAGATGAAAACTTTGCAACCATCCTGTATCACAGGTTGTCAGCACCATCAAATCCACAAACAGCATCAAGCAAAATAATTATTCTTCATCTTCCTGGCATGTAAGTCAACACCTGCTCAGATTCATTATGGATTTATCCACCTCCCTTCCACCTAAAATTATATAAAAATAAAACTTCTCTTTATTTTTTTAAATAGAAGATGATGTGGGGAGATAAGGGCTTTTAAGAATAGTATTACTACTTAGATCACTATTCCTGCAGAAACAGAGAAATTGATTAGATATGAAACTCATATTTGCTCCAAGACAATGAAGGACAAGTACTGTATATACCGTAGTTCTCTTTTTCCTCCAAGTTATTGCCACACTTATAAATTGCATTAATTGAGATATTGTGATTGTCCCACTTGAATCCTCAAGTGTGCCTCAATAGTAAATGAATCAAAATTTAAACCTGGTTTGCTCTGTCTCTGGTCAGAGGTTCAAGTCATTACATGCTAACTTACTTTCAGGATGATATAAGACATAGTCCCAAAGAAGATCTAGAAGGGACCATGTTGAAGATGGCTTGTATGAACAATAAAAAGTATTAAAAACAAAGAAAAACAAAAGGCATAAAATGCTTGAAAAAGAAACAGGGAAAATACAACAACAACAACAACAACAACAATTTATTAGATTTGTATGCTGCCCCTCTCTGAAGACTCGGGGCGGTTCACAACAGTAATAAAAACAGTATAACAATGGAACAAATCTAATAATAAAAATTATATTAAAAACCCCAACTGTTAAAAACCATACAACACATACATACCAAACATAAAATATAAGAAAGCCTGGGGGAGATGTCTTTAATAATAATAATAATAATAATAATAATAATAATAATAATAATAATAATAATAATAATAAATGCTACAGGTAATATATAATTTTGGCTAGAATCAAATGAATCAAATGATCCTGATGTAACTGTAACTATTCTTAATTCTCTAAGTTGATGCTTTCCAGACAAATTGGAAAATAGAACTGACAGGTTTTTCCCCAAAGTTTCCCCAAATTAGTTTCAGCCCTGTTGCTTCTGAAAGAGATCAGCTCGACAGTGTATTGCTATGTGAAAAAACGACCAAGACTTCATTCAAGCTAGCCATGGAAGAGCTTGGCTTATGCACACCATGAGGAAAAGCAAGGTCTGCATTTACACACCGAATTTGTGAGCATAGGATGCTCTCTTGTCCTAGGCATTTGGAGAAAGTCTTGGTTTATGAATGTACCATTTCTCAGCCTGTACGGCTCTCAAACAGAGAAAGCAGGTCTTATCTAAATACCCCAGACTCAGAGCCGTCTGATTATCACATTGCTTGTTATATCAACTATAGCTTATAACCTATAGTTTGAATCTTATTCATGGAACGCTGTGGCACATCTATTATCATGACCATTGTCAAATAACTTCCTGTGTTAGTAATATCTGGGTATTAAGATGGGGTAGCAGAGATTGCTATTTCCCAGAAGACATTTGCCCCAACTAAATACTGATTTGTATTTGTTTTCTTGGTGCTGTAACTGATTTGATAGATCATTGGAATGCAGTCAATGGGCAAGTAGAAGATGGAAAGAGAGTGATGCCTTTAGTCAGCTTTGACATACAGAAGCTCATATTTCTGACCCTGGAAAACTACTTGGCAAAGCTACTACTGTAGGTTCAGTATAGTTAATTGAAATATCTGTCAGCTAAGGTCTTGGTAGCAATTAATGGATCAATAGTGGGCTGTGCATCTAAGACATGCATTCCCATGATCCAGTTATTTGAAAACCCTTCATTATTTAAATGTACACATCCTCCCATATGACTTTACGGTCACCTTCTTTCCTTTTATCAGAAGCTGTTTGCCGTTGTCCGCTGAATAAGTCATTCTATTTTTGTTTTTGTATTATCAGCATAAGCAAATGTTTCATCTGTATCACTGAAAATTACACTAAACTCAGAAAGGCAGGAAACATGGGGTTGTGTTGTAATATACCTGTCAAAGTTAGGGGATGAGGCTACTTTATTTCATAGTTGGTTGCACATACTTTAGGGCAGCAGACATAATATGCTCAAGTTAATTTCTGGTCCATCCATTTTGGTATAATCCAAGACTGATGTTACTCAAAGTTACTCAAAGCTCAAGCAGTAAATAGTGAATTGTCATGAGGGAGTCCTACATTTTGGTAACGAAGTTTATGTATTTATTTATTTTATAAAGAAATAATAATAATAATAATAATAATAATAATAATAATAATAATAATAATAAAAAGAGCCGGGGTGGCGCAGCAGGTAGAGTGCTGTACTGCAGGCCACTGAAGCTGACTGTAGATCTGTAGGTCAGTGGTTCAAATCTAATCACCGGCTCAAGGTTGACTCAGCCTTCCATCCTTCCGATGTGGGTAAAATGAGGACCCGGATTGTGGGGGCAATATGCTGGCTCTGTTAAAAAGTGCTATTGCTAACATGTTGTAAGCCGCCCTGAGTCTAAAGAGAAGGGCGGCATAAAAATCGAATAAATAAATAAATAAACAAACAAACAAACAAACAAATAAATATTTTTTTCCCGGGCTCAGATTCTTAAGTAGAAAATGGTTCTTAAGAAGAGGCCAAAAAAAATATTGAACATTTTATTAGACTCGGGCGGCTCACAACAATAATAAAACAATGTACAATGTGACAAATCTAATATTAGCCGCCCCGAGTCTACGGAGAGGGGCGGCATACAAATCAAATCAAATCAATAATTTATATCCTGCTGCAATAAACAAGAAACAAAAACAAAACCCCTCTCAGCAAATTACATCTATTATTTATCCTCTATTTTAAAAGGCTGTATGTATGTATGTTCCAGCATAACTCTGGAATGGCTTGAGCAATTTCAATCAAACTTGGTACAGAGATGATTTACCCCCTTGAAACAAATACTGTGGGAATAAGACATCTCTAGCACCCCTCGGGGGTGTTTGTGCTTGTGTGTGTGTGTGTTTTCCAGCATAACTCTGGAATGCCTGGGCCATTAAGGAGAGCCAGTGCTAGAGTGCCTGGGAGGGGGAAAGGAAGGGACAGGAATGATGGGCATGGGAGTAGAGGAAAGAAAGGCCCCTCTTAATGGCTCCCTGTCAGAGGCAGACAGTGCCCCCTGGTGGATTTGGGGCAAAGTGCCAGGTTCATAGAAAGGGCAGTAAAGAGGAGCACATGAGAGGGAGGAGGGAGAGAGCAGGGATGATTGGTATGGGAGTAGGGAGAAGAAAGCTCCCTCCTAATGGCTCTCTGTCAGACCAATGCTTTGATGTCTATAAATATCCAGGCAATGAGTTATCAGATAGTAGAATATAAAAAAATAATTAAAGTATCCACAATAAACCTTTGAGAAAACTGTAGATATAACCAATGGTTTGTTAAGTACAAACTTTGATTTTAAAAAGCACCAACCAAATATAAGAATGAAAATAAGAAAAAAATAATAGCAGTTGGAGATAGCATGACAAAATAAGGAAAGAGCCCTTTGAAACAGATGTCTTTTGTAGCTTTGAAAACATTATCAAAGAGAGGGCTAGCCTGATCCTTACTGGGTGGATGTTGCGTAATATCAGCATTGCCCCAGAATAGCAGTGCCTTCTCATTTCAGCCCACTGATCCTCTAAAAAAATGCAGATCAACAACAGTTTCTCCTTATTTGATTTAATAAGTTGGCCCAATAGTGTTTGCAATAAACTGTTCTGCAGATTTCCACCCTGAGTTGGTTGAGAAGGGCGGCATAGAAATCTAAACAAACAAGCAAGCAAGCAAGCAAGCAAGCAAGCAAGCAAGCAAGCAAGCAAGCAAGCAAATAAATAAATAAACAAATAAATATTGGCACTTCAAGCCATAGAAGGCTTTAGATCAGTGGTTCTCAACTTTGGGGTTGGGACCCCTTTTGGGGACGAACGACCATTTCATAGGGGTCGCCTAAGACCAGGGGAAAAGACAAATTTCTCATGGTGGAAGGTCTTAAGTATAAAACGTATCAGGAAAGACTTAATGAATTCAATCTGTATAGTCTGGAGGACAGAAGGGAAAGGGGGGATATGATCGAAACATTTAAATATGTTAAATGATTAAATAAGGTTAAGGAGAGAAGTGTTTTTAATAGGAAAGTGAACACAAGAACAAGAGGACACAATCTGAAGTTAGTTGGGGGAAAGATCAAAAGCAACATGAGAAAATATTCTTTTACTGAAAGAGTAGTAGATCCTTGGAACAAACTTCCAGCAGACGTGGTTGGTAAATCCACAGTAACTGAATTTAAACATGCCTGGGATAAACATATACCCATCCTAAGATAAAATACAGGAAATAGTATAAGGGCAGACTAGATGGACCATGAGGTCTTTTTCTGCCGTCAGTGTTCTATGTTTCTATGGTGTTAGGAACTAAAGATGGTGCCTTGGAATTTATTTTTACAATCCAACCAATCAGGTGGCATTCCTGCCAATCCGCTTAAAGCTCTGTTGGGAGAATTGGCGCTAGACTTATGGTTGGGGTTCACCACAACACGAGGAACTGTATTAAGGCATTAGAAAGGTTGAGAACCACTGCTCTCTGAAGACTCGGGGCGGCTAACAACAATAAAAAACAATGTAACAAATCTAATATTAAAAAGTAATCTAAAAACCCCAATTTAAGAGACCAATCATACCAACAAACATAACATGTATAAATTCTATAAGCCTAGGGGGAAAGGAGGAAAAAAAATTCAATTCCCCCATGCCTGACGACAGAGGTGGGTTTTAAGGAGCTTGCGAAAGGCAAGGAGGGTGGGGGCAACTCTGATATCTGGGGGGAGCTGGTTCCAGAGGGTCGGGGCCACCACAGAGAAGGCTCTTCTCCTGGATCCCGCCAAATGACATTTAGTTTAAATTGTACATCAAAACCAATAAACAAGCAATATAGGGTTCATAAAACTAGCATTATGCACTAGTACCAGAGGTTGCTGCATTTTGAACCAACTGCTGAGTAGTTTTTGAGGGAAGGCTCAATTAGAATGCATGATTACATAGCCCAACTGGGTGCAGATAAGAGTTACTGTATCTAGATCCACTTGCTTCAGGTAAGGTTGTAACTGAGACACCAGCTGGAACTAGGAATAGGCCTCACAGAACTTTTTTTTTGCCCTTTCAGCAGAAGCCATCGATCCAAAAGGATCCTTTAAGAGTCTATGTGAACTTGCTGCCTAAATATCTATGCTCTAACATAATCTTCATTTCAAACTTGGATCAAGGGATGCCTTTTTCATCAATGGGGGGCAGACCACAGTCTTGTTCTGTCCCAGCGACGAGCTCCCCAGGAAATAGGCCCCCATACACTAATTTCATAAGATTTAAGGTTTTACTTCTAACATTTTATGAGCAGTGAGCTTTAGATTTAAAAGCTCAAAAAATCAGGAAATAAGTCTGTTCGGTGCCAGCTGCTAATTAGCGTTCCCATAATAGGCCAAAGTCCAAGCAAACAGATTATTTCTTTGATCACACAGATCTCATTCACGGACTTACTCTGAGTTGACAGGAAGCCAAAATATAATTAGTCCAAATTCCCAGTTTGTAAATCATCATTGAAACAATAATATCCAAGTGAGAAGTCTGAGCAAACAGCTGGAACAACACAAAAGTTGAGTTGCACACTGAATCATGACTAAACCTTAAATAGTCTAAGGGCATGACCAATTGTTCTACAGATCTATTCATGCAGAGACCTCTTCTTGCTTAATCATTCCTGCCTTCTAGCAGCTCTGCATGCCCTAGCATCAAGAAGAGGCTCCTCCTCTTCTCCTGAGTGGCTGATGTGCAACTCTGGAGGTGCAGAAGGCCCTGGTTAGCTTTCAGCATCTGACACCATATCCTCTCCAACCTCCTTGCTATCAGAACTGGGTGCCAAGTACACGGGCACATGGTACCATGTTACAACCGTCTCTCAATCCTGATAGGCAGATATGATAGGCAGGCAGGCAGGCAAGCACTATAGATATATGAGAGACGTATGGGTGGACAGATAGATATATGATAGGTAGAGAGATATAAGATGATAGATAGATAGATAGATAGATAGATTAGATTAATAGATAGATAGATAGATAGATAGATAGATAGATAGATAGATAGATAGATAGATAGATAGATAGATAGATAGATAGATAGATAGATAATGGATGGAAGGCAGAATTATATGCTGCATTATAACGATTTACAGGCAATACAGTATAGTGTAACACTCAGATCTCCAAGGCTCCAAAACAAATGCAAAAATAGTGATTCCAGGAAGATCTGAGTTTGAACTGTAAGTAGATTGTTCTACAGAATGCAAGCAAGATAATAATCTGTAAGTCTAAGGTAACACATTTGGAGAAGAGCATAGCGTATTTCTCTATGGCCTAGGAAACCCAGGAAACAGTTCAGTTCAGAAAAAAATGGGTCCCCATTCATTAAAGTAGCCAGGTAGGGGGAATGCTAAAAAGAGCTAGCACATGTCCCTGGTTTTTAATGTAAAGTAACTTAACTCAATTGGTGGGGAACTCTGGGAACTGAAGACAACACATCTGAAAGATGCTGAGAATAGCTGATGTAGAACATCCTGGCATTGTAAACTTGGGCCTGCAGCCCTTTCCAGAAGAAAATAAGTATTTGATGTTAGACCAATGACAAGAAAATGTGGAGTAGCTACATATTTGCAGATTTCCAGGGTAGCCGGTTAAAAAATGAATTCCAACCCCCAAAAAACAATATTCTAAGCAAACTCTCTTCATTGTGACTCATATAAATACCGCAGCTAGAATATCGCTAGCGCAAATGTGGAAAAATGAAAAGATCCCATCAGAAAGCCTAATCATAGACAAAATATACAAATGTGTAGAGATGGATGAAATCACAAATTCAATTAAGGGAACTAAAATCAAAGAATCAAAACGATCATGGTACAAATGGCATGAATGGATTCAAAAGAAAAACTAAAAATATTACAATACAAAGTAACAGTATATATAGAAAGAATAGTAAATACCTTATGAATGTCAATAGAAACGAAGAGTAAACATTTTCCCTCTTTCCTTCTTTTAAATATGTATTATACCAATGATATATATAATTGATTAAATATGTATTATATCAATGATATATATAATTGAATGTACTGTATACTATTAAATAAGTGAAAAAGAGAAATGGAAGATATATACAAAAGGTAATAGAGATGGAATAAGATCTGTAAAACTTAAACAAAGCATGTGAGAAATATTTTTGAAAACAATAAAGAAATTTTTTTTTTTAAAAAAATGAATTCCAACCCTGAAAAAGGTAACTTGGATAAATATGGCAGACAGGCTGCAAGGGGTTGAATTATTAGGGGGCTGAACTTGAAGTTCTGAATCTTCTCCTAGATTTTTCACCTCACTAGATGATCTAGCAACAGCTGCTAAACATCTACTTATACTATTAGGATCTGTTGTGCTTTGATTGAAGGAGTATTTCTTATTGGTCGAGGCTGATCATGTTTTGGAAGTCTTACATATCAGATTTTGATACTAAAATCTACCCTCCTGCTTATATGTAGTACTGAAGAATTTATTTTTCAGCAAATATTATATACAGTGTGTTCTGCTGCCGTGTTTCAACCGCCTGTAATTACAGGGTAATTAGTCCAGGAAGACACACACCAAAGGATAAAAGGAAAACCCAAAAGTTTTTATAAACAGAAAAACAGAAACAGCTCCCTTTTTAAATGTCAAAGGGATTTTCTGGTACACACAAGGCACAGGTTAAACGCAATCCAGTTGCTCACCCAATAACTGGGAAATTGAGTCCAATTCTAAAGTCCAGAGAGTCCACACACACAATCCTGAACAGCACAAAACCCACTATCTTGATGAAACAATGAATCAGATAAACTGCCATGAGGCTAAAACACCAGGCTGCACTTTTATCTGTAGCACTAATTACAGCAGCCCCACCCAACCACAGGTGGCCTCATTTTCTCTTGTAATAATCCTTCAGTTGTTGTCTCCTATGCATCACTCTACGCATGCGTGGATGTGTCATTAATTCTTGTTCAGAATCCAAGGATGATACAGATGATTGATCTCCCCCTGGGCTGTCTGCCAAACTCCCCTCTTCCCTGTCACTCACGCTTCCTTGGTCAGAGGAGGCTTCATCGGCAGATTCTATTGGGAGCAAAACAGGCCTCCGCCATGTGGATGTCTCCCCCACATCCACCTGCACATTCCTTGGGGCAGGAGCTGGGCCAGAGCTAACCCAACACAATGTGACACCGAATTTAGTTCTTAAAGTTTTTCTTAAATACCATGCCTGGATTTACATCACATACCTAACTAAGTCACCTTCACACAACATGGCAATCTTGGTTAATGTTAACATGTTAACAGTAGTGTTGTGAAATCAAAGTCCTTTTAGTTAGTTAAATATTCAACAAATTAAAAATAGGTTAGTTCAGAAATTGAATTAATGGACTGATTCAGCAATTGAGTTAAGTATATTGCTCACCCACAGAGAAACAATATAGAGCAGAGAATCTGATAATATTGAGTGGCCCTGACTGATGAGTAACTATAGCCAACCTTGCATTATGAGACATTTTCAAAATAGAATGCATTTCCATAGTAAAATATTATTCTCAGTCCTAAGATTTTTCACTGAGATTAAGCATCACGGTCATTAACAAAATAAATATATGTTTTAATAGGCTTACCATATCTATTTCATTTTTTTAAAACAAGAAAGCCTTTTCAACCTCACAAAAACCAAAAATCTCATTCCATTTTTAGTGATGACATCATGTGACAACCATACCTCATGTCTTTTGAAGGAAATAATATAATGAAATAATTTTTCCTCATGGGGCAACATTCCAACACCTTCTTGACAATAGCATCACCTCTGCTTATACAGGTGATCCTCGCCTTATAACAGTTCATTCAGAGACCATTCAAAGTTACAACGGCATTGAAAAAAGTGACTTATGATCATTTTTCACACTTATGACCATTGCAACATTCCCATGGTCACATGATCACATGGGGTCAATTGTGTGTTGGAATTAGAAGGACCGGACCTTAGACAAGGTGCTGAGCCTGAGGAGACTTAGTGAGGACCTTCCGGAGGTGATGGTTATTGAAGTGCAGACAGAGCATATTCCAATGAACAAATAACTTTTATTAGAAAAGTATAAAAATAAAAAATGTCTGAAGAGACACAAGATGGCACATCTTATTACTAAAGAAGATGAACCGTAATGGAGAATCTCTAAAGTTAGAGACCGCCTTCTTCTTCAAGAAGAGAGGATGTGAGCAAACAGGTTACATCACAAAGGAGGAGCTACATTACTAGACAGAGTTAACTATCTAACTACTGGATGTTTCTCAATGTCTTTGGAGGCTGTCAATCTGCAGCGCGACACCCCTTCTTTGTCAGTCATCAGAGACATAAGGGACATCAGGACATCAAGGCATCAATTCACTTAAGGCACATTTTGTTGGTGAGGTATTCATGTTGATCAGCTGGCAATGGCTTATTCAGCAAGTCAGCGATCTGCTCAGTAGTGGATACATACTGAATTTTCACGAATCCTTCTTTCACCTTCTGTCTGGTGTAGCTCAGTGAAGGATTCCTTCCGGTATGCGATATGTACCGCTGCTCCGCTGTTGCATTTATTGCTGAAGCTGATTTTGTTGGAGCTCGCTCACGGCACATTCACATCCGGTATCAAAATACCAGGCAGAATGTGAAAGGTGGCACACGGAGCCATATCAGAGGGCAATGAGGCATTGCCCTAGGTGAGCTCCAGGGTGCATGTACACTATAGCCAGCTGATTTTTGGCCATTTCACCCTCCGGAGGCTTCAGGGAAGCTTATCTGAAGCCAGAAGTGCAAAAAACAACCCAACAGGCAAACCGGAAGTTTAAAAAAACAGACTTCCTGTTTTTCTGTTGTGCTGTTTTTTGCACTCTGGAGGCTTCAGGAAAGCTTCCTGAAACCACAGAGTGCAAAAAACAACACAACAGTGAAACAGGAAGTCTGTTTTTCCAAACTTCCGGTTTGCCCATTTTTTTACAATCCCAGGCTTCAGTGAGGCCTGTGTGCATAGAGGAGGATTGTGTGCATGTGCAGGGTCAGTGCGTGGGGAAGGCAAATGCATGGGGGAAGGGAATGGGTGTGGACATGGGCCTGTTGCAAGCACATGCACACCCATCCTTTTGGCATGCGAACCAAAAAAGGTTTGCCATCAGTGGTCTAGAGCAGTGTTTCCCAACCTTGGCAACTTGAAGTTATTTGGACTTCAACTCCCAGAATTCCCCAGCCAGCGAATGATGGCTGGGGAATTCTGGGAGTTGAAGTCCAAATATCTTCAAGTTGCCAAGGTTGGGAAACACTGCTCTAGAGATTGTGGGATGTGAAAGCCAATACACAGCCGAGCTGAAAGAAGTGTCCTTGAGAATCTCATTATCTTTTCTACTCATTGCTACCAAGGTTAATGGTCCTACCGTTTATGGAGGAACATTTGTACCTACTAACTGCTATCATGATTACAACCTTTATGTGTATACATGTCTTGTTTGACCCTCAAGGTGTAAATAATCAGTCTTATTTTGTAGCTTATGAAATGGAAAGTAGAGGATTAAAGAAATGTTGGGTGAATGGCCATACATCTGACTTCCTCCTTTCCTCCCACATCCACTTATATATCACACAGTAGAATGAAAAGTCTCTGACCTTTTCTTTTGTAGCTGGATTTTGCAAGAATTTATCTTCCAGGGTAGGTACTATATTCCTTGTAAAATATTACTGGTGTCATAGTGGGTTGCTCTGATGTCTTTATAACCCTCGAAGATCAATTTCTAGTTTTGTGCCATTGGGATGTATTTTAAGCTCCATCTACTTTTTTTTTTAAAGGGGCTTTCAAGGGTCTCTGCATTCATTTATTTATTTATTTTGTCCAATACACAATGAGGGTTTTAGTGGGTGTATATCAATATACACATAGTAAAATACATGATGAAGGTTATAGAGGAGATACTCATAGTAAAATATATCTAAGAAATAATAGAAAAGAAGATATAGGAATAGAACATATCAATGAAAGAATAGAAGAAGAGATATAGGAATAGAAGAAAGGTATAGGAGATATAGGAGAGCAATAGGACAGGGGACGGAAGGCACTCTATTGCACTTGTACTCGCCCCTTACTGAGCTCTTAGGAATCTGGATAGGTCAACCATAGATAATCTAAGGGTAAAGTGTTGGGGGTTTGGGGATGACACTATGGAGTCCGGTAATGAGTTCCACGCTTCAACAACTCGGTTACTGAAGTCATATTTTTTACAGTCAAGTTTGGAGCGGTTAATATTAAGTTTAAATTTATTAAGCCATGGTTTGGTCTTCCGGATTCTTGCAGCCCAGATCTGGTAATCCTATTTATATATATATGCTGCTCCCATTTTACCCCCACCCCAAATGGCCACTTGGCTTATTTTGCAAAAAGGGAAAAAAAGCATCTGGAATTCAGGCTGAAAACAGCTGCCAAACTCTTGAAAATTACATCTTTAAAACCTTGCATTCAATTGCTGCCTAATGAAAAAGAAAAGACTCACTGGAGCATTCCCTGCTGATGTATAGGATCATCATCCAGCCAGCATGGGAGCATCAAAGCTAATGACTCTTAGTCCAAGTCAGCCTCAGAGTTAAAGCGTGCCAGGGGAAGCCCAGAGGGCCAAAATATGAATCTACTGGGAACTGAGCTGCAGACCTTCCAAGCACAATTAGCTCTAGGAGTCAACTGTCCAGGGGAAGAGCCGAACTGCAGTGTCTCTTTAGTGTGGCCAGAGGCCCTCCACATACAAAAGCCTCCTAAGTGTATTGACATATAAATTTAATTTATATTTCTATTACTTCACACACACACACACACACACACACACCGCTCTGCAATAAGGATCAGCACTCTTTCTAATGCAGCTACATCTTGGCAGGAGAACTATAGTCAATTTCATAAAAGCAATCCTAGCAACAGCTATGAGGATTAGATAGCATTCTAATCTTCAGAGAGGGGCGGCATACAAATCCAAATAATAAATAAATAGCCATACTGGAACTGATGCACAAGCCAAATCACTAAAGCACAATGGTCTAAGGCAGTGTTTCCCAACCTTGGCAACTTGAAGATATCTGGACTTCAACTCCCAGAATTCCCCAGACAGCATTCGCTGGCTGGGGAATTCTGGGTGTTGAAGTCCAAATATCTTCAAATTGCCAAGGTTGGGAAACACTGGTCTAAGGAATAATGCCATGGCAAGTAGAATCCAGGTTGGATACCCACTGCTGAAATAGATTAGGATTAGATAGGATTAAAAGAACAGCCCAGGGGTGGGTTCCTCTTGGTTTGGATTGGTTTGCCCAAACCAGTAGCAACCCACTGGTGATGTCACGGTGACATTGCTGAACCGGATTGGTCAGTGCTGGTCTATGACGCTGCCATCTTTTTAAAAAGTTGATTTTTTTAAAAAAATATTTATTTATTTTTTCTTCTGAGCATGTGCAGAAGCTGAATTTCCAGCACTGTGCATGTGGCCGCCATCTTGATTTCAGCTTTTTTTTTACATTTTTAATTTTAAAAATATATATTTTATTTTTCTTCTGAGCATGTGCAGAAGCCGAGTTGCTGGCACTGTGCATGCGGTCATCATCCTGAAGAAGCGAAGCAGCAGTGAGGTAAGTTAGAACACATACCTGCTTGGATCCCCTCAACTTTTCAGTCCCAGAAAGCAGCTGAAAAATGCTCTTCTTAACAATAACTTATCGGACGCAAATCAGCATGGCTTTACTGAAGGCAAATAATGTCAGACTAACCTCATTGATTTCTTTGACTATGTCACAAAGATGTTGGATCAAGGTGGTGCCGTGGATATTGCCTATCTGGACTTCAGCAAAGCCTTTGATACGGTTCCACATAAAGAGCTGATAGATAAATTAGTGAAGATTGGACTTAATCCCTGGATAGTTCAGTGGATTTGCAGCTGGTTGAAGAGTAGACATCAGAGAGTTATTGTGAATGGTGAGTATTCTGAGCAGAGACAGGTTACAAGTGGTGTGCCACAAGGGTCTGTTCTGGGTCCTATTCTTTTTAATATGTTTGTGAGTGACATTATTTTACTGAAAGAGTAGTAGATCCTTGGAACAAACTTCCAGCAGACGTGGTTGGTAAATCCACAGTAACTGAATTTAAACATGCCTGGGATAAATATATATCCATCCTAAGATAAAATACAGAAAATAGTATAAGGGCAGACTAGATGGACCATGAGGTCTTTTTCTGCCATCAGTCTTCTATGTTTCTATGTTTCTCCTGTTTTGCAGCCAAGCCCCATTTTCTGTCCTTGCTTCCTTCCTGTTTCTATTTGTTTTTCCCTCTCACCCTGAAAGGAGCTTCAAGCGAAAGGAAGCGAGGGGGGGGGAGCACAAGAAGGATCCAGGAGTGGGAAGGGAGAGATTTGGAACAATTCTCAGTTGGGATTAGCTCTCAGCTAATAAAATGCATTTTTTTAAAAAAAATTGCATCCACAGGCGGATTATAAATCCTTTCTTATTTGTGACTTTGGAGTTGCTAGAAGGCGTTGCTCAGATCACAGAAGCTAACGAAGGCATCAGCAAGATGAACTCAGATCCAAGGTTTTTTCCCCCAAGCATGCCTAATTGAAAATTATTTCATTTAATGTGAGATATACAATTTCTGCAACCAACAGAGGCAGGAAGTACAACCTGAAGGATCAGGTATAAGAAAGGAGGAACAAGAAGGAATGACCTCATACGACATTGGCAGTATTGTATCCAATGATGTTCCTCAAAACCATCCAATAGATCAGTGATTTCAACCTTTTTTGGGCCGCGGCACATTTTTTACATTTACAAAATCCTGGGGCACACCACTAACCAAAATGACACAAAATGACATTCTAACACAGTACACATTATACACATAGTTAATAATATAGTTTCTAAATGTATTTATACTCACTTAGTGTGAGTATATACTGGGCCTGTTTCAATGAACACAAAAGGGCAGGAATGTTTTTAGTTTTTATCGCAGTCAAGCTTGAGAAGCTCAGTTCACATAGATGTGTGGTTGAAAATGGGAGCAATCTTTGTTGGCCAGAATGGGGAACTCCTTGGCAACAAATAACCAAAAACTGTCCAAAGGAAGATCAGCAAATTTTAGCTTTAAACCGTCATTAGAAATCGGGACCACGGGGAGGAGTAGCAGCTTCAACTATTCGCCACGGCCACACAATGACAAGTGCACGGCAGCCCGAACAGGGACCTTCCTGGGTGTGGATGAGAGGCGGCCTGCTATTGGTTCATTGCTAGTGGTCGGGATGAAACCTAGAAGGTGATTGGTCAGTGAGCGTTCCCTGTGCCTCCACTCTTCCTGTCGCTGATAGCTGGAGGGATTGTGACGGGAATGTTTATGTTCGGATGGAGGCGGCTGGCGGCGGATCGGATAAATGGCCTCTGCAGGCCGTATCCGGCACGTGGGCCGTAGTTTGGGGACCCATGTTTAACTTCCCCACAGCACACCTGACCATGTCTCACGGCACACTAGTGTGCCATGGCACACTGGTTGAAAAACATTGCAATAGACCCATTAAAGAATAAGTGGGCCCTCTTCACTCTCCAAACAGTTTTCTCTAGCCGCTACAAATCCCAGAATTTTCCACCCAGCATGTACATTCTCAAGCTTATGGCCCCAACAGACTTTCCAAGCTTAGCATCATCTGACACTGTGTGTGCACATACGTGTGTACGGTGAACAGTGATGGGCTTCTCCTTTCAGAGTGTGCTTCTAGTAGGCCTGTGGCAATGAAGCCTGGACTGATTCAAATGGTTGCTGTTGAAAACCAGCTTGATTTGTTTTAGACAACAGAATCAATTAGAATCAAATAGCCAGATACGATTCATGACGCTAACAACTCACTGGTCCATGACTTTCAATAGAATACAGTGATACCTCATCTTACAAACGCCTCGTCATACAAACTTTTCAAGATACAAACCCGGGGTTTAAGATTTTTTTGCCTCTTTTTACAAACTATTTTTACCTTACAAACCCACGGCCACCGCTGGGATTCCCCCACCTCTGGACTTCCGTTGCCAGCAAAGCGCCCATTTTTGCACTGCTGGGATTTCCCTTAGGCTCCCCTCCATGGGAAACACCACCTCCGGACTTCCGTGTTTTTGTGATGCTACAGGGGAATCCCAGCAGGGGAATCCAGCAGCGCAAAAACGGGCACTTCTCTGGCAACGGAATCTCCCTGCAGGGATTCCCCCGCAGCATTGCAAAAACGCAGAAGTCCGGAGGTGGGGTTTCCCATGAAGGGGAGCCTCAGGGGAATCCCAGCAGTGCAAAAACGGGTGCTTCGGCTGGCAAAAGGGGTGAGTTTTGGGCTTGCACGCATTAATCACTTTTTCATTGATTCCTATGAGAAACATTGTTTTGTCTTACAAACTTTTCACCTTAAGAACCTTGTCCCGGAACCAATTAAGTTTGTAAGACAAGGTAACACTGTATCTGAAATACTTAGTTGGTATACAGTAATTTTCTTTTGTCCATAAGGAGCAGGGGCACAGAGGAGAATCTCTACTCCTGCTCTCTTGCTTGAATCAGTAAGGAAGGAACTGCAGTTGGAATGTGTGTGTGTGCGTGTAAGACAGATAAAATGAAATTTAATTCATGAAGGAATTGGTTGGCCTCTGAATAAACATCTGCATTCACTGACCGACAAATTTATTTTAGTCCTAAGAATCTGAAAAATGAAGGCACTGAGGTAATAGGAATAACAATAATTATTAATAATAATTTATTTAATTTGCATGCCACTCACCTCTCAATGTCTCTGAGTGGCTAACAAACCAAAGAAAGCACAATAAAATCATGAGTTGACTAAGACATTACTGCCTAAAGGCCACCAAATCTGGGAAAAAGTGCAATCGACACACCAGATGGAGTTGTGTAATGGCCTTCCCAATATGTTTAACTAAAGTGCTCTAGTGAGAGAAAAAAAATGAATAACCTGGCTTCAAAAATCATGCAACCACTATATGGCAGCAAAGAGAAATGGGACCCTTTGAACTCCCTGCTGCCTCTAGAGTTTGTCCTGATTTTGCAGCACACATACAGCATTCCAAAGGAACGTATTTAAAATGACCTCATCAATATTGCAATTTGCAAGAAGAGATTCATTTTCTAAGAGTGCAGTGCAGTCAGGCGGTAGGGAAAGCAAGTAGGATGCTTGGCTGCATAGCTAGAGGTATAACAAGCAGGAAGAGGGAGATTATGATCCCGCTATATAGAGTGCTGGTGAGACCATATTTGGAATACTGTGTTCAGTTCTGGAGACCTCACCTACAAAAAGATATTGACAAAATTGAACGGGTCCAAAGACGGGCTACAAGAATGGTGGAAGGTCTTAAGCATAAAACGTATCAGGAAAGACTTAATGAACTCAATCTGTATAGTCTGGAGGACAGAAGGAAAAGGGGGGACATGATCGAAACATTTAAATATGTTAAAGGGTTAAATAAGGTCCAGGAGGGAAGTGTTTTTAATAGGAAAGTGAACAAAAGAACAAGGGGACACAATCTGAAGTTATTTGGGGGAAAGATCAAAAGCAACATGAGAAAATATTATTTTACTGAAAGAGTAGTAGATTCTTGGAACAAACTTCCAGCAGACGTGGTAGATAAATCCACAGTAACTGAATTTAAACATGCCTGGGATAAACATATATCCATCCTAAGATAAAATACAGAAAATAGTATAAGGGTAGACTAGATGGACCATGAGGTCTTTTTCTGCCGTCAGACTTTTATGTTTCTATGTTTCTATGTTAAGAGAAGGCATTTCTGCAAGGAGCCAGAATTTTTAAAAATCCTGAAGAGAGTCAGCAAACACGACAGTGCAAAAAATGGCACTGCCATTTTTTCACCTGTATGTTCATTTTCAAATACTCACTGTTGCTAAGGTCAGATTTTGGGTTTGTCCAACCAGGTTTAGAAACCCCTAGTAATGACCACAATAGAAAAGTTTATGATATTCATGTTTTTTTACTTCTAACCAAGATCTAGTGTGTGTTTGTGTGTGTGTGATCAGAAAACACAGAGATAAATATATTTAAATAGCCATAAATAAGATCCAAGAAATATTTTGAAGGGTTACATTTAGTGAAGGTGGAAGAATCATCAGAAGGATAAAAACCATATCTCATTCTTCTGCACTGAAGGTTCTTGCCCTTTTCGTGCGTATGGGGAAAAAAATCTCCCTTCAAAGCTAGCTTCTCTGCAGTATTGCACTCCTGGTTGCAGTGAGTAATATGGACCAGGGCAGAGGGTCTATATCAATCTAGCAAAGCAGAAAAATGAATGAAAATTGAATTCCCGTGGGAGAAAGAGGAGGAGGAGGAGAGAGCTGTGCTTCAGACAGAAAGATAAATCAAAGGATGCTGGGAGGAGAAGAATGATGAACCAGCTCCTTGGCAGAATGGAATAATTAGGGAAACTGGTTGGAAAAGCAGAGGGAGGGGAAATGGTAGAGAGAGATGGGAAAGGCAGTGATTATCCATTGTCATGGATCAGAAACACCTTCGCCCAAAAGATCCTTTCAATTTTGATTTGGACTACATTAAGACCATGGAAAGATCATCTCTGAAATTAGAGAGAAAGTACAGCATGGTATCTATACTGTCTCTCTGTCCCCAACCACCAAAGAAGTATCTGAAAGTAGAACATTCTCTCTCCAGGTTGGTTATTTTGAAGGTGCCGGGAAAACAAGATGTGTATATCTGTGTGTAGGTTCAAATACAAAAGATACTCTTTTATAGTCATTCCTAAGATTCTCCCTTATGGTTGCATAGCTGTTCTAGAAATTTAATTAGCTGGAGAACGGAGAATATTTTAACGCTATTGGGGGAATAGCAGAAAGCCTGCTAACTCATCTGTCTTTCAATGCTGCTTTTCTAGAAGAACAAATCCTAACATTTTTACCTTGTCTTCTTTCCAGGCAGACCAAAGATTGGTTTCAGCAGGTTCTGAACAGTTCTGGAAACCAGTAGTGGAAATTTTGAGTAGTTTGGAGAACTGGTACATTCCACCTCTGACTGGCCATGACACCATCTGTTCTCTGCCACCCAAGTCCCAGCTGTTCAGGAGGAAATGGGGATTTTGCAGTATTCTTCCCTGCCATGAGCACCAAGCCAAAGCTACAGAACTGGTAGTAAAAGTTTTTGAATCCCGCCACCAAGGCTGACCTCTGGTTTAACAAGTCACTAGATTAAATCAGTTTTCAGACCATAGATCTATCGATGGATATTAGGTAAGCACTGATCCCCCATGTTCAGAAGTAATATCCTTTTGGATCCCAAGTACTTTGAAAAGTGCACTACACAAGCACTGATAATTTTAATGTTACCAGCATTCTGAGGTAGAAGAAACCCTGATCAATTAGAGCATCACAATTCTTACACTAGGAATTAACATATATTAAGCCCATGCCTCCCAAAACAATTTTAGGAAAGGACCAGATGACACTGTAAGCTAAGCTTTCCTGGTGTTTTTGTTTGTTTTCTTTTCAAAGGAAAACTGTTTAGAAAAAAAAAAGCAAAACAAATAGAATCCTTCTGCAGAAGTATGTACATAGGACAATACACAACTGAACCACACAGGAAAAAGCAGTTTCATAGAAGGTGCCCACCCTAATTGGGATAACCATTTTCTGTTATTTATCCTACCCTTTCTACTTCAAATATTTCATTTCTAGTTTGTATCCTAATCCTGACTATCACAATTTAACAGCAAGCTTGGTGGCTACATAACCCAAAAGGCAAAACATAAAGCCAATTTAAAAAAAAAACCTCCTGATCAATAAAAATATTTTAAAGACATATGTACAAAACCCATCAATTTGTGTTCCTCATGCTTCATTCTAAAATGTATTATCATGATACACTTGTAAGAAAAGAATTAACCTTCACATAAACTATGAATTCTTGTATAATTAAAACCAGTTTGTTTTCTTGGATAACAAACACAGTAAAAAAAAAAGAATCTCCAGAGAGGGGCGGCATACAAATCTAATAAATACTAAATACTAAAAATCTCAAGCAAATGTTTTATGAATTTAATTATCTCTCTTCATATATACCCCCAACACAGATACTTCAGGTTTCTCTCTAAATGTTTTACTTTGATGCACATTTGGCTATTTTTTCCAAGAGACAGAGAGAGTGAGTGGCCCAAGATTACCCAGCTGGATTTGTGACTAAATTTGAACTAATGTTCTTTTTCTTTCTAGCAATGTATCTTAAGCATTAGACCAAACTGCCTCTCATAGATATATCAGAGATATTTTATAGAGGGGAATATCCAACCCTTTAAGATAATAAGCACATCTGAACCAAATTTATTTATTTATTTATTTATTTAGTTAGTTAGTTAGTTAGCTAGTTAGTTAGTTAGTTAGTTAGTCAGTCCAATACACAATGAGGGTTTTAGTGGGTACATATCTATATACACATAGTAAAATACATGATGAAGGTTATAGAGGAGATACTCATAGTAAAATATATCTAAGAAATAATAGAAAAGAAGGTATAGTAAGAGAACATATCAATGAAAGAATAGAAGAAGAGATATAGGAATAGAAGAAAGGTATAGTAGATATAGGAGAGCAATAGGACAGGGGACGGAAGGCACTCTAGTGCACTTGTACTCGCCCCTTACTGACCTCTTAGGAATCTGGATAGGTCAACCGTAAATAATCTATGGGTAAAGTGTTATGCTACAAGACTTTAAATCAGCAACCCTGGCATATTTTCATTTTAGGGACATGAGCCCTCATACTCTACCTTTACCCTTTTATTAATTAAAGACTACTGAGATTATAATTCGAGGGAGCTATTTAGATTGGGGCATCAGGTAGAGTGTTGGCTACAGAACAACAAATCCCTGGTCTAAATTCTTGTTAAACCACAAAATTCCCTGGGTGTCGTTATCATCTCCCAGTCTTCACATCTTCACATGGCTGGCCTGCAGGCATGGGATTACTTAGCATAATTAGTCTAAAATTCATTAGTGTGCTTGATTATTAGTGTTGCTCATAGATTTCTTTTCCTCCCTGGCCAGCGGCCATTAATTCTCTCTCCTCTAAAAAGGCTGCAGCACACCTCATGTCAGCACTGAGAAATAATTTCAGAGAAATTGCTACGAAGATTTGGCAGCTGATGGAATCATTCTAGTTATTTAAAGATGCTTCTTTTACTTTAAGAGAAACCAGGGACCTATTTCTTGAAAGTCTTCAGTGAAATGATTGATTACACTATATCGTTTTCATAACAAAGTGCTTTTATTCTATTTTCAGTTTGTGGAGTACAGTACTGCCTTGGCGACCTTATTAAATGAAAGTGATAAAAAATATAAATACTAATAATATATAAACCAAGCACCACCACCCCCATTTGAAAACCTGGAAGAAAAGCATCCTAACAAGGAACATGTGCAAATTAAGCCATAGCAATACAGAGGAAACAGAAAATGCTGAATTCTACCTATTATGAAAAAAAAAAATCTTAAAAATTACATCTCTGTAAGCTGCATATACCATATCCCATCCCAACCACAACAGAAATGAGTCCTCAGATCTGAAGCTGCTCCCCTTAGTCTTGATACAGGAAAAAAATATCTCATCAATGATACAGGCATTTTTGTAAGCTTTTTTCTCGATACAAAGTCTATTTTTTTTTTCTTTGTAAGAAAAGTGCAATTATTTGCTGATAGAAATATGGGCCCCAAACCATTAGGAAATCTCCATCAAGCACCTAGTTTCGGTACAAGAACATTCCCGTATTTCTCTCTAAACTTGATGCTCCTCGCTTTAAACGGTTTCATCTAAGAAAACTTTCAGATGTCCAGAATTAGCTGTACATAAATAAGAATGGTTGTACTTACCAGTGATAAAAGGAAGGTAGGTCTTTCAAGATACGTAGAGGATAATAACCTAACCTTGAGAAGTGAAACTTGTTTGTAGCACAACAGACCTGGTGCCTAGCATTTAATTCCTCCCCGCCCGCCCCCTCATGGATGGACTTGTTTTCTAAGACAGAAATTATGAGGGAGCAGATTAAAATACTATGGGAGACCCTAGAAGTTAAAAGGGGAGGAGAAACCAAAAAGTGTGAAAGAGGAAGAGGCAAAAGGTGGCAGGTCTCCCTGAAGAGAAGGTGCTGTGATCTCCACGGTGTAGAGTGGAGGAAGTGATTCTGTGTGTGGGTCAGTAGAAGAGAAAGGAGGAGGGGGATGGAAAACAACCTCTGAGAAAATTAAATTGCACTTGAGGGCAAATTCTATTAGGGAATAGTGACTGTCTCTCAACAGCCTGCATCCATTTAGGTAATTAGTTGCAGGACAGGAATAGCCATCCAGGAGTTTGGTCGTGCAGGCCTGGTTTGACGGATCACAGGCCTAGCTTTCTCCTGGCTTCAAGGAACAGGAGCCTTTGCAACCCCCAGCTCCCTACTTGCTACCAAGGAGCTACGTTTGGTTTAGGAAATCAAATCAAGCATGGTATGTTTGTGTGTAAGTTTGGTTTTATAATAGGGGTTTTTAGTTGTTTTTTATTATTGGATTGTACATGTTGTGTTTATTGTTGTTGTTAGCCGCCCCGAGTCTATGGAGAGGGGCGGCATACAAATCCAATAAATTATTATTATTAATTATTAATTATTATTAAATCTGCCCTACTGTAAATTATAGGGTCTTAAGCCTAAATTGGTTACGGGCCCAGGAGCTAGTGTGAGTGGTACATTCCACACTTGTTTAAATTAAACAGCTGCATGAATTAAACATTAGTGGATTTTTATGTCTCTCAGATTTTTATTATTATTATTATTATTATTATTATTATTATTATTATTATTATTATTAATATTATTATTATTATTTATTAGATTTGTATGCCGCCCCTCTCTGCAAACTTGGGGCAGCTCACAGCAATGATAAAAATAATATACAGTAACAAATCTAATATTAAAGTTTAAAATAACAATTTTACATTAAAAAGCCTAAAAAACCCCAGTATATAAAAAAGCATACACACAATCATATCATACATACAGCTACATAGGCAAGGGGGGATGTCTCAGTTCCCCCATGCCTGACGGCAGAGGTGGGTTTTAAGAAGTTTACAAAATTTTGCTACAGGGATTAGCCATTTATTCAAATTATCCCTGCAAAATACTTAACAATGATGCAAATGGCCCCTGCCTTTTAGTCTGTAACCTAATTTATATCCAAGCCAGGGGCTCCTGCCTAGAGTTGCCTGCAAATGTCTTGTAAGATTTTTTTCTTGTGATCTTTAGTTTCTGCTCCGTATGGTTGGTTGAAGGTTACCCTGTTAAGGTAAAGGAGATCCTGAACGGCACTTGTTTAGAGTTCTAGTTACGCTATGTTCATACAACATGTGTAGCTCAGTTTTTGATTAACCTGTTTTTAGAAGGATTGTACAATTCTTTGAATTGCAATCTGAACAAGAGTAGATTTACACAACACATTAATATACATGTGCCACAATTTTATTTATTTATTTATTTGTATGTTTGTTTGTTTATCAAACAAGTATAGGATAGTAGTATATATAAACCTAACATAGGAAGTAATGATAAAAGAAGACAATAGGACAGTACAACAGGGACGGTAGACACATTAGTGTGCTTATGCACACCCCTTACTGATCTCTTAGAAAAGGGGAGAGATCAACTGTAGACAATCTAAGGTTGAAGATTTTGGGACTTGGGGATGAAACAACAGAGTCAGGTAGTGAATTCCAGGTATTGGCACTCTATTGCTGAAGTAATATTTTTTGTAGTCTAGTTTGGAGCAGTTTAAATTTAGTTTGAATCTATTATGTGCTTGTGTGTTGTTGTGGCTGAAGGTGAAGTAGCCATTAACAGGAAGGACATTTTGGTATATGATTTTGTGAACTATGGTTAGTTCAGTTCAGAGGCCACGTAGTTGTAAATTGTCTAATTTCAGTATTTCAAGTCTGGTGGAGTAAGGTATTTTGTTGCAAAAGGAGGAGTGAAGAACTCTTTTTGTGAAATATTTCTGGACATTCTCGATTGTATTAATATCTGATATGCAATGCGGGTTCCATACAGGTGAGCTGTATTCTAGAATTGGTCTGTTTTGTAAGCTCTGGTTAGCAGTTCAATGTTACCAGAGAAGAAGCTACATAAGATTAGATTGACAACTCTTAATGGCAATGTTGTTACAGTGGGCTCTAGCACTTGGGTCATTGGATATGAGTACTCCAAGGTCTTTGACAGAGTGAGGGTTGTCTACAAGTTCATTACCTCCAAGCACCGTTCCCAAATACCCCCCCGTGCACCCTTTTCCATGGGCACGCGCTCCCCATCCCCCTGCCAGCCCGCGGGGGGCGGGGGGGCGGGGAGGTGCGGCAGTAGGAGGAAAGGGAGCCGCGGCCGCCCCTGCCTCCCCACGGTGCCTCCGGCCAAACGCACCCCTGCCTTCTCGGCCCTGCCCCCCGCCCGCCCGATCCGCCCCCTCTCCTCCTCTGCCGCCTCCTGCCTTGCCGCGCAACTTTTCCCGCGACGGTGGCGGCTGCGAGATGAAAGCGCTGCCAGCCAGGGGGCTGCGAGAGAGGGCTTTCTCCGTGGGCTTCGGGAATGCCCTCCCCGCCCCTCTCGCAGCCCCTTCGCTTGGAGCGCTTTCATCCCAGACTTCCAGCAAGGGGGCTGCAGTAGAGGCAGGGCAGGCATTCCCGAAGCGCTGGGAGAAAGTGCTCTCGCAGCCCCCTTGCCGTTGGTGCCTCCGTTCCGGAGCTCCGCCTCACAGATGATCACCCTGCCGCTGCCCCATGGCTACTGCCCAATGCTGCTGCTGAGAGAAAGAGAGAAAGGGGGGGGAGAGAGATAGCGAGAGAGAGAAGAGAAAGAAAGCAATAGAGAGAGAGAAAGAAAACAAGAGAGAAAGAGAGAGAGAGATGAAAGGGGGGAGAGAGAGATAGCAAGAGTGAGAGAGAAAGAAAGCAATAGAGAGAGAGAAAGAAAGCAATAGAGAGAGAGAGAGAGAGAGAGAAAGAGAGAGAAATGACTCTTGATTTAAAGCATATGGTAAAAAGCACCCAAATAATAACAGAGGAAAAAACCCCCAGCCGTTTGTGTGTGTGTGTGTGAACTCTTGAACCATTTCCTTTTTTTTTTGTAATTTTTTTAAATTATTTTCAAAAGGGACAAACAAAAACATACAACATTGAACATTTAAGGAGCTACCATTGCTCCGCTTATCATAGAAGTCTAACTAATACAAAATATAAAAAACTCTAACTATTGTCAGATCTAAGCAGAAATGCCACACTTGCAAAATACATTATCATTAAATTTAATTCTATATTTTTAAAATTAAAATTCTTAATCAAATTTCTTTGTGTTTAAAAGAAAAACCATACACTTGTATGTATATATATATATATATATATATGTAAAAAGCAATAAACAAATTATTAGTAATGCAAAAGGGAAACAAAATAAAAGCTTCTAAATTAGTTATCATATAAACTATTTCATTCTGTCTTATAATTTTCCAAATAGTCATTTATTCTTATATATTTAATTTTTAGTACTATTTTTAACATTCCACCAATCATATACTTTATCCCATATTTTGTAAAATTCCGTCTCGGTTTGGTTATTCAAACGTTTAGTCATCATGTCTAATTCTGCACATTCTATAATTTTTTTTAATACCTCCGTATCTTTCGGTATCGTCTTTTCTTTCCATTTCTGTGCAAATACTATTCGTGCCGCCACCAGTATATGTATTATTAAATAATAAATTTCTTTTTTATACTTTATATTTGAAATACCCAATAGGAAAAATTCAGGAGATTTTTTAATCTTCTTTGTTATTTCATTTATCCAATTCTCTACTTTATTCCAAAATATTTTTGTCTCGGAACAGGTCCACCATGCATGATAATATGTGCCAATTTCTTTTTTACATTTCCAGCAAATAGGCGATACAGATGGAAACATTTTAGAAATTCTATATGGTGGAAGGTGCCATCTATAAAACATCTTAATTTGATTTTCTTTGAAAGAAATTGATTTTGTTATTTTCCAATTATACGACCATATCTTTTCCCAAGTATCTAAGTCAATCTCTTTACCAAAATTTTTGCACCAACTGATCATATTATCTTTCAATATCCAACCTATCGTTCTATGATTTAATAAATATTTATAAACATTTCCAATTGTCTTTGTTTGATTTTGAATTAATAATTTGCTCAATACATTGTTTTCTTTTTTAAAGATATAAATCTTTACGTCTCTTTGATATCTAGAACTAATCTGTATATAATGCCACCAATCTAAATCTATACCTAACTCATGTAACTCTTGTTTTGTTCTTAATTTTAGTTGATTATCTAGCAAGTCACTATATTTCCAAATCTTACCTTTTCCTTTAAGGTTCGGGTGTACAATAGCTTCAAAGGGTGAAACCCATTCTGGCATTACTAAAAAGTGATTTTTCTTAATTTCATTCCGCACTTCTATCAGTGCTTTTCTAATAACATTATTTTTAAAGTATGAGTGAGTTTTTAATTTGTCATACCATACAAATGCATGCCATCCGACCATCAAGTCATGCCCTTCTAAATTAAGCAATCTTTGATTTTCTAGTGTAAGCCATTCTTTTATCCATGTCAGGGCCGTGGCATGATAATATAGTTTCCAATTTGGGAGACCTAGGCCTCCTCTTTCCTTACGATCTTCTAGTGAGTTTTGTTTTATTCTTGATTTTTTACCTTGCCAAATAAATTTTCTTATTACCATATTCAATTCGGCAAAAATTTTCGTTCCTGGATTTATTGGAATCACTTGGAAAAGAAACAATATTTTTGGAAGGATATTCATTTTAACTGTGGAGATTCTTCCTACGAATGATAATTGTAGATTATTCCAAATTTCTAAGTCTTTTTTAATCTGACTTAATAATTTTAGATAATTGTCATTTTTTAAAGATACGGCTTTGGAAGTCATCCATACCCCTAAATATTTCACTTTTTTCGTAATCTTCATATTTGATAAGTCTCCTAAATATTTTCTCTGTATTTCTGTCATATTTTTTGTTAATATCTGTGTTTTTTCCTTGTTTATTTTCAATCCTGCAACTTTCCCATATTCTTCGATCACATTTATTAAATTTAAAATAGATTCTATTGGGTCATCCAAAACAAACACTACGTCATCAGCAAATGCTTGTGTTTTATAGGTTTCTTTTCTAATTTTCAATCCTTTTATTTCCTTGTCTGCTCTTATTTTTATCAACAATACTTCTAAAGTTAAAATAAATAACAATGGTGATATCGGACAGCCTTGTCTTACTCCTCTTTGTATAACTACTTTTTCTGTTTGTTCACTATTTATTATAATTTTAGCAGTTTGTTCAGAATATATAGCGTCTATTATATTAAAAAACTTTGTTCCTACTTCCATCTTATTTAATTGTATTTTCATAAAACTCCAATCCACATTATCAAATGCTTTTTGGGCGTCCAAAAATATAAGTGCCATTTGCTTTTCAGGGTGCTGCTCATAATATTCCAAAGTGTTAACTATTATTCTTAAATTATTTTTAATTTGTCTTCCTGGTAGAAATTCATTTTGATCACTATGTATCATATTATTTATAATACTTTTAAATCTATTGGCAAATATTGATATAAAAATTTTGTAATCGACATTCAACAATGAAATAGGTCTATAATTTTCAATTTTTTCTTTCTTAGTATCAGCCTTATGTATTAAAGTTATTAAAGTTTCTGACCAAGTTTTTGGTAATTTACCTATTGTCAATATTTGATTATAAATCTCAAGCATATTGGAAAAAAATATTTCTAATTCTAATTTATAAAATTCAGCTGGTATTGCGTCTGGGCCAGTCGCTTTATTATTTTTTTGATTCTTTATAGATGGTTTTAATTCTATATCTGTAATAGGTCTATTTAATCTTTGCTGTTGTGTTTTGGTTAGAACTGGAAGTTCTATTTTTTCCAGATATTTAAAAATTAAATCCTCGCTTATCTCTTCTTTCTTATATAATTGTTTATAAAATTCCAATACTATTTCCTTTTTATCTTCTGTTCTATGTTTTATTGTACCTTTTGAATCTGTCAAATTTTTTATAATTTTATTTTCTCTCTCCTTTCTTAATTTATATGCCAGCCATCTTCCAGGTTTATTCGCATATTCAAAATGGTTTTGTTTTGCTCTCTTTATCTTTTCTACAATTGGTTCTTGTTCTATTAATCTCAGTTTATGTCTTATTAATTCTCTCTGATTTTTTAATTTATCATCCTTATCCTCTTTTTGCATTGAAATTTCTAATTTTCTTAATTCTTCTACTAACGTTCCTTGATATTTTTTCCTTTCTTTATTCTTTTTTGCTATAAATGATATTGTTAATCCACGTATATATGCTTTAGTTGTATCCCATAAATTTTGAGGAGTGGTATCTGTATTTTTATTTATTTTTTAAAAAATCTCTAATTCCTTCTCTATCCATTTCTTATATTCAGGATCTTTTATTATAGTTCTATTCATTGACCAGTTTTTTATTCTCCTTTTACCTTTCCAATATATGGATAGAGGATTATGGTCCGCCCAAGTGTTTGTCTCTATTTCTATTTCACTTATTTGTTCCATTATATGAATAGGGGCCCAAGCCATATCAATTCTAGACCATGTCTTATGTGGATTAGAATAGAAAGTATACTGTTTATCTTTTAAATGCTGTTCTCGCCATACATCTCTTAATGCTAATTCTGAACTCATTTTCCAGAATGACGCCGGTAATATTACCTTTTTTTTCTTTTCTTTTCTTTTCCCATTATAATCCATTTGGTCATCTGAAATTGCATTAAAGTCTCCTATTATTATCAAATTTTCAATTGATAACTCATTAATTTTTTCATGTAAATCTTTATAAAATTCTTTTTGGTTATCATTTGGTGCATAAATTGAGACAATTGTTAATGGTTTTGTTTCTAAATCTAATTGTACTATCAAAGTCCTTCCATCCCCATCATTATATATTTCTTTTGATTCAATTAATTCATCAATATACATTGCTACACCTCTTTTCTTTTGATTGGCCAAGCTTGTATATAATTTTCCCAATTTTGAGTTTCTAAGGAGACTTCTTTTTGATTTTTTGATATGGACTTCTTGTAGAATGTTTATCTGGGCTTTTTGTTTCGTAAGTTTAGTTAATACTTGGTTTCTCTTCCTTGGGTTATTCAATCCATTTACATTGACTGAAAATATTTTCAGATCATGTGTCATCTTTATTTATAGTACCTTTTGGGTTCTTTTGGTTCTCGAAGTCGTGTATCCAAAATTAGGTCCTGTGAGATCTGTAGTTGTTTCTGTCTCACCACCAGCGCTTCTTCCCCTCCACCACCAGTGGCCCCCATCATTTCGTCGTTAGGCTTTGGTTGAATCTGAATTTGTGCGGTATTGTCCAGTCCACTGCGTGCCAAAAAAGATCGTGCTTGTTCTACGCTTTCTATTTTCACTCTCGTTGATTGCCACGTTAGGGTCAAACCTTCTGGTATCAGCCATCTAAAAGTAATGCTCTTCCTGATTAAAATACTTGTAAGAAAATAATATTGTCTTCTAGCCTCTCGGACTCTCCTTGGAACTTGTTTCAGTATCGCAATTTCTTTTCCATTACGTTGAAAAGACTCGTTTTTTGCATATCTCAGTATCGCATCTTTGACAATTCTTCTTGTGAACTTAATGTGGACTTCTCTGGGTAGATTGTGGCGCCTAACGTATCCAGTCTGAACTCGATAGACTTCGTCGATCTCTTTTACCAGTTCTGTTGGGTCTAACTGCAAAATAGCTCCCATAACTTCTGCCATTTTTTCAGGCAAATCTTCGTCTTTTTCTTCTTCGATGTTTTGAAACCTCAGGCCATGTTGTGCAGAGTGGAGTTCTAAATTGGTTATTGCTATGTCAAAGTCTCTGCGAGCTGCGTAGTTACGGTCTTCGTATTCTTCTACTCTCTGTCCCACGTCTTGGATTTTTCCTTCTGTCACTTGTATTCTCTTTTCGCTGTCTTGTAGTTTTTGTTGAATAACTTTTATGTTACCATCCATTTCGACAACATTCCCTTTTACTAGAGTTAATTCAGTTCGAAGTTCTGCAATTTCTTTTTTGATTTCGTCTTTCATCTCCTTCATCTCTTGCCTCAGTTCTTGTAAGTAGGTTTTCATTTCTTCTTTATTTGTGTCACTTTGGGTTTTTGCCTGGGTTTGTGATGCCTTAATGTCTGCTAAAGCTTCTTGGATAATCTGAAGACCAGGGTCCATCGTAGGCTTGTCTTTTTCTTTCTCTTTGGCCAACATTGTAGGTATGGTCCTTTGTTGTAACGGTGATGATGTTGGGGAGGTCCTAGGTGTAGAAGTTGGGGCAGGCGTAGTTGGTTGTTTTCGCGTTGTTGTTGTAGTCACTGAAGTCACACTCTGTGCCCTGTGGGAACCTTTCATAATCCAAAATTTACTATTATTTATTTTATGTTGAAGAAAAAAAAAGAATATATAGAGAGGAAAAATAAAGTAAAGGGATAAAGGTAGGGGAAAGCAATATATATTTCAGTGAGTTCCTAAATTCCTTAAAAGGGGATCAGGTGGGGGAAAGGAAGAACCCAATATTCTAGCACATAACTATTTAATAATAACAAAAAGGAGAAATATAAAAAATAGAAAAAAGGGAGAGAGAGAAAGAAGAAAAGAAGGAAGAAAAAAGTAAAAAGGAAAGAAAATACAAGGGATTTCTTCTAAGAAAGGTAAATAAAGAAAAGAAAGAGAGAGAGAGAGAGAAAAACAACTAGAAAAAATTTCTTTTAAGAAGACAAAAAGGAAAAGGAAAGTATTCTATGTATTTAAAAATTATAAAAAATATATTTAAAGTTATTTCTAATATTCAAAAAAATATATATACTTATATGTGTAAAAATGAAAAAAAAAAAAGAATTAATCCAAAGGTAGTTGTATTAAACAGAAATTTCTAATAAGTTCAAATAAAGTGAACCTAATTTATACTATAATAAAATTATCCAGAAAAAAGGAGAAAAAAGAAAAATGAATCCAAATCCAAAACCAATTTCCAGAGTAATTTCCAAATTCAATTACTGTTAAAATAATCCAAATTTCTATATTGTATATAAAAAGGAAAAAACAACGAGTAGAAAAAATAAAAATACAAACAAAATCCTTACGCCTCTAAAATCACACAAAAAATAGTCCCAGAAAATCCTTGGGAAAGATTAGTAAAGGAATAAAAATAATGTCAAAAATTTAAAAAATTTAAAAAATGAAAAAATAAGATGAATAGTCCAAAATTCATTTCAAATATTTATAACTTCAGTAAAATTCCATTGGAATAGCATAAGTTGGATTAGTTCATTTCATTGATTCTACAGTATTCAATTGATTAATATATTTTACTTCATGCACTCCATAATTTCCAGATTAAACTTTAGTTTTGTAAAGAGAAAATATATATATATATATCCAAATTGTGACAAGAAAAAATGAAAAAAAAAATAAGGAAAGTAGATACACCACACTATAATCTTAAGGTAAAAAAAAAAAAGAAAGTTATACTCAATTGTAACAAAGGCACGTAGTTCCGGCTGAACTTTCTCCTCCGCGGATGGATATCACTCACAGGTTTTTTTTTCTTTTGTTTTATTCACCTTAAATTCAAGATCTTCTTTTTCCCAAACTTGTAAAGATACCAAAAGAGTTCCGTGTGGTGCTGAGAATTTTCCTTTATCTGCTGATCTGTTGTTTGTAGACTTCTCTTCTATTTTTAAACTTCCGCTTTCGGCGATCGCTATGGCTGTGTCCAGGCAGCCGCCTGGGCACAGCTCTCCATGCCTGCAGCTGCGGGGTTATCCCTAACCCCCGGGACCGCGGCGATCCGTCCCAGGGTGTCCGGGAGACCCCCTGTCCTGGGCCGACCCCTCCGGTGTCGGCACAGCGCGAAACCGCGCCCTGCAAGGTGGAAAGGAGGACTGCGGTGCCGGAGCTCAGCCTCCGCTCCTCCGGCGCGATCGAGCTCCACCCAGAAGTTTTCTTGAACCATTTCCAATAGCTCACCTCTAATTGGAAATGGTTCAAGAGTTCACACACACACTCACACACACACACACACACACACACACAAGGGTGGAGGAGATAGGGATGGAAAAAGAGAAGATAATAATAGTAATAGATTTTGGTTTTGTTTTATTATTAATTTCTTTTAATAAAAAAGAAGGGAATTGTTTTCTTATTTATTTACTTATTTACTTATTTACTTATTTACTTATTTACTTATTTACTTATTTACTTATTTACTTATTTACTTATTTACTTATTTACTTATTTACTTATTTACTTATTTACTTATTTACTTATTTACTTATTTACTTATTTACTTATTTACTTATTTACTTATTTACTTATTTACTTACTTATTTACTTATTTACTTACTTACTTACTTACTTACTTACTTACTTACTTATTTATTTTTCTATGCCGCCCAGTCCCAAAGGGACTGTCGCTCAGACACTATACTTTTCCGCCCACACCGAAAAAAAATTAGAGGGAACATTGCCTCCAAGTATATATTCTGATTCTTTTTACCAGTGTAGGACAGAGCATTTACTGGTTGAGATTTGAAATTGCCAGCTGTTAGACCATTGTGCTACATGGTCAAGGTCTTTTTGAAGGGTAGCAGCGTTGTTGATGGTATTAAATAGTTTAACATCATCAGCAAAGAGAATGCAGTTGCTTATAACATGGTCACAAAGATTGTTTATCTAATTATGTAAGTTGAAATGTAGCTGCCTTGTCTCTAACTGATCTGATTAAGCATGTTGTGCAAATACATCCAGTGAAAAACCACATGTAAGGTGGGAGTTTAACAACGGCACTGCTTTTAATAATGTTTATTAATTCCAGTTTTGTTCTTCAAAATACAAAAAGGATGAAGGGGAGCTGGAAAGCTTGCAGAAGCAATTATCAAAGAAGTTAGAGATTTGTAAGTTAAATCCCATGGAAGATAGTTAAAGAACTGGGTATGTTCAGTCTAAAGATTACAAGGCCAAGGAGAGACATGGTAGCAGTCTTCCAATGTTTAAACAACTGCCAAAGGGATATGTGTATGGATTTGTTCTCTTTAATGCCTGGGAGCAGAACGAGAACCAATGGTGGCAGCTTTACACAGTGATCAAAACTCAAAACAAGGAGTAATTTCTTCACTATGATAGCTACTAAGCAATGGAACTGCTTGCCACTTGGAGTCCTTTGGGCTGTATTTCTGGAGGTTTTCAATCAAAGTCTGGACAGCCATTTGTCTGGAATGCTCTGAGGATTCCTGCCCCAGGCATGAGGTTAAACTCGAAACTTTCCAATGTCCCAATTATTCTATAAGTGATAATCAATAAACATGAAAATGAGAGAGGAAAATGTCCTGGTCAGCTTTTCATTATGCAATAAGCTTCTGCTACTTTGCTTGGCATGTGATACAACTGGTGGCGTGGAGATAACATTTTGATATTGTGGAGTACCCCTGTTACCATTCCTTTAGAGCAGTGTTTCCCAACCATGGCAACTTGAAGATATTTGGACTTCAACTCCCAGAATTCCCCAGCCAACATTTGCTGGCTGGGGAATTCTGGGAGTTGAAGTCCAGATATCTTCAAGTTGCCAAGGTTGGGAAATACTGCTTTAGAGTATTGCCAAGGGAGAGAAGTCTTAAATGTGATTAAGTCAAAAGGGACTCTTGGCATATTCATTCCTGATCACAAAGACCTAGTATCCCAGAGGATTAGACCGATTAGACCAGTGTTTTTCAACCAGTGTGCCGCGGCACACTAGTGTGCCACGAGACATGGTCAGGTGTGCCGTGAAGCTCAGCAAGAGAGAGAAAGAGAGAGAGGGAGAAAGAAAGCAAGAGAGAGAGAGAGAGAAAGAAAGCAAGAGAGAGAGAGAGAAAGAAAGCAAGAGAGAGAGAGAGAAAGAAAGCAAGAGAGAGAGAAAGAGAGAGAGAAAGAAAGCAAGAGAGAGAGAGAAAGATAGGCAGGGAAGGAGGGAGAGATAGAAAGAGCAAAAAAGAAAGGAAGGAAGAGAGAAAAAAAGAGGGATGGAGAGAGAGAGGAAGGAAGGGAGAGAAAGCGGGAGAGAAATAGAGCGAAAGGGAGGAAGAGAGAGAGAGAGAGAGAATTTTTTTGTCCAAACTTTTTTTAGCACCCCCACTCCCCCCCGCTCAATGTGCCCCGTGATTTTGTATATGTAAAAAATGTGCCGCAGCTCAAAAAAGGTTGAAAATCACTGGATTAGACTATTTTTCTTATGCCTGTGCTAGAAATTTCATATTTCCTATTTGGTTCAATCTCAGCATTTCATAGTCTTTTGGGCCAGAAAGCCTGGTGAAAGTTTGTCTGTTTCCTCTGCTATTGCTGCCTGCCTTTTTGTTATTGTTGTTGTTGGTTTCTTTTCTGTACTACTGTCCACTCCTCTAAGCTTATACAGTGGTCCCTCGATTTTCGCGGGTTCAAACTTCGCGAAACGGCTATACCACAGTTTTTCAAAAATATTAATTAAAAAATACTTTGCGGGTTTTTTCCCTATACCACGGTTTTTCCCACCCGATGACATCATACGTCATCGCCAAACTTTCATCCGCCTTTAATAAATATTTAATAAACTTTAATAAACATGGCGAGTAATAATCTAAATGGTTGCTAAGGGAATGAGAAATTGGAGTTTAGGGGTTTAAAGTGTTACGGGAAGGCTTGTGATACTGTTCATAGCCAAAAATAGTGTATTTACTTCTGCATCTCTACTTCGTGGAAATTCGACTTTGGCGGGCGGTCTCGGAACGCATCCCCTGCGAAAATCGAGGGAACACTGTATATCCAAGGTATTTATGCATGTAATAATTACTCTGAGAAAGCCATAAAAATAGTAAGTCTATGCCTTTTATGTTACTGTGCACATCTAACTTGGAATTCTGAATTAAGTGTTCGGATGCCACTTAAAAGTGTGCATAACTTTATTTCCTTACTGTGCAATATGCCTATGGTTGTTTTTAGTCAGAATAGGTTAAAAGAAACAAAAGATGAAAAGCAGTTTTGTGGAATGAGGAAAATTTGAAACTTTTAAACTGGCTGGCTCAGCTCCAAGCCAGGTTATTATGGAATAGAGGCTTCTATTTGACAGTCTGCTCTGAGAGACAGTATGTGTGTGTGTGTGGGGGGGGGGGGGGCAACCTTTTTGGTTCCTAACCGGTTTCCTAATCTTATTCACATCCTAATCTTATTTAGTTATTCAATTTGGATTGCTCTTATAAGAATTGTTCTGAAGGTACATAAAAGAACCACACAATTCAAATAAAACTCAAACTGTACGAACAGAAAGTCAAAGAGTCAATTTAAAACAAGCAGAAGCTTTAAAAGGTGGTGGTGGTGGTTTGAATGGGTTTAGGACATTTAGCCTCCGCCAGTTGGATGAAGCTCTTTCCTCTGCAGCAGCTGATCGGCCGGTGCCTTCTCTCCCTTGCCCAAAGGCCCCTAGCTATTGGCCCCAGCCCTTTGGTCACAAAAATCCAAATTTAGCCACAGCTTTTTGGCCACATGGGACACTTCGCCATCATCCAATCAGAACGGTTCTTACAAAATGCTACTTTGCGAAGGAAAGAATGAGACAGTTTGCTCTTTCATACCCCCCCCCCCTAGTTGAATGATAGAAAGGGAAGATGCCTCAGTGGCCATCTAGTCTGACCCCTCTTCTCATTCAGGAGACTTACAGAATGATAGAGAGGGAAGGGACCGCAGTGGCCATCTAGTCTGACCACCCTTCTCATTCAGGAGATTTACAGAATGATAGAGATGGAAGGGACCTCAGTGGCCATCTAGTGTGACCCCCCTTCTCATTCAGGAGACTTGCTGGCTGGGGAATTCTGGGAGTTGAAGTCCAAATACAGTATCTTCAAGTTGCCAAGGTTGGGAAACACTGCCTTATTGCACAGAGTTTTGGAAAGTGCCTATAATAATTCTAAATAAGGGCTGTCAAGCGCCTGGCCAGTGAGCTGGATGCGTCACTTGTTGGCCATGCCCATACCTGGTTTAGCGAAAAGGGGGGGAAAGTCCCAATACATCACATGACTCCGCTGTGATGATGCAAGTTTGACACCCCTGTTCAAAACATTAGTAACAATCATAACAATAACATATTTTCCCCTGAGATCAAGGGTGCCCCATCAGCCCTCTTGGGCTTCTGAAGGTTATAAAAACCTGATTATTTTTCAGTTTTTGGGTGAGCCAAGAGGTTTGATGAGCCCAGCGTAGTAGTGGGGATTTGTGTGGTTTGTGGAGTTTACAGGTAGTCTTTGACATACAACAGTTCATTTAGTGACCGTTTGATGTTGCAACAGCACTGAAAAAAGCAATTTATGACCATTTTTCACACTTATGACCATTGAGTATTTCTGACCATTCCCTTGTGATTATGTGATGAAAATTCAGATGCTTGGCAATTGACTCATATTTATGACAGTTCCAGTGTCCCAGGTTCCTACGTCACCTTCTGCAACTTTTTGAGAAGCAAAGTTAATGGGGAAGCCAGATTCACTTAGCAACTGTGTTTACTAACTTAACACCTTCACAAATGTCTCGCTTAACAACAGAAATTTTGAGCTCAGTTAATAATAATTTAATAATAATAATTTATTAGATTTGTATGCCATAAGTCATACAAACTGTTCTGTTGGGCTCTCTGGTAGACTCCTCCCACAAATTCACAGGTACAAATTTCAGACACACACACGTTTGAAAATTCAAAACAATGTTCTTTATAATGAAAATTCACTTAAACTAAGCCCTCTTTTGGTATAGCAAAGAGCACTCGTCTCCAAACAAACTGGTAATTTGTACAAGTCCCTTATCAGTTCTATGATACTTATCTTGCAGCTGTGAGGCAATTCACAGTCCTTCTTCTTTCACAAAGTGAAACATACTTTGCTCTGGTTTAGTTTCAAAGCTGGGAAAAAGCAGCACACAAAAGGTCAAAAATCAGTAAAGTAGTCACGAAACACAACGATCAGATAATCCTCCACAATGGCCAAACCCACAGGCTACTATTTATAGCAGCCTCACTAATTACCACAGCCCCACCCAACCACAGGTGGCCTCATTTACTTTGATAATAATCTCTCAGTTGTTTTTGCCTATGCATCGCTCTCCGCATGCGTGGCTGTATCATTAACTCTTGTTCTGAATCCAAGGAAGAGCTAGATAATTGATCTCCTTCTGAGCTGTCTGCCACACTCTCCTCCTCCCTGTCACTCCTGTCTTCTTGGTCAGAGGAGCCTTCATCATCAGATTTCACCGAGGGCAAAACAGGCCTGCAGCATGTGGATGTCTCCCCCATATCCACAGTCCTTGGGGCAGGAGCTGGGCCAGAGCCAACCACAACACAAACAGTTAGAAACAATTAGAGTTGTGGTCATAAGTCGAGAACTACCTATATTATACTGCATCTTGGCTATTGTATGATGGTGATCTTAATCCTGATTCATCAAGGTTTTATTATACTGTCTTTGTTGATCGTTGTTAGCCAGCTAGAGTTTCTGTGTCAAATAGCATCTAGCATTTAGACTTCTATACCGCTTCACATTGCTTCACAGCCCTCTCTAAGCGGTTTACAGAGAGTAAGCATATCGCCCCCAACAATCTGGGTCCTCATTTTACCGACCTTCGAAGGATGGAAGACAGAGTCAACCTTGAGCCTACTGAGATTCCATCTGCCAAACTGCTGGCAGCCGGTGATCAGCAGTAGCAGCTTGCTCTAACCACTGGACCACCAAGGCTCTTAATAGATGGGTGGCCATAACTATTTTCTAGAATAAACAAACAAATTTGACGTCGAGAAATCCAAAAGCTGCTTTCCTAAAACAAGATCCTTGAATATGTTTTCTTTGAAGAGGGAAGTCCAACAGGTAAAGCTTTTATCCAAGCTGTAAGACACATTACAGCTGCCAATATCTCAAATCTGTGAAAGGCATAGGAGTCTTATCTCTTCTCGAGAGGACAATTTTTTTTGCTGTCCTGTCCTATCCTTGAATCTGATACTCATCACATCCACCATGGTTCTTGGTCAGGGCTTCTGTAAGTGGGGATAATTCTGAATGGGTCTAGGGCAGGGCAGGGCAGATTATAAATACGCAGCAGACGAGTCTGGGCAACTTTAAGAATTCCAAAAGAGATGGACACAGGGCAGGAGCAGGGAGGAAGCAATGGGGCTGGACAGAGATTGATTGGGGTTAAAGTGGAGGACAGCTGGGGGGCAGAAAAGAGGAAACTCTGGAGGCTGTGCTGCATTGTGGCATTGACCCACTGACTGGGGGGCAGGTGGTCAGGTTTTGAGAAGGAGCTGAATGTTAGGGTGAACAAAGCAAGGGGCTGGCCGGTGTGTGTGTATATATATGTGTGTGTGTGTGTGTGTGTGTATGTGTGTGTGTGTGTGTGAGGGGCATTGGATTTTCTTGTCCACCAGCACAAGACATGGCAAATGTCCTAGTTTGGGAGATGGAAGAGTGGTTTCCCTGTTCCTCATGCATTTTGCATAGGACATAACAACACACAGCTATTATGACAGAACAGCCAAGCCTTTTTTTTTTTTTTTAAAAAGACATTTGTTTCTTTATTTCTGGGGTTGAAACCCTATTCATCCCCCAGCCCCCATGTGTGTGTGTGAGAGAGAGATAGAGAGAACGAGTATATTAATGACCCATGGTTATATGTGTTTTTATTTTTAATGTTATAAAGCCTCCCCCATTTAAAAAAAATAAAATAAAGAAAATGTCTGAAGGGGGAGAAAGAAACCCTCGTGTAGAAATAGAGACAGGTGGGTGGGCATGCAAAACCTTTGGCTTATTACTGCTATTGCTGACATGTGCCCAGGGGAAATCAGGGTGAAAGGCAGCTATGGCAGCTCAGCTAATGCTAAGGAGACATCCACTTGCACCCTATTTATCAATCTGAGTGCTGAGGAGGAGGCAGGCCAGGCCAGTGCCCATGAGACAGCCCACCATCGAGCAGGAATTGATTCAAAGAGGTGGGCACCAAGCTTGCAAGCTCTTGTGCTGCTGTCACCTCGGGCAGCTTTGTTTAAACCTGCGTGCGGACCAGTTTTTGACCCACAAATTTATTTATTTATTTGTTTGGATTTCTATGCCGCCCTTCTCCATAGACTCAGGGCAGCTTGCAAAAATAGGAATAAAATTTATTTATTTATTTATTTATTTACTTACTTACTTACTTACTTACTTACTTATTTACTTATTTACTTATTTATTAGATTTGTATGCCGCCCCTCTCCGTAGACTCGGGGCAGCTCACAACAACAAAAGAACAATTCAAGACAAATCTAATAATTTAAAAACATTTTTTAAAAAAACCCGTTATTAAAGCAGACATACACACAAACATACCATACACGAATTGTATAGGCCCGGGGGAGGTGTCTCTATTCCCCCCATGCCTGACGGCAGAGGTGGGTTTTAAGGAGTTTCCGAAAGGCAAGGAGGGTGGGGGCAGTTCTAATCTCAGGGGGGAGCTTGTTCCAGAGGGTCGGGGCCGCCACAGAGAAGGCTCTTCCCCTGGGACCCGCCAAACGACATTGTTTAGTCGACGGGACCCAGAGAAGGCCAACTCTGTGGGACCTAATCGGTCACTGGGATTCGTGCGGCAGAAGACGGTCCCAGAGATATTCTGGTCCGATGCCATGAAGGGCTTTATAGGTCATAACCAACACTTTGAATTGTGACCAGAAATTGATCGGCAACCAATGCAGACTGCGGAGTACAGTGATCCCTCGAGTTTCGCGATCTCGATCTTCGCGAAACGCTATATCGCGATTTTTCCACCCGATGACGTCACTCCCTTCCTTTCTCATCTTTCTTTCTCTCTCTCTTTCTCTATCTTGCTTCTTCCTATCTCACACTCTCTTCCTCCCTCTCTCATCTCTTTCTTTCCTTCTCTCTCTTTCTCTATCTCTCCCCCTCTTGCTCTCGAGCGGCGGGCGGCACCCAGGGAAGGTTCCTTCGGCCGCCCAGCAGCTGATCTGCTCGGCAGCGCAGTAGCAGCGAGTAGCCGAACATAGGGTTTCCCCATTGCAGCCGAGCCTCGGCAGGGGAAGAGGCGGTGGCACCGCGGCGAGGCAAAGGCGAGGGGCGCACGGGGAGCTGCCGGAAAGGAGGCGGGCGACGGAGGGTGCAGCTCCGGCCGCTCGCCTCGGAGCCGGTCGGCCTTGCTGGCCGCTTGCAGCCGAGCCTCGGCAGGGGAAGAGGCGGTGGCGCCGCGGCGAGCGAAGGCGAGGGGTGCGCGGGGAGCTGCCGGAAAGGAGGCGGGCGACGGAGGGCGCAGCTCCGGCCACTCGCCTTGGAGCCGGTCGGCCTCGCTGGCCGCTTGCAGCCGAGCCTCGGCAGGGGAAGAGGCGGTGGCGCCGCGGTGAGTGAAGGCGAGGGGCACGCGGGGAGCTGCCGGAAAGGAGGTGGGCGAAGGAGGGCGCAGCTCCGGCCGCTCGCCTTGGAGCCGATCGGCCGTGTGCCCCTTGCCTTCACCTCGCTGCTGCACCCTCCTTCACCCGCCCTTTTTGACTGCCCATCCGCCCCACGGCCTCTCCCCCCCTTCAAAACAACCCCCCCCCCGCTGAGCCGGAGGGAACTCCTGACGTTCGGGCAGCAAAAAGAAGCGCAGGGCAGCCCCCGCTGAAAGCGCGCAGAGCCGGCGACACACAGGAGCGGGAGAACCGCGTGCGCGCACATACACCGGAGAGCCACGCGAGAGAGCCCCGTTTCCTCAGAGCGGCGTTGCCTTCAGCGCCGCATCACCCGGCAAGGTTCTTCCCAAAGCCGCTGAAAGGGGGAAAACAGCCCCAAAAAACCCCGGGCCGCCTTGGCATCGCCACCCAGCCGGCCGCGCACGGACCCTCCCTTCAGTCCTCGCCCGAGAGAGCCACAAACGGCACTCCCGGCGAAGGGTGGCGGTTTTTCCAGTCCGCGGCAATTCCCCTCAGCACGCTGCCGGATCCAGCAGGGGAGGGGGGGAAGCGAAGGCGCGGCGATGGGCAAGGGCTGCCAGTGAGCCTTCTCCGTCCCTTTCCTGCTGCACCGGACCGGCTCCGACTTTTCTCGGCTGCTGCCCACGCCCGGGTCTCTTGGCAGGCAGAAGCAACAAGTCCGGCGCGGAGGCCTCTTTCTCGCTGGGCGTCTTTGGCTGGGGCTGCTTTCTTTTTTCCGGGGGGGGGGAGGAGGGAGAGAGAGCTTCTCCCCACCACCTCTCCCCACCGCCTCACGGGGGTCGCGTGAACGTGCTAGGGGATGCTCCCGGCAATGTTTCTCGGCAGGGGAGGCCAACTCCGCGGCGACACGTCTCTCTCTTTGTGTGGGTGGGTGTTTGGAGCTCAGAACTCCGGTTTATAGTTGGGGAGGAAAGCTGTTTAAGGCTTTCTAAAGGGAGGAAGAACTTGCTATCGAGCCTGCTAATGAAATCCAACCGGCGGAGGGTCTGAAATTCCACCCGAGGGGAAATGGGGGGAAAAAGCCAAGCCGGGAGTGCGGCGCCAGGCATTGTTCTCCGGACCCCACCCGCAGCCTGGAGAGGGAAAGGGCCGCCGCGGGTTGGATTTCATTAGCAGGCTCGATAGCAAGTTCTTCCTCCCTTTAGAAAGCCCCACAGCCTCCTCCGCCCGGCGGGAGGAGGAAAAAGGCCGCCAGCGAGGACCCGCAAAGCCGTCGCCGCCGCAGCGAGGCCGAGCCACCCGCTCCCACGGCACAGGCTCCCAACACAGCGCCGCTCAGCCCGGCCTCAGCGACGCCTCCGCGGATCCGCCAGCCCAGCCGAGCAACGCCTCTCTGGTCTGGGCGAAGGCAGTGGGCAGGCCCCGCCGCAGCAGTACCCGCGGGCACCGCGCGCCAAGGGCCAGCCAGGCCGCCGGCCAACAAAGGGGCTCCCTCGCCTCCCTCGTTCGGGCAGGTTTACAAAGGCAGCACGGCAACTTGGAGCCCGGCGCGCCCCGCAGCCCCCGCCTCGCCTCGCCCGCCCCCGCCTGGCCGGCGCTCCGGCTACCCCCGGCTGAGGAAGAACCGAGTAGCCCCCGCCCTCCCCCGCCCGGCTCCCTTCAGCCCCCCGGGGCCAAGCGGGCGGGGGGCGGCCGGGGGGCGGCTGGGACCTCGCCTGTCTCCGCCGCCCGCATCACCCCTCTGGCGGGCCGCCCCCCCGCCTCTGCTGCAGCTGCCGCCGCCTCCCCGACTGGCACAAAAGGGCCCCGCCCGCCCCGAAGCTTACCTTGCGGCAGGATTCAAAGTGCTGGGGTGGGGGGTGTCACTTCGCCGCTCGTGTCCTGGCTAAACCGGGCGGCAGGAGATAGGCTTTGAGTTTTTGGCTGCGGGGGGAGAAGTAGGACTTTCCTAACTCCCTCCCCCCGCAGCCAAAACTCAAAGCCTGTCTCCTGCCGCCCGGTTTAGCCAGGACACGAGCGGCGAAATGACTTGGAGGAATGGGAAGTCCAAACTGCCCGGTTTCAGCTTACATGGTCTTGGGGTTTCCCCTTTGCGTGGGCGGCGGGCGGCACCCAGGGAAGGTTCCTTCGGCCGCCGGTCTGCTCCGCAGCGTGGCAGCAGCGAGGAGCCGAATATGGGGTTTCCCGTTGCCCACGCAAAGCTCCTCGCTGCTGCCGCGCTGCGGAGCAGATCAGCTGCCCGGCGGCCGAAGGAACCTCCCCTGGGTCTTCCCCGCCACCCACACGCAAACCCCACCATCTGCGCATGTGCGGCCATGAAAAAAAGGGCGCGCATGCGCAGATGGTGTTTTTACTTCCAGAACCCTACATCGCGAAAAATCAATTATCGCGAGGGGTCCTGGAACTGAACCCTCGCGATAATGGAGGGATCACTGTATTGGTGTAACATGGGCATACCTTGGGAAGACCATGATTGCTCTCGCAGATTCTGCACGATCTGAAGTTTCCAAACACTTTTCAAAGGTAGCCCCATGTAGAGAACATTACAGTAGTTGAATCTCGAGGTGATGAGGGCATGAGTGACTGTGAGCAGTGAGTCCCGGTCCAGATAGGGCCACAACTGGTGCAGCAGGCAAACCTGGGCAAACGTCCCCCTCGCCACAGCTGAAAGATGATTCTCTAATGGATACAAGCTAGAGCAAAGGGAAACCCAAACATAAAACTAGTACTAAAAACCCATAATTATAAAAAAACAGACAATCACATTCATTTTAACCACAGTCCTACATTCCTATCATCCCATTAGGGTGCTTCCAAAATTCTAGCTTTCATTTTTAATAGAGTGAGGATTTCTCCCTGATAGAAACATAGGGTCATTTTTAAAAACTGCTAACCTCTCTCTGTTTTCACTGACATTAGAAGGAGCACATAGATTCCTAGCCGGGATCCTTTCCTGTTTTCTTTTTAACTCCTGGAAAAAGATGCTTAACGAAAGCAGGATTGGGGGTGGGGGGGGGGTTGAGAAGAGACAGACTTGAACTGCTCCCCAAGTTTGGAATGGGATCTGGATCTGGAGGGTTCACCGAAATTCTAATTAAAATAAAGCTAACAGGGTCAGCCACACACAATGCCATTTATATGTGCCTTGAAATGTTAATTAAGTGAGGCTTTCTGTATCCTTCTGTTCTGTTGGGCTCTCTGGTAGACTCCTCCCAAAAATTCACAGGTACAAATTTCAGATACATACACGTTTGAAAATTCAAAACAATGTTCTTTATAATGAAAATTCACTTAAACTAAGCCCTCTTTTGGTATAGCAAAGAGCACTTGTAACAAACTGGTAATTTGTACAAGTTCCTTATCAGTTCTGTGATACTTAGCTTGCAGCTGTGAGGCAATTCACAGTCCTTCTTTCACAAAGTGAAACACACTTTGCTCTGGTTTAGTTTCAAAGCGGGGGGGGGGGGGAAAGCAGCATACAAAAGGTCAAAGTCAGTAAAGCAGTCACAAAACACAATGATCAGATAATCCTCCACAATGGCCAAACCCATAGGTGGCCTCATTTTCTTTGATAATAATCTCTCAGTTGTTGTTGCCTATGCATCGCTCTCCTCATGTGTGGCTGTATCATTAACTCTTGTTCTGAATCCAAGGAGGAGCTAGATAATTGATCTCCTTCTGAGCTGTCTGCCACACTCTCCTCCTCCCTGTCACTCATGTCTTCTTGGTCAGAGGAGCCTTCATCAGCAGATTCCACTGGGGGGGGGGGCAAAACAGGCCTGCAGCATGTGGATGTCTCCCCCACATCCACAGTCCTTGGGGCAGGAGCTGGGCCAGAGCTAACCACAACACCTTCAAGGCAGTAAAAAAAAAAATCATCTGCCAAATCTTTGTGAGTCAGGCTAGGGCAAAAGATAAGCCAGCATGCAAAGTTAAAAGTACATCTGTATGAAAATAAAAGGGGGAGACATGGCTGCAAGGAAATCTCCCCACTCAAAAAAATATTCACACATGAAATTTGCTGCTTCCTTTGCCGATCCCTCTATTTGCTTCTCTTTCAGACTAATGCCAGACATTTGACTTTGCTTCCAGGTAATTGGGGACAAAGCCTGACGGTGTGAGAACGCTGCTTCAACCCTGGTTGAGTAAGGTTGATGTAAGCTTCTCTCATTCACAGGCTAGGCTGGGGATGAGAAGAAAACAAACTCACAGGGGCATCGGAGGAAGAAACAAACAACACCCAATGTTGTCAATCATGCTCAGGCTTGGACAGGGTCCAAACTGGGAAAGGCCATAAGAGTCCAACACTGCTCATAAATTACTGCAGGAGTTCTTATGCAATTAAATACCAGATGTGACTTAAAGTAAGTTGTCTTAGTTTATGTCTTAGCTTATAACAACAAAAGAATAAACAAAAATAGCTGAAAGTATCATACAAAAATGGCATTGTGAATATCAACAACTTATCAAAATGCTTGGCCCTATTCAGAATACTAGCAGACTTTGGTACTGCATAGATGAAGGCTACTAGGGCACAGAAAGTGACAGAAGCTCAAATTAACCTTGATAATAAGCAAAAAATTTAAGCCATATTACAGAGAAGAAGAAAAAAGGAGAGGAGGGGACAAACATCTTAGGCTTAATAGAGCACAGAAAGAGGGAATGCCAAGAGGTCTGGGCAAAGAAAAGATGTGTCTCAGCTTCTTTCCACTAGTGTAGAACCTCAACTGTTAGCTTCCACCACAATTTTATTTGTCCTGCTTGGCACAGGTAGAAGGAGCAGGAGTCAAGCTAAAGAATTGCCTCCATAACACATTGTTGCCCTTCTAATGGGAACAAGACATGTTTCTATGTTTCTGTGGTCCTTTTCAGATGTTGTGGAGTACTTGGAAGACCATCTCTCGACTGCAGGAATAAACCTAGTGCACCAGTTGCGGCCCCATTTGGACAGGGAGTCATTTCTCACAGTCACTCATGCCCTTATCACCTTGAGACTCGATTACTGCAATGCTCTCTACATGGGGCTGCCTTTGAAGAATGTTCAGAGACTGCAAATTGAGAGAATGTCGTCTGGCAGGGCCTAGGAGAAGAGTCTTTTCTGTGGCGGCCCCGGCCCTCTGGAACAAACTCCCTCCAGAGATATGTACTGCCCCCTCCCTCCTGGTCTTTTGTAAAGCTCTGAAGACCTACCTCTGCCGGTGGGCATGAGGGCCGTGAGCAGCGAGATTGTCTCCAGCCGATATTTTGAATGATTGAATTGGATGACTGTGCATGGATTTTTTAGAATTTTACTAATTGTGTACATTTCTTTTAAAATAATTCGATTTCTATATATATATTGTTTGTATTTATTATGTTGTTTGTCACCCTGAGTCGCTTCAAGAAGGGCGGCATAGAAGACAAACAAACAAACAAATGTCCATTAATATCCACTAACAGGAGGTAATGCCTTAAAGAATTATGTTTGTAGTTAAACACATTAGACTACAGATAGAATCTAAGGAAGAAGGAAACTTATATACTTTTAAAAAGTAAAGGAAATTCCTCCTAAAATTACCCTATAGAGGATAGAGGGATGGGTGGGTAGATGGATGAATGGATGGATGGATGTAGGGCTTTGTAGGTCATTACCAACACTTTGAATGGTGTCCGGAAACCAATCTGCAGCGAATGCAGTCCATGGAGTGTTGGAGAAACATGGGCATGCCTAGAAAGGCCCATGACTGCTCAGGCGACAACATTTTGGACAATTTGCAGTTTCCGAACACTCTTCAAAGGTAGCCCCATGTAGAGAGCATTGCAGTAGTCAAATCTCGAGGTGATAAGGGCATGAGAAACTGTGAGTAGAGACTCCCTGTCCAAATAGGGCCACCACTGGTACACCAGGCAAACACGGGCAAACGCCCCCCTTGCCACAGCTGAAAGATGGTGTTCCAAAGTCAGCTGTGGATCGAGGAGGACGCCCAAGTTGTGGACCCTCTGTGAAGGGGTCAAAAGTCCCTCCCCCAGAGTAATGGACAGATTGATAGAAGTGTCCTTGGGAGGCAGAACCCACAGCCACCTCGTCTTGTCGGGGTTGAATGTGAGCCTATTAACACCCATCCAGACCCTAACATCCTCCAGACACCGGCACATTACTTCCACTGTTTCACTGAGTGGACACGGGGTGGAGATGTATACAGCTGAGTATCATCAGCATACTGATGGTAATTCACCCCGTGCCCTTGGATGATCTCAGAAATCCTGAAAGCATGGCAAAAATCATGCAAGCACTTCTGTAATGTTGCCAGAAACATCAGAGACACAAGCAGAAGTGGGTTCCTCCAGGCTCAGATCGGTTTGCCCCAACCCGGTAGTGTTGTGGTTAGCTCTGGCCCAGCTCCTGCCCCAAGGACTGTGGATGTGGGGGAGACATCCACATGCCGCAGGCCTGTTTTGCCCCCGGTGGAATCTGATGATGAAGGCTCCTCTGACCAAGAAGACATGAGTGACAGGGAGGAGGAGAGTGTGGCAGACAGCTCAGAAGGAGATCAATTATCTAGCTCCTCCTTGGATTCAGAACAAGAGTTAATGATACAACCACACATGAGGAGAGCGATGCATAGGCAATAACAACTGAGAGATTATTATCAAAGAAAATGAGGCCACCTGTGGTTGGGTGGGGCTGTGGTAATTAGTGAGGCTGCTATAAATAGCAGCCTGTGGGTTTGGCCATTGTGGAGGATTATCTGATCGTTGGGTTTTGTGACTGCTTTACTGACTTTGACTTTTTGTGTGCTGATTTTTCCCAGCTTTGAAACTAAACCAGAGCAAAGTGTGTTTCACTTTGTGAAAGAAGATGGGCTGTGAATTACCTCACAGCTGCAAGCTAAGTATCACAGAACTGATAAGGGACTTGTACAAATTGCCAGTTTGTTTGGAGACGAGTGCTCTTTGCTATACCAAAAGAGGGCTTAGTTTAAGTGAATTTTCATTATAAAGAACATAGTTTTGAATTTTCAAACGCGTGTGTGTCTGAAATTTGTACCTGTGAATTTTTGAGAGGAGTCTACCAGAGAGCCCGACAGAACAGGTAGCGACCCACTGGTGACGTCACGATGACATAAAGGAATTGGTTCAGTCGGTGCCGGTCTATGGGCATTGCCATTTTTTAAAAAAAAAAATTAAATTTTTATTTTAAAAAATTCTTCTCAGCATGTGCAAAAGTTTGTGATGGTATGTGGTCACCATCTTGTTTTTAGCTTAAAAAAAATATTTATTTTTTCCAAAAAAATTTTTTTCTTCTTCTCAGCATGTGCAGAAGGTGAGTTTCCAGCATTGTGCATTCAATTGCCATCTTATTTTTGGCTTTAAAAAAATATTTATGGATTTTTGCATGCACACTTGCGTAAAACATGCGTGCACTCATAAGGTGCATCCACATGGCACGGGAGGAAGTGAACTAGCAGCGAGGCAAGTTATAACCTACCACTGGACACAAATGCTTACCTTGTGATATTGTTGATTCACAAACTTTAAGAGACTTTCATGGGGTAAAAGTGAGTAGGAAATGCAAAAAGACATGAAAAGTAGAAACAGTTAATTCCATTGTTGCAGCTAGACAATATAGGCTAATGAAAAATATTTATTAGTATATAGCTTGTATCACAATTTATCTCATAATTTTATTCTTTGGTGGTGGTGTTTAAGGCAGGGGAGTATAACCAACTCTTTGGAATTTCTAAAGTTCTCTTAACTCTGAACTCTTTTTGTCCTTCTTTTGGGGCTGAAATGTAAAGAAATTCAAATACTACATTTAGAATTCTACTGTTCTGCTGTTACATTTGGTTCGCCCAACCCCGATTCTCAGTAAAGTCAAGATGTAAGGGGGGGGAAAGACATCAAATCGGATTGACACCCACTACCGCCTCCTTAATAAAGTTTATTATCAGCAGTCTGTAATCCTTTTAAATCCTCTACAGCAGGGGAAGGACCGGGATTAGTAGAGGTCAATGTAATCCCAATGAATTGGTTACAGGAGGATTTAGCTAGTACCAAGGGAGCAGATGGCCCAAGTTCCAGCTTTGGAAAACAACCATTTTCTTTAATGATTAGGAAACAAGGATAAAAGGACAAGAGAAATGGGAGCAGCGGTTCTGGGATTTTAGATGGGGGATGGTAGAGGCACAAGCGTTATGCTAGTCTTTAGAAAATCATACCATGCAACAGGAATGGAAAGGCTGTAGACCCTAAGTTCTGATTATCCCAGAAAAAAATAGGATTTTGGCCTAGTTTTCACTAGGATGCCCAATTTGTTCCTGGGCTGTTCCTCTAAGTTTGTAGATGTGTGACTACACCGACACACACACAAAAAACATTTGATGACTCCATTCAGTATACAATGGAATTCAAACAAGGACAAATTCAATGCAGTCAGGTTACAGTAGTTTGAAAGCAAGTAAATTGGATGCACAAGGGAGGAAAGCCGACCATGGAAACATTCCACACTGAAAGAGATTGGTGGTCTCTCTCACACTGGGTGTGAACAGGGAGGAGGTGATCAAATTCCCTAAGCAAAACAAATCATTTAGAGTGCATAAAACAAAACGGTAAACGTGTAGCACTCCAGAAGGATGTTTCCAAAACAGGGAAAGATAAATTAAAATGGGAAATGCAGTTCAGTATGAACCAGGGTAAAGTGATGCACCCCAGAGCAAAAAATGGTGAGCCTTGTGGTCTTCAGTGATATACGTACAAAATTGAATGTGCACAACAGCATGTGAAATTGATTGTCAATCAGAGTTGCTTCCTAAGTGGACAGTTTGATTTCACAGAAGTTTGATTTACTTGGAGTCATATTGTGTTGTTTAAGTGTTCCCTTTATTTTTTTGAGGTATGTATGTATGTATGTATGTATGTGTGTATGTATGTATGTATGTATGAATGTAAAGTAGAAATTCTTTCTCTTTTGGAAATGATCAAGAATGAATACAAAGAGAGACACAAATACTTTGTTTTATGCAAATCCAAGAAATCACCATAGAGGGAATATTGTGCATGGTTTCAGTCCTACCTTAGAAAGGCTACTAAAGAGCTGAAAAAGGTCCAATGGTACAACTTCTGTTTGATAATTTACAATAATTGAGTTAGCAAGAAGGGGAGATATTAGATATATAAAATTAATTTATTAGATTTGTATGCCGCCCCAAGTCTTTGGAGAGGGGCGGCATACAAATCTAATAAATTGAATTGAATTGAATTGAATTAATTCACATTGATAGAAACTGAAAAGAAATTTCCTTCCTCTTGTTATATATGAACCCGGGCACATATTTTAAAAGGTGAAATGAGACATTCAGGGCAGATAATAAGTAGCTGTTCATATGTTTTCTAAGGGCTCTTACACTTATGTACAAAGGAAAAGATAATAATAAAAGAGAAAGAAATGACTTCCAACTTTAATCACAACTAGTATAAACAATTCTGTTTAATTCATTTCTTATTTTACAAACAATGTCTTCATCCTGTGCCCCGTCTCTTACCTATAAGCATTGTCATTTCAATCCTAATGTCAGCAAAATTCCATTCAGGGTTATCAGAAATTACATATTTTAACCTTGATCAAATAAACCAACTTTATATTCCTGCCTTTTATTGCACTTCTGGCAATCTTAATCTTTCAATAAATGTTGTAGAACTTATAGGTAAGAGATGGGGCACAGGATGAAGACCTCATTGTTTGTAAAATAAGAAATGAATTAAACAGAATTGTTTATACTAGTTGTGATTAAAGTTGGAAGTCATTTCTTTCTCTTTTATTGTTATCTTTTCCTTTGTATTTACTCTTTCTAATCGCCTGTCTTCAGTTTAATTTAGTTTGTTTGTTTATTTGTTTCTTTATTTGTTTGTGTATTTATTTATTTATTTATTTATTTGACTTTTACGCCACCCCTCTTTGAGGACTCGGGGCGGCTTACAACATATAATAAAACAATATGAAACATCTTAATAAAATTACTTAAATTTAAAATCTAAAACCCCCAAAACTATAAAAACAGTCATTTCATGCAATCAACTTTCTCTCAACACATTCATTGGCCAGGGGGCAAGAATCTAATGTCCCCAAGCCTGGCAGCATAAATGAGTCTTAAGACTCTTATGGAAGGCAAGGGGGGGGGCGCACAATGAATCTCCAGAGGGAGCTGATTCCAGCTGATTCCATTCACGCGGCTGCGTTCTGCACAATTTGTCATTTCCGAACACTCTTCAAAAGTAGCCCCACGTAGAGATCATTGCAGTAGTTGAACCTCATGGTGACAAGGACATGAGTGCCCTTTAGCAAATTATCTTTAGCGTATATTTTTACTATGGCAATTACTGTATGTTTCGGAGTATAAAACACTCCTTTTTACTCCCCAAGAGGGTGAAAAGCTGGGTGCGTCTTATACACCGAATTTAGCCCCATCCAGTCACCCCCACTCTTTGGTCTCTGCCTCCCAGCAATTTATGTCATTGTAGCAAACAGCAGCACAGCCTGAAGCACAAGCCACTGAAAATCTGCCTCCTGACACACAGCTGATTGATTGAAGTTGCCGGGAAGCCAAGGGGCTAAAATGAAAGTGAAACTAAAATTCCATGTAGGCAAATTGCTGGATGGATCAGACTGTACCGAAACTGGCTGTTTGTTTTTTGCTGCAGGGCGTGCATAAATGCACCTTCTTGCCTACTGTCCCTGTCCTAATGTCTTTTTATCTTTTCTATCTCTACTTTATACTGATATTATGTTAAACATACTACAATACTATATTTGTATGATAAATAAATAAACAAATAAATAAACAAATAAATAAATAAATAAATAAGCTTTTTAAAATAAATGCTTGATCTGAAGAGGCCCAGTGCTGTTGTATCTTCTTTTAAATAGCAGAGAATGCTTCCAGAAAGTCACATCAATTTTAAAGATCTGTAAAACGATAATTTGAAATGTCCTGTTTTAGTATTAAGTACTGGTATTAAATATTAGTATTAAGATAAGGCAGCTGAGTTAAACCTTGACTTAGTCATGTTTGGTGTAGATCTATTTAAATAATTGGGAGGAGTTAGTGTGATTACATTTAAGAACACTTTCTAGGATTAATGTACCGCCATAATGTACATTTCTCCTATTCTTTGCTATTTCTATAGGTCAGGCACAAATGCACAGAAATACACAGTAAACAGTGTATATTATCTGTGCTGTTTGCTGTTTGGCAAATTGCTGGGAGAGAGGCCTTTTTTCCTTGTTTTCCTCTTCCAAAACTAAGGTGTGTCTTTTACTCTGAAAAAAATTCAGTATAATCTTTTAACAAAATTATTTTTAAAAAGAACAAAATCTCTCTCTCTCTCTCTCAATCGATAAACTTCCCATGTCCTTCCCACTAGCCAGTGCAATGTATCATAATCTTAGAGACATAAAGCAAACACACAGGCTACATACACAAATGTATTTATTAGCAAAAATAAATTTATTCCACTAGGTCAAATAATTTGAGTAAACAGAGGCTTCTTGGATCATTTCCATACAGCATGGTGGAATACAAAGAAAAGGCAGTAAACTAGTGTAATGGGACAACTTAGCGCAGCCAACTCACCTTGGGACAAACTCACTATGAGACAATTCAACAATTCAATGTATACTCAATATTTTAATTTTTGTGAATCACATATCATTCTGTCCCTCCTTTTGCATCCTTTCTTTCACCATTTCTTCGATATTAGTGTAACTCTTGTTCCGTGGAGTTTCCCGGCAGCGAGTTGGCCATGGCAAGTTGACTGTGGCAAGTTGGCCATGCCGTATTTTCCTCGATCCATAAACCAGCCCACACATGGCTCTAAAGAACTAAAAACTAATTTTAAAAAAATCTTGTTTCCTGTTTAAAGTGGCTTCTTTAGTGTTCCACCCATAAGTCAATCAATATTATGGTACAGGAGAAAAAGACTTAACAGACAAATTTATTGGTAATATTGGCAAGATGGTTAAGGACAAGTTTATTTCTGCAATGACCTTTGAGGTAGACTGCCACAGAAATTCTGGGAAACAAAAGGCATATTTGTGAGATCATGTAAATAGCAACTTAAGTGTATATACTAATAAGTATAGTAACACTCATTTATTGGGCAGTCAGTCTGTGGCACAAATATATGGCTTAGATGTACATGTGGCAATATATGTGGCACAAATATATCCCCCATCCTTCATCCCAGCCTGAACCACGTTAGTTATGAAACAAAATGCGACCAGCAAACCTCATTCAACGGTATGTTCCTTCTTATTTAGTGAAGAGATGGAGATACTATATATCTGATCAAGAAACACATACTGTTTAATCTTATAGGTCTACTCTGTGATTTTGGTTTTTAGTCTTTATCTTCATCTGCATTTTACATTGTAAGGAATGAAGAAGACATCATTATTGTCACTTTAGGAGAGTCAAGTGGCACTTTACAGGAAAGATTTGATCACCAGAATACATTCTGACTTCTAAGTATCTTTCATCACCATGTACTGTGTGAATGGAAGGGAACTGTTCTCAGTTTTGCTAATAAAGGAGGGGAAAGGAATACATAGCGTTATTAGGAATACTTGTATTATTTCTATTAATCCTTGGTAGATCATTTAAACTCCCTACCTTTGTCCAAGCACACACACTCCCATATATGTACAGTTTGCATTAGATGGTACCAACTATACTAGGACTTGAAGAATCGTGAAATTAATTTTGGAAGCAATACACAGTTTTTGAGAATAGTATGTTCCTATGTTCCATGAGAGCAGAAATTATTCCTACTCTAGCTATTAAAACCTGACCAAAAAAGCTCATTGTATGATCTCTTAAACAGATGATAGCCTAGGAGAATTATCAGTAAGTTTTTTTAGAATAGTTTTTCAAACCTACTGTCCCTTGAATAAATTTATACTTGAGACTACAATTATGTGAACAGACAAGAAACAAGGCAACGATAGCATTAATTTTACCACAAAGCCTATGCACTAAAAGACATTTACATCATTTGAATGAAAATCTAGAGTGCATCTTGAACACCCATACAACCGTTAAACAAACAAAATATAATTCTAATGTTTGTCACCTGTAAACAACCATAAGAGAAATATCTTATTATATTAAAAAACTGTATGGATTTTTTTTCTACAACATGGAACCACAATAAGGTGCCTGAAAAAAGTCTACAGAGTTTCTCATTTAGTACTAATATGATCCATAGTTAAGTCTTTGACCCACAGACCATAATATTTTAATTGGGGCTAGTAATTTCAATGACCCTTTGTTTCTCTATTTTAACCAAACTATTATCTCAGACTCATAGTCATATGGCACATAATTGTTAGAAAGCCATTGTGCCAAGGGAAGCCTTAAGCCTTAAACCCCAGCATTAAATGGTATCAGAGAGTTCATACCATTTAATATACTACAGTCTAATTAAATTTCGTCTAGGCCAATGTTTCTCAACCTCAAGAAGCTGGTTAATGAATTCTGGGAACTGAAGTCCAGACAGCAAGTTCCTGTGGTTGAGAAACATTCTGTTAGCAGCAGGACCAGGTATATAAAGAAATTTGTGGCTGTATGATGGATCCAGACCACCAAAATCTCTCCGGAGGAAGGAAAGATTGTTGAGATAATCTATGTGACTCTAGAGAGAGTAGATCACAGGAACAGTTGTTCAATATCAGCTTATGAGTTGAGTGGCTGAGTGTTATGAGATACTGAACTATCAAGCTCATTCTTGTAACACAGTCTTTTAAAGACATAAAGCGTGCCTAACCCTCATTTCTTAACCACTATTCGGATTATTTCTTTTATCGTCCTGAAAATATTTGCTGTATTCATTGAGTGAGATGCTTTAAATGTGATTTTTAAAGGTTCTGGAAAAATATTGGTTTTTCTTTTATTACATGGCAAAAAGATGTATAGAATAAGGTTTTGGAATGGTAACACTGATTAAAAGTCCAGATGGATTTGGAATTACAATTCTGAATTAGTTAAAAGAATTTGTTAGAAGGGCAAACATTATTTGCTGAATGTACAAAAAACAAGCTCTGGGACTATTTTTAAAGGGGTTAAAACTTAAGGTTGTTATTATTTCTTCCAATTCTTAAGATTATTTGAAAAAGAGAGAGAAATACCGGTCATTTCAGCTATCTGACATCAGCCTTATAGATTCCAGCTAAGATTGGATTAAATTGTTCCAGCTCCCAAAACAAGCTAAATATGATCAGAATAAATTCAAACCATGGCTTTCTCTGATCTTAATCAAATGAGAAATTCAATCTCCGATGAGCTGGAAAAATGTAAGAAAATGAGGGATGCCAGTGATTAATTCCCTTCAGATGTTTTATCAAGATATTACTTTTTAGAATAGTTTATTTTAAAACACCAAAGCAGAATTGAAAATAAAGCTTAATAAAACTATTAGTATTTTTCCAATAGCCAAAATGGAAAATGTATTTGAAGATTTATTCCTTCTTAATTTCTATTAGAAATTAACAGATATTCCAAGAGTAGTACCAATACATATTTTTTGTTAAATAATCATACATGTAGTCTGCAGCAATTTTGTTGTCATCTATCATCCATTGAGTGAGCTGTAATCAATAGATCTATCATCTATCTATCTATCTATCTATCTATCTATCTATCTATCATCTATCTAATCTACCTACCTACCTACCTACCTATCTATCTAAAATTTGAGGAGAGATATCTGATAGTCTATGTGAGATTTGAATCACAGACTACTGAAGCCCTACTCAAATTAGCTCTCTTGGACTAGATAAAACTTTCTGAAGGCACTTACATAAAAATCAATATCCACCTACAAAGACAACAGGAGAGAAACCAAGATAAAAGTAGCACTCTAGGGGGGAAAAGTCAGTTTCTGAGGAATGCACCTTCCATAATATCTTCCTGTGCTACATATTTTTCTATTTTTTTCTAAAATACCAGGTGGGACCCCTTTCCTCCTACTATAGGGATGGGCAACGATGGAAAATTTATAAACTGTGGTTTTCAACTCCCAGAATTCCTAGGAGCCATTACATCCTAGGAAGACAATAAGCCACTATGGCAACTTTACAACCTGTGGACTTTAATTCTGAGCCGGCCATGGGAGTTAAAGTCCACAGGTTGTAAAGTTGCCATAGTGGCTTATTGTCTTCCTAGGATGTAATGGCACCAGGTGTAATTGTTTGCAATGTCTTATTAGACATCTAAGTGTATCATTTGTCTTTTACCTTCCAATTATCACTCTTCCCCAGTGAAGAAATCTTGATAGATTAACTTTTTATCTGACTTACCAATAACTTGGTTAATCAATTCAGGGCTCAGGGAGTGAAAATGCACTTTCCTTTCACGTCTCCTCTTTCATTATGGTAAGTAAAAGATGAAGATACAGCTCACCTGATTAAAAACCTAAAACATATGTATGTTTACAGCCGGGTTGTCAAACTGCCAACCATGGGCCGCATGCATCACATGTAGGCCACGCCTACCCGTTCCGCAAAGGAAAAAAACATTGCAACATGTCAAATGATGGCAACGTGATGCGGAAAGTTTGACACCCACGGTTTACAGAGTAGCATAGAAAAGAGGAATGACATCAAAGCTGACACTACCAGGGTATGGGGAGAACGGCAAGGGGCACGGTGAAAGGACTGAAACAAACGTAGCACTAGTAAAAACTGCTGTCCTGGTTAGGAGATTTTGAGTCTCACTGATCTATTTATTCCACTGCAGAGTCTTGACCTGAACTTGTTGCCAACTGCTTTTAATTCTTTACACTGAGTTCAAGTTCAAAAACCTCAAGGGCTGTTTTGCCTTCTGTCATCTGATCAAGGGAAGAAATTGAGCTGCAGGGGAAATACAAGCAAAAGCACTAAGTATCTTCTATGCAGGACCCTAAGAAATAATGCTGAACAGCAATCAAACTCCCTCAATTGATATTTTGTATGGGTATGAAAGGGAGAACCTAATTCTTTTTGGTTTGCTTGAGTACTGCCATTAGCAAATACCACCGTATAGCTGGTTTTACTAAGGGCAGTTTTATATTAGCACAGAAGGTTTGGAAAAGATATTTAAAATGTTCAAGAGATCTTCCAGCATAATACTTTAGGCTGCTTGTATGTCTAGGTTTCTTCACAAATGTTACAGGGTTTGGACATATCTCAAGACACAAGGCACAAAGATTTCAGAAGTACCACTTTGGTCCTAAACTCGCCATGCTTTTATTTTTCCCTCTTAAAACAGCAACAATATTATGTTCTGATTGAAAAGAGGACCGTACTACATTTATCTAATGAGATCTGAATCCTTTCCACTTATTAATCCTTTCCCGCCACCACAAACCAAGAACAATAAAGAGCCCCTGATTCCTCAGACAATCTGTATTCTGAAATATGACCCCCATGCCTCTTTTGGCACCACACTCAGCTATTTTATTCTGGTACAGAATTACAAATATATACAAATGATCTAGCAACTGTGATGAAAAAGACTTGCCTGCCCACTAGGTATTCTTTCATATATAGAAGTAGAAATTTCCACGCATTTTAGGAGATCCAATAGTATACTCTACTAATTTGCACCCTTCGCAATCAATATATCATCTGTGTATTTTTGCATTTGTGTATATTGTGTTAGTTTAGTGAAAGATCACTGGATCAAGCTGATATGCACAAACTGATACCCATTGCCTAATAGCTGCTGTACCTGTCCTTCAATTTCATGTCAATGAGTAGGCTAACCGGGCCTTGCGGTAACTCATGCGCATGCGGAAGAAGGTGTACATGCCTAACAGGCAGACGGAAGAAAGCAAATACAAGAGAACACACAAGCTGACATCCAGTCGGGAGAAACCAATTCCCAGGATATAGATCCACTGATTTCTCCTCGAAGTGTTCTCCTTCTCCACTTGGACGCCAGAGAACTGTCTGGCTCCCAAGTTCTTATTCCTCAGGGATTCTCTACTATAATCAAGCGAGCGTCGGCCCTCATTCTCCATCAGGAACAGCCGAGTGTCCCTCTTAGTCCGCCTCTCCCTGATGCTACTTTGTCTCGCCAGCTTCAAGTCTTCGCTCTTAAAATGTTGCTCGCTAAATGTATCAAGATCAACAATATCCTCCACCATTTCTTTTGCCTTTGTGCTCATCTTGATAATGCTTGGTTTGTGCAACTCTGGAGAACCAGGTTTCCCCAAATCAAATTTCTTCTTTTCTACTTTCCCAGTCTCTAGCTGCTCTGTCTTCGTGTCTTCGTCTGGTTCCTTTTGATTATCTTGGTCACTCTCTTCTCCTCTTCCTCCCCCTTCTAGCCTCCACTCCGCTTCATAATTTTGCTGAGCAACATTTCGACCACTTCTTGTTTGATGTGCCAGGGGAGAATCCATGTAAATATTTTTTTCAGAAAAATGCCATTTGAGAAACATCAAGACTCGATTCTTATTCCACACAGATTTTCTCCCATTCTGCAAAGAGCTGTCTATTGAGGTGGAACGACATGAAAGGCAGAAGCTTTTGGGAGGCCATTGGATCTTGGGAAATTGGGGGTCATCAGTTCCTCTATCTGAACAAAACAAAAAACAAAAAAAATCTTACCATCATGCAATTCAAATAATATTCTCACACACATTAACATTCACAAGCCACTTAATCTATAAGCATTGGTTTGATTTATGTCAAATTAATTACTGACTCTGATATTTTATAGTTAAAACGCCATTAAAATGCTTCTTTATGATGGGTATTTATGAAGCCAGAAAACTTAACTCATTATTCACCAGATTATACAAAAGTTTTGCTTATTTATCAATATAAATAATCAATTTATATTGATTATTATATTGCACTCACTAATTTCCTACAATGATATTGGTGTATATGTGTACAATTTTATTTATCTCTACTGCGATTAATGATAAACATACTTCAAATAAAACTACTACCTGTTTACTGATTTGCTTTAAAAATTGATTAATGCTTATTCATTTTCAAAAACTGAAAGATGACTCAAAGAAGATGTCTCTAAATATTTATGGAAATAGTTATTAAATTCTTAGGTAATGCTTTCAACAATTTGAACTGTTTTCAGTAACTGTGACATAAAATATCATGAGAAGTATGCATTAAAATATTAACACTGCTTTTCCATAAAAACATGTTGAAAATGATTGACAATGAAACAGGTTTGAAAATAAAATAAAAATATTTGCTTCATTAGTTTGAAAGCAATGCAAACTTTTGAACTCCCTGGTTCTTAGCCAAGAAAAAATTTCTACCGCAAAATTGCTTTAATTATCCATCTCCAGATGAGGATGTAAAATCTTGGATGAAAAAATATCCTGACAAAAATAACCTTATTTATTCACTTGTTATTGCAAGTCTTCCAATATTTTCTTTGCTCCGATTAAATGAGTTGCCTGAAGGTGTTGGCCTGTCCTGTACAATTTAATGGGCTTCACTGCTGAACTAGAATTGCAAATGAAATGGAATGGAATAGAATAGAATTCTTTATTGCCCAAGTGTGATTGGACACACACTTCGACACACAAAGACAGGAATTTGTCTTTGGTGCATATGCTCTCAGTGTACATAAAAGAAAACATACACTTATCAAGAATAGGTACAACACTTAATGATTGTCATAGGGTTCAAATAAGCAAATCAGGAAACAATCAATATTAAACAATGTCGGTTGGCGGGCCCCAGGGGAAGAGCCTTCTCTGTGGCGGCCCGGCCCTCTGGAACCAACTCCCCCCGGAGATTAGAACTGCCCCTACTCTCCTTGCCTTTCGTAAGCTCCTTAAGACCCACCTGTGTCGTCAGGCATGGGGGAACTGAGACATCTCCCCTGGGCGTACAATTTATGAATGGTATGTGTGTGTGCATGTGTGTTAGAAAATGGGGTTTTTAAATGTTTTTTAGTAGGAATTTAGATTTGTCGCAAACTATCTTTTTTTTTCACTTGTTGTGAGCCGCCCCGAGTCTGCGGAGAGGGACGGCATACAAATATAAATAAATAAATAAATAAATAAATAAAAATCATAAGGATATGATAAGGATACAAGGATACGAGTCTGTGGAGAAGGGCAGCATACAAATCTAATAAATAATAATAATAATAAATTATTATTATTATTATTATTATTATGTAACAAATTACAGTCGTACAGTGGGAGGAGATGGGTGATAGGAATAATGAGAAAAACTAGTAGTAATTATTATTATTATTTATTAGATTTGTATGCCGCCCCTCTCCATAGACTCGGGTGAATAGTTTGATAGTGGTGAGGGAATTATTTGTTTAGCAGAGAGATGGTGTTCAGGAAAAAAACTGTTCTTGTGTCTAGTTGTCTTAGTGTGCAGTGCTCTATAGTGATGTTTTGAGGTAGAAATTGAAAAAAAAAATTATGTCCAGGATGTGAGGGGCCCATAAATATTTTCATGTCCCTCTTTTTGACTCGTGCAGAATACAGGTCCTCAATGGAAGGCAGGTTGGCAGCAATTGTTTTTTCTGCAGTTCTGATTCTCCTCTGAAGTCTGTGTCGGTCCTGTTGGGCTGCAGCACCAAACCAGACAGTTATAGAAGTGAAGATGACAGACTCAATGATTCCTCTGTAGAACTGTATCAGCACCTCCTTGGGCAGTTTGAGCTTTCTGAGTTGGTGCAGAAAGAACATTCTTGGAATACTGTGTCTGTAACATGCTTACACATATATAGATAATTCTGGTCCCAAAGCAAAAGCAAGCAAGCAACTTCCAAAATTTAAATTATAGGCTACACCTGGGCTGGGGGAATGGCTGCAGCAGATCATCATAATTGCAACCACTTGGAAATAATACTATTTTTTCACTTACACTTACAGGTTCTGTCTTAGAAATGAATCTGATTTCCTTGGTGCCACTTTTTTTTAAAAGCACCATGTATATTATCCAATATCTGACTCGCCTTTGCCAAAGTGATTCACTATAATGTTGTGGTTAGCTTTGGCCCAGCTCCTGCCCCAAGGACTGTGGATGTGGGGGAGACATCCACATGCTGCAGGCCTGTTTTGCCCCCTCACCGTGGAATCTGGTAATGAAGGCTCCTCTGACCAAGAAGACATGAGTGACAGGGAGGAGGAGAGTGGGGCAGACAGCTCAGAAGGAGATCAATTATCTAGCTCGTCCTTGGATTCAGAACAAGAGTTAATGATACAGCCACGCATGCGGAGAGCGATGCATAGGCAACAACAACTGAGAGATTATTATCAAAGAAAATGAGGCCCCCTGTGGTTGGGTGGGGCTGTAGTAATTAGTGAGGCTGCTATAAATAGCAGCCTGTGGGTTTGGCCATTGTGGAGGATTATCTGGTCCTTGTGTTTCATGACTGCTTTACTGACTTTGACTTTTTGTGTGCTGATTTTTCCCCGCTTTGAAACTAAACCAGAGCAAAGTGTGTTTCACTTTGTGAAAGAAGGACTGTGAATTGCCTCACAGCTGCAAGCTAAGTATCACAGAACTGATAAGGGACTTGTATAAATTACCAGTTTGTTTGGAGACGTTTGCTCTTTGCTATACCAAGAGAGGGCTTAGTTTAAGTGAATTTTCATTATAAAGAACATTGTTTTGAATTTTCAAACATGTGTGTGTTTGAAATTTGTACCTGTGAATTTCTGGGAGGATTCTACCAGAGAGCCCGACAGAACATATAATAAGAACTTTAAGCAGTTAAAACCCCAGCACTTGAGTCAAGAAAAGCAGAGGTCATATTTGATAGAGTACAATAAACCATTAAAATGTTTTATTTTGTTTTCATGGCACACACTGTTTTCCTTTCATATTTTTGTTTAATGATTTTATACATCATTCAAAGTTGCTTTGTTTGAGTTGGATGGCCATATAAATGTTTTGAATTTGGGGGAGATAAAAAATAATTTTTTACCTCCCCCAAATTTTTCAGAATAGAGCATATCAAAGATGCCCATTTTTACCACTTCTTTCTAAGTATCCAATATTTGAAATACATCCAATTATATTAGGCCAACCTTCTGCTTCTAACTATAGAGGAAAATGAACATGACCTTTATAGACATATACAAGAACTGCTATTTAGGCAAAAAGGGCTGAAATAGTTTTTAAGTCCAGAACAATTCAATAGACTATAAGAAGGAAAAGAAGGTACAGCAGGATCAGATAAGATAAATGCAGATATGGAGAATCAGCTGAGAATAACAAAGAAAGATTCATACTGTGGAATCATCTTATGGATATTTGAAATCATAACATCACAATTTTAGTAAATGCTTGCAATAAAGAATCTGCTGTCTACATTCATTGGGCAATTCCCTCACTGTTAGTATGCCATCAACATTCCCTTTGTTGACAGTCCAAAGCATTTAAAAGACTGACTTTAACCAACATCTATTAAAGGCTCTGGTGAAATTCTGAAGAGGATTTAGGCTGTTTAGTGCCTGTTATTTACTCTGGGCTTGAAGGAATAAATGTATAGGTGGTGTCTGTGTAAAGAGAATAAGAAAATATGCCTCAGAGGATCAGAAATTATGTCCCTGGGGATAGACAGAGAGGGTGGGAAAACCCAAGGGGAACAAAGAGTAAGTAACTCCTTTGATTCCCTGGCTTGGTCAATGAGTCCCACTACTTTCTCCTTTCACAATCATCTGTCAAGGGAAGTCACCTACTCCTCCCCCTGTCAAGGAAAACAGGACTGTAGAACAAGGGGCCGCATCTGTCTGTGAGAAGCACAGCATTTGGGCAGCAGTCCTGGAGGAAGGTCCTCTCAAGGCACGTGTCAGCCTTTAAAAGCCCCCATTAGAAAAGATGAGGAAGATTTAGTAGCCAAGTCTCTGGTTCAAAACCACCAGCTGCCAACTCCTTTCTGACAACAAGAATTGGTGTTTGCTGTCTGACCCTCTCTGCCCTCTTCCGACCCAAGTATTCTTCATTGAGGTGTTTTGTTTTGTTTTATGATGGCAGGCAAGGGTTAACTCACAATGCTCTTGCCTATAACACTTTGTGCCTTCTTCAGCACGGTGGGTGGTGAGATGTCTTTCAGGTTTTTCTTTTCAAGTTGCAGTGTCCTCAGGGCTGCTGAACTAGGGAGCTAGAGGACTCTGCAAGCTAGAAATATATAGCCTGTCAGGCCTAATCGAGTACTAAGCAGAGTGTTCTGTGAAAGAAAAGTTGTTTATTTTATTTTAGAGTCCAGTGAAATAGACGAAGCATGTAAACTCAATCAAATAAAAATTCTCTCTGTGTATGTGTTTCAAAAAATTCTTTCATTTATAATTGGAACTATTCTAAATGAAGAAACAATCTCTCCCTTAATCAGGCCTTGACAGCAAACTAATCCCTCCAAAAATGACAAAACTTCTCATATCAAAAACTCTGATCAAATCCCAGAAAATCCTGAAGCATTTGTATTCCTTGATACACAAAAAGCATTTGATAATTTAAATTGGGATTTTTCTATTAACAAATTTGAAAAGATGAATTTTGGAGAAAGATATATCAGAATGCTTCACACAATACATTCAAAACAAATGGAAAGAAAAATAATTAATGGAGATATGATTGATACATTTAATACAGTAAAAGGAGTACGACAGGGCTGCTCATTATCCCCCCTGCTTTTCATACTTGTGATTGAATCATTATTACAACAAATTAGAGAAACATCAGAAATTAAAGGATTAAGGATAAGAGATCAGGAATACAAATTACAGGCCTTTGCCAATGATTTATAGAAGACCCAATAGAAAAAGCCCCAAAATTATTACGTAGATGAAATTAACAAATTTGGACAGGTAGCATGCCTAAAAATTAATAAAAAGAAAACCAAAATTATAACCAAAAATTTACCAAATAAACAAATACAAGAACTGGATGGCAAGTTTACAACAATAAATCCAGTAGAGGTGAGATGGCTATTAAAAAGGCCAGTGCATCCTTTACCACTTTCATTCCTTTAGTGGAAGAGGTAACACCACTAAAGTACAGAATGAAACAAACTATTACAGATAGTCCTCGGTTTATAACTTTTCATTTAGGGACCATTCGAAGTATACAAGGGCACTGAAAAAAGTGACAGTCATTTTTCTCACAGTCACATGATCAAAATTTGGATGCTTGGCAATTGGCATGTATTTATGGCGGTTACAATGTTCTGGGATCATGTGATCACTTTTGGTGGCTTGGGGCTTTACTTCACAGCCAAGAAACTAACTTAAGAACTGCTGCGATTCATTTAACAACTGTGGCAAGATTGTAAGAGGTTGTAAAATGGGACAAAACTGTCACTTAACTGTCCTGCTTAGCAGTGGAAATTTGGGGCTCGGTTGTGTTTGTAAGTCAAGACTATCTGTATTTAATTTCCCCAACACATATTCAACATCAATTGCCTTCAAGGACAGCTACAGAATAATATTTAAAATGAAAGTTTTCATATTTGACATTTCCTAATGGTGAGAGCAATCAACCAATGGAATGGCTTAGTTACATTCTCAGACTAAAGCATATAGGCTTCAGTCAGGTCCTCCATTCTGGATGGAAAATACTGCCTGCTGATTGGCTGTCAGACAGAGCCTTTGCTGGGTTGTAAATAGTTGCCAAATAAAGAGCTGTTGTTTTGAAGCCACTTCTGTTTGCCTCTTCCATTCACCCTATCCAACAGCTTGCCTTCCGAAGTTGTGATGCTCCATCACTGGAGGCTTTCAAAAAGAGACTGGACAGTCATTTGTCTGAATAGAGACTAAGAACTGGTCCCTAAAGTTGCAACTACTTGCAGAGTCCCAACAGTCACATGATTGCAATTTGAGCTCTTAGAAGCCAGCACACATTTGCAAAAGTTGCAGCTTCCCGTAGTCATGGGATTGCCATTTGCAACCTTCACAGTCAGCTTCTGTTATCTGAAGTCAATGGAGAAGATTGGCCTTCTCCGGGTCCCGGCGACTAAACAATGTCGTCTGGCGGGCCCCAGGGGAAGAGCCTTCTCTGTGGCGGCCCCGGCCCTCTGGAATCAACTCCCCCCGGAGGTTAGAACTGCTCCCACCCTCCTTTGTCTTCTGTAAACTACTTAAGACCCAGCTATACCGCCAGGCATGGGGGATCTGAGACACCTTTCCCCCAGGCTTATTATAATTTATGTTTGGTATGTATGTGCTGTTTGATTTTTAATTATGATCGGGTTTTTGGTTTTTTTTAGTATTAGATTTGTGCCTGCATAATATTGTTTTTATCGTTGTTGTGAGCCGCCCCGAGTCTTCGGAGAGGGGCGGCATACAATCTAATAAATCTAATAAATTATTATTATTATTATTATTATTATTATTATTATTATTATTATTATTATTAAGATTAAAGTCCAACCTCAATCATGGAAGCTTACTGGGTGAGCTTGTTCTCTTTCTGCACAGCTTACCTCTAAGGACCAAGGCCAATCCAACTAATCTTTTGGAAGGCGATATATTGCTAGGGAAACAGGATATCTGCTGGTTAAAATGGTCAAAAAGTAGACTGCCAGGAGCAGAATCCTCACCTGCCAAGCGAGCATTGACTCTGTTATGCCTTGACCAAAGCCACAGGACAGCCTCATTCCTGCTCCTCACTTCATGCATAGACTCAGCTGCCATCGCTTCAAAGTGCTGTGCACAATCCCTGCAGCCAAAGAAACTGCGGATGTATCCTCTCATTGTAGGAAGAACGTCAGGTATACCTGAGGAAGCTGAAAATTATACCACAATTGTTAACACCAAAGTAAAAAAGGAATGAAAAAGTAATGTGTGACAACTACCATCTTCCTAAAGTGAAGGCAAATCATGTTTCTTCTCCAAAGCAGAGCAACAGCTGAAAGGGGAAGAATGCATTTGCCCCTGATATTTTAAAAAAGAGTCAACCTTACCGAGAAGGGTATAGAAATGAGAATCTTGTAGAAGGAAAAGAGTTACAACTAAGAGTCATTCGCCTATAATTTATTTATTAAAAATAATGTATTATCATTTGCTAATCCAAAATCAACTTATTTCTCTTTTGTTACTTCGAAGTGGCAAGGCAGTCCACCCAAAAATGAAATATTTTACAGTCAGAGCAAATTGCCATGATCAGAATATAAATGGAGAAATATCCAGCATGTTCATATTTATTTATTTGGATTCCTAGGTCGCCCTTCTCCATAGACTCAGGGTGGCTTACAAAACAGAAATAAAATACAAAGGAACATGTAAGAAATCCAAAACTACTGTTTATAGGACAGTAGAAATATAGTAGAGCATTATGTTTGATGTGATTGAGGACAGAGAAATATCTATGCTCCGGGTAGACACAATGTACAGCATAATCCTTTAGTTGCTCCAACAAATTTTTTTCTTCCTCCACTACATATAAAGTTGGGATTGATTAAAAACTTTGTAAAAGCCGTGGTAAAGACAAATTCACAAGGGTTCCAGTACATTACACAGAAATTCTCCAGCATTTCACCAGCAAAACTGAAGGAAAGGGTATTTGCTGTTCCTCACATCAGAGAGCTTATGAGAGATTATGTGTTTGAAGGAACTCTAAATAATAAGGAATTGAGAGCTTGGAAAAGCTTCAAGTGGATCTATGAAAAAATAAATCGCCAGAATATATTAAAGGTGTTGAGGAACTGCTAAATGCATACTAGTATCTTGGATGTCGCATGTCTCTGAAAATGCACTTTTTGCATTCACATTTAGATTTCTTTCCTCCATATCTTGCGGATATAAGTGATGAACAAGGAGAACGGTTTCACCAGGACATTAAAGTAACAGAACACTGCTAACAGGGTTTTTGGAATGACTCAATGCTGGCAGATTACTGTTGAATGTTATATAAAGGACAACCCTGAAAAATCGTATTGACAACAGTCAAGCACTTTTAATTTTTGCTCATATTTTGGTTTCTATTTTGAATGTGAAATGTATTTCTGGTTCAATAAAAACTGTTTTGTAAGGTCAAGCATTTTTTTCTGATATGTAGATTATTGTTTTCTTAATGTTGCCAGTATATTTCCTATACCTTATAATAATGATATTGCTCCATGGAAACTATACCTGCTACAGAAAAACTACATACATTTTTGAAATCAGAACAAAAAAATGATTCAGAAAAGTACAAAGTTAACTGCGATGATTACAAAAAATATTTTTTGTAGACTTGTGAAATGCTTTCAATATTTTTTTTTTAAAAAAACAGGTTTATCAGCTGTGAATTGCTGCCCAATTGTCCGAACCTTTTTTAAAAAATGTTTTAAAAGCATTTTTACTACCGGTTCTGTGAACCGAAAGCATTTGTTACTACCGGTTCCAGTGAACTAGGCTGAACCAATAGCATTTCATTTGTGATATAAAGCTTTAATGCAGTTGCGGTACTTACCAGACTGTTTTCGACATGCGGCTTGAACCGTCAGGTGATGAAAGAGAGACCAGAGTCCACATGGAAAACCCCGGAACTGAGGTTTGCTTCCTTGACATCCTACCCAATGAGGCGTCTCAGGTAATGTGGCATTTGGAAACTGAAAGATTAGGAGGGAGATTGAAAAAGGCTGTGCACATAACAAGATAACCCATTTCATTCCCTGCATGGACCACAACATGTCAGTTCCAAGCAAGAGAGAAACGAAGTCAAGGATGCGGGTGAGGAGCAAGTAGATGGAACAAAAAAACAGCTGGGAGCTCCTTAAGAAAGAGAGGATGTGAAGTTCTCACCCCATTGATCTCAAAATAATTTAGTTTTATTTGCAACATGGAACAACCCATCCATTCTAAGTTAAATTTCTGCCAAATTATGGATAACTTGCATCCATTCAATGGAAACGTACAGAGTGGATTGTTCAGGGATCCAAATAATTGTTTTTCCTGGTTGTATTGTTTTATTCATTCTCTATTTTGGGGATTTCCCCTTTTTGCCCTGCATTATAGCATCCTGATACTGAGACATGTTCTCCTTGCCTTCTCAGGTTGTTTCTTTACTGCCTGTGTATAATGGACAGTTAAACTTTTTGTCTTTCCTCCACCATCACAAAAAGGAAGGAAGGAAGGAAGGAAGGAAGGAAATTGACAAGAACATATATTGATCAAGGGCTTCCCACTGTTTTTGTACCACCCCATTAGTTGGTTGGTTCGTTCATTCATTCATTCATTCATTAATTCAATACCACCACCCATATAATACAAGTAATTCTCAGTGGTGAACAGCATGAAAAATATTAGAGTGTGCAGAAATGAATAATATTAACCATGAAAATACATGACAGAGAGAAAACAGAATTTTACACAATATAGAACAAATGGTACAATTGGCTGGAACAAAAATAAATCTAAATAGCCAGTTACATATATGAAATAAAGTGATAAGCAAATAGATGCAGACAAGATGTCAGCTATTAAGAATATTGTAATAGGATGTCTTGGAACTATATGATTATATACAAGTTAATGAAAAAGAGGAAAAAACACAGAAGGTACATCAAGAGGATACGCTGTCAAATGAATATCTTATTTTTTATGTTGTTATGTAATGTAATGTTTATGTCATGTGTTTTTTTGAATATCTGATTTGTTTAATAAAAATTAGTTAATAATAATAATAATAGTAATAGTAATAATAGTAATAGTATTCAATGTGATCATTATCTGCGTCAGTGGGAAGATGGAATACAGTAGTAAGGATTTTTCTCATATTTTACTTTTATTTATTTATATCTATCTATCTATCTATCTATCTATCTATCTATCTATCTATCTATCTATCTATCTATCTATCTATCTATTATATTTGTATGCCGCCCCTCTCTGTAGACTCGGGGCGGCTAACAACAATAATAAAACAGTGTATGACAAATTTAATATTTAAAATAGCTAAAAACCCTTATTAAAAACCAAACATACACACAAACATAGCATGCATAAATTGTATAGGCCTGGGGGAAAGGAATATCTCAATTCCCCCATGCCTGACGACAGAGGTGGGTTTTAAGGAGTTTACGAAAGGCAAGGAGGTTGGGGGGAATTCTGATTTCTGGGGGAGGGGGGTGTTGGTTCCAGAGGGTCAGGATAATAACATGTTCATTAAAAGCACAAATTCCTTTAAAAAAAAAAAGTATTCAGTAATATCAAAGACAATATATTTTTAAAGAAAAACTTAAATGGAACAGTGTGTGGATCACAGAAAATATTTACATTATTCATAATATCACCTAATGAAACTCAATATACTTTTGCAACAAATTTAGATCTTAAGACAGCTCCATAATATATGATGATGATAATAATGGCATTTAGCAAGTTACACATGGAGCTTGTAGCATTGGAGCCAGAATGCTACCAATATCTGGTTGGCTTTATATATATTTTATATATAACCTACCTCCTTTTTATTCTTTAGAGCTTCCTCCCATTCACGCTGCAAAACAATTGTCTTTGGTCTCAGCCACAAATCCAGGTTGGAAAGGTAATTCTTGACTACCAACCGCCCAGCAAAATGCTGAATTTTAAAATAAGAATGGGAAGGAAATGATTAAGAGGTGTAGATGGAATCATCCTCTGAAGCATATGTATATAGTATCATGATGTAACAATGCAGAATATATTGGATGGCATGCCAAACTGATTTTCTTAAAAAATAATCAGACAATATACATTAACTTGGCGGGGAGGATACACCTCTGCCCCAGGTAAGACATATGCAGGTTCCAGGGTAATCAGCCACACGATATGACCTTTTTCTCTAGTGGTGGAGAAGAGAGAATGGAATTCATCCAGGCATTTCAAATTCAACAATTGTAAAATAGGACGTTCAGCTTGGCTCATATTTATTGTTCAAAACATATTAATCCAGAGACCATCCAGGATTCTGATAGAAGCTATAAGCATGCTAAGAGGAAACAATCTAAGACCCATTAGCCTCCATCAGACTAAAGACTGACAAATAAGCCAGTTTAAGCCACAATAGACAATTGAAGTCTAAACCCTGTATTACAACAGAATCACAGAGATACCACTAATCAGTGCCATCTTATTCAAACCAATATAAGACGTATATTAGCTGCCACACATAAGGCTTAAAGCAGTGTGAAAAATATTCAGTTACAACCACGAACTGTTGTGGCAAAGAGTTATTGGCATATAGACCCTGACATTCTTTAGCACCAAAAGCTTAATATTGTTAACCACCAAATTGCAAGGACATCCGTCCGCCCAATCACAGAGAGATTGCAAGTCAGCAAGAAGGAGTAACTTGAGCCAAAACCATACCCTTGTTTCCTATACTGTACAGTTCCAACTCCGTTGAAAAAGCCATGGTGCTGTCCATCCAGTTATTGGTGGCAGATCTTGACAGCACTTGGAAACGGGGCACTGCAAACGGAGAATAGCTAGTTGCCCTGTAAACTCAGTAGTTCATCTCCTGTTTTCCAATGGGCTTTATGGCATCCCTGTCAAATCCAGCCCACTACTAAGAGAGGCTTTTTTTTTTTTTTGGAGTGGTGTTCAAGATGCTGCAGTGGCAAAGAAGTCAGTCCCTATGGGCTTACAGCCAAGATCCGAATCTTGACTCTAAGTCCAAAATAGTCTCCAAGGATCACAGAAAGCTACTTTGACAATAAGTCATCTCAAATCCGATTAGCATCAGCACTTTAAAACCACAAGCACTCCAGGGATGGGGGGGAGGGGGATCAAAGAGCTATATGCTCCAAAGAGGGGGGGTGGAAGAGAGGAGAGAAATGCAGCAGAAAAAATCCATGTCACTAAAGGAAAGCCAGGCAAATGACAAGTTGACTGGAGAAGGGGAGCAAGTTCAGAGAGAACAGGAATATTGATTGAGAGGATGTATAAAAGGAAAACACCTGTTTTGTTTCTCAGAGAGAATGTAAGCAGTATTAAATGGCAGGGTGGCAATTAAAGTTTGCCATTGCAGCTGCGAGAGCTATCATGGGCTTTCCTAAATACGCCCATGTTACTCCAACACTCCGCAGTCTGCATTGGTTGCCGATCAGTTTCCGGTCACAATTCAAAGTGTTGGTTATGACCTATAAAGCCCTTCATGGCACCGGACCAGAATACCTCCGGGACCGCCTTCTGCTGCACGAATCCCAGCCCCGACCCTTTGGAACCAACTCCCCCCAGATATCAGAGTTGCCCCCACCCTCCTAGCCTTTCGTAAGCTCCTTAAAACCCACCCCTGTCGTCAGGCATGGGGGAATTGATACTTTCCCTCCCCCTAGGCTTAAAAAATTTATGTATGGTGTGCTAGTATGTATGATTGGTTTTTAAATTGGGGTTTTAAATTAACTTAAACTTAAATATTAGATTTGTTTACATTGTACTATTATTGCTGTGAGCCGCCCCGAGTCTGCGGAGAGGGGCGGCATACAATTCTGATAAATAAATAAATAAATAAAGTACATGTTGATGAAAGAAAGGAGATTTTCCTTTGATTATTTCTTTAAAAACAAGCACACAGAGTTCAAGTGAACCCAAATTTTCTCTTCTACCTAAAGATTATACACTACCTTATTTGAATATATAGCCAGACAAGCTTTATAGAGAATTATAGCAACACGGATCTATCTTTCAAATTTAGTACAGTAGAATTGGTAGGAGAATGTCTAGGTAGCAGGAAGCCTGTTGAGATCTTGGACCTTCTAGAATCTATCATAATCATGTCATATTAAAAAAAATACAGCCTTCCAAAGATTTATTTTATTTTGAATATAGAGAAGCCAAATTCCAAAGAATGTAATTAAAATGAAAAACCTGGCAAGAAAAAGACCAAGGAAACAATGAGTTACAGGATCCAATCTGGGTTGGCCGCTGGGGACCAGAGATTTTGTCTTCCGAGCTTTTGAACTTGTCCTGGAGCCCATCTGCAGGGAACTTCTCTCTAGCTAATAATGAGTTAAGGAACTGGAACTTAGTCAGACTTCTCCACCTTGTGGCCCAAATCTAGAAACACATCGTGCATCCAATACAAGACTGATTGTGCTTTTTCAAATATAAATTGGTTATGGGGAAAAAAGAAAGCAAGTCAAGGGTTCTTTCAGAACATTTATGCTACACTTGAATCCAGAAACTACATACAATTTGACTTAGCAGGTATTTTTAATGTACAGTATATAAACCCATGGGAAATAAGAATCAAGGGAATGATTAATAGTGGAAGCTACAGAATTACAGTGTGAGCTCAGCCAAAACCTCAGTCATACAGAAATATTAGAGAAAGCCTAAATTGTTAACCTGCAAATCACCTATATACTGCTGACCTTTTCTTGCTTTAAGACCCTCCCTTTGGGAATCTTAAAGGGAGGATTTAATAATCTCCCAGACACACAGAAGTTTTGCCTATGTCAATATGTGATATAGGAAATTTGAATCATCATATATCACATGTCTTATTATACTTATATTCAACCAACATTAGTGTAGCTTCAAATGATGAAAATCCCTGTTCAGGCAGATAAACTTTATATTAATATAAACTAATAATATTCCTCTCCTATCATAGTAAGAATTACAGTTTAGCAAAAAAAACCCACATGTTTGGAACCTATACTCAAGCCTTATAAACACATGTAGGCATTTCCTCCCCCCCCCCCCCAATATATTTTATTAATTTTCTTAAAATGGACAAAACTGACAAACATACATTTAACATAGAGATGGGGTTGTGTCTTCCCGCTCATTCTAGAAGTAAAATTTCAATACAGAAAAAAGAATGCATTCAAAAGTACTTAAAATCAACTTATTACTTTAAATGAAAAGAAGAAATTTGTTTTACTTTATATAGCAAATCTTCATACATAAACTAATTCTAACATAACTCTTAAATCATATCCCTACTAATACAATTCTCTTATTTTTTAATTACTTTTAATATTTCTTCTTGTTTATCCATATATACAATTTGTTCCATATCTCATAAAATTCTGTTTCTTCTTGATCTTTTGACCATCTTGTCATCATATCCATAACACATGTAGGCATTTCCATTGATATCCACATTAGAGAAGCAGCAGATATATTTCACAAGTTATTTGTGTTTTTCAACCTTGTCAACTTCCAAGATGTGTGGACTTCAATTCCCAGAATTTCCCAGCCAGCCAAAGCCATTCCCCACGATTCCCCAAGCTGTCAAGGTTAAGAAACACTGCATTGAAATTTACAAGTAATCAAAACATAAAATGTGATGTTCTGCTAATGCTTGAATCTTTTTACCTACTTTTGTGCTTGTTCAAACATACAAGAATAGGAATAAATTTAAAATAAATTGTACATGGTTCTGGTAGTCAGAAATGAAAATTTGGAACTTGAAGAATTCTTTCATTATGGATCGGCCTGTCAGCATTATTTCAATTTACAAAGAACTGAGGTTGAAAGGTTCAGACTATGTGGAGGTAGAATAGAAACAAGTATGATTTTCATATACAATTGCTGTACTTTTTAATGTATGAATTAATCATGCTCAATTTTTCTCTGACATTGTTTGGAATGGGAAAGAAATTCACTGAATTATATCAGCCATTCTGAGGAAGTGGATTTAGGATAAATTGGGTAACTAGATAAGAGAAGTGCTTTGAAATGAGATAATAAATCTTATACAATATTGCCATTCAATCTGACTGTACTAAATCCAGCTCAGCTCCTTACTGAGGACCCCAACTATATAATTTTATTGGCAACAATACGCAAGTTATTTTCCATTGCCTTCTTTCAGGATAAGTTTTGACTTCTCAGTCTAATCTAGACCCTTGTGATTTATGGTGGACCTCCCAATTTAGCTTTATTTAAGCTCAGACACTATTAATTGGGGCCATGTTAAAGTTGGAAAAACCAATTATCTTCTATTTCTCAAAACTATTAGTTCTTTTTTTGTTAAACTTAAATTATTCTAAAACAGTGATGAGTGAGAAAAAGTTCAAAGAATGGTAATCTGCGAAATCCTGGAATGCAACTAAGAAAAAATGGATTCTCAAGAGAGAAATAAATCAAATATTTATGCCCTTGTTTCTCAATGTGTTGCCCATAGATATTTTGGATGATACAGATTTTTAAATCATGTTTTTTTCAAGAAAAAAAAGCATACATGGGAACTTAACATGTTGGAAAGCAAAGTTGCAGCCTTAAACATAATCTTTTATTTCCAAGAATGCATAAATCCTTGTCAGGTGCAAAGAATCAGGATCATTCATATTTCACTATACACAAGAATCGGTCAACTAAATTGGCACCTGATAAAACTCAATAGAATTCAGGAGGTGATGGATTTAGAATGTTTGTGGCAACTCAAGGACTTATGACTTATGACATGTTTACCTCCCCTCCCACCAGCTCTGACTGCTCTTCTCCAAAAAATCCTGGAGAGATTCTTAGAAAATGAAAATGATAGGGCTGTAGCTCCATACTTTCTCTAGGAGCACAACCACTTGCCCAGAAAAAGACAGAGGTCAACTGAAGTGACAGGGAATATCCTTGAAAGCTAAAACAGGGCATGGAAAGCATCTCCATGAATTGGTCTCCTGTCAATATAATGTGTCTGGCTTCATCTGCCATAGCAGCCAGTGTGTGGACAGCCCCCATAACTTGTACAGAATTTTTCAAAAGTAACTTTTTCAGATGTGAGGTACTCCCTACCTCCTTTTTTAATTTAAAAAAAATGTAATTTCACAAGATTATTGAATTTTGAAAAGGTCTTAAAACTTTTTAAAAACTAAACATTCAAAAATGTTTAGTAACAAAAATTGTTTGTGCAGAATTCTTCATAGATGCTACTTAGTAGCACAGTTATGAGAACAGTTCGGAAACACCATAAAGCAAAGCCAAGTTCACAGGGATGCTATACAAAATTAATAATACTCTAAAAGGTAAAGAAACAGTGTTGTTCAGAAGTAGTATTTTATTAAAGGGGGAACTATTATTTCTATCTAGGGAAAGGAGCATATTAACAGTTTATGGATGGCTTTTAAGAATGAACTTGCTCTCCAAAGAATGAAATACTTTCATATACGTTTAAAAACAGAATTACTGATAAGATTATAAAAAGGCAAATACAGTGTTCCCTCGATTTCTGTGGGGGATGCGTTCTGAGACCGCCCGCAAAAGTCGAATTTCCGCAAAGTAGAGATGCGGAAGTAAATACACAATTTTTGGCTATGGACAGTATCACAAGCCATCCCTTAACACTTTAAACCCCTAAATTACCATTTCCCATTCCCTTAACAACCATTTACTCACCGTTATTACTGGTACTCACCATTGAATAAGACACTTGGTGATCCTGATATTTATAAACATAATTATTTATTAACAATAATTTTTTTGTTTTTATTTGCAAAAATTATTAGTTTGGCGATGACGTATGACATCATCGGATGGGAAAAACCGTGGTATAGGGGAAAAAACCGTGAAGTATTTTTTAATTAATATTTTTTGAAAAACCGTGGTATAGGCTATTCGCTAAGTTCTAACCTGCAAAAATCGAGGGAACACTGCACCTGTATATAAAGAGGTAGTCCTCAAGATATAATGGCAACTGGGACTGGGATTTTATTTTATTATTTAGTTATTAAATTGATTTGCTGCACATTTCCATCGTTAAGTGATGTGGGTATACAGCATGATGTCATGTGACCACATTGCTTAGTGATGGCAATCCCATCATTAACCAAATAATATTAGGCTGGCTAGTTGCTAGCCAAAGACCTACCCCCAATTTAAACCATTCCCAACATGGTCTCTACAGCCCCAGACTTTGGTAAGTCTCCTCTTCAACTACCCCCATCAGCCTGTCTTCCCTCCCTTCTCTTCCTTTTGAGCTGCCTTGCACTCCATCTCTACTACCCTTGCTGCCCTGTGCTTGCTGGCCCTGCCATCCCTGTGAGAATCTCAAATGCAATTTGAACAAGGGGTCGGCACTGCCTCAAGAAAGAGTCCTGGGGTTGACAACAGCCGCCTTGAGAAGAACCAGGCTGGGTGTGTCAGCAATGGGAGGCAGTTCTGTGTTAACAAAAACTTCAGAAGAAAAGGATTTAGGGATAGTGATTTCAGACAGTCTCAAAATGGGTGAACAGTGCAGTCAGGCGGTAGGGAAAGCAAGTAGGATGCTTGGCTGCATAGCTAGAGGTATAACAAGCAGGAAGAGGGAGATTATGATCCTGCTATATAGAGTGCTGGTGAGACCACATTTGGAATACTGTGTTCAGTTCTGGAGACCTCACCTACAAAAAGATATTGACAAAATTGAACGGCTCCAAAGACAGGCTACAAGAATGGTGGAAGGTCTTAAGCATAAAACATATCAGGAAAGACTTAATGAACTCAATCTGTATAGTCTGGAGGACAGAAGGAAAAGGAGGGACATGATCGAAACATTTAAATATGTTAAAGGGTTAAGTAAGGTTCAGGAGGGAAGTGTTTTTAATAGGAAAGTGAACACAAGAACAAGGGGACACAATCTGAAGTTAGTTGGGGGAAAGATCAAAAGCAACGTGAGAAAATATTATTTCACTGAAAGAGTAGTAGATCCTTGGAACAAACTTCCAGCAGACGTGGTTGGTAAATCCACAGTAACTGAATTTAAACATGCCCGGGATAAACATATATCCATTGTAAGATAAAATACAGGAAATAGTATAAGGGCAGACTAGATGGACCATGAGGCCTTTTTCTGCCGTCAGTCTTCTATGTTTCTATGTTTCTAAGAAGAGGGCAAAGGTCAGCTAGAGTGGCAAGGTCAGCAGAGGTAAGAAGGTCAGTGAGTGCAGGTCAGCCAAAATGGCAGAGAAGGAGCAGGGTTGGGCAGGAAGTTGAAGCGACCCTGCAGTCATAAATGTAGGCAGGTGGCAATGTGCCCAAAATTTAATCACATTGATGCTGGGGGCAATGATCATCATTCCGGGAACCAGATTACTAATGTCAAACAATTGCTGAACAAATGGTCGTACTTTGAATAATACCTGGATACAAAAGGGGAGAGTGCAGCATTGTTTGGAAAGTCCCTCGGGTCTAAAGGCTTCACATCACTCACCTGGACCAAAACAGAAACAAAGTCCTTCAAAGCAGAGAGTCGCTCTCCATCAAGGCTGGGGAATACGGCAGCCTCTATCCTTAAGGTGTAAAGCACTGCAGATTCTAAATCATCCATGTAAATCTTTCTCCTGTGGCACAAACATTAACCAAAAAGGGGAAAATTTATTAATAACTGACACAACGTAAAACGTCAATTTTAGGGTGTAATCTAACACCTCCTTTGGCATCATCTGACCTACCAGTTTGGCAGCAGAGGTCAGAGAGACATAAAGCTAGCTCAAGCTGTGTCTATAGAACTAGTAACAACTTTTTTGGAAAAGAAAATTAGACTTTAATTGTTCTCCATTATCCCTCTTGAGATTAATTTCTATAAATTTGCACTGACACACATATTCTTCGCAAAATTCCAAAAGTCCACAAATATTAGTATCCTGATTTAAGTTCCCTTCTGATCAGACCCCCTTCAAATTAAACTTGAACGAGGCCTTTATTCCTTTTAATGCTTAAGTGTCTTGCCTTCATGCTTTGTATCAATCACTGTTTTATGATTTGCTGTTTATAAAGATTTGCTGTTTCTTGCCAGAGAATCTTTAATTGGAGCTGGTCTCAGCGAAATCCATTATGAATATGTATCTTATTCTGTGACACCAGATTTATCCAGCATGACTTCCACGTAATATGAAAATTACTTTGAACAAAAGAAAGAGATACCGTATTTTTCGTACTATAAAATGCACCTTTTCCCCCTCCTAAAAGAGGATTAAAATCTGGGTGTGTCTTATACACCGAATGTAGCCCCGCCCAGCCTCTCAAACGGACCTTTCGGAGGCTGAAACAGCCTCTCAAATGGAGCTTTGGAAGCTAATATACCTGTTCTTATTTTCCTCCCCAAAAACAAAGGTGTGTCCTATACTCTGGTATAGTCTGAAAAAAATGGTAACTACTTTCCCCATACAGAACCACTTTAATGTGTATGTGCAAATGTGCTTTGAGAATGAATAGAATGACATAATAAGATATTTTCTCAAGAAACAGTTCATTTATTGCAGGTTTGTTGATTTTGGAGAAACTGATAACATGAATGGCTCTGAATTATGGAATGAAAGGTTAAAAACTAATCAGAATAGAAAAAAAATTAAATGAATAGTGAATACAGAATGCTTGTTAAATAGTTTAGCATTGCATAGAAACTGAGACATAGGTATGTGATGCCCATTAGGTTGCTTAATATGTATCAGAAATCCCTGAACAGGGATATACACTCCTATGTTCTTTTATGTGCAGACGATGGTCGAGATCCAGAACTGATTTGCAGTGAATGTTAGATAAATAGTATAGTGCAACAAGGAATATGGATCTGAAAATAACACAAGTTTTGTTTGACAGGAGAGAGAGAAAACGAACAAATATAGATAAATGGCAAAGAACCAGAGTAAGTAAATGAATTTATATTTCATGTATTTTTGACACAATAGCCACCTAAGAAGGGGGAAAGGAGAAAGAAATACCAAACGCTGGTAGAAACATAGTGGATAGTCTGTGGTCTGTGGTGAGAAATGGCTGTTGAAAGAAGCAAAGAAGTATTAAGTATATTGAGAACATGCTTCTGCTTTTACATAAGGCAGTGGGATTTTATTACATCAAGAGAGAAGTTAAGTTGGATGCAGTAGGAAAGAAATATGGTGGTAAAACAAGAAAAAGAATCAAGAATAGGTGAGTGCTAAATGAGTGATGACTATGGAAATGAGTGATCGGTATGAAAGTACAGTGGTACCTCGAGATACGAGTTTAATTCGTTCCGGACCTGGGCTCTTAAGTCGAGCAGCTCTTATCTCGAACGACTTTTCCCCATAGGAATTAATGTAAATAATTTTAATTGGTTCCAGCCCTCAAAAAACTCACAAAGTTAGTCTAAATTATGAGGAAAGACATGTTTTTAATGAAGAAATGTACATGTACATATAAATGAATAATGAAGTTTCTTTCACTTAACTTGTAAACTGTCTTAAACTTTTAAATTTACATATGTTCAACTTCTCTGCCACCCAATCCTGTAGGACAGAGGTCCCCAACCCTTTTTGCACCAGGGACCGGCTTTAAGCGATCAAGAGAGGAATGGGTGAATGAATGGACGGAGGGTGGGAAGGAAGGAAAGAGGGAAGGGACAGGAACAGAGGAAGGAAGCAAGGAAACTTATGAAAGGGGAGAGTAAGAGAGGAATGAGTGAAGGGAGGGAGGGAGGGAAGAAGGTGGGAAGGAGAAAGAAAAGAAGAAATAGAGGAAGGGAAGGTAAAAGAGAGAAAGAAAAAGAGCAAGAAAGAAAGAAAGGGGGAAGGGACAGGAACAGAGGAAGGAAGCAAGGAAACTTATGAAAGGGGAGAGTAAGAGATGAATGAGTGAAGGGAGGGAGGGAGGGAAGAAGGTGGGAAGGAGAAAGAAAAGAAGAAATAGAGGAAGGGAAGGTAAAAGAGAGAAAGAAAAAGAGCAAGAAAGAAAGAAAGGGGGAAGGGACAGGAACAGAGGAAGGAAGCAAGGAAACTTATGAAAGGGGAGAGTAAGAGAGGAATGAGTGAAGGGAGGGAGGGAGGGAAGAAGGTGGGAAGGAGAAAGAAAAGAAGAAATAGAGGAAGGGAAGGTAAAAGAGAGAAAGAAAAAGAGCGAGCGAGCAAGCAAGCAAGCAAGCAAGCAAGCAAGCAAGAAAGAAAGAAAGAAAGAAAGAAAGGGGTAAGGGACAGGAACAGAGGAAGGAAGCAAGGAAACTTATGAAAGGGGAGAGTAAGAGAGGAATGAGTGAAGGGAGGGAGGGAGGGAAGAAGGTAGGAAGGAGAAAGAAAAGAAGAAATAGAGGAAGGGAAGGTAAAAGAGAGAAAGAAAAAGAGCAAGAAAGAAAGAAAGAAAGAAAGAAAGAAAGAAAGAAAGAAAGAAAGAAAGAAAGAAAGGGGGAAGGGACAGGAACAGAGGACGGAAGCAAGGAAACTTATGAAAGGGGAGAGTAAGAGAGGAAGGACTGAAGGAAGGGAGGGAGGGAAGAAGGTAGGAAGGAGAAAGAAAAGAAGAAATAGAGGAAGGGAAGGTAAAAGAGAGAAAGAAAAAGAGCAAGAGAGAAAGCAAGAAAGAGAATGAAAGAGAAATAAAAAGCCTCCCCTTAAAACCTTAAGACGAGACAGTCTTGGGGGGGGGGGGGCGAAACGCCTCTGCAGTCCTGGAATAGGTCACTCGCTTCATACCGGTCCCTCCGTCCCACCCCATCCCGAACTCTGGCGGGTGTAAGAAGCCGGGAGGTAATCGCCCCGTTAGCCAGATGCGTTTGGAGAGGGCAGAGAGCTTCATCTATCAAGCTATCAAATTGTAAACCCAATCAGAGGTGCCAATTCGAGAATCCTAACTACGCTCTCCCTCCCTCCTATGGAGATTCAAAGCCTTCCCAGACCTTTTCTGAAAATGCGCCGTAGCCTCGGATTGCAAAACACGCACACGATCGGGGGAGGGGGGATCCAGATCTCTCCCTCTCTTTCTCCTTCACGATCGATCCCTGGAACTTATGAAAGGGGAGAGTAAGAGAGGAATGAGTGAAGGGAGGGAGGGTAGAAGGTGGGAAGGAGAAAGAAAAGAAGAAATAGAGGAAGGGAAGGTAAAAGAGAGAAAGAAAAAGAGCAAGAAAGAAAGCAAGAAAGAAAGGCAACTTCAAAGAAAGGCTCACTGAGCATCTCTCACTCTCTCTCTCTTTCTATCCCTCTCTTTCTCTCTCTCCCCCCTCTCTTTCTCTTTCTCTCCCCCTCCTGGACTCCCGGATCGCCGGCTGCCCGGAAAAGCATCGCATCATCAGAGGGGCGCGTCAGCGGCTTCCGTAGCACAGGGAAGGGTTTAAGCCGCTGCCTTTTCCCTTCCCCGTGGGAGCAAACCCCCAAAGCATGTTTGCTGCCACACGATTTAGCCAGGACAGGAGCGTTCGGAGCCCGAGAGGGGGAAAGAGAAGAATGGAGACAGAGCCGCGCGCCGGAGCCAGAGGCCGCTGCCGCCTCAACAACAACCACGGGAGGGGAGTCGCGCGCGTGTGTCGGTGTGATTGCGATTCCCCTCCCGTGGCTGCTGTTGAAGCGGCAGCGGCGTCCGGCTCTGGCGCGCGGCTCTCCATTCTTCTCTTTCCCCCTCTCGGGCTCCGAATGCAACGGGCGGCGGGAAGAGGAAACGAGGCAGTCCCGAATCGCTTGCTTCCCAGGCAGCCTGCTTTCTGGACGGGGAAGCAAGTGATCCGGGACTGCCTCGTTTCCTCTTCCCGCCGCCCGCCGCATTCGGAGCCCGAGAGGTGGAAAGAGAAGAATGGAGACAAAGCCGCGCGCCGGAGCCAGACGCCGCTGTCGCCTCAACAACAGCCACGGGAGGGGAGTCGCGCGCGTGTGTCGGTGTGATTACGATTCCCCTCCCGTGGCTGCTGTTGAAGCGGCAGCGTCGTCCGGCTCTGGCGCGCGGCTCTCCATTCTTCTCTTTCCCCCTCTCGGGCTCCGAATGCGGCGGGCGGCGGGAAGAGGAAACGAGGCAGTCCCGGATCGCTTGCTTCCCAGGCAGCCGGCTTTCTGGACGGGGAAGCAAGTGATCCGGGACTGCCTCGTTTCCTCTTCCCGCCGCCCACCACATTCGGAGCCCGAGAGGGGGAAAGAGAAGAATGGAGAGAGAGCCGCGCGCCGGAGCCGGACGCCGCTGCCGCCTCAACAGCAGCCATGGGAGGGGAGTCGCTGGAGCTTCCCCCGGACTTTCCACCAAGCCCAATGCCGCCAGCCCACATGCCCGCCTCTCCCCGCGGCGGCGGTAGTGCTGCCCAGCGCTCCGGCGTTGTCCGGTCTTCTCCCGCCACGCGCAGCCCAGCAGCTCGCTCCGGCTGGCGGCGGCGGAGGAAGGCGAATGCGGCTTGGAAGCTGGGAGGGGGGCGGAACGTCTTTGGCCACTTAGCTCTTCCTCCGAAAGGAAAGCGTGGAGGCTGCCTCTCTCCTCCCATATTCCGCCCCCCTCCCAGCTTCCAAGCCGCATTTGCCTTCCTCCGCCGCCGCCAGCATCCAGCTCTTCCTCCGCTTCTTGCTTCTCTACAAAATGACAGCTGGGCGGAGCCTGGCGGCAGCGGAAGGAACACTCATACCCCAAATGTGGGCTCGTAAGTAGAACAAAAATATCTCTTCCCTCCTAGCTCGCATCTCGAAATGCTCGTATATAGAGCAGCTCGTATGTCGAGGTTCTACTGTACATTGAAATGCTTCAAAGCCCTCCAAAAAATGGTATTTCACAAGAGACATGGGAAATTTATCTGCAACTTCTCATGACCTCTTTTAAAATGCTGCACCTTTTCCTGGGCTGGCAGAGCAACTACAGAGTCCCAAGAAAATATGCACTGCGGTTAGTGAGGTGCCAAAAGGATGCAGCGCACTTGTCTTAACATGCTGCTTGGCTTAAACATAGACTTTCATGGGATGCGTGCCTCCTGTGCCAACATAGGAAAAGATGTACCTTTTTTAAGGAGGTGTTGAAAGGTGCAGGGAATATTCCAATGCTATCTCTAAAGTAACATTTTCACTTCGGATGCAAAGCACTGTACATCCATGGTGTACAGCTCTTGCATCCGTTAGTCCCCTTGCAGTTTATAAGTTTGTACAGGACAGACTGGATACCCTGCTCCTCATAACTATGAATGGTGAGACTAACCAGTTTTGGCTTCTATTGTGAGAATATCTGAAACAGCACTACGAAAGAAGAAACATTAAACCATTCTGGGAAGGTGGCACTCACTTGTCTGCCAACTTCCAAATTGTAAAAGGAATTGTTGTCGGTGCAGTGGGGGACACGGTTGGTATGAAAACATCTCGCCTAAAGACCCCAGGCAAGTTCTGCAGGAAACTAGTATACTGGGATCTCCAGTTCTCCAGCCTGGAAAGAAACATGAAAGGAGACAAACTTTAACAATGTGCATTTGCTTTAGTTACTATCTTTAAGTTTCAGTGTGGTTGTAACTCACATAGCATCACATAGCAACAGTTATATTACCAAAGCGAAAACAGAACTGTCAATTCTCTTTAAGGATCAAAATACACAAATGAGTATGTAAATATGTATGTATGTATATATGAATGTGAATACATACATACATAGAAAGATACATAGATACATAGATACTGTGTATACACACACACACACACTAGTGAATTTCAAATAGGTATGCAATAGATCATTTGCTGTTCTACCTGTTATCACTAGATACTCTATATACTGGATTCAATTTGTATGAAAGATGAAGTGTAAAAAAAAAATTAAGGAGGAAAAAGAAAGGGGAAGGGAAGGTGCTCCAAGTCCATGGAGAGGGGCAGCATATAAGTCCAATAAATAAGTAAGTAAGTAAGTAAGTAAGTAAGTAAGTAAGTAAGTAAGTAAGTAAGTAAGTAAGTAAGTAAGTAAGTAAGTAAGTAAGTAAGTAAAGAAGGAAGGAAGGAAGGAAGGAAGGAAGGAAGGAAGGAAGGAAGGAAGGAAGGAAGGAAGGAAGGAAGGAAAGAATAGCTTCCAAATTTCTTCAATAATATAAAATATATTAACCTCTTGATTTAAAATCCAATAATATTTCTATAAACATTTATAATTGTAAAATCCCAAATTAACATGGCATTAGTTTCTAGCAAAATGTCCAAAATTAGTTTCCATGTAAAAACAAAATTAGACAAAGGCTTTTCTTTAATCAATGTAGTCAATTTCATCATTTCAGCCAGTTCCACTAACTTTACCATCCATTCTTTCACTGTGGGAATCTGTAACGTTTTTTACTTTGTGCGTACAAATGTCTTGCTGCACTATAGAAACAAAGTTCTCATATGTTTCTTCTTCTGTTTAACTGGCTAGCCTAATCTTCTCTATGTTATTTATTTATTTATTAATTTTTAACAGATAGCTGTATCACCTCCATGTGCTAATTCCAACTGATTAAATTTTTTAGAAAACACACACAGATAAACTGTCCCTAAGCAGTACACTTTTTCTGCATTCACAATCATTATACATAACTACCGTATGTTTAGTATCTTGGTAGTCTGATTTTCAGAGACAAGATCCCATGTAACTTTGCAGGAAATGAGCTTGGTCTTAATGAGCTGTCTTTTCTGGTGTTGAATATAGTTTGTTAAAGTCAGATCTGGGTTAAGTCCAGACTACTGAAGTAATCTATCTCTAGATCTTATGATTAAATAGGAAAGGCAGGATATGGACTAGCAAATTAAAATGACTATTATATCACCATGCTGCAAAATAGGCAATATATATTTGCAAAAACTTAAAAGAAATGGGCCTTGGAAATAAGCTATAATAGGATAGGGCAAGCCAAACAGATTCACCCCAAATTAGAACAATTCCCTTTCACTTTATTGCCTTTGCCACATAATTAATTTAGAAGACAAAAAAATGGAATATCCTTCATGTAAACTGCCAGATCCACCATCCCTCCCCACCATAGTTAAGCACAAATTAAAGAACAGTCCTGCACAGATTATGAAGCTAGTCAGTATATTATTATTTCCTAGATACCACATCTACAGATGAAACAATCCACATTTCATTTTTCTTAATAGCAACAGCCCTTAGACTTATATACCGCTTCACAGTGCTTTACAGCCCTTTCTAAGCAGTTAATAGAATCAGCATATTGCTCCCAACATGTTCAGCAAATGGATTGTACCTAGCAAATATCAGATAAATACACATTGTATTTTTGAGCTTCAAACTGGGTGGGATGACATTGACTTATAACTGGGCACAATTTAGAATCTGGTCAGGTGAATTTAAAGAAAGAGATACCAGCAAAAATTGTGAATATTATTACTGACCGATGTCAATAGCCCAAATGGGTCCATGGGTTTCTTTTCCATAAACATAATACATACAAGCACACATATATACACACACACAAACTCTCTCTCTCTCTGTGTGTGTGTGTATGTGTATGTATGTGTGTGTAAAATATTTTTGCTGATATGAAAATGAATGGAGACTATTATAAATTTATTTTAACGTTAAGAGAAATAATACAAGAAATCAAGAAAACACCAGAATTTTTTTTATTAGGTATATCAAATAACAAATATAAAAAAGACATATACAGGTATTACTTAATAGTTCATATATTAGTAGCTGCTAGTATAGTTTTTGCTCAAAAATGGAAAGAAACGGAGATTCCAAAAGAAGCAGAAATACTTAAAAAAGTCTTAGATTGTGCCGAGCTCGACATGATGATGAGACGAGACGGTTAAATAATCAAGAAGACTCAGAATTTTATGATATTTGGCAGAAGGTATATACTTGGTGGGATAAAAAGAAAAAGAGATAAGCTTGTTGTTATATTACTTTGAAAATTTGAATTTAATAGTAAAAGCGTATTAGATTGTGATTATCTAGAATATAAAGGTAATTTCTTTATCTCTTATCTTCTTTATTTTAGTTGGATTTAATCTACAAATTAAGAATTTCTATATATATCCTTATAAACTTTTAGATGTGTTTTTATATAGTGCCTTATAATAGATATTTTTATATATTTTGTAGACGGTGTTAAACAATAATAAGATCTTTCTTCTTTTTATATAATGAAGACTTCTATTTTGAGTGGAGCGACTGTAGCTCCACTAAATGTTATATGTTGTGTTTGTTATGTTTATCTGAGAAAAACAATAAAAATATATTTTTTTAAATAAATCTATTTTCAGCTAGTTAGCTCTCATCAGCTAGCCATACCCTTACCAGGATTTGAATTCGACATATACATGTGTGTGTGTGTGTGTGTGTGTTTGTGTACATATACATATATATGTAGGTCTTGGCATATTCGAATTTCTTCCCGTGTAAGGTTCAGAGAATCCTGAAAAAAACTGAATATGCCAAGACCTACATACCTATTCCCATGAAAATCTACGAAACACACACGCACACACACACACTTATTGGTTTGTTTGTTTGTTTGTTTAATCTAATTCACTTTGGAATCAATTATATGCAGTACCATAGTGAGATCCAAACAGAGAAAAGCCTACTCTCAGCCATCCCTTTAATCTATAAACTGGATGGCTTAAGATATAAACAGAGAATTTTGAATATCCTTGCTGGACAAAGCCAATTTTTCTCACATCCCAAAGCAGCACCAACCTAAGAGAAAGTTGTTTTGCCAGTGCAGCAAGTAGTGGCACTAGCAAAAAAAATCCCTCAGGGAAGCACAGGCAGGAGCAACCCACTTTATGCTCTGTTTTCTCGGTCTGATGCTCTCTGTGAGCAGATGGCCAAGAGTCGGCATCATCACAAATAATTCTCTTCTCTGCCAGTTCTGCAGCAAGGAAAACAATGGCTCTCCTGTTGGGTGAAGTTGGCAGGAAAGAAGCAAGATGACCACCTCTAGGCCAGCCAGCTACCTCACTCCAGTTAGTTCACTGCAAAAGAAAGCATACAGATTTCATGTGCGCCAATCATTCCCCTCCGGTCCAGGAATGAGTAGTGCCGCCGCACCTGTAAAACCTCTTGCTAAGGAAATCAACAGTGCCAACATGCCCCTTTGCCCATCACACTAATGCCTTCACTGCCAGGTGGACATCAATCATCTGCTAAGAGCGATGTAGGGGAGGGGGAGGAGGGAGACCATCTGCTTGTTGTTTAATGCACTATTCAATAGCAGGAATTCACCAGAGGGTCCAAGCACGGGCTCCATTGTTCTCTACCAGCATCTCAGAACCAGCCATTGTCTGGCTTCTAATGAACTTTTCTGCAATTAGAAATGCATGTGGAGGAGACGACCAGCTGGGTGGAGGGGAGGTGGCAGGTCAGAACACAGCTGATCACTTGCCAGGCTTTCAGAAGACCACACTCAATTATCTTTGTTTCCAAATAATGTGAAATAAAACCTCCCTTCTGCAAACTAGGCAGAGAATCACAAGCTGCAAGGCTGATCACAAAAAGTAACGCTGGACGAATATTTTCCAGTTCCTTGATAATTTTGCCAGAGAAAAACACAAGGTATTTTGGTGCTATTTTGCATCTACTGAAAGCATTGGAAGACATGATAAAGAATGTGCAAAGGTTTGGGGCAATGCCCAGTAGCAATAATAAGACTAGAAAGGGATCAATACTGCACACTGTGCCTGAATCCTACTGAAATTAGGATAGTACCAGCAAATGGTTTCTAAATCAAGGAAATGGATAATTGTGAATGGAGCTGAAATCCCCCTGAAGCATCAGGTACGTGGCCTGGAGACGCCCACCGTAAGACCAAAGAGTATTTATGCCAGCCACATGCATATACTGATGGGCTAGGACAGCTTAGTTACAGTGATATAAGCAGGAGTAATTTTCAGTCATTCATTCCACTGGGTTCAATGTGGAATTACCTTCCTGAATAACAAGAGTCGTTGCCCTATAAAACTATAGTTATCGGCAGCATCTTAAAGGGAACAGGGAGGGAGGTCAATGTTGTCAAAAGTGATGCTCTGCAAACACCCTAGGTCTCTTCATTGCACTTATGTTTTAAGGGCACACGTTGCAACGATTAAAATGGCAAAGTCTTATGTTCACAGCTATTTCCACAGCTGAAGGATCTGCATAAACTATGGATTTGCTACTACTGCATGAAGTTGAAGGATTTAATGCTCATTCCTGAGCCTTTAAAAACCTGGCTCCAAAAACCCAACAGAACTCTTTTTTTTTTACATAAATGTTCTTGTTCACTACAATAGTTAGTGGTGGCCTTCCCAGTTTGTGTCATGTTCTCAGAGAGTTTTCAAAGTTACAGGGAAATTCGGAAAGGAATCCTTAAATATTTAAATCCAGAATAAAAAATAAGCAAGAATATGGGAAAGAGAACATATTTTAAAACATGGTCCACTTGAAATAAGAAGACTGGTGCTTCATAACCGGCTGGGAAACTTACAAGTTGAGCCAACCAGCTATGTTATGTCTTTCTGTGTGCTGTAATTTTGCAGATACTAATTAAAAGCTGTTAGCCTGCAGATGAATGGAATGCAACAAGCTACAATGTGATCTCAAAGGCCTTATATCCAACCTCGCCGAAATGCGTCCGCAAGTGCCTCCCTGTGTGCGATTTTGCTACCTGCAGAGCTGCAGGAAGCATAATTGTGCTCGATCCCTTAGTTGCGTTCCAGAGCTGCGGAGCTGGGCACAATTAGCTGTTCTGGCAGCAGCCCACCTCTGCTTATATGGATATCACATTCTAATTTGAGAATTCAGTTGCTCACCTTTACCATTTCTGAGTACAGTGTTTCCTCGATTTTCGCGGGTTCGAACTTCGTGAATAGCCTAAACCACGGTTTTTCAAAAAATATTAATTAAAAAATACTTCGCGGGTTTTTCCCTATACCACGGTTTTTCCCACCCAATGACGTCCTATGTCATCGCCAAACTAATAATTTTTGCAAATAAATAACAAAAAAATAATAATTATTGTTAATAAATAATTATGTTTATAAATATCAGGATCACTAAGTGTCTTATTCAATGGTGAGTACCAGTAATAATGGTGAGTAAATGGTTGTTAAGGGAATGGGAAATGGTAATTTAGGGGTTTAAAGTGTTAAGGGATGGCTTGTGATACTGTCCATAGCCAAAACTGGTGTATTTACTTCCGCATCTCTACTTCACGGAAATTCGACTTTCGCGGGCGGTCTCGGAACGCATCCCCCGCGGAAATCAAGGGAACACTGTATATCAAAAGGTACAATTAACATATCTATTAAGTTGTGCCTCAAAATTCAGCTTCCAACCTACTATGCCAGGAAATACGGAAGTAGTTCAAATCTGAATGCTCCACAACTAGAGAATCACCTTCTAAAGAAGATTCACAATGAACTAATAATTTACTTGTGTTGACATATTACACTGCAGCATTAGCAGCGACAATTATTTACTTTAGATAGTGAGTACAACTAGTGCTGAATTATGAAATGTTATCTTCAAAGGAAATCTAACATGTGCAGCTAACCACAAAAAAGTCAGCGTATGTAAATCATTAAGGGGAAGCAGGAATCTAGAAGATAAGAAATGGTGTAGATCAGATGGCATAAATCCAATATATACTATTACATCTAGTGTAATGATTATAAAGGATATAGGAATTTACCACAAATGCGTTAGGCCACACGTGGCACACACTTCGCTCAAGTTTAGTGTGGGGTAGACTTAAAACTACAGGAACCACAGTCAAAAATTTATCATAGCAATCGGACACACAGGTCCTCACATCTATACAGAACCAGGTTTGATATTGCTGCCTTAGAGCAGTGTTTTTCAACTAGTGTGCCGTGAGACATGAAAGAAAACAAGAGAGAGCGAGAGAAAGAAAGAGAAAGAGAAAGAAAGAAAGAAAGAAAGAGGGAGAGAAAGAAAACAAGAGAGAGAGAAAGAGAGAGAGAGAGAAAGAAAGAACAAGAGGGAGAGAAAGCAAGCAAGTGAGAGAGAAAGAAAACAGAGAGAGAAAGCAAGAGAGAAAGAGAAAGCAAGAGAGAGAGAGAGAAAGCAAGAGAGAGAAAAAGAAAGAGAACGAGAGAGAAAGAAAGCAAGAGAGGAGAGAGAAAGAGAGAGAGAAAGAGAGGGAGGGAAGGTGGGAGAGAGAAAGACATAGAGGGAGGGAGAAAGAAAGAGAGCAAAAAAGAGGAAAGAAGGAAGAGAGAAAGAAAGAGGGATGGAGAGATAGAGAAAAAAGAGGAAGGGAGCGAAAGAGGGAGGGAGAGAGAAATAGAGCGAAAGGGAGGAGGAGAGAGAGGAATTTTTTGTCCAAACTTTTTTGGCTCCCCCCCCCCCCCAACTCAATGTGTCCCATGGTTTTGTAAATGTAAAAAATGTGCCGCGGCTCAAAAAAGGTTGAAAATCACTGCCTTAGAGGATTCTAATTATGTGAATGATGCAATAATGAGAGATGAACACAGCTTGTCTCTCTGGAATAACAGCACTCACAATGCTTTTGTAAGAAATTAGCAAGACATATCCCATATCCACACCCTCCCTACACAAATCCTTTATATCCCAGGAAATTTCTTTCTGAGCAACACCCACAAGAAAAATCCAGGATTTTTGTTTCACACACAAGAAGAACCTCCCATCAGTGGAGATTCCGTCATTCCCAACCTAGTTAGCAGATAAATACTTGCACGCCCAAGCAGTTGGGTGAAAACAGGTTTTGACAATGCAGATGTCTGAATTATATGATCACAAAGGTTCTGAAGAAATCTACTCTCTTGCAGTTTTCTGCAAATGTCTGCATCATAGGATTGGAAGGAGTTCTTCTAGTCCAAACCTCTGCCCAAGGCAGGTCTCCTTATACTATCCCAGGCAAATAGATGTCCAATCTTCCCTTGTAAACCTCCAGCATCCATAACTCCAGGGGCAAGCTGTTCCATTGGTTAATTGCTCTCACTATCAGGAAATTTCTCCTTAGTTTCAGGTATGATGTCTTTTAAAAAGTTTCCACCCTTGTCCCGCCCTCAGGTACAGTACTTTGGAGAGTAAGTCTATCTCCTCATCTCTGTGACTAGCCCTCAAATAATGGGAGACAGCTGCCATATTTAATCTAATACAGTGTTCCCTCGATTTTCGCGGGTTCGAACTTCGTGAAAAGCCTATACCACGATTTTTCAAAAATATTAATTTAAAAATACTTTGCGGTTTCCCCCCCTATACCATAGTTTTTCCTGCCCAATGACATCATATGTCATCACCAAACTTTCATCCACCTTTAATTAAAAAAAATTAAATAAATTTTAATAAATAAACATGGTGAGTAATAATTTAAATGGTTGCTAGGGGAATGGGAAATTGTAATTTAGGGGTTTAAAGTGTTAAGGGAAGGCTTGTGACACTGTTCATAGCCAAAAATAGTGTATTTACTTCTGCATCTCTACTTTGTGGAAATTCGACGGGTGGTCTCGGAACGCATTCCCCACGAAAATCAAGGGAACACTGTACCTTTTGTTAGACTAAACATACTTAGTTCATACATCCTCATACATACCTCATCCTCAAACATACCTCATACATCCCAGCAGCCGTTCAGGCCCCACAGAGTCAGCCTTCTCCAGGTTCTGTCAGCCAGACTATGTTGTCTGGCGGGGCCTAGGGGAAGAGCCTTCTCTGTGGCGGCCCCGGCCCTATGGTATGAGCTCCCCTCAGAGATCCGTACTGCCCCCACTCTCCCTGCCTTCCATAAACTCTTAAAGGCTCACCTCTGTTGGCAGGCCTGGGGCCATTGAAATTTTAACACCTTGCCCCACCCAATGAATGAATGTGTGATGGATGATGTATGAATGTGCTGTTAACTTTTAATTATGGGGATTTCTACATGTTGTAAGCCGCCCTGAGTCTCAGGAGAAGGGTGGCATATACATCAGATAGATGGATGGATGGATGGATGGATGGATGATAGGTAGGTAGGTAGATTAGATAGGTAGGTAGGTAGATGATAGATAGATGATAGATAGATAGATTAGATAGATTAGATAGAAAGATGATAGATAGATAGATAGATAGATAGATAGATGATAGATAGGCAGATAGACAGATAGACAGATAGATGATAGAGATAGATAGATAGATAGATAAGATACCAAAGATAGATAGATGATACATAGATCGATCGATCCAAGAGTTCAGACCAGATCATCCAAATCATTAGATCTGCTGGTGAAGTGACAATGGTATGACAGATCTGGTTTAGTTAGCGCCGGTCCATGAGCTACCATGTGCTACCATTTTTTGGGACAAATTTTTGGATGGCTTCTCCTCTTCTGCCGCTTGAAAAAGAGTCCTCCCGCCCATCCCTGGGTTAATACTGACTTTTATTTCTTTATCCGAAGCACAGCTGATCAGCTCTTCAGCTATGTTTTGGGGTGAATCCTGAGCATGCGTGGAAGTGAATTGCATGAGGGGATGTGCATGCTGCGAAGTGGTGGCGAAGGTAAGTGGAACCCCCCAAGGTCAGTACTGCTCCCACCCTACTGGCCTTCCAAAAAGCCTTGAAGACCTGGCTCTGGTGGCAGGTCTGGGGGCTGTGAGAATTAACATATTTAACTCCGCCCATGATTGGTATGTGTGATGGTATGACTGTATTGGTTAGATTAAGGGTTCTACTGTTATTAATGTTTTGATTTGACTTTAGTCCTGAGTCCTGCGGGATTGGGCAGCATATAAGTAAAATGAAATGAAATGAAATAAACAAACAAATAATTAATTAATTAAATAAACAAACAAACAAACCCACAAACCCACCCCTGCATAGTTCTCTTAACCAATAATCACATGGTTTAGCTTCCAGACCCCTTATCATCTCTACTGCTCTTCTCTGCACTATTTTTAGGATCTTAGCATTTTTTTTCTATTGTAGCTATCAGAACTTGACACAGTATTCCAAATATAGCCTCACTAGTGCTCCAAACTTGACTAAAAAATACGACTTTAGTAATAGAGTTGTTGAAGCGTGGAACTCATTACCGGACTCCATAGTATCATCCCCTAACCCCCAACATTTTACCCTTAGACTATCCACAGTTGACCTATCCAGATTCCTAAGAGGTCAGTAAGGGGCGTACATAAGTGCACTAGAGCAGAGGTCCCCAACCGCCGGTCCGCGGACCGGGACCGGGCCGTTGGGGTTTTCCAGCCGGTCCGCGGCAGCGCTGCCCTCCCGGCAGAAGACATTATGCAGGACAGGGTGGGGCGTCGGGCAGGGCGGGGAGAATCAGGAGGCTCCTTTGGCGGCTGGGGGCTGCCTGGCTTTGTGATTTTGGCTGGGGGGGAGTTAGGAAGGTCCTACTTCTCCCCCCCCCAGCCAAAAACTCAAAGCCTATCTGCTGGATACGGGCGATGAGCGGGACGAGCGTGCCTGTCCGGCCGGGGAAGAATCGCCCCGGCCGGACCTCAGTTTCAGCTGGGGGGGGGGGGGCGAGAACACCGCCTCCCAGCTGGGCGAGCCTGAGCAGAGCGCAGGCTTGCCCACACGCTGCCTTTGGCAGCACAAGCGTGCTTGTCCGGCCAGGGAAGAATCGCCCCGGCCGGACCTCAGTTTCAGCTGGGGGGGGGCGAGAACACCGCCTCCCAGCTGGGCGAGCCTGAGCAGAGCGCAGGCTTGCCCACACGCTGCCTTTGGCAGCACAAGCGTGCTTGTCCGGCCGGGGAAGAATCGCCCCGGCCGGATGTCAGTTTCAGCTGGGGGGGGGGGGGCCGAGAACACCGCCTCCCAGCTGGGCGAGCCTGCGCCGCCGCCGTCCGTGCCTCGGTTCCGTAGCTCCGCCTCACAGCTGATCACCCTGCTGCCGCTGCTGAGAGAAAAAAAGAGAGAGGGGGAAGAGAAAGAGATAGCAACAGAGGGAGAGAGGGGGGGTTAGCAACAGAGGGACAGAGAGAAAGAGAGAGGGGGGATAGCAACAGAGGGAGAAAGAGAAGGAGAGAGAAAGAGAGAGGGAGAGGGGGGGCAGAAAGAGAAAGAAAGAGATAGCAAGAGAGGGAGAGAGAGAAAGAGAGATGGAGAGAGGGGGAGAGAAAGAGATAGCAAGAGAGGGAGAGAGAAAGAGAGGGGGGAGAGAAAGAGATAGCAAGAGAGGGAGACAGGAGGTTAGCAAGAGAGGGACAGAGAGAAAGAGAGGGGGGATAGCAACAGAGGGAGAGAGAGAAAGAGAGAGGGAGAGAGGGGGGAAAGAAAGAGAGAAAGAGATAGCAAGAGAGGGAGAGAGAGAAAGAGAGAGGGGGGATAGCAACAGAGGGAGAGAGAGAGAAAGAGAGAGGGAGAGAGGGGGAAAGAAAGAGAGAAAGAGATAGCAAGAGAGGGAGAGAGAGAAAGAGAGAGGGAGAGAAAGAGATGGCAAGAGAGGGAGAGAGAGAGGGAGAGAGGGGAGACAGAAAGAGAGAGAAAGAGAGAGGGGGAGAGAGAGAGAAAGAGAGGGAGAGGGAGAAAGAGAGAGGGAGAGAGGGGGGAGAAAGAGAGAGAAAGAGATAGCAAGAGAGGGAGGGAGAGAAAGAGAGAGGGAGAGAGGGGGAGAGAAAGAGATAGCAAGAGAGGGAGAGAGAGAAAGAGAGGGAGAGAGGGGGGAGAGAGAGAGAAAGAGAGGGAGAAAGAGAAATGGAGAGAGGGGGGAGAGTGAGAAAGAGAGAGGGAGAAAGAGAGAGAGGGAGAGAGAGAAAGAGAGAGGGAGAGGGGGGAGAGATAGCAAGAGAGGGAGAGAGGGAGAGAGGGGGGAGAGAGGGGGGAGAGAAAGAGAGAGGGAGAGAGAGAGAGGAGATAAAGGAGGAGGAGAGATAGAAAGGAAGAGAGAGAAAGAAAGAGGGATAGAAAGAGAGTGAGAGATGCTCAGTGAGCCTTTCTTTGAAGTTGCCTTTCTTTCTTTCTTTCTTTCTTTCTCTCTTTCTTTTGCTCTCTTGCTCTTTCATTCTTTTTTCTCTCTTGCTTTCTTTCTTTCTTTTTCTTTCTCTCCTTCCCTCCTTCCATTTCTTTCATTCCCCCTCTATTTTTATTTCTCTTTCATTCTTTCTTTCTTTCTTTCTTTCTCTTTTTCTTTCTCTTTTACCTTCCCTTCCTCTATTTCTTCTTTTCTTTCTCCTTCCTACCTTCTTCCCTCCCTCCCTTCCTTCAGTCTTTCCTCTCTTACTCTCCCCTTTCATAAGTTTCCTTGCTTCCTTCCTCTGTTCCTCTCCCTTCCCCCTTTCTTTCTTTCTTTCTTTCTTTCTTTCCTTCCTCCATTTCTTGCTTTCCTTTTCCTTCCTCCCTTCTTTCCTCCCTCATTCCCTTCTTTCACTCCTTCCTCTCTTACTCTCCCCTTTCACCCCTCCCCAAAGAAGGTAAATTTCATACATAATTGGTATGTCGCAAAATAAAGTAGTTTTAAAATGGCGGGGAGGGGGCCCCCCAGACACTTAGGCTGTATGGGGCCCCAAAATTCCTGATGGCGGCCCTGGCTCCACCCCTCCATAACCCCACCCCCATATGACCAAAGCCCCCCCCCCCCCCACCGGGCCATGGAAAACTGGTCTAGCTTAAAGCCGGTCCCTGGTGCAAAAAAGGTTGGGGACCTCTGCACTAGAGTGCTTTCCGTCCCCTGTCCTATTGTCTTTCCTATATCCCATATATCTTCTCTTCTATCCCTATATCTTTCTTCTATTCTCTCATTGATTATTTTATCCTATACTCTCTCTTCTATTCTTTCTCTAATTCTATTTCCCTGAAGGTGTCCTCTATTACCTTCATTGTGTATTATTGTGTATTGGACAAAATAAATAAATAAAATAAAATAAAATATAGAGTGGAACTATCACTTCTCGTGATCTTGATGCAGCCTTGGACTGTATTCATTTTCTTTTGACAACTGCAGCTCACTGCTGGCTCATACTGACGTGATGGTCCACTAGGACACTTCATTCTATTGCTATTATTGAGCCAAGTGCTACTTTATATTTTTATTTTCTACTATTTATTTTATAGCCATGTCTTTGGTTTTTCCTAGCTAAATGCAGGACTTTTCTAACCACTGAACCACATCTTATTGGATAGGACCCATTACTGTAGCCCATCAAGATTCTTCCGATTCTTGAATTTATTTTCCAAAATCTTAGCAATTCCCCAAAGTTTGGTGCCATCCGTACATTTGATAAGCTCCCTGTCTAAATAAGAATAAAACAAAATAAAAATAAATTCTAAAAAATAATACACACAGGAACTGGTTCGAGAATCCCAAAAATATAAATATTCTGCAAATTCCTCAAATGGATAATTATGAAACAAAATTTTAGAATAGACAGACAATATTTTTATAACATATTTTTTTAAAATGTGAATTGGATACAAAGTCCTCATAGAAATTATCTGGGTTTCTACAGGAACCTAAATTCTTGAAAACTCAAGGAGAACATGGATGACAGAGAATTTATGCATTTTAGCAATAGTACTAGATAAAACAGAAAAGAGAGGGTTCTGTGACGATAATAACATCTCACCCAGGGATGCTTCTGCAGGAACCATTATTGGTCACAAGGAGGCCAGATGGAAAGGTAGTGATGTTGAACTGCTTCACTAGCTCTTCATTGCTCTTCAGGATTCGCCGTACTGCAATATTCTCAAACTGAAACATATCCAGTGCAACCTAGAATCAAACAAGGCATGCGTCAATATTGCTCATCTGGATGCAAGAAATTACTTTCATTCTCCTCTATTCAAACATTTAATCTTCTGAAACACTCTCTTGCCGTTCTCATGGTCCACTACCAATGAAATCTTGCTGATCCTTTTCAGGTTATTCACATCTAAATAGTGTCACGTTGCATATTTGCGGATGAATCAGAGGTACACACGTTCTTTGGAACATTCCATTATTATTTCTTTAGCAACGATATATCCATTGCCAAAGTCTCCCTTGAATCCCGAACTGGAAAAGAGGTAGGTAATACCATTATGTATACTCAACACAATGATTACACAATTAAAGTTTCTTAGCGTAATCTTTGTGTTTGTATTTATAAGAGCGAATAGGTACAACTATTATTTGTTTTAAGACTTGTGGCAATTAACTACCTACTTTGTTTCCTCTCTCAGTTCACTGAAGGGAATAAACCAGCCAGAGGTATTCAGTAAGCCATGAAGAGGAAACACAGAAGAGAAAGAAACAAAGAACTGAGAATAACAAACAACCTTTTTTCCCCAGCATGCAAACATATTTATAAAAATAGTTTATTTCTCCCCTCTTTTATGCAGGAATTCCTTTGTACTGATTTGCATCAGAGAGCATTATCAATTTAAAGCCAAAGGCTATAACATTACCTTCAGATGTTAGGGTTACAGCTCAATAATGGTCATGATGCACATAAGATTTTAATATCGCTTTTGGTGATCCACTTGGGATCCTGATCTGTGGGGAAAGCACTCTGAATAGTACAGAGCCTCCTTTGCCAAACTGAATCTGGTAAAAGAGCCGGGATGGCGCAGCAGGTAGAGTGCTGTACTGCAGGCCACTGACGCTGACTGTAGATCTGAAGGTCAGCGGTTCAAAACTCATCACCGGCTCAAGGTTGACTCAGCCTTCCATCCTTCCGAGGTGGGTAAAATGAGGACCCGGATTGTGGGGGCAATAGGCTGGCTCTATTAAAAAGTACTATTGCTAACATGTTGTAAGCCGCCCTGAGTCTAAGGAGAAGGGCGGCATAAAAATTGAATAAATAAATAAATAAAAGTCTTTCTGTTCAGACTTCAAGAGGTATATAGACATAGAAATCCAGAGTGTACATAAAAACATGGGCAACATAATGGCTGTCCATTTTTCAGTTCCCACTTCTCTTTCCAGAAACAAATGGTTCTTCCATCTTTAGAAAAACTGGCAGCTAAAAAGAGACATTGGGAGGGAGATAACTAAGATGCTTGGAATTAGCAGCTGCTCATCCACACTTTTTCATGCATGGAGAAATCTTCTGTGTTGCCACCACATGTCAGTGGTGCTAGAATCAAAATTTACATCCTTTCACATGTTACATTAAGTTTTAAATGAAAGATCTTTTTGATGTTTCCTGCTTAATTTTAAATGAGAAGTTCATGCCAAAAAAGATTAAAACAAAAATCTGGGCAAAAATCATGAAATCTTATCACTTAGTGTTACCCATGTTTACTTTAACTGGAAATACAGTTTATAAAAAGAGATTATATTCCAGTTTACTGTACAAATGTAACTGTTGTGGAGAAACAAAAGGGATGCCCCTGTCACCTTGAATGAAAAAAGCTAACCAGCAGAAGTATTATCCTGGTTTCCTCCTGTCGTTGGATTTCACCATGGGTTGTGGGGGCGGATTATGTAAAAGAAATTATTTCACAGGACATGAACCAATTCAAAGTTAAAGAGAAGAGAATATATGTAGTTCAAGGTGAATCTGTGGAGTCCTTAGAGCTCTCTGAGCTTGGCTGTTTGTTTGCAAGACATTTCAGTACATAACTAGATAAAATCATTAATACTAGGGACTGTGGACTTTCCTCTCTGTTTATATACAGTACAGTATCGGGGAAATGAGGGACAAAGGTTCTGCTTAGCAGTTCCTTGATTAGGGAACTGTTTTTTGCATAATTATTTGCCTGGTATTAATCAATTCAATTCAATTTATTAGATTTGTATGCCGCTCCTCTCCGAAGACTCGGGGCGGTTCACAACAATAATAAAAGCAATATTCCAGCGAAAACAAATCTAATATTAAAAAGCACATAAAACCCTATAGTATTTTAAAAAGCAAACAACATATACATACCCAAACATAAATATAAAAAAGCCTGGGGGAAAGGTGTCTCAACTCCCCCATGCCTGGCGGTATAGATGGGTCTTGAGTAATTTACGAAAGACAGGGAGTGTGGGGGCAGTTCTAATCTCCGGGGGGAGTTGGTTCCAGAGGGCCGGGGCTGCCACAGAGAAGGCCCTTCCCCTGGGGCCCGCCAAACGACATTTTCTGGTCAATGGGACCCGGAGAAGGCCAACTCTGTGGGACCTTATCGGTCGCTGGGATTCGTGCGGTAGCAGGTGGTTCTGGAGGTACTCTGGTCCAATGCCTGCTTATCTGGGTGCAGGCTGCTGGAGAAGAAATGCTCTGCTCTTTTTATTTCCTTGTTAGCATTTTTATGGTGTCTTTTGAATGGTGTGTAAATGAATGGTGTATAAAAACTACCAAGGAGAAAATCACACCCCCACCAATGCTGGCAGGAAAACTACTGCATATAAACAGGGAGTAAACTTCACATTTACTAGCACTGATATTACCTAGTTGGGTAATGAAACATTTGCAAGCAACAACGAAACTCAGAATGCACCAAAGACTTCACAGGACAATTAACCGGTAGAGTTGGGGAAATATCCCTAGACTAGTTATTGGTGACAGCATCAGGGATTAAATTAATATGTCAAACATATTCCCACAGAGTGCTTGATCCAAGTAAGATTTCCAGTAAGGAACAGGAAGGAAGTGTCAATATACAGTACTTTTTTATTTATGTTTACAAAAGTTACAGGTCTATAATAACACAATAATATTTAATTAGCCTGTTTATCTGTGCATCAGAGCTTGCTCTAAAAACTCACTTTGGGCAGGTTTCCTGGTCAGGTTGATTAAAGGTCATTCCAATGTTACCAGGAATGGGCCATTAGTCACTTGACATCTGCAATGCCTTTAAGAGTGTCCTGAAATTTTAGTGCAAAATATAGCACATAGGGCACTAATAGACACCCGACACCAAAACATCACTACCTGTGTAGAAAATCCTGTAATTGTCAATTATTTCCCAGGCACAATATAACAGTATCTTACAAGTCATAATTTGCTTTACTTCCCATCCTTAGTGAATCAGAAAGGTGTTTTAACCTGAGCCACATTAAGGATCATCTTGTTCCCCAGGACATAGAGAAAGTTTCAGCCTTTTTTGCATAAATAACAGATCTTGCATATTTCTATAATCTTTCTTACTCTTTACCCTGTGACATGTTCTTGCTTTGGAATTACATTCAGGCTCCACTATTTCAGCTGTGTCCTTCTTTATTCAGAACTTCTCAGTTTGAATTGGATAATGATTACAAGCGGGTCTAAATTGGTGCAGTTCAATGAGTCCCAAAAATGATCACATTATTTGAATTTGCACTATCCAAAGTGTTATTTTTATGGAAAATGTAGAAATTAGTTCCAGCTCGATGGAAATAGGCAGTGAAGTATTTTAAACAACAATATTAAATATTATAATAAAGGGTAAAAAGAATATGCTCTTGATTAAAATTTATGGTTAACAAAATCACAGAGTAGGTACAGAAAGCAAAATAAAAATAAAAATCAATTCTATGAGTGTTCAATATATCCTATTTTAGTATTGCTACAACCACATTCATGTCTTCAATTACGTCAAATTTTTGCTCCAGGGCAATAACAAATCTCTTCTTTTTAAAACTTGTACTGTTTTCTTCTGCCAGAATCTTCCTTTTCTCAATTTTCCACAAAGATTAGCAGCCTTTAAAATCCCAACTTCAAATGCACGTGTGTAAGTCTCAATTGCACAGGCTTGTGTTAACATGGTCACATTAAACTAAATATCATATTGTTTGAACTCAGACTGATAGCTGAGACTGCCTGTATTTTTAAAAGTTTTAATCCAATTTCAACTATTTATTTTAATTTTGTTAGAGGTCTCAAATGTTTTCTGTGTAAAGAAGCAGGATATACATTTAATAAACAATAATAATAATACTGACTGTGATGTATATGTTGAACAATCAATTAAGATTCACCTCTCTGCTCAAAAAGGAGTTGTCCTGGTCAAATATCAGGGCCAAATAAGTCACGTTGTTCACCAGAAAGAAATCACGAAGTTCTGTCACGCTGAAAAAGAGGAAAAACTTTATATGTTGTTACTAGCAGAGATGAACACTTCGTATGCAAATTTAGTTGCCCATTGCACATAGTACATAGAAAATGATCACATCATGCAAATAACTTTTTTATAGACTTTACAAGGTCAAACTTCCAATAATCGATTTAATGACAGTTTGAAATTTGACTTTGCTTGCTTTTATTTAATCCACCAAAATTATTTTACACAGCTAAGGTAGCAAACCCTTTGCATTACTACTCTTTTCCATTTTAGTATTTAATGACTAAAGACCTCACGGTTTAAGGATTGATGTTATAGTATAGTTAGGCCGATGTCTAACTGACGGATGCCAAATTGTGATTTTAATATAGATTTTATCTGTCATGACTTTACTCTAGAATTTTCAACTGTATACTCATTGAATGTTTTTATCTGTTGCGCAATAAATCCTTGACTGTAATAAACCTAATTTGATTTGATTTGGCAAGGTAATCATTGATTTAATGACAGTTTGAAGTTTGCTTGTGCTTGCTTTTATTTGTTTGCATCCTTCCTTTTATAAGTTTAGTAATAAGTCAAAGAGGTGAATACATCCAATACACCTTCTTTCTATTTTCCACACCCAATCAACGTGTTGAGCTCAGAGAGAATCCGCCTTCTCCAATTAACTTTGTTTGTGGAAAGCCAGCTGGAAAGACTGCAAATTGCAATCATGTGACCACAAAACATTTCAATTGTCAAAAAAATCAAGCCAGTTGCCATGTGCCTGCATAGTGATCAGATGACTGCAAGGGTGCTTCAGTGGTTATAACAAAGAGGACAGGAAAGCCAGAGACATTAAATTCAATTCATGTTTTAGCCATGAAAGTCATCTGAATGACTTTGGACCAGTCATTCTCCTCCATTGCTTAATGTAGAAATGCTCATAAAATTGGGTCTGGTCATATTGTGACTCAGTTAATGACCATATTGCTTAGTGATCAAAATTTCTGTTTTAACTGTAATCATAAGTAGAGGACTACCTGTAATATTTTCCAAGAGAATACAAATAATAATCAGTTTTCTATAATTATGAATAATTATTCTGAGGGTTTTTAAAAACGTATCTCTAATTCAACAATCAGAGAAAAAGCAAGGCAATGATAGATAACCCCAGCCAGCTAAACTCCAATCTCATATGTCTCCCATGTCTAGGCTTTATCCTTACAAGAGCCTTATAATCACATTTTGATACATTTTTGTGTTAAACAATTGCAAAGCAACCTTTGCCAAGCAAAAAAATCTCAGGCCTTAGTAAGATGTCTGCCATGGTTTCCTTGATGACTTCAACAAATTTGCATCCTTCTAAATTTTGTCCACCAAGGTAAGAAAGAAACTCATCACACATTCATTCCAGCTCTAATGCATCAACATTATTTTTAAATGAAAAATCAATAAGTTTGATTACCCAATGTGTTGTCAGGTAGATTAAGTCAAGAAACAGAAAACCAAAGGAAATACTCAAACTCTACTTTATAACATAAGAAGTTTGATAGATGTATAGAAGTCTCTCAAAGTTTTATAAACAACAATTCAGTAAATGAGCAGTTGTTACAACACGTATTCAAATACTATAAGCTATAACTTGTATTTCAAAGGTTTTATAAGCACTGTTCTTGCAACTACGCATCAGTTACTGTTATAAACTTTATAAAATGAATAATATGTAATATTCTAAATATGCGAGCTGATGGTTATCTCCCAAACATGCAACACCAAGTAATGAAATGTCAGTTCCGCTAATCATGCAATTCCTTACAAGAATATATGAGTGTATTATGAATGGATATTTCTACCCACAAAACAAAACCAGAAATTACAAATATAATTAGACTATTAACTGTCCAGAGAAGGACAAAATTGTGGAATCCTTGAATGGAAATCCCTTCCTTTCTTCATTCCTGGAGCACAACACAATGCAGAACCCATCCCTGATGATGAAATGCTAAATTTACTTAAGAACATATTGGTTTGGGAAGATGAAAATTTTAATTCAACATATTGGGCAGCAAAGTACCAGTCTGAGGAAAGCCAAGTTATACAATTCTGCACAGACGAACATGCCATTTGGGTAGGCCACAGAATGTCGCCTCAGGACAAGTGTGAATTCTATATAACTTACTGAGTAATCAATTATAGAGGGGCAATTGACTGCCCATTGTTGACAAGGCTTTTGTAGTTAAAGGCACACTTGTTTTAGTTTATGAGATTATGGCTGTTCTCTCAAGCCCAGGGCTACAAAGGTTGGTGCGTCCTTTCCTGAATATTAGTCACTGGTAAGATGGTTTGGGGTTTGCTATTTGCTCTTCCCTTTTTTTTCTTGAAGCTTGGTTTTATTGTCTGCTGTGTTTAAGATATTCTTTTTACATTGTTTCAGGTATTGTGAGCCACCCAAAGTCATTAGGTTCGATTACTGCAACGCTCTCTACATGGGGCTACCCTTGAAAAGTGTTCGGAAACTTCAGATCGTGCAGAATGCGGCCGCGAGACCCATCGTGGGGCTTTCAAGATTCGCCCACGTTTCTGCAACACTCCGTGGCCTGCACTGGCTCCCAATCAGTTTCCGGTCACGATTCAAAGTGTTGGTAATGACCTTTAAAGCCCGATATGGCATTGGACCAGAATACCTCTGGAATACCGCACGAATCCCAGCGGCCGATAAGGTCCCACAGAGTTGGCCTTCTCCGGGTCCCGTCGACCAAACAATGTTGTTTGGCGGGCCCCAGGGGAAGAGCCTTCTCTGTGGCGGCCCCGGCCCTCTGGAATCAACTTCCCCCAGAGATTAGAACGGCTCCCATCCTCTTTGTTTTCGCAAAATACTCAAGACCCACCTTTATCGCCAGGCATGGGGGAACTGAGACATCTTCCCCCAGGCTTTTATATTTTATGTTTGGTATGTATGTGTTGTATGGTTTTAAATTGCTGGGGTTTTAGATATATTTTATTTTAATATTAGATTTGTTTCACTGTTATATTGTTTCTATTGCTGTTGTGAGCCACCCTGAGTCTTCGGAGAGGGGCGGCATACAAATCTAATAAATACTAATAATACTAATACTAATACTACCGGTAATACTAATAATAATTAAGAATCAGGCAGATCAAATGGACTGAAGATGTTATCAAAGGCAATTATAACTTGGGTTGCAGAAGTAAGACATAATCTCCTTTGTAAGACGAGCAACATTACAATATTCTTCCTACAGCAATCCTTCACAAGGCAGAGAAAAATCTGGATTGACACAATCAAAGGCATTTTGTTAATCGTTAAAAAACATATTGGCCTCTTTTTGGAATTCTTTGGCATTCTCAATTACCCAGGGAGCATCAGCAAAAATATCTCGGGGATTTCTTGACCTTTTCTAAAGTCACCTTAAGCAACTGACACACCCCTTTCTTTCCATTTAGAGCTCTGATCTGTGTGGGATGATTTATTTTGCTGGCATGTAAAATTAAGGCTATTGTGTGATAGTTCACACACTCTTTTAAGTCTCCTTTCTTTGGTCTCGATATGTAGACTGAATCTCTTCAATGTTCATATTTGCTCCCATAACTTGGTTAAAGTCTTTACCGAGTTTCAATATTTCTATATACAGTATATTTCTGTAGCCTTCTGACTTGATAATAACTATGATCTAAAATAATCTTCTACTACTATTTGTTGTACATACTCCTGGTCAGTTGGAGGATGATGAAGAGCTTGAGGACTCTGATACAGATAGTGTTTATGAATTAGTGGTAGGCCCTGGGTTACAGGTATTAGAACAGGTGGGAGGCCAGCAACAGGATGTTGCTATGAGTCGAGAATCTAGTGAGGAAGAAACAGACATTCACTGGGTTAATCCTCAATTCAGAAGGGTCCAAAAACACAATGAACAGGTGTTAGGAAAAAGACATTAAGGGTAGGAATGGGTTAAATACTGGAGTGATGTATTAGTTACGTCAGGAGGCCAGTGGGGAAGAAGGGTGGAGTTTCAATGTTATAGTTCTAAGATGTGTTTCAGTTTGGCTCCGGAGCGAGTAAGTTTATTCTGTGTTATATTGCAGTCATTCCTGCTGTTTTTTAATCATGCTGTAAATTCATGAATTTTAGGAGACGGGAGGAGGCATGAAGGAATGTATGTGGAATGCAATTAAGAGCGATAATGGGAGAAAAGAATGTGCCAGTCTGTAGTGCATTTTTGAATATGGAAGCGAAGAGAATAAAAATGGAGTTTCTTTGTTTATGAAATACTGCATTCAGTAAGCGTTATTTTCAATAACTAAAGTTCTATGAGAAACCAGAACACTATTCAAAAACCAAGACAACATAAAAATATAGAAACCTTCCAGAAAACAAAAACAACTAATATCTATTTTAAAAATATTTTTCTACAACTGTTAGAAATTAATTATTTTCTCAAGATCAACAATCACACAAATAAATAATTGATAATGTACTTTCAATCCATGCAGCATAGTAGAAGCTGAATTTAATTAAATATTTATTTATTTGTTTGTTTGTTTGTTTATTTATTGGATTCGTATGCCACCCCTCTCCGTAGACTAGGGGCGGCTAACAACATGATAAAAACAGCATGCAACAATCCAATCCAATACTAAAATAACTAAAAAAAACCTTATTATAAAAACCAAACATACATACAGACATACCATGCGTAAATTGTAAAGGCCTAGGGGGAAAGAATATCTCAGTTCCCCCATGGCTGACGGCAGAGGTGGGTTTTAAGAAGCTTACGAAAGGCGAGGAGGGTGGGGGCAATTCTAATCTCTGGGGGGAGTTGGTTCCAAAGGGCCGGGGCCGCCACAGAGAAGACTCTTCCCCTGGGTCCCACCAAACAACATTGTTTAGTTGACGGGACCCGGAGGAGGCCCACTCTGTGGGACCTAACTGGTCACTGGGATTCGTGCAGCAGAAGGCGGTCCCTGAGATAATCTGGTCCGGTGCCATGAAGGGCTTTATAGGTCATAACCAACACTTTGAATTGTGACCGGAAACTGATCAGCAACCAATGCAGACTGCGGAGTGTTGGGCATATTTGAGGAAGCCCATGACTGCTCTCGCAGCTGCATTCTGCACGATCTGAAGTTTCCGAACACTTTTCAAAGGTAGCCCAATGTAGAGAGCATTGCAGTAGTCGAGCCTCGAGGTGATGAGGGCATGAGTGACTGTGAGCAGTGACTCCCGGTCCAAATAGGACCGCAACTGGTGCACCAGGCGAACCTGGGCAAACGCCCCCCTCGCCACAGCTGAAAGATATATATATTGTTGTCAATTTTAATGTTCTATTTTATTTATTTATTAAATTTCTTATGTCATCCATCTCACTGTCAAGTGACATTATAACTTAATTTAAAATGTTTTGCTGGTCCGGGAAAATTATCCATGACGATTTTTTAACGTGGAAGTTGTTTATATATTTTAAGAGATAATACACGCAGTCAGCAGTACAAATCACAAACCAGTTATATCTTTTAACTTTGACTCACCGTAGCCCCAGTTTCTTCTTCCTTTTCTCTTTGTCTGTTATCCTTCTCATAATGGTTTGGCGGGACCCAGGAGAAGAGCCTTCTCTGTGGTGGCCCCGACCCTCTGGAATCAGCTTCCCCCAGATATCAGAGTTGCCCCCACCCTCCTTGCCTTTTGCAAGCTCCTTAAAACCCACCTCTGTCATCAGGCATGGGGGAATTGAAATTTCCCTTCCCCCTAGGCTTATAGAATTTATACATGGTATGCTTGTATGTATGACAACAATATAAAAAGACAATGTAAACAAATCTAATATTAAAAATAATCTTAAAAAACCCAATTTAAATAACTTGGGTTTTTAAAGATTATTTTTAATATTAGATTTGTTTACATTGTCTTTTTATATTGTTGTTAGCCGCCCCGAGTCTTCGGAGAGGGGCGGCATACAAATCTAATAAATACAAATACAAATGATTTTAGATTACAATTTCCTTTGGTGTAGGGATCTGATACCTTTAAGTCTGCTAAATGTGTAGGACAGCACTATCCTATTTATTAGATTGTTGTAATGAAGCACTTTGAATATCTAATGCAATTTACATGCTCAGTTTTCAGAGTCCAAAGCCCTTTTACTTATTCTGTTGAGTTGAAGCAGCGTGCACAAAGGGATGCTTAAGCATGCTTAAAAGGGATAGTTTGTCTTGCAACCTACTTTCAAATTACCTTATTGGATGCAAAGGTGGGCTGGGAGAAGGCCACGGATCTTCATGACTCTCCATTAAAGAGATTATGGTCCCTCTTAGAGACTCAATGGTTTTTTCATAATCTGTACAGGGGAAAAAGCATATCATTGTCAAATTCCAGTCAACCAGTATGATTAGGTCAAGTTAAATCAAGATAATTCAGGTTACCCCAGAAGACATCATGCATAGGCAAAGTCCCAGCAGCTTCTACCACCTGATTACAGGGAACTATTGCCAATACGTGCTTTCCAATGGCTTAAGGATAATGATTCCCTTTTTCCGATAATTCTATCATCTTTATCCATATAGAGAGAGTACACAGAAAATGATCACATCATGCAAATAACTTTTTATAGACTTTATAAGGTCAAACTTCCAAACATGGAACAACAGGAACCGAGCCATTTTTATCTCCAATAGAGGAAGGTGAGTTCCAGTCACCTGTAGCTCATTTGTCTCAGCAAATCTCTATATACCTGATATAAAAGTTCAGTTGAGAATTGAGGGAAAATCTGAATCTACCCACTTCAATGTAACCCTTCTGCCAAGGAGCCACTCCCAACTTACATGGCTCATCCCAGAGTTCAGTACTTCCTGATGGGAGTCTGAGTAATTATCTTGACCAAGAACGTCACAAATGTTGTCTAACAAATATCACCAATAAAGAAAGAAAAATTGTTTGATCCTCCTACAGTTCAAGAAGCAATCAACAGCATCTGTTGGGAGTTCATAAGGCGATGAACTTTGATTCTGACCTTGGGCTGCAGCAATGTTCATGCAGCAAGGCAAAAGCAATTTCCGCTTTGCTTTTAGATTTTAATTCTTCTTTTGAGACTTACTTTTGATTCCATGATATCCCTCCCACCCTACACTATGGCATGTCCATATTACAGCCTAACGAACATGCTGAGAATTCTTTGTTACATATTTTTAAGTTTCTTCCAAGAGGAACACTCCTTGGTTATCCCTAGAAACAGGAAGCTGCTATGGGATAAATATTTATGTTTTAAGTAGGTCTTCATCCTGGTAGGCAGAAAATAAGCCAGGAATCACAGAATTCGTTTGGAAATGTAAAACCCAATTTTATTATTTTATTTTTAGTTAATTTTTTTTCAAAGCAAAAAGAAACCATGTATTATTCTGAACAATGTTAAGCCTTAGATTAAAACACAAAAGAAAGTCAAGCCATTGGTTCTATTCTAAATAGGTTAATCAGGTTCTGATTTACCTATAACCATAACATATTACTTATCTGGATAAAGAATTTTAGCACCCCAAAATGGAAGTCCCAATTTACTGATTTGAGAAGGACAGAAATATCTTTCAGGCCTTGCCCAAATGAAACATGTAACAGAGATACAGGAAAGGAATGAGACGTCTCAAAGAAACTGCATTACAATAATGGTCATATTACATGGTGGATCATCTCTCTTTGATAAGCATGACTTTTCTTGGGAGAGGAAAGAGACAATTTATTTAGCTGCCACTTTACTGTCAAGAATTCTAAATATGGTACATACCTGGAAGTGGCATGCCATCCTCAGGTTTTTGGGATAACATCTTGAAAAACTGAACAGAAATAAACCAGATTGTTAAAATTTCTTGAAAAACTTGGAAAGAAATAAACCAGATTGTTAAAATTTTGCTTTTAAACATCACTTTTGTAATATGTTAAGCAACACAATTGCCAAGTTGTAATCTGAAGTTCTTATCCATCAACCTACAAGCTGGGAGAGAAGTACAGTGGTACCTCTTCTTACGAACGCTTCTACTAATGAACTTTTCGAGATATGAACCCAGTGTTTAAGATTTTTTTGCCTCTTCTTCCGAGCTATTTTCACCTTACGAATCCAAGCCGCCGCCGCTGGGATACCCCGCCTCTGGACTTCCGTTGCCAGCCGAAGCGCCCATTCTTGCATTGCTGGGATTCCCCTGAGGCTCCCCTCGCTGGGATTCCCTTCATTTTTGCTGGCACTGCTTTGAATCCCAGCGAGGGGAGGCTCAGGGAAATCCCAGCAATGCAAGAACGGGCGCTTCGACTGGCAATGGAAGTCCGGAGGCAGGGATTCCCAGCGAGGGGAGGCTCAGGGAATCCCAGCAACGCAAGAACAGGCGCTTTGGCTGCCAACGGAAGTCCGGAGGTGGGGTTTCCCAGTGAGGGGAGGCTCAGGGGTATCCCAGCAACGCATGAACAGGCGCTTTGGCTGGCAATGGAAGTCCGGAGGCAGGGATTCCCAGTGGCACAAGGCAAAAGGGATGATTTTTGGGATGGGGTTGCACGCATTATTTGCTTTTACATTGATTCCTATGGGGAAAATACTTACGAACCTGGGCACGGAATGAATTAAGTTTGTAAGAAGAGGTACCACTGTATATAGATTGAGATGGAAGAAAATTACAAATCTACACAAATACTTTGTAGAGATCTATAAAACTTCTCTTTTATCCAGGCCCTGATGGGTTATTCATTTTGCCTTCTTACTTCCCTCATTTTTAAAAATTGATATGCTCACACAATTTTTTTTCTTTAAAATTGTTTGTTACATCCACACACACAGTTCTCCAACTGATTTGCAATAAAATTGTTTCACGACATTGCATTCTCTTAGAGCAGCTATCATGCCATATCTAAGCACGAGGATGAGTGGGTTTATTTATCATTTTTGCCGCATTTTATAACTCCTCCAAAATATATTTATCACTCATTTGAAATAAAACTGCAAATTAAGTTTCAATCATTCCGTGGGAAAAATACATCTCTATGCTGCCAGTGGCATTGGATAGGGCAAAGCAACAGAACTCGATTAACAATCAAATATGCCATCCCTTTCCTATGTTGATTCTTTTGGAAAAAATGATAACAGGTCCTGCCAGCTGTGTACTTTCCACCTGATCAAATGTACACAAATCAAGAGGTTGTGTAATGACCAGGCTTTAGAGAACTAACAAAATACAAGGAAAAGGAAGCAGGAAATGCCACATCAGCTTATAACATAAACTGAGTGTAAACCCAGGAAAGAAAGGAAAGGAACAAAGCTTATATATGCAAATAGGAAACTTAAAGTTAGAAAAGACAAGTTCTGGCAGCGGAATAAGATTGCTTTTCTTCTTAAAATAATTGCACAGTGAGGATTAATTCCGATCCAGGATCCTAAATCCTAAAAAGAGAATTACCATCTTTGTCTATTAAAATCAGGCCCCTCTCTCTAAGCCTAATTTATTTCCTTTAATCCCATGAACATTAAGCTAGTAGGATTCTGTTCTGTTTCTTTACAGTCCTACCTGTCAATGACTACTTCAGCTTCAACCACAACAATACACGAGCCAAACAATAGATAGAAACTTAAGGTAAACTACTCTAAACTCGATTGCAGAAAATACAAGTTCAGTAACAGAGTGGTCAATGCCTGGAACACACTACCTGACTCTGTGGTTTCTTCCCCTAACCCCCAAAACTTTAACCTTAAAGTGTCTAATGTTGACTTCACCCCCATTCCTAAGAGGTCGGTAAGGCACGTGCATAAGCGCACACATCATGCCTACCATCCCCTGTCCTTAATGTCCCTTTATATTCTTATTTTTTATATGTATTCAGAAAACCATGTTTATACTTTTATCTGTTATATGTGCTTGACAAACAAACAAATTGTTGGCTATCTCAATTTCCAATACAACCGCGTGTGTGTGTCTTACTGGCGTATTGCCTAGATAGCAGGATTCTTCCTCTAGATGCTTGGAGAACTCTCGGGGTTGGTAGTGAACCCCCCATCTTCTGGTGTTGGCTTTTCTAGCTTGATGTGCTGAGTGCCTAGCCTAAAAAAACCTAGAAGTTCATGGCCTCTGTGGCAACAATCTCTAATTTCAGGGCCGGAACATATAGGTGGGCATATATCAGAGCTCATTTTTATCTCAGAGCTATGAATAGATCCAGATGTGATGGATAATCACCTAAAACCTGCTTGAGGCAAAGGGACTCAGTCTAATAGACTTTCCAGAGCACCCAATAGATCCAAATGCTTTCTAGAGAGCTTAAACAATTTCCCAGATCTCTGGTGGGCAGTTCAGTTCAATACCTGGAGGGCCAGTGCAATGGGAGGCAAGCTGGATACTGAACATGATTAGCCTTAAAGTGCTCTGGGGAAATGAAGGATCACAAATGATATCAGGAGTACCCATAAAGGTAAAACTCAAATGAACTTCTAACACAGAAGTAAGCTTTTCCCCCCACTTTTGAGAGAGTAACTGTGATTCATTAGCCCCTGTTCAGGGTTTCGGATTCTCTTTCAGGGAAAAGTCAAGAGAGAAATTTCCCACTTGGCTATTGTAACCAATTCTCAGGTATTTCACTGACAAAATCGCTCCGAATCATCAAAGTTTTGATTCCTAATGAACAAAGTCTTTAGTGATGACTAGGGCATACAAATCCAATAAATAATAATAATAATAATAATAATAATAATAATAATAATAATAATATATTATTATTGTTGTTGTTGTTATATTATTATTATTATTATTATTATTATTATTATTATTATTATTATTATTATATTATTATTCATTATTATTTTGGCCTACAAATTGCAGGCAGTGAATAGGTAGCTGTTTGTATTGTCTTCTGCTACTTACAGTCTGGATCCATGTCTGTTTCTGGCTCTGATAAGAGGCACATTTGCACAGTACAAATAATCTCTAACCTCTAGATAAATGGGTGGCCAAGGGTCACTGCATGTACGTTAGTGATATCATCAAAGTGTATATTGCCAATTTTTCTTTCTTTATCACCAAAATCTAGCAAGAAATCGTGTATCTGAAGAGTTTGCCATCTGAATTCAGCTACACAAATTTCTAAAGGATAAAAAAAGAAGTTTGGGGGATGCTACAAGTTGCCCCTCCTGAGAGATCATCAGATACAAGAGCTTCCATGTGCCAGATGGTATTGTATGCGTCTCTGAAAGAATTTGCTATACTCAGCAGTCTACCACTAGATCAGCTACTTCTGGGGATGCTGGCTTATAATGACCTAAAATCATGCTGATTGGAGAGAACGGGAATTGCAACCCTCACTACCAGAATTTTTACCTTCACTGTAGGGTAACTCTTTATTCCAAACTTGTAACAGATGTTCTTATTCGAAAAATCAGCACAATCTATAGCTCCCAGCATCACAGCAGGTCTCCAGTCTAGAAGGAAGAAAGACAAGAGGAAATAATACAATCTCATTTTTCCAGTATGTGAAAACATGTAACTGACTGTATATAAAAGTCTAGATAGCCAGGAGCTGTTCCTTTTTTTGTTGTTGTTCTGTACAACAGCCAAGAAATATGATGAGAGAGAGAGAGAGAGAAAGATGAAGAGAGGGAGAGAGAAAGAAAAGGAAAATAAATAGTTTTTCCAACTCACAGCTGAGATTTGCTGATCCTTCCTTAACTATTATTAACTCTAACTTTCAAATTGAGCAATCCCTATTTTGGCAGTAAAGCCTGTAAAATTCTATATGGCCCCAAAATCGTCTTGAATCCCATTCTAATTTAGACAAAAGGTTTGGATCTTATTTAAGAAATTACCACTAATGTCATGATGTAGTTTCCAATGGCTTCTCAAATGAAAGATTTAAGATTTATTAGATTTGTATGCCGCCCCTCTCCGAAGGACTCGGGGCGGCATACAAATCTAAGTGCTATAAAAGCTTTTAATAAAAGGAAAGGTTTGCCTGGTTGAAACAGCTAGAGCTGATACAAAACGTAGCTGCAAAGACAGTTATCTGGTTCCTTAGTTTGTGCATATTACATCTGTTTCACAAGCTACATTGTTTGCTAGTATACTTCCAGCACAGTTCAAGATGATGCCTTTCATGGCATAAGACTGAGTTATTTTAGGAACTACATCTTCACAAATACTCCTACCAATCCCATCCCATTAGGTCAAGTAGGTAAAAATGTTTTCTGGGTCTCATCTATTATGAATTGCCATCTGGCAGGGCCCAGAATGAGAGCTTCCGCCCATCATGGGGCCTGCTGTTTGGAAGACACATCATTCCCACAAAGATTAGTTTGGCTCCAACATTGTTGGCCTTGTGCAATATCTTAAAAACACAATCCCATCACCAAGCCTGATTGATTGGCCTATAACAGTGATTGGCGAACCTAATGGCACGGGTGCCAGAGGCGGCACGCAGAGCCATATCTGCTGGCACTCAAGCCATTGCCCTAGCTCCAGCTCCAATGTGCATGTGTGTGCGGGCCAGCTGATTTCTGGCTCACACAGAGGCTCTGGGAGGGTGTTTTTTGATTTCTAGAGAGCCTCGGGGGGGGGGACATTTTTACCCTGCCCCACCTCCAGGGAAGTCTTTGGAGTCTGTGGAGAGTGAAACATGAGTCTACTGGGCCCAGCAGAAATTGGGAAATAGGTTATTTCCGGCCTCCAGAGGGGCAGGGGAAGCTGTTTTCGGCCCTCCCCAGGCATTGAATTATGGGTGTGGGCATTCGCGCATGCACAATAGAGTGCACCCATGCTCTTTTGGCACCTGAGAAAAAAAGGTTCGCCATCACTGGCCTATACAGTCATTCATGGCAGAGTTATTTTAAGACCTCTTTACCACCTGTTTACAATCACTCCCTACTCGTGCCCGTTAGGTCCAACAGTAAGAGTGCCATCAAATCATTTTCAACTCCTGGCTAGGGAGGAGTTGAAAGGCCAACTGGAGCTGGAGCTAAAGAGAACTCAATGCTTTTTTGACATGAACATTGAGAAATCACAGGACAGCTCCAAGTCACTAACAGCAGGAAGATACTAGACTTTTCATGAAATTCGGTGGTTAGGAAGGAACGAAAAGGGCCTACGGAGAGGGGCGGCATACAAATCCAATAAATAAAATAAAATAAAATAAAATAATAAAATAAAATAATAAATAAATAAATTTGCAAAGGAAAAAAGGAGGAGATATATTGTTATGGGAAAGCAAACATTGCATTCAACAAGGGATGTGGGAGGGTAAGGAAATGACAACGATACATCCATCACCACATAAATCATGAGATTCAATACACTTGCATCAGTTCTTCTTATTTGCATGATGATGCATATGGTCATTTTGATGTCATTGTGGCTTTTTATGAATGTAACTGGAACCGCACAAAATATGAAAGACCTGGAATTACATTGAAATTAAACTGAAGTATTCAGATAAAATTCCTCAACATATTTTCCTTTAAGCTGCATAAAAATCCTGAAATGGATTTTTTTTCTCAGAAAAGGAATGTGGACAAAGTCCACACATACCAGGGGAAGCATAAAGTAGGTTTTCTACTAAGCCATCACAAAAAAAAGGGATTAAAAAACTTTATTCAAGACAAAGTGGAACAAAAACCTTAACTGTAAGAGGCAACTGTGCTAATAGGATTTTGGTCTTGGTGTTATAAACAATTCTGTCATATCTGTGCAGTGGTGGTTAGTTTTCTGGAAAGCTGCAGCTGAGTTCAAGCTTATCTAAGGTCAAGTAGAGAAACAGGGGGGTGGCCTTGAAGGAGAAATTCAGAAATGATTATGTGACCATGAGCTAAGTAAGGCTGGATGGAGAGAAAGGCTTTTGTTATATCCTACAACAATATAACAATAAAAAAAAAAGAATTCCAATCGTTCTTGTATCTTGATCTACCTCGAAAGGCTGACAAGTAGACTGATGACAAAGTCAGTTTCAGAAGTGATTTAAGTTCATGAACGTGTCCTCAATGCTTCATGGCTGAACCAGACACCTTAGATGCAGAGGGTGTGGAGGAAATGGTAGCAGTGGTGGTGAGGACACGCATAAGGGAGGGAGGTTATAGTAAGAGAATATAGGAAATGACCTTGAAAGACAGGAGGAAGAATCACTACAAGGCAACAGTGGGGCTGGATCCTGGAGCAGAAACTAATTTGAGAAAAAACTTATGACAAGCAAGCCCTACCTAGCTCACATGAAGATTTTTTTTTTGGGGGGGGGGGGCATGTTCAGGCTTGCAAGATTTTGCTAGAATAACTGTTACAATAAATGAATAATACAATACATAATACAAATCTGACCTATATGGTATTGCTGTCTTAGTCTGGTCTAACTTGTAGACAGAGACATAAAGGAAGGCATCTTTGGTAAAATTGTCTGAAATCAGCCATAAACAGAAGGATTCTTTGGCACAAAGGAGAAAGAAGAGGAGTACTGTACTGTAATTATCTTAAGCTCATGCACACAGAGATTAGGTGCCTAATAGTTGGCAAAGAAGCTGCCTCTAACTCTTTCATAGAAACAATCTTGTACATACATATTAGTTGGAACAAACTTCCAGCAGACGTGGTTGGTAAATCCACAGTAACTGAATTTAAACATTCCTGGGATAAACATACAGTGGAACCTCGACATACGAGCAGCTCTACTTACGAGCTACTCGAGATAAGAGCTGGGAGGGGAGCGACATTTTTGTTCGCCTCCCGAGCTCACATTCGGGATACGAGCGCCAAGGAGCTGTCTCCTGAAGCCGAACACTAACTTCCGCTTTCGGCTTCAGGAGACAGCTCCTTGGCGCTCGTATCCCGCGTGTTTTAAAAGGTTGCAGCCGGCCTGGGGGGCTCGGGGGCTTCCCCCCGAGCCCCCCAGGCCGGCTGCCACGTTTTAAAACACCCGCCCCGCTTCGCAGCTGTCTGCTGAATCCGGACCGCTAACTTCCGCGTTTGGATTCAGCAGAGAGCTGCGAAGCGGGGGCGGGTGTTTTAAAACGTGGCAGCCGGCCTGGGGGGCTCGGGGGGAAGCCCCCGAGCCCCCCAGGCCGGCTGCCACGTTTTAAAACACCCGCCCCGCTTCGCAGCTGTCTCTGAACGCTAACTTCCGCGTTCGGCGGCAGCGGTTTTTTTTTGTTGTTGCACGGATTAATTGACTTTACATTGTTTCCTATGGGAAACAATGTTTCGTCATACGAGCGTTCCGACTTACGAGCCTCCTTCCGGAACCAATTAGTCTCGTAAGTCGGGGTTCTACTGTATATCCATTTCCACATAAAGAGCTGATAGATAAATTAGTGAAGATTGGACTTAATCCCTGGATAGTTCAATGGATTTGCAGCTGGCTGAAGCGTAGATATCAAAGAGTTATTGTTAATGGCGAGTATTCTGACCAGAGTCAGGTTACAAGTGGTGTGCCACAAGGGTCTGTTCTGGGTCCTATTCTTTTTAACATGTTTGTGAGTGACATAGGGGAAGGTTTTGTAGGGAAGGTTTGCCTATTTGCCGATGACTCTAAAGTGTGCAATAGGGTTGATATTCCTGGAGGCGTCTGTAATATGGTAAATGATTTAGCTTTACTAGATAAATGGTCAAAGCAATGGAAACTGCAGTTTAATGTTTCCAAATGTAAAATAATGCACTTGGGGAAAAGGAATCCTCAATCTGAGTATTGTATTGGCATTTCTGTGTTAGCAAATACTTCAGAAGAAAAGGATTTAGGGGTAGTGATTTCTGACAGTCTCAAAATGGGTGAACAGTGCAGTCAGACGGTAGGGAAAGCAAGTAGGATGCTTGGCTGCATAGCTAGAGGTATAACAAGCAGGAAGAGGGAGATTATGATCTCGCTATATAGAATGCTGGTGAGACCACATTTGGAATACTGTGTTCAGTTCTGGAGACCTCACCTACAAAAAGATATTGACAAAATTGAACGGGTCCAAAGACGGGCTACAAGAATGGTGGAAGGTCTTAAGCATAAAACGTATCAGGAAAGATTTAATGAACTCAATCTGTATAGTCTGGAGGACAGAAGGAAAAGGGGGGACATGATCGAAACATTTAAATATATTAAAGGGTTAAATAAGGTCCAGGAGGGAAGTGTTTTTAATAGGAAAGTGAACATAAGAACAAGGGGACACAATCTGAGGTTAGTTGGGGGAAAGATCAAAAGCAACATGAGAAAATATTATTTTACTGAAAGAGTAGTAGATCCTTGGAACAAACTTCTAGCAGACATGGTAGATAAATCCACAGTAACTGAATTTAAACATGCCTGGGATAAACATATATCCATCCTAAGATAAAATACAGAAAATAGTAGAAGGGCAGACTAGATGGACCATGAGGTCTTTTTCTGCCGTCAGACTTCTATGTTTCTATGTTTCTAATAGTAAAACTGTGGCTATTTACGGTGGTCCCCCATGAATTCTATAATCCAAAAAGAAAGAAAAGTCTCATAATTGTCTTAGAAGCTGATAATTTTGAGTGTCCAAACAATTTTGAGGCAAAATAGTGAGATAGCTATGAAAAGAGAATACTGTAAAGGTAATTCTCAACTTACAACAAGTCACTTAGGGACAGTTCAAAGTTACGACATCACTGAAGAAAGTGACCTAAAGGACCATTTTTCACACTTACAACCGTTGTAGCATCAATTCAGATGCTTGGCTCATATTTACGACGATTGCGGTGTCCCAGGATCATGTGACTCCCCTTATGCAATCTGTTTAACTGCAATGATTTACTTAACAACTCATGCAAGAAAGGTTGTAAAAGGGGGCAAAATTCACTTAACAACATAAATTTTGGGTTTGACTCTGGTCATAAGCCAAGGGCAGAGGTGGGCTGTTAAGGTGGAACGGTGGTGTGTGCTCCCCCCCCGTGGCTCTGAGTGCTACTGGAGTCCAGCACAATTATGCTACTGCATCTGAGCAGGTAGTGAAATTGCGCACGGACACCCAGGTGCACACATAACCCATCCACCTTAGCAGCCCACCTCCTGCCAACGGCTACCCGTAGACTTAAGGGTGAGTCCTCTAGATCAGTGTTTCCCAACCTTGGCAATTTGAAGATATCTGGTCTTCAACTCCCAGAATTCCCCAGCCAGCATTTAAGTCCCTGGTGGTGAACGAAACCAGCCGCTGCTTTCCAGGCTCATTGAGCTGAATTTGCTGCTTCTTCTGGGATAGGATTTTTTTCCTCCGTGTTTGCTTTTCTAATTTATTTATTGACAATCGCGCGTTCCCTCCCCTGTTTGTGTAAGGCAGCCTTTCCCAGCCAGGTGCCTCCCCGGCTGTATTACAAGTACTGTAGTTCCCAAATGTGGTTCCTAAGCATGACTCACCAGACTCACTTGAGTGATAGGGCAGTGTTTCCCAACCTTGGCAATTTAAAGATATTTGGACATCAACTCCCAGAATTCCCCAGCCAGCGAATGCTGGCTGGGGAATTCTGGGAGTTGAAGTCCAAATATCTTCAAGTTGCCAAGGTTGGGAAACACTGCTCTAAATAAGGGAACAATCTGTTCTAAATGGCAGTGCACAAAAGCCAGAGGTACAGATAATAACTGTTTGAGCAAAAGATCTTGGCCTTTGCCACGAAGCCGTGATGCCCCTGAAACTCAAACATGAAGTCTGCTTCAAATCACCGTATTCCAGAAGTGTCTTGATAATGAGTGACATTATGACATAGCCAGGAAAGCCATTATCAGTTCAGGATGACTACCTCTAGCAAAGAGACGCTTTATCCTATGTAAATGAAGATAATACAAAGGCTTCCAAGGTCCTGCGACCCTGTTGCATGAAGAGCTGATTAACACCAGGCATGTGACAAAAAGCCCTTCTGCTAAAGCCACACAAGATAAAAGTCACACTTCTGGAATAGGGATCATATTTCAGTCTAAAATGAATGTGTTTTCATCACAGGATGAAACTTTGCATTGCCCAAACTCAAGTCAATCTGCTAGTCGTAGCTTTTAGCTCGATCCAAATTCACCTTGCTTGTAAAAATTCATCTTGCCTGAGCGTAATCCAGTTTATTGTATTTGAATAATGATAGGTATATACTGTATTAAGATATATTGAAGGTGCATGAAGTTGCATGTTGAATGTGGAGGAAAAAAATCTTTGGAAAAAAAGAAAAACAAATTCATCTTGCTCTTTCAGACACATTTAATCAGAAAAGCAAGCATATGTTCTTATCCCAAAAGACCATGGTCAATTTTTTTTTGCATAATATGGAGGGTGGGAATGAGGATATGAAGGCAGAAATATAGTTTGGCAAAAGATGCCTCTTTATTATGAATAGTCCAAACACATCTAAAAAAGCATTTGGCGGAGGCAAGTTAGACTATGAGATTAAGCCCCAAAATCAACATATGGAATGTGATAAAGCATAGGTCTTCAAACATGGCAACTTTAAGACTTGTGGACTTCAACTCCCAGAATTCTCCAGCCAGCAGAGCTCTGAGATATTGGAACACTGCTATCATGTTTCCCCTGGTCCTTCTTTTTATTCAACTAGATATACCAAGTTCCTGCAACTGTTTCCAGAGTCTCAACATCCTTTTTACATCGTGGTGATAAAAACTGAATGCAGTATTCTAAGTGTGGCCTTACCAAGGCATTATAAAATGGTATTAACACCTTATGTGACCTTGACCCCCTGTTAATGCAGCCTAGAACTGTGTTGGCTTTTTTGGCAGCTTCTGCACAAGGACTCAAAGATCCCTCTCATAGTTACTACTGTTGAGAAAGGTACCACATATACTGTACCTGTGCATTTTGTTTTTCTTCCCTAAATGTAGAACCTTACTTTTTTCACCATTGAATTTCATTTTGTTTGATAGCGGCCAATGCTCAAGTCTGTCAAAATTCTGCTGTATTTTGAGCCTATCTTCTGGAGTGTTAGCTATTCCTGCCCGTTTGGTGTCATGTGATGGGATCTACTATGGGACATTTGTTTGATTTCCCCCTATCTTCATCCAGTAGCTTCCTGTGATTCCATAGCTGTAGTTCCATACACACACAAAAAACAGAAGATCGGGAAGAAAAGATCCAACAAAGGCAATTTTATGCTCATATGGAACATTTGCAAACCATGTGGAAGTATTTAGAACTCTGCAAGAAACCTTTTTCTTCAGGTATTTGTCTTCCCTTGTCAACTACTACACCCATTGTTGTAATTTTCTATGGCATTGGTTGGGAAATATGGAACCTACAATCCAACACAATGAAGAATACAAACATAGATGAATGCTGGATTAGGTACTAATGACTTCTTGATTTCTATGCACAATGCAATAATTGTTCCATATGGGTGGAAAAATAAATTAACTTCCATGGGAAGGTTTAAAAAATGTCATTCTGTCTAGTGAACTATTTAAAAGATATTTTGGCAAAAATCTTGCAGCAAATTAATCTATGGATTTCGGACCATATTTTTCCTGGATCATAAGCAAAAGCTGCAATGTCATTTGAATGTTCTCCCACACAAATGTTTCTTGCTCACCTAAATTGTTACAATCAATCAACCAATCAGCATTTTGTCTTCTGCAGTATGAAGATTATCTTGGATGCAGTACAGGTAATCCTCAACTTACAACAGTTCATTTAGTGACTGTTCAAAGTTACAACAGCACTGCAAAAAGGGACTTATGATCATTTTTCATACTTATGACTGTTGCAGAATCCCCATGGTCATGTGATCAAAATTTGGATGCTTGGAAACTGGCTTGTATTTATAAGAGTTGCAGTATCCCGGGGGTCATGTGATCATCCTTTGAGACCCTAACCCTAACAAACAAAGTCAATGGGGGAAGCGAGATTTACTTAACAACTGTGTTGCTAACTTAACAACTGCAGTGATTCAAACTGTGACAAGAAAGGTCGTAAAATGGGCAGAACTCACTTAACAAATGTTTCACCTAGCAACATAAATTTCGGGCTCAATTGTGGTCATAAATCAAGGACTACCTGTATGATGCGACCAGTATTAAGGAAGACCAGACCTTGCAACTAGCAGCCAACAAAAAGCTTCAGCAATAGGCAAGGTAGCCAATTTGATGTTGTGATTAAGACACTAGCGTAGAAACAGGAAGACTGGGACTTCCGGTGGTGACATCACAGCAGTGCGAGGGAAAACAGAATGGTTTCCCTTCCTAGATCCTGAATTTTTCACGTTTGGGGACCCCTCCAGGCGGGGTGAGCCTGGAGAGTATGCAGAATAGAGGGGAAGCCTGGAGAGCAGAGAAGTGGAAAGGCAAACACCCTCTAAAACAAAAGAAATTCCTATTAATCCGACACAAAAGTGTCCGTCATCACATGTTGGACCTGAAGCCCTGACTAGCCAGAGACGCTAAGGAAGAGAAGAGTTACTTAACAGACAGGGCAGATGAAGCTGGGCCAAAAATTTCAGTCACAGCATAGAATTAGAAGATTGGGGGGGGGGGGGGGGGGGGGGAATTGGAATAAAAATTATACAATAACCAAATCTGCGGCCTATAAAGAGAACCAATATAAGATGTTTTATCATTGACATTTGGCACCAGAAAGGCTGGCCAAGATGTATCCAAAATGTTGGAAATGCAGACAGGGGCAAGGTACCTTCTTCTTTCATTCATGGTGGTCATGCCCCAAAACTGGATGAATATACAGAAATGGCTGCAGGATTTAACTAAGTGTCAAATAGAAATTAAACTGGAACTGTTTCTCTTAGGGATATTTAGGGGCAAATTATTTTATTTATTTGTTCAGATTTCTATGCTGCCCTTCTCCGCAGACTCAGGGCAGCTTACAAAAATGATAACAGAAAGATAAAGTATTTGATGTTACATATATTAACAGAAGCAAGAACTGCCTTGCTTCTGTTCTTCGGAGAGGGGCGGCATACAAATCTAAATAATAAATAAATAAATAGTATTGGAACAAATAAAATATACTGCCAGAAGGATTAGTAATTCAAAAAATATTTGATTGTGCAGAAATGGATAAACTCACATTAGAGTTAAGGGGAAAGGAAGATTTAGAATATTATGTGGTATGGGAGAAATGGTATGAATGGACAGATAATAGAAATAAGAAATGGAAATGTACATAAAAGGAGTAGAGCAAACCTGGGCAAGGGGCGGCCCGCCCACTGTCTGTGACTGGCCCGCCCACTATCTGTGAGCCGTCCGCGGAGGTCGGGGTCCGCTCCAGTGCGAGGATGAAAGAGCTCACCGCGTCTGCTAGGACTCCTCTGGTTCCTGCTTTCCTGATGAATCATGTTGGACCTGGCAGACGCGGTGAGCTCTTTCATCCTCGCACTGGAGCAGACCCCGACCTCCTACCGAGAGCGGCCAAGCACAGAAACCACGCAAACACTCCAGCGCAGTGACTGTGGTGCACCATGTTGCCGTAAAGCAAACTATTAGGGGTATGTAGAGTGGGTCTGGGTGTTTAGGTCAGGCCAGGGTCTGGGTCTTTACAGTATTGGGTAGAATTGAGTTAATTATATTAGCCCTCTAAAACCATCCCAATTTCTCATGTGGCCCCATGGCAAAATTAATTGCCCACCCCTGGAGTAGAATGTTTGGAAATAGAATGTATAGAATATATTGAATATTGATTTTGGTTGTATGAATGTCACAGATCTTGTCAAATAAGTATGAAAGATATGTAAACGGCAATAAAAACAAAATTTAAAAAAGAGAAACTCAAAGACTATGAATTCCAGTCCTGTCTTACAACAAAGCCAGCTGGATCACCTTGGGCAGTCAATCTCTCCTAGCCTTAGGAAACTGCTGAAAAATCTTGCCTGGAAAACTGCAGGGATCAGATCAAGTGGTCATCAGGAGTCAGAAAATCATCTTGAAGGCACAAAATAAATTGATATAACTACCCCTCAGAGCAACACATTTCGCCTTAATGAGTTTGAGTTTTAAACTTACAGTGCAAACGTCTTCAAAAGTCTTGCCTTAGGGAACTCTCATTACAGTGTTCCCTCGATTTTCACGGGGGATGCGTTCCGAGGCCGCCCGCAAAAGTCGAATTTCCGCGAAGTAGAGATGCGGAAGTAAATACACTATTTTTGGCTATGGACAGTGTCACAAGCCTTCCCTTAACACTTTAAACCCATAAATTACCATTTCCCCTTCCTTTAGCAACCATTTAGATTATTACTCACCATGTTTATTTATTAAAGTTTATTAAAAAAATATTTATTAAAGGCAGACGAAAGTTTGGCGATGACGTATGATGTCATTGGGCAAGAAAAACCGTGGTATAGGGAAAAAACCCGCAAAGTATTTTTTTAATTAATATTTTTGAAAAACCGTGGTATAGACATTTCGCAAAGTTCGAACCGGCGAAAATTGTATTCAGCAGATTCAAATCAGGCCATTTACAGCCTATGCTTGGGGAGGAGATACTCAACCAGCAAGCTATTTTTGAACAAATGTTCTATATTAATTTTTTTTTAATTTTCACATGAAATGCATATAAGAGAGACTTGGCAAGCTCCTCTTTCTGTTGCCTCTGCATAGATTTTTGCCTTTAAAAATGTTTTGCCGTTGTTAACTTTTGCCAGAGTGGAATATTTCCAGCTCCTATTTATGAGCCCTTCTAAAAATGAAGAAATTCTCAAATGGACTCTTTCAAAAATTAAAAAAAAAACAAGGAAACTGTCTCCCCTGTTAGGGATGAAATGGGATTAGAGAGAGTGCAGAATTGCAACTACAAGCAAAAATAGTGTGTGGTGTAGAACGTGACTATTTCAAGAGCCAATACTTTCCTGAACATAGCCAAAGAATGAGTTTAAGATGTTAAGTCAGAATATTGAGGGTCCTGTTGCTGGCAAGGAAAATCCCTTAAAGAAAGGCAATTGAATGTACTTGTTCAATTTTACTTTCCAATTTATGTCTCATTTATTCCCCCCTCCATGCTAGTACAGTGATACCTCATCTTACGAACCCCTCGTCATACAAATTTTTTTGAGATATGAACCCAGGGTTTAAGATTTTTTTGCCTCTTCTTCCGAACTATTTTCACCTTACGAACCCGCTGCCACCACTGGGATGCCCCGCCTCCAGACTTCCGTTGCCAGCCGAAGCGCCCATTTTCGTGCTGGTGGGATTCCCCTCAGGCTCCACTCCTTGGGAAACCCCACCTCTGGATTTTGTGATGCTGCAGGGGAATCCAGCAGGGGAATCCCACCAGTGCGAAAACGGGTGCTTCGGCTGGCAACGGAAGTCTGGAGGTGGGGTTTCCTAGCGAGGGAAGCCTCAATGAAATAGCAGCATCGCAAATCTGGTCTGAGCATTAATATTCAGGTCTACTTCTTCAGTACAATTGTTATTGTTATTGTTATTATTATTTATTAGACTTGTATGCTGCCCTTCTCCGGAGACCCGGGGCGGCTCATAGGGTACAATATAAAATCACAATCACAACTACACATCACATTTGGTTGCCGGGGAGGGGTGGATCTAATTGCCCCATACCTCGTGACATAAATGAGTCTTAAGACTCTTGCAAAAGGCGAGGAGGGTAGTGGTAGTACAAATCTCTGGAGGGAGCTGATTCCAGAGGGCCAGGGCTGCCACAGAGAAGGCTCTTCCCCTAGGCCCCACCAGACGACATTGTCTAGTCGACGGGACCTGGAGAAGGCCAACTCTGTGGGACCTAACAGGCCGCCGGGATTTATGCGGCAGAAGGTGGTCCCCCAATGGAGGACAAGGGTCATGACAGAAACAGATTAAAGCCTTTATAGCAAAAGGAAAGGGACATTTATTATCGGACCTTATTATCAAAAGTCCTAAGTGCTGTTGGGTCAGATGAGGTGGCTGAGGCTTCCCAGGGCAGTTGCAGTTTTGTGCTGTACTACAGCACTCTCCCAATTTAGGTGTAGCCGGTGCTTCCAGAGCCTCCCACATCCTCCCGTGGCACCTCCACACTCCTTCTTTGTGGCTCCCTCTGTTAAAAACCTGTGATCCTCAATTAATGATGGCAAGCAGAAGTGCCAAGAATGAGGCTGCGAACTGCAGTCATATGACATTTCACTTACTGACCAAAATTCCAGTTTCAGTTGTGGTTGTAAGTTGAGGACTACAGTGTACTTGTAATTAGCAATTTGGATTCAGACTCTCCTATCTACAGTAATAAGTTGGGCAAAATAAGCATGTGCGTTTGGGAGATAACTTTGACATGGACATGCCTAAAGTGATAATAATATTGAAATAAAAATAATAATAAAACAAGGAAGATGAAGGAAATACAGTGGTACTTCATGATACGAACCTAATTGGTTCCAGGAGGAGGTTCGTAAGGTGAAAAGTTTGTAAGACGAAACAATGTTTCCCATAGGAATCAATGTAAAAGCAAATAATGCGTGCAAATCCTTCAGGAAAATCCCAAACTTTAGAAGGGAGGCGAACAGAGGGCAGGGAGGAGCAGCTAAAGGGGGTGGGTAGAAGAAGCAAGGCTAGACTAAAGGGTGAGTGGGAAGGAAGAAAGGCAAGGGGGGCGCCCCTCCCTTTTCTTTCTTCAAAAGACACCCTTTCAGTGCCTCTGCAAGCACGCTATTCTCTGCAAACTCTTTCCCCCTCCAAGCCACCCCTCCCTTTTCTTTCTTCAAAAGACACCCTTTCAGTGCCTGTGCAAGCACGCTGTTCTCCTACTTTTTAAAATGCAAACTCTTTCCCCCTCCAAGCCGCCCCTCCCTTTTCTTTCTTCAAAAAAGGGGAAAAAAAGAAACCCCTTAATCCCAGCAGCAGCGGTTTGGGTTCCTAAGGTGAAAATAGTTCGGAAGAAGAGGCAAAAAAATCTTTAAAACCGGGTTCGTGTCTCGAAAAGTTTGTTAGAAGAGGCGTTCGTAAGATGACGTACCACTGTACTGGAAATAATATAGTAGTAAATAATAGCCATAGTCAAGAAGATCAGCAGATACCAGGTTTAAACAGCAAATTAAAGGGGAGACTAATCTTAATTCAATCAAAAATGTTTCTATCAATCCATCAATGGGGAGACTGCAGTAAATCAATCAACGCTTGATAAAGAAGAAACAGTGCCTTTCTGGGCACATATATGGGACAACATAAAGAAATACAACAGGAACGCAACTTGGCTAAAAGAGATAGATAAGTAAAAAAAGAAACTGAAATGAAAGAACTTATAATAACAATAGAAATGCTTGGACCAAAGGCAAGAAATATTAGGAACTGATCATCATCAGGTGAAGATGAACTCCTGGGTTTTGGCTGAAACATCTGGCTAGTCTACACCCACTCATTGTGAAGCATTTAATAACATACTGCAAAGAGGTAAAATTGAAGAGTGGTTTTAACATCTGATAAAGAAAAATCCAGCAAAGAGCACCCGGGCAACTGCAGACCAATTGACCTGTTCACCAACAACTTTTAAATTGCTAACTGGTGTGGTAGCTGGTGCAGTTCTGCAGCATTTATTTGAAAACAATCTCTTTCCAACTGAGCAAAACGGAAACAGCTGAAAGAGCCAAGGAACAAATGATCAGCTTCTAACTAGCTGCACGAATCCAAGCGACCAGTTAGGTCCCACAGAGTGGGCCTTCTCCGGGTCCCGTCAACTAAACAATGTCGTTTGGCGGGACCCAGGGGAAGAGCCTTCTCTGTGGCGGCCCCGGCCCTTTGGAACCAACTCCCCCCAGAGATTAGAATTGCCCCCACCCTCCTTGCCTTTCGTAAGCTTCTTAAAACCAACCTCTGCCGTCAGGCATGGGGGAACTGAGATATTCTTTCCCCCTAGGCCTTACAATTTACGCATGGTATGTTTGTATGTATGTTTGGTTTTATAATAAGTTTTTTTTTAGTTCTTTAGTATTGGATTGTTACATGCTGTTTTTTGTCACTGTTGTTAGCCGCCCCGAGTCTGCGGAGAGGGGCGGCATACAAATCCAACAAACAAACAAACAAACAAATTTAAAATAAAATAAAATAAAATAATAAAATAAATAAAATAAAATAAAATAAGTAAAATAAATAAAATAAATAAAATAAATAAAATAAATAAAATAAATAAAATAAATAAAATAAAATAAAATAAAATAAATAAATAAGATGATTTTGGAAAACTGCAAGAAAAGGGAAGACCAACTTGAATGTAACATAGATTGACTACCAGAAGGCATTCAACTGGATAATCAAGTGCCTAGAAATAACTGGAGTCAGTTGAAACATCAGAAGCTTTGTGCAATGGAAGACTCAGGTGCTGGCCAATGATGATAAACAGAGAAGTTAATATCAAGACAGGAATCTTTCAAGGAGATTCACTATCACCACTACTGCTAGTCATTGCAGTGATTCTTTTATCAACAATATTGAATAACTCAGGCCATGGTTATCAAATACCAAAAGCATCTGCTAGGTCAGGGGTAGGCAAAGCTGGCTCTTCTATGACTTGTGGACTCCAACTCCCAGAATCCCTTGAAGCAATCATGCTTGCTCAGGACTTCTGGGAGTTGAAGTCCACATGTCATAGAAGAGTCAGCTTTGCCTACCCTGTGCTAAGTTATCGCACTTCCTTTACATGGATGATCTGAAGCCGTATGGAAAAACACCATCTGAAAAAGAATCAAGATGTGGCAATGGACTTTGGATTGAACAAATGTGCCATGCTCGCCACTGAACAGGGGGAAACACTGGAAACTGAAGGAATTAAGATGCCCTATGGAAATAAAATAAAAATACGGATAGTCACTACTAATACCTGAGCATCTAGCTATGCAGCCAAGCAAGTAGGATGCTTGGCTGCATAGCTAGAGGTATAACAAGCAGGAAGAGGGAGATTATGATCCCGCTATATAGAGCGCTGGTGAGACCACATTTGGAATACTGTGTTCAGTTCTGGAGACCTCACCTACAAAAAGATACTGTACTGACAAAATTGAACGGGTCCAAAGATGGGCTACAAGAATGGTGGAAGGTCTTAAGCATAAAACGTATCAGGAAAGACTTAATGAACTCAATCTGTATAGTCTGGAGGACAGAAGGAAAAGGGGGGACATGATCGAAACATTTAAATATGTCAAAGGGTTAAATAAGGTCCAGGAGGGAAGTGTTTTTAATAGGAAAGTGAACACAAGAACAAGGGGACACAATCTGAAGTTAGTTGGGGGAAAGATCAAAAGCAACATGAGAAAATATTATTTTACTGAAAGAGTAGTAGATCCTTGGAACAAACTTCCAGCAGACGTGCTTGGTAAATCCACAATTTAAACATGCCTGGGATAAACATATATCCATCCTAAGATAAAATACAGAAAATAGTATAAGGGCAGACTAGATGGACCATGAGGTCTTTTTCTGCCATCAGACTTCTATGTTTCTGTTTCTATCCTACAAGCTGACAACAGAAATCAAGAAAAAAGACAAAAGGGAATACATCAAGTGAGAGAAGAACAGTCTAAACGTGGCATACTTTACCATCAAGGCAATTAACACCTGGGCAATTTCAGTCATTAGATACACAGCAATGATATGGCTTGGACTCAAGCAGAACTAAAACTCCTTGACAGGAAGACCAGAATAATAATGACAATTAATCATGCCTTTCACTCTCACAGTAATGCTGACAGACTCTACTTGCCAAGGAAAATAGGTGGGCAAGGAATGTTGCAAGTACATTGGACAAAAAAGGCCATTGGTAGAGTAGCTGAAGGACATTGGAGCCGATGCACAGAAGCTAGTATACCAGGAAAGCTGAGTACTGTAACCAAGAGAGGCTAAACTTGCCTACAAGAAAAAACAAATGAAGAATAGAAAAGAGACCTTGGAAGATGAAGTATTATATGCCCAATACTTTAAAAAATAGCAGTAAATAATAACAAGACCTGGCAGAAAAGTTGAACAGACTAATTCTGGTTGCATAAGATCAAGGCTTAAAAACAAATGGATACAAAGCCAGAATTAAGAAGACAATAACAAAGAGGAAGTGCCATCTTTGAAAGAAGTTGAAGAAATAGTGGAATACCTGACTGAACTACTGCAAGAAGATCCTATGAGAATACCCTATGAGACTAGACTTTCAATCCTGGGCCTAGAAAGTTTAGAACTAAGATGCCTTAAACAAGATCTAAGTATTGCCCACAAGATCATATGCTGCAACGTCCTGCCTGTCGGTGACTACTTCAGCTTCAACCACAACAACACAAGAGCACACAACAGATTTAAACTTAATATTAACCGCTCCAAACTTGACTGTAAAAAATATGACTTCAGTAACCGAGTTGTCGAAGCGTGGAACTCATTACCGGACTCCATAGTGTCATCCCCAAACCCCCAACACTTTACCCTTAGATTATCTATGGTTGACCTATCCAGATTCCTAAGAGGTCAGTAAGGGGCAAGTACAAGTGCACAAGAGTGCCTTCCGTCCCCTGTCCTATTGCTCTCCTATATCTCCTATACCTTTCTTCTATTCCTATATCTCTTCTTCTATTTTTTCATTGATATGTTCTATTACTATATCTTCTTTTCTATTATTTCTTAGATATATTTTACTATGAATATCTCCTCTATAACCTGTATTTTACTATGTGTATATAGATATATACCCACTGAAACCTTCATTGTGTATTGGACTAGATAGATAGATAGATAGATAGATAGATAGATAGATAGATAGATAGATAGATAGATAGATAAAATCTCACAGTCTGATTACAAACAACAGCATGACCAAGTAGCAACAATGGTGTACTGGAAGATAATAGCCTTTGCCTGCAAGTAAGAAATGGTAGGAAAATCCTAGAAATAGAGAAAGCCCTAAAAAATGAATAAGGTAAAGTGATCTGGAACTTTAGAATTTGAATAGCCATATCACACTACAAACTTAATAATTATCAATAAGAACATTTAGATAGTGGACACAGAAATAGCTGGAGACAGCAGAAAATAAAGAGGAAAAATGGGAGAGGTATACAAAATGCAAGGACTTGCAAACAGAAGTAGAATGATTGTGGCAAAAAAAATATGTGTTGTTACCAATAGTAACAAGGCATTGAAAAAACACCAATTAGGTGCATATTAAGTTTGTATATATGTATATATGTCATGCTGGCTTTTTAAAATCATTTAATAAAGATTGTTTATATAAAAAAAGAAAAATAAACATCAATTGCAAAAGAGAGCTTTACTTAGAACAGCTTACATCCTGCAACAATATCTTTAATTGCATCAAATGTCAACATCAACATGGGAAGGATTCCACTTCTAGTTCCTCCTCGGCGAGATCAGAAGCCAAGACTGTGGCTGGCTCCATACACTTCACGCCTGAGGGTCCGAATTCGGACCTACACTGCCCCTCCACCCCCACAGAGGGAGTGAAGGGGGAAAGCCAGAAGGGTAGACAACCATCAGGTAGGGGCTTGATGGCTTGTGGAGAGGAGATGCAGCTCCCCTCCCCGAGCCCATCAAGCCTCTACCTGATGGTGCGAAGCTGTTGCAGCAAATATGGCTGCCATAACATTGAAGGAGGACCAGAATCAACAAGATTAAGCAGGAGGAAAAATGAGTGATTTGTGACCTGGGGGGAAAAAAATACTGTATGCTTTTGAAAACAACTTGCCCCCTCCCAAAAAAAAATACGAGGGGGAGAAATAAGGAAACTAAGGATTAGCAGTGGGTCAAGCATGCTAAAAGTATGGATGTAAGAAACTCAGTAAGCAAATGCTCACGATATTAGATGTCGAAAGATCAAAAACAAAGAAAATTAATGGGGGGATGGAGAAACATGGGAAGTATTCAGGGGTGGATTCCGGTTTTCTTTGCTTCTGGTTCACTCAGAGACACCCTATGGGGACATGCGCAGTACTTTAAAAAAGCTAAAAACAAGATGGTGGCGCCTACGGCACTGCCGGGAGAACTGGCTTGGGGGCATGGCAGGCCTGGATCAGTGCCAGTTCTAGCGAACCAGGCCTACAGGACCAGGAGAGACCCACCTCTGGAAGGAGTCAATAGGTGGATAAAAATGCCAAATCCGTGTTCAAACTGGATCAGAGAGGGAACATGGTGGCTCAGCGGCTAAGACACTGAGCTTGTCAATCAAAAAGGTCAGCAGTTTGGTGGTTCGAATCCCTAGTGCCACATAAGGAGTGAGCTCCTGTTACTTGTCTCAACTTTTGCCTATCTAGCAGTTCGAAAACATGTAAAAATGCAAGTAGAAAAATAGGGACCACCTTTGGTGGGAAGGTAACAGCGTTCTGTGTGCCTTCGGCATTTAGTCATGTCGGCCACATGATCATGGAAACGTTTTTGGACAGCACTGGCTTTTCAGCTTTGAAACAGATGAGCACTGCCCCCTAGAGTCGGGAAAGACTACCAAGTATGTTTGAGAGGAACCTTTACCTTTTACCTTACCAGATTAAATTGGACCAGAACAAACCTTTGGAAAAAGACACCCTTTAGGAAGGCTTTAAAATTGCCAACCATCACCTTGAACTGCATTTGAAAAGACACTGGCAGCCAAACCAAACCAAAATATGACTGTGCAATGAACCATTTAAAAAAAGAAAGAAAAAGAGAAGAAGAAACCATGAAGAAAAAAAGGGAAATGAATGGGAACATTCGTGGTCAAGTGGGTTTTTAAGTTTCCAACTTAGAATTCTTGCTGAAGAAGTAGAATCTTTAAACATAAGAACAAAATAAAAACTTTAATAAATTAAATTAAACAGCGGTTTAAACATTAGACAGTCCTCTGCCATATTCATGTTGCAGACCTTGTAATAAAAATATAATGGGTTTGTTTTGATTACACTTCCAGTATACTTTTGAACCCTACTGTCAATAGGATCTGTTGACCTAGTACAGTATAGAGTTCCAATAAATTATCTTATTTGCCTGAAAAAAAATCAAGGGTTTTCCCCCAGCTTTTGCCTGGGAGGAAATTGTCAGGTTTAACTCAAGAATGATGTAAAGCAATCCAGCCAAAGTTCAGTTCCTTATTTACTCATACCACATAGACTGAATCTTGCCAGAGTAAACTTATACTACTCTAGCCCAAAGGATATACTGTATTTTGGGAGATTATAGAGAGTGGCTATCCCAAATCCCTTCCTCTTCCCCCTGATCCAGATCCGGACTGTTTTGGCTCTTGTCTTGTCCCCTTCTTAGAATCCACTTCCTACTTCCTGAGAATCTATAGTCTATTATGGAGATTTTGTATTTGCTGAGCAAATCCTTGTGCAAATAATAAACAAGAGAATTAAAGTGTCAACAACTGCAAGCAGGGTTGCTTAAAAGAGTTGAATGTAGTGCCATTAATATATTATCCTGGAGTTGATCCCTTTCTTGGAAGTGATCTCTTACTTGCAAAATGTAACCCATTTTGAAAGAACAGACTAGGGTTTCAATCTCTCTTTTCCTCTCCATTCAATTACATATCCCCCTTAACCTCCTCTTATTCAGTTTTCATCCCATTTTTCTATTTCCTTCTCCTCTCGGTGCAGGTACAGCTCCCCCTCACTACAATGTCTTCTTGACATTGACATACACTGCTCAAAAAAATAAAGGGAACACATAAAAAACAGAATATAACTTCAAGTAAATCAAACTTCTACAAAATCAAACTGTCCACTTAGGAAGCAACACCGATTGACAGTCAATGGCATGCTTTTTGTGCAAATGGAATAGTTGTGCAAATTAAATATTCAATGAGAATATTTCATTCATTCAGATCTAGGGTGTGTTATTTAATTGTTCCCTTTATTTTTTTTTGAGCAGTATAGTATTAGTTATCCAGCAATATTATTGGGTTTGTTTCGGTTGCCAGTTTCTTTTCAAATGCAGTTCAAGATGATGGTTGGCAATTTTAAAGCCTTCCTAAGGGGTGTCTTTTTCCAAAGGTTTGTTCTGGTCCAATTTAATCCGGTAAGGTAAAAGGTAAAGGTTCCTCTCAAACATACATGGTAGTCTTTCCCGACTCTAGGGGGCAGTGCTCATCTCTGTTTCAAAGCTGAAAAGCCAGTGCTGTCCAAAGACGTTTCCATGATCATGTGGCCGACATGACTAAGTGCAAGAGTTGTTTATACTGATTTGGTCATCCAATTGCCAAATGGCCACAGAACAGTGGCTGACTAGCATAAAAATAGACACAATAAAAATTAAGCCATTGTTCCATTATAGAATTTCATGCTAAATTTAGCTAGTCTCATGAAATGGACTTTGAGTACCTTGGAGTACTCACATCCAATGACCTAAGCCCTAGAGCCCACTGCAACAACATTGCCAAAAAGGCTTTAAGAGTTGTTAACCTAATCCTTCCCAGCTTCTTCTCTGGTAATTTTGAACTTCTAACAAGAGCTTACAAAACATTTGTCAGACCAATCCTAGAATACAGCTCACCTGTATGGAACCCACATTGTATATCTGACATCAACACAATTGAGAGAGTCCAGAAATATTTCACAAGAAGAGTCCTTCATTCCTCTTCTCACAAAAAAATACCTTACTCCGCCAGACTTGAAATTCTTGGTTTAGACCACTTACAACTCCGTCGTCTCCGTTCCAACTTAATTATAGTTCATAAAATCATATACCAAAATGTCCTATCTGTTAATGACTACTTCACCTTCAACCGCAACAACATACAAGCACAAAATCGATTTACGGTAAACTAAATGTCAACTGCTCCAAACTTGACTGCAAAAAATACGACTTCAGCAACAGAGTAATCAACGCCTGGAATGCACTACCTGATTCTGTGGTTTCTACTCCTAACCCCAAAACCTTTAGCCTCAGACTATCTACAATCGACCTCTCCCCCTTTCTAAGAGGTGTGTAAGGGGCGTGCATAAGTGCACCACTGTGCCTACCGTCCCTGTCCTATTGTCTTCTTTTGTTACTTTTTATCATTACTTATCTAATGTTTTATTTGTACAAATTACCACTCTATAATTGTTTAAACAAACAAACAAACAAACAAACAAACAAATAAACAAACAAATAAATAAAGTGAGAGACTCCTACCTATTCTGAAAGACAGATGGGAGTGAAGATTCCCAGAAAGGTTAGAACATTTAATAAATAATATTTCCCATAAATTGGACTGAAAGTTTCAAGCTACAATCCTATACTCATTCAGAGATATTATTAAACACAAACACTTGTAGCAGCCAGGTTGTTTTTAAAGGAATACTGATCCATTAAGGGAAACTTTTAAAAAGCAACCAACCTCTCCTTTTGAATTAGAACAAAAGAAAAATAATTACACACAGTTACAAAGGAACAAGAGGCTCACTGCGACCCTAAAGTCAAGTGTAATGAAATAGATTTGCATTAAAATGGAAATTTACTGCTGAAGCATAAAAAAGCGCCACAGAAGACGCCTGAGGAAAAGGAAGAGGAATATTTGCTCAAGAGGTGTAAAAATAGCAACAGTAATAACAAAGACAATTGGTCATAATTGAAAAAAATAATGAAAAGGACAGTTGGTGGTAAATGTTCATACAGAATCCATAAAAGAGAAATTATGACAGGATCACACAAATGTATCAATGAATAGCCTCAATAATAACCCCAAAGATTAACTTTAAAGCACTAAGATGACTGCAGCTGAGAAGCAAAACAGATTTAAATTGTGCTTCTTGTTCTTTTTTTAAACAAAACAGAGACGAAAAGATTTTTCAACTGTGATATTAAATAATGCACAGATGGTTCAGGGCACACTCACCGAATTCAAGTAGTAAGAAGACGACTACACATGTCTTTTGTCACTTACCCCCAGCTAGAAAATGTCAGGATTTATAAGATCTCACAGATTGTGTGTTTAAAGATCTCATCACTGGCTCAAGGTTGACTCGGCCTTCCATCCTTCCGAGGTGGGTAAAATGAGGGCCCAGATTGTGGGGGCAATATGCTGGCTCTGTTAAAAAGTGCTATTGCTAACATGTTGTAAGCCACCTTGAGTCTAAGGAGAAGGGCGGCATAAAAATCGAATAAAATAAATAAATAAATAAATAAACATATACAGGTAGTCCCCGACTTATGACGGGGATACGTTCCCACGGCCCGTCGTAAGCCGAGTTTGGTGTAAGTCAGATGGCGGCGGCGTCTTCTTCAAGGAACCAACAGCTGGAGAAGCCTCCTGCTGAACTTTGGGCAAGGGGATCTCTGCGGTGGGCGGCCTCGGAAGCTACAGCAACGCAGCGCCGAGAAGGACCGGCTCCAAGGGACCAACCCTTGAAGCCGGTCCTTCTCGGCGCTGCGTTATTGTAGCCTCCGAGGCCGCCAACCATGGAGATCCCCTCGTCCAAACGGAGGCGACGGCGGCAGCGGTGGCTTCGAAACTGTCTCCGGGTCATTGTAACGACAAAACGTCGTATGTCGGGGACGACGTAACCCGGGGACTGCCTGTACAGGTAGTTCTCAATTTACAACAGTTCAACATCACTGTTAACGTGAGTTATTTCCGTCTTTCACACTTATGTTGCAGCCTTCCCCGTGGTCATGTGATCCAAATTTAGACAGTTAGCAACTGACTCATATTTATGATGGTTGCATTGCCCCCCCCATGATGATGTCACCTTTTTGATCTTTTTAAAAAAAAATATTTTTATTGATTTTTAACAATTTAAAATCACACAACATAAAACAGTGCGTAGTGAATTGTGAATTGTGCCCACCACCCCGACATACACACATTCCCCACCACCAAATTGAGGGTATTTCTTGTATAATCCACTTAACCCAAGAGCAATATATCTGTTTACATACACCTTTTTGACCTTCTGATAAGCAAAGTCAATAGGGAATTCAGGTTCACTTAACAGCTGTTACTGATTTAACAGCTGCAGTAATTCACCTAACAACTGTGGCAAATAAGATAATAAAGTGGGGTAAAATTCATTAATAGGTATCTCACTTAGCAACATAAACTTGGGGTTCAATTGTGGCCATTAAGTCAAGGACTACCTGTATCTAGAGCAATGTTTCCCAACCTTGGGAACTTGAAGATATCTGGACTTCAACTCCTAGAATTTCCCAGCCAGCAAATGCTGGCTGGGGAATTCTGGGAGTTGAAGTCCAGATATCTTCAAGTTCCCAAGGTTGGGAAACACTGATCTAGAGGCCTCCTTCTTCTAACAAGACACCCTCCAGAGTCCAGATAATTAAACTAGTCTACACAATGCAGGGAAGACCATGCACCTTTAGACACCAGCTGGAAAGGCTTTAAATTGTATTTACTTACTTAAATTGTATTTACTTAGCTAGAACTTAGATAGAAATAATTGATGCAGCAAGTACAGTCAGTACAACAAGATCAATATACGTCATATACTTTTGAATGCTTTAACACACGCTTACTGGAGTGAGGAAAGTAATTGGCAGAGTGAGAGTAGTGTAGGACAGAGTCCCTGAAATAATACAACTTATAGGTGGAGGGGACTTGTAGAATAAAGTTTTTTGCAGATGGAGGAACAATGAGAGAGAAAGGAACCATTTTTAATTCTGCTTCACATTGTCAGGTTTTTAAAAAAATCTGCAAGTTGAAATACTGTAAATAGCTAGGAATGTAATCCTCTCCCCATACTGCGTCTCTGCAGAGAGGGGGGGAGGGAGGGATATAAATGTAAATGTAACTTTAAATTTAAATTCAATAATTCTGTCTTCAGCTTTTCTTTGGGAAGAAAAATTATTTATTTATTTGTTTATTTGTTTGTTTGATTGATTTTTTTAAAAATGCTGCCCTTCTCCTTAGATTCAGGGTGGCTTACAACATGTTAGCAATAGCACTTTTTAACAGAGCCAGCATATTGTCCCCCAAATCCGGGTGCTCATTACTCGAAAGAAAAACCTATTTTAGGTTTGCATCACAATATTACACAGTAAAAAGTTAGGGACTGGGAACTTGGGAATTCTCTGTTCCTGTACGGACTGCAGGTCCCCTATCACAGTGTTTCCCAACCTTGACAACTTGAAGATATCTGGACTTCAACTCCCAGAATTCCCCAGCCAGCATTTGCTGGCTGGGGAATTCTGGGAGTTGAAGTCCAAATATCTTCAAGTTGCCAAGGTTGGGAAACCCTGCCCTATCACTCAAGTGAGTCTGGTGAGTCACACTTGGGAACCACGTTTGGGAACTACAGTACTACAATACAGCCGGGGAGGCACCTGGCTGGGAAAGGCTACCTTACACAAACAGGGGAGGGAACACGCGATTGTCAATAAATAAATTAGAAAAGCAAACACGGAGGAAAAACTCCTATCCCGGAAGAGGCAGCAAATTCAGCTCAATGAGCCTGGAAAGCAGCGGCTGGTTTCGTTCACCACCAGGGACTTAAAATTTCGGGCATTGCTCTAACGCCAGTTGCGGGCAAGCCGCGAAGCCAGGACCCGCCCAGGAGGCATCTCTTGAGTTGGTGCGACCTGGAGTTGTCGTCCCCCCCCCCCCGCCCTCTCGTGCGCACACCTGCTCGGGAGCGGAGGGGAGTAGTAGCGATGGCAGGACTTACCCTTCACGTCGTTGGCCAAGCCTTTCCAAACGGGGGCGAACGCTTTGCAGTGGCCGCACCAAGAGGCGTAAAACTCCACCACCCAAGCGCCGGTGGAATTGAAGATGCGGCGCTCCAGCGTCTCGGCGTCCAGCTGCACCAGCGGGTCGTCGGGCGCGTAGAGGCCGAGGCTCGTCGTCCCGGGGATCTCCCGCACCAAGAAGAGCAAGACGGCGACGAGGCAAGCGGTCGGCATCAGAGGCCGCGATCCGGCTGCGGAGAGCATCGCGTTTCTTGAGCCGCCCCTTGGGAAGGCAGCTCCGGCGAGAAATGCGCCCGATGCTCCGCGCCGGGCTGGGAAAAGTCACTCGGCCCTTCGCGCGGGTGGAGCCGGAGGCGGAGCGGGAGCGGCTTCCCTTCCCGAACCGAAAGGGGAGAGAAAACCGCCCCGCACGTGGGGCTCTTTGGTTGGCGTCAGGCGCCGCCCCCGCGCGGAATGAACCAGGGGGCTCCGCCAAGCAGGGGGGTGTGGAAGCCTCGCCTCGCCTCGCCTCCCCTCCCCGGTACCTCAGCAAGAAGAACGTCGGCGCTTATGGGACTTGGCAGCCGCCCGGCCAGGATTTTCCAGCGGAGAGGAAAAAGAATGCGGAAGGATTGAGGTGCTCGGAGACGGCTATAGGATAATTCTGAGGGCTCCTCAAACTTGCCAACTTTCAGACTTGTGGACCTCAACCCCCAGAATTCTCTAGCCGGCATAAGCTTAAAAGAGATTTCATGAAAAATAGATGCTATTGCTTGCCATTTAGAAACGAAGACCATGTTTTTACCAAGTTATCAAAATACCAGCTTAGTTAGGAGGTCTACCAAACTTGGCAACTTGTGGACTTTTAACTCCCAGAATTCTCCAGCCAGCTATGTTGGAGAATTCTATGCTGGCTGGAGAATTCTGGGAGTTGAAGTCCACAAGTCTTAAAGTTGCCAAGTTTGGAGACCCCTAAGCTAGTTACACCAGCGTGCCTACCGTCCCTGTCCTAATGTTCCCTCTTATCCAGGGGTGGCCTACTGCCCGGAGGGGGGGGAATGCAGTGGGGTAGCGAAAATGGAGCTCCACCCCAGGGCACCCAATTTGCAGGTAAACATGTTGGAAGAAAATGCAGGGCGTCCTGCATAAACCACGCCCACAGAGTAGTAGTAAAAATGTTGGTGGCCCTTCACTGCTCTTATCAGTAGCCATCTCGGGTATATTATATCTATATGACATATAATATAACATTATTATATTAGATCTCATATCTATGTTTATTACCAATACGTACTTGACAAAATAAATACATAAAATAAACAAACAAATATTTTGGTAACTTGGTAAAAACATTTCTCTTCACTTCTAAATTGCAAGCAATAGCATAAGCGAGAGCTCTATTTTTCATGAAATCTCTTTTAAGCTATGCTGGCTGGAGAATTCTGGGTGTTGAAGTCCACAAGTCTTAAAGTTACCAAGTTTAAGAACCCCTGCCTGGGCCTAGATTGAGGCCCAAATGCGATGCCAAGGTGCTCATGAGTCAGTTAGGTTTTGCAATCGGCCAGCATTCCAAGGCCGACTTACTCTTTCGAGCGGGACCAACGTGACTTAAAGCCACTCTGATTCCTGGATTACAAAGAGCCAACACTGTAATTAAAGACGTTTCCCCTAAAAGTAGCAGCATTAGGCAGATAGATGGCTGAATAATTTAATTTTAAACTGTACGGGAACATTATTGGTTCAATGCATTGATCCTCTGCTGCATCCCTGCAATACTTTATTATTATTTATTTATTTATTTTGTCAAAACATGTACAAGATGGCAAGTATTGGTATAAACATAAACAAAAGCAAAGTAGGTACTGGTAATTTTGGACAATAGCAAAGTAATACAGGGACGGTAGGCACAATGGTGTGCTTATGCACGCCCTTTACATGATCTTGGAAGTTTTACAATACATCTTACAATACATCTGAAGTCTTTCCGTTCTGAGAAAGGGGAAGGCTTTCTGAGGAAAGTGAGTGTGCCAAGACAAGTCTGAAGTATAGAAAAAGTATACATGCTTTTTAAAAAAATCATTAAATTATAATTTAGTCAGTTGTGGTGATGTCCACCATAATACTGTATATGCTTTCAGAAAGAAATTGCAAACATTAATAAAAGATTGGGTTGCCTACAGTTATTAAACTTGTACTACTGGTAGCTATGGCTTACTAATCTTTTTCTACTTGTACTATGGCTCAGAGCCAGACTGTTTACAGGACAGTCTCTTGCCAAATACCTCCCAAAGACCTATAAGTGCACACAGAGTTGGCCTCCTCCAGGTCCCGTCGAAGCAATACAGGTTGGCGGGGCCATAGGGGAGGGCCTTCTCTGTTGCCGCCCCAGCTCTGCAGAATCAACTTCCCCCCCAATGTCCGTACTGCTCCCACCTTAATGGCTTTCCATAAGGCCACGAAGACCTGGCTCTGCCGGCAGGCCTGGGGGCCATGAATTAACAACTATCATGGCCAAATTGTATGAATGCAACACTATATGTATGCTGATTATTTAGTTTGTTATGGGTTTTAATCTGGGTTTTATTGTTAGATTATATATTTGACTTCTTTTTAAAAAAATTTTTGTATTTTATATTGTTGTAAGCCACCCTAAGTCCTTTGTGATTGGATGACATAGAAGTCTAAATAAGTAAGTAAGTAAGTAAGTATGTAAGTAAGTAAGTAAGTAAGTAAGTAAGTAAGTAAGTAAGTAAGTAAGTAAGTAAGTATGTAAGTAAGTAAGTAAGTAAGTAAGTAAGTAAGTAAGTAAGTAAGTAAATAAATACATAAATACATAAATACATAAATACATAAATACATAAATACTTTCTGAATATTAGGTAAGTTATTTACTACAGGGCTGCAAGTGATTTGACAGGTTTCGGTACCAGAAATGGAAAACTACAGTGGAGGATTACTAACCAGATCCTGCAGGGAATTGGCATTCGATGGAAGCAGTTTCAGGTGATGCCCTTAAAAGGGGAAGAGGAAGAACTGAGTTTTATGTAGTGGAGCACATGCTTTTTACACACAGAAAGCCCTTGAAACTTTATACAAAAATCAAAATAGGCCAGGGAAGGATTGCTTTATAGGTCTCAGTGGAAACTATGTTGATTAAGTTAATGGCTCCATTCAGATCAAAGCAACTCCCTTCCTATGCCCAAGTATCAAGGAAATAAGATTTGAAGGCAAGGAAGTATCTTATTTAAAGCTTTTTTTTAAAAAAAAAAAACTGACTTGAATAACATTTTATTCAATTATTTCCATTTTTTTCCATATTGAGGAATTACAAGAGTGGTTCTCAGCAAATTCCATAGATAGCCAGTTTGGCATAGCTGTTAGGGCACCAGGCATCTAGAAGACCATGAGTTCTAGTCCCACTTAGGAACAAAGCCAGATGGATGACTTTGGGCCAACTACTCTCTCAGCCTTAAAAGACGGAAATGACAAACTATTCCTGAAATCCTGTCAAGCAAATTGCAAGAATTACAATACTTTTCAATAGGCTACAGGTTTTGTTAACTGTTGCTAACAGTTCATTTAAAAGATAATGGTTTCCGCCAGTGTTGTGTTAAAAGACTTTTCTGTAGTCATGTGGCCAGCATGACTATAGGCTGAGAGACAGAGAATGCTGATACCTTCCCTTTGAAGTGGTACTTATTTATCTACTCACATTTGCATGCTTTCAAACTGGTAGGTTGACAAGAATTAGGACTGATAACACGAGCAAACTTCATCATGCAGTGCTTGGATCTCAAACCCAGGCTATCAGCTTTCATTTTAGCCAGACAAGCTCAGCATTTTTAACTGCTGAGTCATCATGTCTCCGTTCACAAAATAAGTCTAATACAAACTAAAATAGACCAAAAAGAGAAATGGAAAGAAAAAAATGGAAAAGTGGGGAAAAAAGTAGTCAAAAAATAAAAAGTTACAAAGATATACAAAAAAAGTAATTTCTGATCTTTACAGCAGTTCTAATTATAAATTGACCCATCTCTTTAAAGTTATATCATGACTCTCTTCTTTCTGTATTATATCCGATGTAATCATCAATATCATAATTTTTGCATGATTTATTGATGTTGATCCTGATTCAGTAGAAGCCTGCTAGCACAAAATGTTACAAAACATCAAGTAACACTTCTGAAAATAATGCTTAGGGGGGGGGAAAGCTATTACTATCAGTTATTACTATCCCAGGAGTGTTTAGCTGCATTATCAATTTTAAGTGATCATCACAACAACTGAAGAATGTTGTACAGTGACACCTCGTCTTACAAACGCCTCATCATACAAACTTTTCGAGATACAAACCCGGGGTTTAAGATTTTTTTGCCTCTTCTTACAAACTATTTTCACCTTACAAACTCACTGCCACCGCTGGGAACCCCCCTTTTTTTGCTGCTGGGATTCCCATGAGGCTCCCCTCCATGGGAACCCACCTCCGGACTTCCGTGTTTTTGTTATGCTGCAGGGGAATCCCAGCAGCGCAAAAATGGGCGCTTTACTGGCAACGGAAGTCCGGAGGTGGGGTTTCCCAGCGGGGAGAGCCTCAGTGAAATCGCAGCACCGCAAAAACACAGAGGTCTGGAGGTGGGGTTTCAAGGACTTCGGTGTTTTTGCGATGCTGTGATTTCACTGAGGCTCCCTTCGCTGGGAAACCCCACCTCCAGACTTCCATTGCCAGCAAAGCGCCCATTTTTGCACTGCTGGGATTTCCCTTAGGCTCCCCTCCATGGGAAACACCACCTCCGGACTTCCGTGTTTTTGTGATGCTACAGGGGAATCCCAGCAGGGGAATCCAGCAGCGCAAAAACGGGCACTTCTCTGGCAACGGAATCTCCCTGCTGGGATTCCCCTGCAGCATCACAAAAACACAGAAGTCTAGAGGTGGGGTTTTCCATGGAGGGGAGCCCCAGGGGAATCCCAACAGCGCAAAAACAGGTGCTTCGGCTGGCAAAAGGGATGAATTTTGGGCTTGCACACATTAATCATTTTTCCATTGATTCCTACGGGAAACATTGTTTCGTCTTACAAACTTTTCACCTTAAGAACCTCGTCCCGGAACCAATTAAGTTTGTAAGACAAGGTATCACTGTATTTAGATCTCCAAAGTTATATTTAAGATGATAATTCTTTTTTCCCCCAATCCAAATTATGAATATAAAGTGTTTCATTTTGTGATTGGTTGGAAGCACCACCCTTTTTTCCCTCTGTTTAAAATTCCATGCCTGCATTGCTTCATCATGGACAATTAAGCTTGGGCTTATGCAATTAGAAACCAGAAGTACGTAGTAAGCAGGAAAACAATTACTAACTTTAATTGAATGTAACTGAATGAAATTGAGTTTCAGAAATTGAAATACTGTATTTTTCTTAGGAAATTATTAGACTTCTTCCCCAATCACTCCCATAGGAATAGTACAGAGAATAAAGAGAACTTGTATCAGCTCTTTCAAATTCAATATGCACAATTTATGGAGGAATGTTAGTAACTGTACAATGAAGACTAGTAATTTAAAGAAGCAATTGGATGAAAAAAATGCTTATTTCAAGTATAAATTGAGTATTTTCAAGTATTTAGTCAGCAATGAAATCTCAGCAAAATGATTTTTATTTTGGCAAATAATTATTTAGTTGTAGCTTGAGCATCTTTTTTTTTTAAACTGTATTCCTAAATATAAAAAGCCATGTATCACTGGAACCATATTCAGGGTAGCTCAGAACAAAATAGGTAGAAAAATACAATGTATTAGAAATCTAAATTTAAAAATCAGATCTAAAACTCCAACACTCATCCCATGTACATTCCAATTGTTGGCCAGAGCTAGGCATAACTCAATGGCTCCAAGCCTGCCAGCAAAGATGAGTTTTTAAAGCCTTGTGAAAGGCCAGGAGGGTGAGGGTGGTAGCTGTTTTTAGTGATCATATGCTAAATAATTCAATTCAGTTCAATTTATTAGATTTGTATGCCGCCCCTCTCCGAAGACTCGGGGCGGCTCACAACAATAATAAAAACAATATTCCAGTGAAAACAAATCTAATAGTATTAAAAAGCACATAAAACCCTATCATATTTAAAATAGCAAACAACATGTACATACCCAAACATAAATATATATAAAAAATAAGATTGCCAAAACTCTGTTCTCAAAGTTATTATTATGTTTTTCCTTAAGCACAATCATCTTGTGATATTAATATTGCAAAAATTCAAAATGATGTTTCAAATAGATAAATATAATTTTAATAGGAATAGTTCACCATTTCAATGAGAAAATGATTGAACATATGTGCACATACAAAGCTAAGAACACATGTTGAGCTATTTCACATTTTGATAAGTTTGTAAAAACAAATCACCCGCTCTGTAAAAGTATTTTTGGTCTTAATATCGAACTTGCTACTGCAATGATAGGTACACAGTATGGGGTTAATGCTGATTTGCAAATCCTATACACAGGACTCAAAAAAAAGCCAAACAGATACTTCTGGAAATGCCTGATGTGTTCTCCAATCACATCAACATCATATCCCAAACTTTCTAATGTAGGACTCAGCACTCCAAAGACTCAGTCATTCCTTCCAATATCATCAACCAGCTTTTTGCAACTCAGTGTCTTCCAAATATATGGGGCTACATGGGGCTACCTTTGAAAAGTGTTCGGAAACTCCAGATCGTGCAGAACGCGGCCGTGAGAGCCATCATGGGGCTTCCCAGATTTGCCCACGTATCTACAACACTCCGTGGCCTGCATTGGCTGCCGATCAGTTTCCGGTCACAATTCAAAGTGTTGGTCATGACCTTTAAAGCCCTACATGGCATTGGACCAGAGTACCTCCGGAATCGCCTGCTACCGCACGAATCCCAGCGGCCGATACGGTCTCACAGAGTTGGCCTTCTCCAGGTCCCGTCGACTAAACAATGTCGTCTGGCGGGCCCCAGGGGAAGAGCCTTCTCTATGGCGGCCCCGGCCCTCTGGAATCAACTCCCCCCAGAGATTAGAGCTGCTCCCACCCTCCTTGTCTTCCGTAAACTACTTAAGACCCACCTATACCGCCAGGCATGGGGGATTTGAGACACCTTTCCCCCAGGCTTATTATAATTTATGTTTGGTATGTATGTGTTGTTTGGTTTTTAATTATGATAGGGTTTTTAGTTTTTTTTAATATTAGATTTGTGCCAGTATAATATTGTTTTTATCGTTGTTGTGAGCCGCCCCGAGTCTTCGGAGAGGGGCGGCATACAAATCTAATAAATTATTATTATTATTATTATTATTATTATTATTATTATTATTATTATATTGTCTCCTTCAATTCTCCTACTCAGTCCAGCTGTTGGATGCATTGGCTGGGAATTTTGGCAGGTACATCCTGAATATTTGTTCAGGGCACCTAATTGAGAAAGATGGAAGAAAGCAAAACTTGCATCATTTGGAGTACAGTAAAAAAAAATTGTAATGTGCAACCCATCCCCTTTCAAAGGTCCTTCCCCGAGCAACCCAATACTAACTTGGTGGTAAAGAGCAAAGACTTATAGTGTTATTAATGGGAAAAGGTAAAGACATTGGAGGTGAGCATGGAGGAACTTGATGAATTCGAGCCATAGCAACCTAAAGAAGCTGGCATGTTTCCTCCATGGAGTATTTTCTACTTTCTAGTGAAATGATGGGTGAGTCTCTCAGGAAGCCATGCTTTTCTAGGCTTGGAAACTAAAGCAGATTTGGGCCATGCCTGTCTATAAAAACACCTGGAACGGAACTGAACTTGATGGAGACATTACTTTTGTGTGCAAGAAGCAAAACTATTGAAGAAAGCCCAAAGATATTGACTAAGTATAATTGTTAGAGGATGGAACTGCAGTGAGCAGATGGAATGGGATGGAATAGAAACGTAGAAACATAGAAGACTGACGGCAGAAAAAGACCTCATGATCTATCTAGTCTGCCCTTATACTATTTTTTGTATTTTATCTTAGGATGGATATATGTTTATCCCAGGCATGTTTAAATTCAGTTACTGTGGATTTACCAACCACGTCTGCTGGAAGTTTGTTCCAAGGATCTACTACTCTTTCAGTAAAATAATATTTTCTCATGTTGCTTTTGATCTTTCCCCCAACTAACATCAGATTGTGTCCTCTTGTTCTTATATCACTTTCCTATTAAAAACACTTCCCTCCTGGACCTTATTTAACCCTTTAACATATTTAAATGTTTCGATCATGTCCCCCCTTTTCCTTCTGTTCTCCAGACTATACAGATTGAGTTCATTAAGTCTTTCCTGATACGTTTTATGCTTAAGACCTTCCACCATTCTTGTAGCCCGTCTTTGGACCCGTTCAATTTTGTCAATATCTTTTTGTAGGTGAGATCTCCAGAACTGAACACAGTATTCCAAATGTGGTCTCACCACCACTCTATATAGCGGGATCACAATCTCCCTCTTCCTGCTTGTTATACCTCTAACTATGCAGCCAAGCATCCTACTTGCTTTTCCTACCGCCCAACCACACCGCTCACCCATTTTGAGACTGTCAGAAATCACTACCCCTAAATCCTTCTCTTCTGAAGTTTTTGCTAACACAGAACTGCCAATACAATACTCAGATTGAGGATTCCTTTTCCCCAAGTGCATTATTTTACATTTGGAAACATTAAACTGCAGTTTCCATTGCTTTGACCATTTATCTAGTAAAGCTAAATCATTTACCGTATTACAGACACCTCCAGGAATATCAACCCTATTGCACACTTTATAGTCATCGGCAAATAGGCAAACCTTCCCTACCAAACCTTCCCCTGTGTCACTCACAAACATATTAAAAAGAATAGGACCCAAAACAGACCCTTGCGGCACACCGCTTGTAACCTGTCTCTGCTCAGAATACTCGCCATTAACAATAACTCTCTGATGTCTACGCTTCAGCCAGCTGCAAATCCACTGAACTATCCAAGGATTAAGTCCAATCTTCACTAATTTATCTATCAGCTCTTTATGTGGAACCGTATCAAAGGCTTTGCTGAAGTCCAGATAGGCAATATCCACAGCACCACCTTGATCCAACACCTTTGTGACATAGTCAAAGAAATCAATGAGATTAGTCTGACATGATTTGCCTTCAGTAAAGCCATGCTGATTTGGGTCCAATAAATTATTGTTTTTTAGGTGCTGATTTAGAATAGAAAATGCTAGAAGAGGAGGAGGCTTTAATAAAGCTGTATTTTGTTAGACTTTCCAGTTGTGCCAACTATGAGAGTTATTACTACCGGTAGCTGTCCCAGCATTATTTTGAAGAGCTGATTCAATGCATAATATTTAAATTAATTGTCTTCGGCCTTTGTGAATTGCCTGAGGTTGTTCATATTCTTTCTTGTAATATTTTGTCTTTTCAACTAGTCCCTCAGCCAAGCACTGACAAGCCACTTATGAAATGCTGAAAAAAGCCAGGATGGAATGGGCCAAAAGCTGATCTAATCTTGCATTCTATTCTGCTCAACCCAAGTGCCATTGAAACGCTGACAAGCAGGATATGACCAGCTATTATCATCCTTGCGGTAATGTTGCACAGCAATTATTATTCTGAGAAGCTGTGGCCTCTGATACTAAACAGAGGAGTAACTGTGATCTTCTAATAATACTGTCCTTTTTTCTCGTCGCATTTTTACCAGTTCCTAATTCATAGCAATGGTGTCAGCCATTAGATTAAGTGTGCATTGAATGAAAAACATTTTTGTGTCCCACTGTTCAGCTTCATTGCATAAGTGAAGCTTCTTATAACTTTATGAAACAAATTTTTAAAAACCATCTATATCTATCTCTTCCTCTCCCCAAGCTTTAGAAATCCAAACACTTTGTTGGAAAAGCAACCATATCTTCAATCTATAAGGCAAAGAAAGGATAAAAGATAGAGAAGATGTAGAATTTTACCTTTCTCTGTCTTTCGCTTGGCCTGCTGTTAAAGTAATAAAAAAGAATTTATGGGTTTAAAAGACAAAGGAACTTAATCTCTCCTTCCCCTTTATCTTTTTCTTCAAGAGGTAGTTTAAACAATGTCGTCTGGCGGGACCCAGGGAAAGAGCCTTCTCTGTGGTGGCTCCGACCCTCTGGAATCAACTTTCCCCACAGTTTAAGACTGCCCCCACCCTCCTTGCCTTTCGTAAACTCCTTAAAACCCACCTCTGTCGTCAGGCTTGGGGGAACTGAGACATCCCCCCGTTGCCTATGTAGTTTTGTGTATGATATGACTGTGTGTATGTATTTTATCTATTGGGTTTTTTTCTTTTTAGACTTTTTAATGTAAAACTGTTATTTTAGATTTTAATTATTAGATTTGTTACCATGTATTGTTTTTATCACTGTTGTGAGCCGCCCCGAGTCTACGGAGAGGGGTGGCATACAAATCGAATTAATAATAATAATAATAATAATTATTATTATTATTATCATTATTATTATTATTATTATAGTTTAGGAAAAGGGAGGCTCTCTTGTTCAATGCATTTCTTCATAAATCTTTTTTTTTTGCTTCAAATATATTGAATGTCTGTTAGCATTCGTTGACAGCTGTGTAAGCCTGTACTTGGCATCTAGACATATATATTATGGAAAAAAATTCTTTTTAAATGGAGCCTGATCAAAATTAGTTGGGGTTCTTTTAGCAGTCTGCCAGAGGTGAAATGCTCCCAGTTCGCTTTTGCTTGTCAATCGTCGGAGAGCCAGTCATAAAAGGAGCACAAGGCACCACCCATCTCTCCAGACACCACCAATTGGGTTCTTTTACCCTCTGCGTATGTGCAAAGCCTTCTGTGCATGCGCAGAGGGTAAAATAACACAAATGGCAGCGTCCAGGCGGGTGGGTGGAGCCTAACGCTGCCTTCGCAACTGGCTTTCCAATGACCAACAAGCCCAAGCAAACCATGAGCATCTCACCCCTGCACTCTGTCTATACTTGGGAACACATCGTCTAACAATGACTCCTGCTAAATTCTAATCTCCAGCATTTTCCCGTTACAAGAAGTGAATCATTGACTCATTTGGTTGCCCTTTTCTGATCCCGGGTTTCTGCGGTCACTGGGAAGATTCCCTTTATATTGCTAATGATTAAGAATGATTGTTTTAGCAGTACCACATGTTTGCTTGCAAAGTACAGGAGATTGTGGGGCAGAACCCCAAAAGATTATCCACTGTGTCCGGTGAACCGAGTGAATCTTCTCTGAGTGTGCTGGAGATGATGTTAAACGGGTTGAAAAGCACTGATTCAGTGTTATTTCAACAACCACTTAGGATTTTAGTAGCTCAAGTATGTGTAGCTTGTTCTGAATGGATGGGAAAAGGGGAATTTTGTTGATGATGGAGCTGAGAGACACAGTCCTTGAAGTAGTGTTGAAAACTTCAAGACGTTTGGTCTTGGGGAAATTCAACGTACTTACTTACTTACTTACTTACTTACTTACTTACTTACTTACTTATTTATGTCCAATACACAATAATACACAATGCGGGTTATAAAGGATATAATCAGGTAGAATGTATTAAAGGGGGAATAGAGGAGAAAATAAAGGAGTGAAATATAACTATGAGAGACAGTTATAGAATAAAATAGAATAGAATTTTTATTGGCCAAGTGTGATTGGACACACAAGGAATTTGTCTTGGTGCATATGCTCTCAGCGTACATAAAATAAAATATACATTTGTCAAGAATTATGTGGTACAACACTTAGGGGTCAAATAAGCAATGAAGAAGCAACATTAATAATATCAGTTACAGTCATACAGTCAACATGGGAGGAAATGGGTGATAGGAATGATGAGAAAAACTAGTAGAATAGAAGTGCAGATTTAGTAGAAAGTCTGACAGTGTTGAGGGAATTATTTGTTTAGTAGAGATAAGAGATAGAGAAAAAGATATAGGTATAGAAGAGAAGAGAAGAAATATGAGATATAGGAGAGACAATAGGACAGGGGACGGTAGGCACTCTGGTGCACTTATGTACGCCCCTTACTGACCTCTTAGGAACTTGGTGAGGTCAACCTTGAATAATCTAAGGGTAAAGTGTTGGGGGTTAGGGGGTGATACTAAGAGTCCGGTAGTGAATTCCACTCTTTGACAATTCGATTACTAAAGTCGTATTTTTTACAGTCAAGTTTGGAGCGGTACAGCTGAAAAACTGACAGCCTTTGTGGCTTTCATGGAATTTTAATCAATTCATTTTACCCCGGGAAAAGTTTGTGCCCTTGTTCTATTTTTATCTTAAAGATAAGTGGTCTTATCTCTATCTTGATCTTATAGGTGCCTACAAGATCCTTTGCTATGAATAAATCACAACTTGCTGAGGTTTCAATTGTTCTAATAAGTGTCCCCCATATAGAGGGAAGGAGCAGAATATGTTAAGGCCCATACCTTTGGAAGCTGATTTATTTATTTAACATATTACAGACAGCTCTGGAACATGTTTCATTGAATCTACCTGACAAAACCTTTTAGGCACTTTGATGGAATTTTATAACTGTTTGATTTAGTGGTTCCTCGGCAGTCTCTGTCCCATGTTGGTGCTCTTGGCATTCTGTGGTCTATCCAGTGTTACAAATAATGAAAAAGGGGTGGAGTTTGGAATGCATTATCTTAGATCAGTCTGTGGAATTGCATGATGAATGTTTGTCTGTGAGTTGCAACACAGTCATATGCAGAAAACAGCAAAGGGGCACTCTCTTTCATCTTTTGCTATCTTAAATAATGAAAAGAAGGACTAAGGGAAACATGATAGGAGTGTTCCAATACCTCAGGAATTGCCACAAAGAAGAGGGAGTCAAATTATTCTCCAAAGCACCTGGGGGTAGCAATGGGTAGAAGCTAATCAAGGAGAGAAGCAACTTAGAATTAAGGAGAAAGTTGTTTGTTGTTGTTGTTGTTGTTAGTCCCAAGTTTGAGAACCAGCTCTACTAGAGGTTTTAACACATTGTACAATATAGTTTATAGTTTATAGTTTAATCAGATTTGTATGCCGCCCCTCTCCGCAGACTCGGGGCGGCTCACAACAGTAGCAATACAATATAAGACAAATCCAATATTTAAATTAATTTAAAAAACACCACAAATTAAAAAACCAATCATACACACTAACGTACCATACATAAATTTTATAAGCCTAGGGGGAAAGAACATATCAATTCCCCCATGCCTGACGACAGAGGTGGGTTTTAAGGAGCTTACGAAAGGCTAGGAGGGTGGGGGCAACTCTGATATCTGGGGGGAGTTGGTTCCAAAGGGTCTGGGCCGCCACAGAGAAGGCTCTTCCCCTGGGTCCCGCCAACCGACATTGTTTAGTTGATGGGACCCGGAGAAGGCCAACTCTGTGGGACCTAACTGGTCGCTGGGATTCGTGCGGCAGAAGACGGTCCCGGAGATATTCTGGTCCAGTGCCATGAAGGGCTTTATAGGTCATAACCAACACTTTGAATTGTGACCGGAAACTGATCGGCAACCAATGCAGACTGCGGAGTGTTGGTGTGACATGGGCAAATTTAGGAAAGCCCATGATAGCTCTCGCAGCTGCGTTCTGCACGATCTGAAGTTTCCGAACACTTTTCAAAGGTAGCCCCATGTAGAGAGCATTACAGTAGTCGAGCCTCGAGGTGATGAGGGCATGAGTGACTGTGAGCAGTGAGTCCCGGTCCAAATAGGGCCGCAACTGGTGCACCAGGCGAACCTGGGCAAACGCCCCCCTCGCCACAGCTGAAAGATGTTTCTCTAAAGTGAGCTGTGGATCGAAGAGGACGCCCAAGTTGCGGACCCTCTCTGAGGGGGTTAGTGACTCCCCCCCCAGGGTGATGGACGGACAGATGGAATTGTCCTTGGGAGGCAAAACCCACAGCCACTCCGTCTTATCCGGGTTGAGCTTGAGTCTGTTGACACCCATCCAGACCCCAACAGCCTCCAGGCACCGGCACATCACTTCCACTGCTTCACTGACTGGACAAGGGGTGGAGATGTAAAGCTGGGTATCATCTGCATACTGATGATACCTCACCCCATGCCCTTGGATGATCTCACCCAGCGGTTTCATGTAGATATTAAATAGTAGGGGGGAGAGGACCGACCCCTGAGGCACCCCACAAGGGAGTAACCTAGAGGTCGACCTCTGGCCCCCCACTAACACCGACTGCGACCGACCAGAGAGGTAGGAAGAGAACCACTGAAGGACAGTGCCTCCCACTCCCAACCCCTCCAGCCTGTGCAGAAGGATACCATGGTCGATGGTATCGAAAGCCGCTGAGAGGTCAAGAAGCACCAGGACAGAGGATAAACCCCTGTCCCGGGCCCGCCAGAGATCATCCATCAGCGCGACCAAAGCAGTTTCCGTGCTGTAGCCGGGCCTGAATCCTGACTGCTGAGGACCTAGATAATCGGCTTCTTCCAAGGACCGCTGGAGCGCCACCACCTTCTCAACAACCTTCCCCATAAAGGGAAGGTTGGAGACTGGTCGATAGTTGTTGAGAATGGCTGGGTCCAGGGAAGGCTTCTTGAGGAGGGGGCGCACAAGTGCCTCCTTGTAGGGATCCGGGAAGGACCCCCTCCCCAAAGAAGCGTTGACAATCTCCTGGACCCAGCTCCGTGTCACCTCCCTGCTGGCCGAAACCAGCCAGGAGGGACACGGATCCAGTAAACAGGTGGCGGAACTCACAGCTCCAATGGCCTTGTCCACTTCATCAGGTGTCACCAGATCAAACTCTTCCCAGACAGGTGGACAAGTACGTGCCCCAGTCACCTCAACTGACTCGTTGTCAGTCGACTCTGTATTCCAATTGGAGTCGAGGTCCGCTCGGATCCGAGCGATTTTATCAGCGAAAAACGTGTTAAAATCCTCGGCACTACTCTGCAAGGGCTCCCCAACTCCCCCCTGATTAAGAAGGGAGCGGGTCACCCTAAACAGAGCGGCCGGGCGGGATTCCGCTGATGCAATCAAGGCGGAATGATACGCGCATCTTGCCGCCTTGAGCGCCACTTTGTAAGTCTTAACATGTGCTCTTACAAGTGTTCGATCGGATTCGGACTTACTCTTCCTCCATCGCTTCTCTAGACGTCTCTTCTGGCGTTTCAACTCCCGGAGCTCCTCGTTGAACCATGGAGCTCTACGGGGTCTAGTGCCGCGGAGAGGTCGCAACGGCGCAATTCGGTCAAGAGCCTCCGCTGCAGCCTTGTTCCAGGCCTAGACAAGGGATATGAGGGATACGTTTTGGCTAGGAAGGGAGTGCGCTTGTAGAAAAAAAATTACCCTTGTGTGTGTCCATGTAGTAATCTGTATTAACCAATGAGAGCAGAAATAGGATAACATTTCTCTCCCTGAGAAAAGATATGTCACTTTTGTCACACTGTCTAACAAATTAGGATAAATAAAAGAACTTAAAAAGAGGCTTCCAGACATAGAAAAATAGTTTCAAACAGTGAGTAGTCATTGAATTATGTACACAAGTAAGCACATAAGCGTGAGCTATGTTTATTACTTTGCTGTTGCAAAGCATGTTTTTTCAGTACGTTTCAACACATTTAATCAAAAGACAGTATTTTTTTCCTTGTGTTCTAAATATGAAAACAGACATTACAGTGTCCACCCAAGGCCTTAGCTGAATCACAGACAAAAAATTGTTGTTATTTTTTGCTTTTAGTGTGGTTCTTATATTGTTCAGCTTGACTGGCTGGGAAATTTTGGGAATTGAAGTCCACATATCCATTTCACGTATTAATAACCATGTTTATACCTATATCTGTTTCCTAGCACATGCTTGACAAAATAAAATAAAAAATAAAAATATCTTAAAGACATTACATTTGAGAACCATTGATTTAGACTAAAAATAGTCCTCGATTTAACAATCACAATTGGGACTAGAATTTTGATCATAAGTGGTGAAAGTTGTAAGTTAAGGCACCCATGTGACGGGGCCGCTTTTACTGCCATTTTTGCAATAGCCATTAAGAGAATTGGGCAGTCACAAGTGTGAGCCCATTCTTCTGAATGGACCTTTCTTTGCTGAAAACTGGCACAAACCATTGCAAATCACAATAATGTGATTGTGAGTACTGAAACCAGTCACAAATATGAACTGGTTGCCAAGGGCTTCTGGGTCATTGAACCAGAAATGCTTTATGGGCTGTAAAGCACCCTTTCCAAGGCCATAGCAACACGTAATGGTTGTTAAATGACTGGTCATAAGAGCTATCTGAAGAGTATGAAAAGCCTTCCTATTATAGGAGGCTTTTAAGAAGAGTCTGGACAGCCAGACCCATGATGGTAAACCTATGACATGCGTGCCACAGGTTGCTGTTCTGCCGGCGTGTTTCAACCGTCTGTAATTACAGGGTAATTAGTCCAGGAAGATACACACCACACGATAAAAGGAAAACCCAAAGGTTTTTATAAACAGAAAAACAGAAACAGCTCCCTTTTTAAATGTCAAAGGGATTTTCTGGTACACACAAGGTACAGGTTAAATCACCCAATAACTGGGAAATTGAGTCCAATTCTAAAGTCCAGAGAGTCCACACACAATCTTGAACAGCACAAAAACCACGATCTTGACGAAACAACGAATCAGATAAACTGCCATGAGGCTAAAACACCGGGCTGCACTTTTATTTCTCGCACTAATTACAGCAGCCCCACCCAACCACAGGTGGCCTCATTTTCTCTTGTAATAATCCTTCAGTTGTTGTCTCCTATGCATCCCTCTACGCATGCGTGGATGTGTCATTTATTCTTGTTCAGAATCCAGGGATGATACAGATGATTGATCTCCTCCCGGGCTGTCTGCCAAACTCCCCTCTTCCCTGTCACTCATGCTTCCTTGGTCAGAGGAGGCTTCGTCGGCAGATTCTATTGGGAGCAAAACAGGCCTGCGGTATGTGGATGTTTCCCCCACATCCACCTGCACATTCCTTGGGGCAGGAGCTGGGGCAGAGCTAACCACAACAGGTTGCATACAGAGCTATATCTGAGAGCACCCAAGGCATTGGCCTATTTCAGTCCAGAGTGTGCACTGGCCAGCTGATTTTTGACCTTCCAGAGGGTGGTGGAGGCTTCAAGACAGCCCAACAGAAGTTTGTTTCTAAGCTTCTGGTAGGCCCATTGGACCTATTTTCACCATCCACAGGGTCTGGAGGCCTATTGGATGTTTGAAGGCTTCAGTGAGGCCTGCATGCATGTGGGGGAAAGCAGTGGGGGTGGAGAGGGCATTGCATTATGGGTGTGGGAACGGGTCATCATCATCATCATCGTCATCATCATCATTATCCTGAAACAAGTATTATGAGGGAAAGCTTTCTGTGTACAAAGCTGCTTTTCCTCCTCCTATTGCAAACTATGATGACAACTGAAGAGTTGGGAACAGTTTTGCAACCAAATATTTTGTCAAAATAATAGCTGTTGTCATGTTTGCAAGGGGTTTTTTCCCCTTTGGGTGGAATGGCAAGGATGAGGAAGATGGGGAAATGAATTCTGAATAATGCCGATACTGGAAATAGGACGCTTGAATTTCCTTGGAAGGGAGAGAATATTGATTACCTCGAAACCTGGAACAAGGAGGAAGAGTGTGGCAAGAGTTTCTATCAGTTCATTTGTGAGCCCAACCATGGTAATAGATTGCTCTCAAACCACAGCTGGTCCAGAATGCAGTTGTGTAAATCAGTGTTTCCCAACCTTGGCGAATGCTGGCTAGGGAATTCTGGGAGTTGAAGTCCAAATATCTTCAAGTTGCCAAGGTTGGGAAACACTGGTGTAAATGATTATGATGGACCAGCCTTAGTGTAACAACCTGCACTGATTTTTAATCAGGTTCCAGGTGCAATTCAACCAGTTATTGTCTATAAAGCCCTCTCTGGGGCACACTGGGTAGATATTTGTAGGACTGCTTCTGTCCAATGAGACTTGTGTCCCATCAGGCCCAGAGACATGCCTGAAAACTGCCTTCCCTCTTGAGATCTGCATACCTGACCCTCCTTGCCTTAAAGAGAGCCTTGAAGATGTGGCTTTTTCTCCAAGAACCGAGCCAGGTTGTCCTGTATGCCAAACATTGAATCTAAGTCATCTTTGCCAAATGTTACAGTTTCTTCTCCCGGAATGACTAGTTTATTTCTGTGTGATTTGCTAGCCAGCAACACCTCAGGAAGCACCAGTATCTTTCAATTTTAAATAAATCACAGTAGACCCATAAAAAAGATTTCACTCAGATGAGGCTGGTTACACTGTTCTAGGTAGGTTTCAGCAGGATTGGACCAGTTATGGAGAACCGGTAGTGGAAATTTTGAGTAGTTTGGAGAACCAGTAAATATCACCTCTGACTGGTCCCATCCCCATCTACTATCTGCCTCCCGAGTCCCAGCTGATCGGAGGGAAATGGGGATTTTGCTGTAACCTTCCCCTGGAGTGGGGAGGGAATGGAGATTTTACAGTATGCTTCCACTGCATACCACCAAACCACACCCACCAAAACATGCCACACCCAGTGTTCTGCCGGGGTCTCTGGTATGAGGCTCCCGAAAATTCAAGGGTACAAATTTCACACACACACACACATTTGAAAATTCAAAACAATGTTCTTTATCACAAAATTCAAAATAAACTAAGCTCTCTTTTTGTATTGCAAAGAGCACTTGTCCCAAAACAACATAGTAGTCTGTACAATTCCCTTAATCAGTCCTTAAGTACTTAGCTTGCAGCTGTGAAGAAACGTCACAGCCCTTCTTCTTCCGTGAAGTGAAACACACACACACTTTGCTCTGCTTTGGTTTCAAAGTTGTGAAAAATCAACAAACAAAGTCCGGAAACAGCAAGGGAGTCCTGAAGAACAACGATCAGATAATCTTCCACAACGGCCAAACCCACACGCTGCTATTTATATCAGCAGCATTAATTACTGGAGCCCCACCCAAACACAGGTGGCCTCTCTTATCTCCTGTAATATGTCCTCAATTGGTCTCTTCTATGCATGGGCCCAAGTCTTCCGCATCCAAATCGACCGAAGATAATGGAGATTGACTTCCTGGGCTGTGTGCCAAGCCCCCCTCTTCCAAGTCACTCCCACCTTCTTCTTCGTCTGAGGAAACTGAACTACCTTATTCTGTCAGCAATAAAACAGGCCTATGACATGTTGAAGTTTCCCCGGCATCCACCTCCACATTCCCTGGGGCAGGAGCTGGGCCAGAGCCAACCACAACATCCACCAAGCCATGCTCACAGAACCGGTAGTAAAAAAAATTGCATCCCACTACTGGCTCTAAAGCTGTTCTGAACCACCACAATTTGTTGTGTATGGTTAAAATCAGTATATAGTTTAATTTAATTTTTTCAGTTGCCATTTTTATAACTCAATTTAAATTTGTGTCTGTAAGTATCTTTCAACACGTGATGCTTGAGATAGTGTTGTTGTTACAAATATATACCAGTAATCTGTTAGCAGAATACTATATTATCATGTACGGTATTTTTTTCCCAGGAAATCCAATGGCATTATTATTTTTTTGTTCCAGATGCTAAGGGAGTGTTAAAGCTTTTTGCTTCAGTTTTCCTGTATGATCAATTGCAGGTAATATTTGCAAGTAATCTAAATCAAATATTATTTGCTTGATTTAGATACTATTTTTCTATTTAAAACATTCCAGGGTGGATGAGTTTTTTAATAACCACGTTTATTATTGAATAATGTTATCAGGCAAAGATGGACATGAATGGAAGTGGTCTTTAAAAATGAAAGAATCCCAGTAATTTCAGGAACACTTCAATATATTTTAACTGCAAGTGATATGAAATTTCCATTCGCTGTTGTGGTTAGCTCTGGCCCAGCTCCTGCCCCAATGACTGTGGATGTGGGGGAGACATCCACATGCTGCAGGCCTGTTTTGCCCCCACTAGAATCTGCTGATGAAGGCTCCTCTGACCAAAAGACATGAGTGACAGGGAGGAGGAGAGTGGGGCAGACAGCTCAGAAGGAGATCAATTATCTAGCTCCTCCTTGGATTCAGAACAAGAGTTAATGATACAGCCACGCATGTGGAGAGCGATGCATAGGCAACAACAACTGAGAGATTATAAAAGAAAATGAGGCCACCTGTGGTTGGGTGGGGCTGTGGTAATTAGTGAGGCTGCTATAAATAGCAGCATGTGGGTTTGGCCATTGTGGAGGATTATCTGATCATTGTGTTTCATGACTGCTTTACTGACTTTGACCTTTTGTTTGCTGATTTTTCCCCGCTTTGAAACTAAACCAGAGCAAAGTGTGTTTCACTTTGTGAAAGAAGAAGGACTGTGAATTACCTCACAGCTGCAAGCTAAGTATCACAGAACTGATAAGGGACTTGTACCAATTACCAGTTTGTTTGGAGACCAGTGCTCTTTGCTATATCAAAAGGGGGCTTAGTTTAAGTGAATTTTCATTATAAAGAACATTGTTTTGAATTTTCAAACGTGTGTGTGTCTGAAATTTGTACCTGTGAATTTTTGGGAGGAGTCTACCAGAGAGCCTGACAGAACATTCGCCAGGATGTCTTTTCCTGATAGCTTCCCATCCAAATAGTACTGTAACTAGTTGTCTCTTTGCTTAGCTTTTTTTTTTTGAGATCAGTCAAATTCTGCCAGGCACTGCCACCTGGTGAATCTCTTAAAATATCTAGTAGGTTTTATTAAAAAAGCAAGCATAAATAGATGCCAAAGTGGAATGATTACAATCTGAAATTACCTAGATACTATATACATAATGACACCACAAAAGCCATTTATATTTTGTACATCATCGTGGAAGTTATCAGTCAGACCATGGCTCGATATGGTCCTTGCATTTTGAGAAACTGGATGATAAAGGAAGGTCCACCTGCAACAATCCGAGCTGGAAGGGTACTGAGCGGACAGTTCTCAATGCTCATTATAGATAGTTTGCACTGCCACCTGGTGAATCTCTTAAAATATCTAGTAGGTTTTATTAAAAAAGCAAGCATAAATAGATGCCAAAGTGGAATGATTACAATCTGAAATTACCTCAGTTCTTGAATATTTATAGCCTCCTCATTCATTCAGTCCCTGAATCAATGCAAAAGTTGTGACTTGCATTTCAGTGATTGGTTAGGCTTAACATGTTCTAAATTAGCCATGGTGGTTTGTAATGCAAGCGGTTTATGGTTAGTATTGTTATGAATTCAGCCTTTGGGACTGAGTCAATAAATTGTGATTAAAAGAAACCAGTTAAAATATTCCATCCAAGAAAATACATATAAAACTCTATACTATTTTTAAATAAAGCTCATTGTGATTTAATGCAATAACCTAAAATTTGTAAACATAGCCACTATGTCCATAACTTTTCCTCTCAGAGGAAGTTTATAGTTGAAACATACAGTATGAATTAGGTGCAAATTTTGTGTGGTATGTTTGTAAATATGAAAGATTTTCCCCAGTGCTCAGTGAAAGCCATATGGAATTAATTTTAAAAATAAGCGGTACAAATTTCTTGTGTCTAAAAATGCTCTTAGAAAAAGAAATTCATGCTAAGGAATCTAGTCCGAGATCTCTCATGAATAATTTTCATTTCAGTCATGGGCTTGCTATAAAGTAACATAAAACTGCAAATTTACAACTGGTAATTTTAGCTATAAAATGTAAAAAAAAATGATGGATATGTCTACTACCCTGAAATGTATATATTAAGACTATATAGAAGAAAGCGCTACTTCATAAAAATATACATTACTTTGATGTCTAAACTTCACAGATAGAAAATCAATGTCAATAATTTTATAAAATAACAACTAGCAGGAAAGAAAATTGCTGTACAGAAATGGACTAAGCTCAAAAATATAAAAATAATGATAGCACTACTAGTGTAAAATATGAACATTTCTAAAAGTTCTGGTCCCACTTTGGGCACACAGCCAGCCAGAGATTTGTCCACACAGTCTCAAACATGATTGAACAGAAGAAAAAATCTTGTACATAGGGCTCAAGATTAATATTACGATTATAATGGCTATGATATAGAGCCAATTGACAGTAATAAAAATTAAAACCTAAAGGATTTAGATAGTGACACGCAGATGCCAAAGTATAGTTTCTTATAGTAGCTTCTGCTCTGGAAATCTCACACTACTTAGCAGAGCTTACAAAACTTTCGCCAGACCCATCCTCGAATACAGCTCATCTGTTTGGAACCCATATCGCATCTCAGGCATTAACACCCTTAAAAATGTTCAAAGATACTTCACAAGAAGAACCCTTCATTCCTCCACTTGAAACAGAATATCCTACGAAACTAGACTTACAATCCTGGGCCTTGAAAGATTAGAACTACGACACCTTAAACGTGATCTAAGTATTGCCCACAAGATCATATGCTGAAATGTCCTGCCTGTCAAAGACTATTACAGCTTCAACCACAACAACACAAGAGCACACAACAGATTCAAGCTTAATATTAACCGCTCCAAACTTGACTGTAAAAAATATGACTTTAGTAATCAGGTTGTCGAAGCGTGGAACTCCTTACCGCCCGGACTCTATAGTATCATCCCCTAACCCCCAACATTTTACCCTTAGACTATCCACGGTTGACCTCTCCAGATTCCTAAGAGGTCAGTAAGGGGCGTACATAAGCGCACTAGAGTGCCTTCCGTCCCCTGTCCTATAGTCTCTCCTATATCTCATATTTCTTCTCTACTATATCCTCTATAACATTCATTGTGTATTATTGTGTATTGGACAAAATAAATAAAAATAAATAAATAAATAAATAAAAAGTTTCACCTTTTAATCGAGAGAGAGAGAGAGAGAGAGAGATTGAATCAATTTTGATTGCTGGTAATTGACTAATTTTAGAAGTAGTTTGTTACTGCCTTCTTTCTACAGTTAAGATAGAGGTCACCTCGCTGACTTCATGCCTAAGGTGGGAATAGAACTCACAGTCTTCCGGTTTCTAGCCTGGTGTCCTTGTCAAGAACAAACTGTCTCTCTCAATTGCCATGATTAGTTAATTGAAATAGTTGGCAAAGGAGAAAAATGTATTCACATTTAAACTCCCTAGTCTCATAAAGCGTCAACTCAGGTGACAACATTTGAATCATTTCTAAAATATTGATTACAAATTATTCTTTCAAAAATGTATTTCTGATACATTCATGCACGTTCCATTGTGGTTACCCAAATCCCAAAATATGTGAAATGTAGTAATACAAACAATGTTGAAAGATCCATTATGCCACATTCTTACCATCCTTGTGACATGGGTCGAGTGTATTTTGAAAAGAGTGTTTTGCAGTTCAATTGTTTGCTTGTTATAGATTAGTCAGGTTGCCAGCTTGCAATCTCCCCATGTCTTATTCCAGCCTTCTCCAAGACATCTGTGGTCCACAAATTTCCTCTACCTGGGCCATGACCTGCTCTTGTTAATTGTGCACTCTTTCCTGGACCTTGGGAACTTTGAGCCAACTAATTAATACCCAAGCTAGTCCTTCAACATCTCATCCCAGCCATTGTGCTCATGGGTCTTGTTAACCCTTGTTCATGCATCTTGTCTTTCCTAGGCTGTGTTGATTACTTCGGAATATTACTCCCTAAGACTCCACCTCAAGCAATTCTGCCTGACAGGTTCTGCCAGAGGTAGGAAGATAGAATTTTTTAGTGGCAATTAAAATGTCAAAAGTTGAAAAGAAGTTAAGGTAAGTCTTTTGCCGCCTTACAACTGGTTTCACTGGGAAGTGTCTACCTGACAGTAAGCATCTACAACAGAAAACTACTATGCTTTTACCCAAAGAGGCCACACAGTATTCAGGAACTATCCTATGTTATGGCACGCACAAAGGGATAAATAGGTGAGAACTTGAAATATTAAACTGAAACCTAACATTTTAAACCTCACTTTAAAATAAAAGTAAGCAGGGAAAGTACCTGATCAGGGGAAATAATAGGTGGTGGTGGGGGGGACTTTTAGGGTTTTGAAATATTGTTGTTCTTTTTTATTTTAAATATCTGTCCATTGGAAGGAAAGCAATTGCTGTTTTTCTACTGGAAAATAAATGTGGAAAGAACATGATGGTTTGCTGTTCAAACTCAATATTTTGCAACCTGTTGCTATAAGGCCTCAATTCACACAAGTTTTTTTCAACTTAGAGTCAATATTATGAGCCTAAGATAGGAGCAGCTTAATAGTATGCTCCATCTTGTTCTTTATAAATAATTCATATGAGTGCATAAGTTTGGAGGGTATTTTAAGTAAAAAATACATTTGCTTTAGGTGATGAATAATTATGTTTTCAAAAATCAGATCTTGTGATTTCTGATTACATGACAGTGTAATCACATTACATCTGATTACAGTCAATGAAATAAAATGTGTGCACATTTTGATTATAACACAGAAAGTTTCAGAATAAAATTGCAAGATGTTTTTTAAAAGTGTGGATATGCCTCAACTAGCACCAGCAGTATTGATAGCACTTAGACTTATATACCACTTCATGGTGCTCTATTGCTCTCTCTAAGCAGTTTACAAAGTCAGCAAATTGCCCTCCAACAATCTGGATCCTCATGTTACCGAACTCAGAGGTATGGAAGGCTGTGTCAACCTTGAATTAGTCAGAATCAAACTGCTGGCAGTCGGCAGAATTAGCCTGCAATACTGCATTCTAACCACTGGGGCAACACAACTCCTCTATCCACTCTGAATCTAATGGTTTTCTTTTTAAAATTGATGTCTGCTGAAAAATGGGCAACTTGTGGGTGATTTTGTTAGGACTCAGAAGCTATGCAATGTTGCTCTTGTTAGGACTTAAATGTGAAATCCCAAAGTTATAAGCTTGTAATAAGCCATGGTGGCGCAGTGGTTAGAATGAAGTACTGCAAGCTACTGCTGACTGCTGGCTGCCAGTTCAGCAGTTTGAATCTCACAGGCCCAAAATTGATTCAGCCTTCCATGAGGACCCAGATTGTTGGGGGCAATATGCTGACTTAGAGAGAGCTGTCAAGCACTGTGAAGCAGTATAGAAGTCTAAGTGTTGTTAGGACTGTCTATAACTGTTGAGTGGCAATATATTGACTGCAGGTGTTGCGGACTGTCACAAGAGGAAGCTAGAGTTCATAGCTTATTTCTCCAAGTTACCCTCTTTGTTTCTCTTTGCCTAAGCTATTCAAGGTTAATGGCTACTCACTGTTAGATTTGCTCTGCAATTCTCTGCATGCTCTGTATCGTAGTCATGTATTATAGCTAAAATATGTTTAGGCTTGATATTTTTGTTTGCTGATTATGGCAAAGACAACTGGTAAGAAAGACTATGTACTTAGTAATATTTGGATTGTTATTCTGACTTATTGTGTAAATGACTTTAGACTGTTTATAGGAATATGTTATTTCTCTAATTCAAGTTAGTACAGTGATACCTCGTCTTACAAACTCCTCATCATACAAATTTTTTGAGATACAAACCCGGGGTTTAAGAATTTTTTGCCTCTTCCTCCAAACTATTTTCACCTTACAAACCTAAGCCGTCGCCACTGGGATGTTTTGGGCTTGCATGCATTAATCGCTTTTCCATTGATTCCTATGGGAAACATTGTTTCATCTTACAAACTTTTCACCTTACAAACCTCGTCCCGGAACTAATTAAGTTCGTAAGACAAGGTATCACTGTATATCTGTGTGTGGCTGAGTAGTTATTCACAACTAATCTCAATCTAAACATTTCTCTGTTGTTAATCTTGGTAAACAAGGATTATTTTGCTATTGTCTGGGACATAGAAAAAAGAAGTAACAAACCACTTCAACACTATGGCCAAAAAAATTTCATGGTTGCTCCTTCATTCTTGGAAATAACTGAACTAAATTTGTATAACCTGGCTTTCTTCAAAAGGATAGTTGTCTTCAGATACTGGCAGTATACTTCACTATTTATCCTATTCTCTTTTGAGTTATTATAAAATGACTTTGCCTCCAACACTGTCTGTACAATATAATTACATTAATAATAATAATAATAATAATAAAACTTATACTCTGCCCAACTCTGGGCTGCTCACAAGAATCAAACAAATAAATTACAATAAGATTAAAAAGATAAAAACAATACAGAGGCATATTGAAGCCATCTAAATGTTATCACAAAAGCCTGAAAAGGAGGGACGTTCTCTTGATCAGATGTATCTTTGGGTTGGAACTGGCTGAGAAATAACACATTTTTAATCATTACATTTTAAGCGTTACATCGTTGGGCACCTTAGATATGGCAGTATGGCAACCATGCAAAGTGTTGTTCTCGTTTGACTAAATAAGTTATTTTGGGGGTGTGTGGAAATAAATTTCTGCCCCATCCCCTCCTGACAAGCTACAACTCCTGCATTAAACCATACTACTGAAATCGCCCTGTCAAGCCAAGAGAAACAGTAAGATGTAGTAGGTTTTCTTTAAGTGTAGCATATGATATGAATACAGCAGTTGTTTGGTCAGCCAGGATTAATGCTGTGGAAAGCCAGACACCAACAGTTCTGTGCCACTTTGAAACCAACTGCAGAGGGCTGTTTACCCAGCCAGCAGAACTGAACTCATTTATTTGCAGTTCAACTTCAAGGTAGTCCTCAAGCTGCTCTGAAAGGCCCTTTATTTATTTAAAACCAGCCATCTCTACTGGAGGAAGTTCTGTCCTCAAGAGAAATGTAAGCTTATGGGCTTTGCAGCTCCACCTTCAAACCAAAGGGAACAAACAGAGAAGAAAGTGCTAAGAGTGCTTTATGCTGTAAGCCACCCAGAGTCACTTTAAAAATGAGATCAGTGGAAAATGAATTTCATAACATTTAGACAGACAAACAAACAACAACCCACCCACCCACCCACCCACCCACCCACCCACGAAACAATAAAAACTTTCTTAGGCTTCCTTTCTTCTTGAGAAGCCAGTGAAGGTTGGATCCACTATCTGGCTTGTACAAGCAGTCCTTGACTTGTAAGCACAATTGAGCTCAAAATTTCTGTTGCTAAGTGAGACATTTGTTAAGTGAATTTTGCCCCATTTTACAACCTTTCTTGCCACAGTTGTTAAGTAAATCACTGCAGTAGTTAAGTTAATGATGTGATTGTGGTCTTCCCATTGGCTTTGCTTGTCAGAAGGTCTCAAAAGGTTTAACAGATTAACAGAGTTGGAAGGGATCTTGCAGGTCACCCATTCCAACTTCCAAGGAGACTCTACATCTACCTCCACCTAGGATCGAACTCACAACCTCCTGATTGTGAGGCATGAGCTCCACCTCTAGGCTACAGTCCTCCAGACACTGCAACCAGTATATTTTAAGCCACCTAAAGTCTCTGGGGAGATGGGCGACATACAAATCAAATCAAATCAATCAATCAAACAAAAAAACCCCATCATATATATGAGTCACTTGCAAAGCATCTCAATTTTCATCATGTGACCCCAGGGATGCTGCAACAGCTGTAAGTGTGAAAAATGGTCATTACTTGCTTTTTTCAGTGCTGTTGTAACTTTGAACAATCACTAAATGAATCGTTTTTAACTCGAGGACCAACCTGTATTTTTCTTCCTTGATTTCTTTTTCTTGACGATGGGGCAGTCTGAACTTACAGAAAGGAGAATTCTGTTTTAAGATGCAGTTATAACTCTTAGAGCAGCTACAGGTGCCTTTTTGGTCTCCCTTAGAGGCCTGAAAAAATAGGGACCATTTTAATAAATAAGATTCAGGATGCACACACAGATATTTTTTCTTTCTTTTTAAACTGTTGCTATCCCCCACTATATTATTGGTGTGTTGAAAAGAGTTCTTATGAAGAAGAACCTGACTCAGGAACACAACTTTTGACAGGTATTTGCAGTTATCCTCCAACCTGCAACATTAAACTATATTGATCTTTATTTGCCCTAATTCTCAGCTGTTATAGTCCAAGACTGGGGAAGACTGATTTGGAGCTTTCCATTGCGCCTTCTTGTTGAAATGTGAAGATGTTTTGAAGATGAAGGTTGCTCCCTGCTGCATTTTCAGATAGCTGAGAATACAAGGTAGCAAGAATAAAACCTTCATGTGGGCTAACTTCTCCAAATGGATTCCGTCTGCACCAAAGTCAGAAGCTGGTTTTCAGCCAAAGAACATTCCAAGCTAGGCTAAAAATCTTGGCTGCAGCTGTTGCTTTTTCTTGCAGATTTGAAACCAACCTTTGCTCTTCTATGTGATTTAAACCCTGGCATCTTAACCCACAATATAGCTGCTGGGGACATCTCTACAAAAGGATCCCCCCACCTCCCTAAAGAATTCAAAATATCTCTTTTGTTCCCTGTAGAGATAAGAGATAGAAATTGAAAACAAGTATCAGTGACTTCATTATTCTTTCTCTTGCTAGAATGCCATGGAGTGAAGGCAAAAGTATATACAGTACAAGATTTGCATTTGCCCTAAGGAAGGGGGGAGGCCAGGGAGGAGCACGCAATGTGGCACAATCTCTGTTCCTTTAATATGCACATTTTGACATGGCAGTCTGTACAATAGAGGCAGAGTTTGTCATTCTGATTAATCCTCTGGTTCGAAAGGACACTTCTGGTAGTAAATGTTCTCCCAGGAAAATAAATCCATCTGATTAGCTGCTAATAACTATTATTCTCTGGATAGTGTTCAGATGAAAATCCTTCACCAGTAGCCGGGTAGTTTCCTTGGAAACCTCAGAAATAAAGTATGAAGTAGCAAATTCAATGATTGTCTTTTAATATCTGATTTTCAGGATACTTCTCATCAGTTTCATTTACCATAACTCATAATCAGCTACTTCTGTCTGCATTTTAAACTGCCAAACCAGAGTTACAGAGGTACAAATTTATAGAATAGAATAGAATAGAATTTTTATTGGCCAAGTGTGATTGGACACACAAGGAATTTGTCTTGGTGCATATGCTCTCAGTGTACATAAAATAAAATATACATTTGTCAAGAATCATGTGGTACAATACTTAATGATTGTCATAGGGGTCAGATAAGCAATGAAGAAGCAATATTAATAAAAATCTTAGGATATAAGCAACAAGTTACAGTCATACAGTCAACATGGGAGGAAATGGGTGATAGGAATGATGAGAAAAACCAGTAGAATAGAAGTGCAGATTTAGTAGAAAGTCTGACAGTGTTGAGGGAATTATTTGTTTAGTAGAGTGATGGCGTTCGGAAAAAACTTCTTGTGTCTAGTTGTCTTGGTGTGCAGTGCTCTGTAGCGACGTTTTGAGGGTAGGAGTTGAAACAATTTCAGGATGTGAGGGGTCAGTAAATATTTTCCCCGCCCTCTTTTTGACTCATGCAGTATACAGGTCCTCAATGGAAGGCAGGTTGGCAGCAATTGTTTTTTCTGCAGTTCTGATTATCCTCTGAAGTCTGTGTCGGTCCTGTTGGGTTGCAGCATCAAACCAGACAGTCATAGAGGTGCAGATGACAGACTCAATGATTCCTCTGTAGAACTGTATCAGCAGTTCCTTGGGCAGTTTGAGTTTCCTGAGCTGGCGCAGAAAGAACATTCTTTGTTGTGCCTTTTTGATGATGTTTTTGATGTTAGGTGACCATTTTAGGTCTTGAGATATGATAGAACCTAGAAATTTGAAGGTCTCTACTGTTGATACTGTGTTGTCTAGTATTGTGAGAGGTGGAAGGGTGGAAGAGTTTCTCTTAAAGTCTACCACCATTTCTACGGTTTTGAGTGTGTTCAGTTCTAGATTGTTCTGGTCACACCACAAGGATAGTTGTTCAACTTCCCGTCTGTATGCGGATTCATCATTGTCTCGAATAAGTCCGATCACTGTTGTATCATCTGCAAACTTCAGTAGTTTAACAGATGAATCATTTGAGATGCAGTCATTAGTGTGTGTGTGTGTGTGTGTGTGTGTATGTATGTATGTATGTATGTATGTATGTGTATATAATGTATGTGTATTTCGGCCAAAATAAGGCCGAAATAGATCTATCCTAGTCTCCCTTAATTTTCAAAAAAATTCAGCTTAAACATGTGACACATATAGATAGAATTGTCGGCTATCAATAAAATTAACTGCCTTACATTTTGTGATTCGACACAAAATGTAACCCTTCCCTGGTACAGAGCTGAAGGGATTGGATACTGTAGCCTAGAGGATAATTCTCTGCCTTACAAGGCAAAGGTTGCAGGTTCAAGTCCCAGTGGGTATGGCTAGCTGATGAGGCCAAAATAAGGCCAAAATAGATCTATCCTAGTCTCCCTTAATTTTCAAATTCAGCTTAAACATGTGACACATATAGATAGAATTGTCGGCTATCAATAAAATTAACTGCCTTGGAAATGGCCCTGGGTTGGACCGAGAGGCAAAAAAGGAGCTGTGATGTTCCTTCAATATACCAAGGTGATTCGACACAAAATGTAACCCTTCCCTGGTACAGAGCTGAAGGGATTGGATACTGTAGCCTAGAGGATAATTCTCTGCCTTACAAGGCAAAGGTTGAAGGTTCAAGTCCCAGTGGGTATGGCTAGCTGATGAGGCCAAAATAAGGCCGAAATAGATCTATCCTAGTCTCCCTTAATTTTCAAATTCAGCTTAAACATGTGACACATATAGATAGAATTGTCGGCTATCAATAAAATTAACTGCCTTGGAAATGGCCCTGGGTTGGACCGAGAGGCAAAAAAGGAGCTGTGATGTTCCTTCAATATACCAGGGTGATTCGACACAAAATGTAACCCTTCCCTGGTACAGAGCTGAAGGGATTGGATACTGTAGCCTAGAGGATAATTCTCTGCCTTACAAGGCAAAGGTTGCAGGTTCAAGTCCCAGTGGGTATGGCTAGCTGATGAGGTCAAAATAAGGCCGAAATAGATCTATCCTAGTCTCCCTTAATTTTCAAATTCAGCTTAAACATGTGACACATATAGATAGAATTGTCGGCTATCAATAAAATTAACTGCCTTGGAAATGGCCCTGGGTTGGACCGAGAGGCAAAAAAGGAGCTGTGATGTTCCTTCAATATACCAGGGTGATTCGACACAAAATGTAACCCTTCCCTGGTACAGAGCTGAAGGGATTGGATACTGTAGCCTAGAGGATAATTCTCTGCCTTACAACGCAAAGGTTGCAGGTTCAAGTCCCAGTGGGTATGGCTAGCTGATGAGGCCAAAATAAGGCCGAAATAGATCTATCCTAGTCTCCCTTAATTTTCAAATTCAGCTTAAACATGTGACACATATAGATAGAATTGTCGGCTATCAATAAAATTAACTGCCTTGGAAATGGCCCTGGGTTGGACCGAGAGGCAAAAAAGGAGCTGTGATGTTCCTTCAATATACCAGGGTGATTCGACACAAAATGTAACCCTTCCCTGGTACAGAGCTGAAGGGATTGGATACTGTAGCCTAGAGGATAATTCTCTGCTTTACAAGGCAAAGGTTGCAGGTTCAAGTCCCAGTGGGTATGGCTAGCTGATGAGGCCAAAATAAGGCCGAAATAGATCTATCCTAGTCTCCCTTAATTTTCAAATTCAGCTTAAACATGTGACATATATATATATATATATATATATATATATATATATATATATATATATATATATAAAATAATACAATTTGGTGCATAAATAACTGCACAAGAACATAAGCATATGAAGTTATTTGCTGATAATACTGTATCTATAATGGCTCAGCCTAAAGAGCTTTTAACATGGCTGATGGAAGCATGCACAACTATGTGGTTCAATGTCAGATTACTAAATAACTGGCATAGACAAATTCTAACAACAGGCCAAGAATTAAACTCATGAAACTTGAGTTAAGAGAACAAGGTTGCCTACATCCTCTGAATTTCAGACTGTATTATCTCACGAATGGAATGTGTGACTGTGTCCCAGGAGAATATTGCAGGATCCAATCTGTGTCCTGTCACCAAGACCAGAGGTTTTGCCTTCCGAGCTTTCAGGCTTATGATGGAGCCCATCTTCAGGGAACTTTTCTCATTTTATATACTGTCTGCTGCTTATAACAAACAAGTTTGTTTTAGCAACATTTCTCTATTTATTAATGTAAGCCATGATTAGTAAAGAAGACTCAGAATATTGACTAAGAATATGACTTGTTTGCGTGGCCCGGTTTCTAGCATGACACGGCCCATGCTGGTCCACGGCTTGGGGACCTCTGGCTTGGTGCTATTGTGTTTCTTTTCTACACTTAAGGAACCTCAAGTGGCAACTGAGAATAATCCTTGCTAATATTAGTAAACACATCTTTCGCACATAGGAGAATGCATTATTGAGGGCTGAAATCAAATATTTTAATGTTGGAATGCTCAGAGGCATTTATTTGATTTTCGAAACACAATACTGGATTAATTAGACACTGACTTGATCAAGAAAACAACCTTGTCCCCGGTGAATATTTTTGAAGGGAATTGAGAGCTAGATTTGTTGGGAGTGGTCCTCGACTGGGGCAGTGACTCACAGATTCTGAGGAGGATGAACCGGGTCCATCTTGGTATCCTAGGCCAGCGTTCATGACACTGAGTCAGATAGTGAGAGTGCGGGAGAGTTGGAACCTGAGGAACCTCCAGAGACTGTAGAAATCCCAATGATGGTAATGTCTGAGTCAGAGGAGGATGAGGACATTAAAGATCAGGAACCCCTATTAGATGCCCGGGTCAGAAGGTTTAGCACAGTGGTTCCCAACCTTTTTTTGGCCATGCCCCACCTAAGCATCTCTAAAATCCTGAGACCTCCCCCCCCTCACATATAATTCTTATTATTCAAAAAGTGAACTACTCACATGGAAGAAGCCTAAAAGGCTATTAACTAGGTTTCAACAAGGTTCCAATTGCCCCAAATTAAAATGAAATTGTCCCATGGTGGGGCAGGGCCCCCACGTTGGGAACCAGCAGACAGGAACAGCTTTATGGGAAAAGTTCTAGAAAACAGTCTATGGAAAAAAGTCTAGAGTTATTGCTCTAGGAAACAGTTGACCAGTCCTCACCCAGTCTGTATATAAGAGAGAAGTTCTGGGTAAAGAGGCATGGAGTTTCATTGTTTGTCATGGTGGAGGACTCACATCTGGAGTTCCCGAAGTGCCGGGCTGAGAAACTGCTGTGGCTCCTTTAAGAGTCATGCAGAGATGCCGATGAATGAGGGGAAAAAGTAACCTGGAGATCTGTAAGGGTCTGTGCGTGATTTACGGTTCTTATCTCAAGGGGCCCGCAGTTTGTTATCTCTTGATAATAGTTGAGCGGGGCCTTTGCCAGCATGAACTGAAAAATCTGCTTTTGTCTGTACAAAGCATCTTTAACTATATGAAAATGTTTGAATTGAATCCTTTGCTCATGGAGGCTTCTTTGTTCCAGTCCGGTAGGCCCAAAGCAGAACAAGATTTACTCAGAACAAACAGCATATGAACAAATGAACTTTATTTTAACAACTGATAAACTATTTGATAATTTATAAATCACTTTATTTACAGATTTTATTCTCTTAAAGTACATGTCAAAATAACAAAGGTATTTACATTGGTGTAAAGAGACTATACTGCTTTATTTTACATTTCAAAATTACATGAACCTTAACACCCTGTATTCTACCAAGCCGTACTACACAAAGAAGTGTGTACATTGGCTGGAATTGGCCTGGAAACCTATAAGTTACTTATATAAACACATAGGCAGGAACAATATTTGCACAGCACAGTGTGCAAGGAAGAATAGCTTCTCCAAGACAACTCTGCAAATGTACAGCAAAGGCTCGCCCAAAATGTTTTACTGCAATGTTATTAATGTATAGTTTTTACTCTTTATCCATGAGAATTTAAATTAATTCAGATGAGTTTTGCTTGTTTATATTGACAATGTACAATTTACAAAGAATTACTTTACAACTGTCACAACTGTTTTTGCTGCTGGAACAGAAGTCAATCAATTCTGATTAAATAACAAACTTGCTTGAAAAAAAAAGGCTTTACTGTGTGCAGTGACTTCAAAGGTCTCTGAATGCTGTGCTATGGTATTTCTTTAGTGAATACACACTTTTATTCAAGTATTGCAAAAAATGCTAAGGCCACGTTTTGTTTTTGTTTTTGAAGATCATCCATTTGTCCTCCTCCTGCTTGCCAAACAGGCCATAAAACCTTGCTGTTAAATTTTCTGAAATACTGGAGCACTGAAAAGGGGACAGGTTACAATCCCTGGAACATCTGTCCTATTAAAGCCTCCCTTTGAAGTAAATAGTGATTATACAACAGCACATAAAATAGTCCTTTTGGTGATCATTTTGCATTACAACTGAGCTTTAATAGAACTTCTTCAGGATTTTATCTTAAATCTATAGGTCAGGAACAGATTTGGAAATATTGTTGCTCTTTATGTTTGCATACATTTCCAGGTATGCAATTTTTCTCAAAAAATCATTGTAAAGTTTAAAGAATTAAAATTCATTTTAATACAGAATAAAGAGACTAACAGTCCTTATTTTCTAGCTGCCCTATTTTATATATTATTGATAGTGTTTTTCTCTAAAAAGTGAATTCTGATGGCTGAGTATAATATAATTTAATATATTCAGGATATACTCTACAAGACAATTTGTGATTCTTTGTCATAATTAAACTTCTCTATGCTTCTTAAATCCATTCTGAACTCTGATGGGAAAAGGACAACCTTTAAAGGATTCACTGAGCACTGTGTTAAAATTCACTTTCACATTTAGAATACACAATGATCATGCCTGTATTTGCATGCAAATAAAAAAACCAAAAATGTGAAATGACACTCAGGTATGTGAATTCATGAATTTGTGAGTGACAACAGCATATATTGCAGGTTTATACACACACACAGGATTTCTCAAAGTGAGCTAGAGGTATTATGGTCAATCTCTAAAAATGTTTTTAGGTGTGTTTTTCTAGAGTAGCTACATGGCCCTCCAATCTCACTTGCAGGAATAATTAAGCATGGTAGAAAACTATAAAAGTAGGTTGTTTCTGTGAGATGGTGCATAAATTGAATCTGGTAACCATAATCACTGAAATCAACAGGTATTTGAGCACAAGTCTACAGCCCTTTTTTATAATAGAGAACCTCAGTATAACTCTTCTCTATCAGGGAAAAAAACATAGAGGCATCAATATTTGGGGTCATTTGGATGGAGGCAGCAGAAAGAGGATTTGGGGAAGAATACATCCTTAATATGTCAGTGCAACGAGCAAAAGAAGGTTGCCCAGAACAGCTATTTAAGGCAAGTAGCTATACACTCTTTCACTCTCTTAACTCACATTTCTCATTTTGCAGACACCTTCTTCACCCAATCTATTCAATTGCAAGGTGTGATTAGATAATTACACTTGAGCCAAAAGGGAATTTCCTTCTCAAGAACCCCAGTGTTAACAGCCCTTAAGGGCCTACACCATACCAGCCAGATACCATACTAGAAATTGGGAAGCTTTGGTAACATGCAGTTCAGCCGTTAGGTCAATTTAGCTGAAACTTAGTTGGATGTGTGATATCAGTAGTGAAGCAGTCAAAAGTATATTTAACCTTTAAGGATAAAGTGAATTCACAGAATTATGCCACATACAGTTGTGGGACAGAAGAAAAAATGCCATATAAGGCCTGAATGGATTGCTCTTTCTGGTATATATGGATCTGGTGAGGGTTCCTTCACAGCCAAAATTGTCGCTAGAATATTCCTGGATTCATGCTCAAGTAATTGCTGCCTTGCAAAAAATGCTATAACAGCCACAGTTTAAATCTATACCATATTTTGGCCCCATTCCTTTAGATTGGTTGCAGTGCAACTTTTGCACCACGACTGATTAAACCAAGAAATCTGAGTTAAGCAATACACTGCATACACTATTCTATTGCTTTCATCACCTTGGACATGTCAATATTCTGTTTGATATATATATATATAGCTATAAGTTTAAGTTGGTGACTTCCCCAATCCTCTTTGCTTGGATATTCCCTTGATTCTCACATTTTAGCTATGTAGGTAGGCAAAAAATATGGATAACCCCAAAATGTCAAAACCTAAAACTGTTAGAAAATGGCCTCATTTATTTCAAAACAGGAAAAAATGGTAACTTTGCTTAGGTATTAAATATGCATTAAAAACATTCTGAGGTTCAGTATGAAAAATACTTAACTCATAGCAGCTTGCTCCACCAGATTTGTTTAAAGTTGGCATTTACATGCTAGAGTCTATGTGCTAATTATTCTGTCTTTTGTTCTGTTTAGCCCATTTAGGTATAATTAATCACCCCAAGTTTACAAATGTGATTCTGTCAACCCACCTATGAGCATTTCTGATTGTATGCCAACACCTTTTTTAATATATATTTTCTGGTTAAAATGAGCTATCTTGGTTGTGTGTTACTGTGCAAACAGCAAACAAGTCAAAAAAAGTTTCAAACGAGATCCACAAGAGAGTACTTCAAACATATACTGACTGGAAGACCAAGAAACTAAAGATGAAAGAAAAAAGGGCATAAATAGGCGCACAGTCTTTGGAATGCCTCCTCCTATGCTTTGGAATGCTGTCTCTGCTGGGATAGATTAACAGATTTTGAATCTACTCTGATTCAATGTTTCCTCAAGTAATCAAGATTTCAAATTAAGGCATCAGTAGTCAACCCTAGATTATTTTGTGTTCCCTGGAGAAAACTTTGGGGGTGGCGGGAGGAGGAATGGAGGCAGTATGAGCCACACTGGGTTTGCTCGTGGCCCACTCTAACAGTCATGGAAATCTTGGCAAAAGGCCTTTTGACATCCTATTTCCCTTTCCAAGTACATTAGTTTGATGTAACATGTACCTCTTCACAATCCGTTTCTACCTCACAGTGGGGAAAAACCCCCCATGCATTTGAATCTTTGAAGACTCTTGTCTCTGATGCATTTTTAGCCAATAGTATGACACCTCATTTTTATGAGACAGATGCATTCCTAATGTATAGATATTCTGATGTTTTAAATCCTTTAACAGTGCATTCGTAGAGCACCTGACAATGATTTTTAGGAGTTATAAAATAAGTTATAACAAATGTCACAAGCATAAAAAAATCAGGTCCAGAGTCAAGCACTGAGTATCACTCTCTTTGGTACATATACTCCTAACCCTAGCTATTCAAGTAATGGTTTCACCAGTACATTACAGTAAGGTGATAAGCAAGGGAGGAATCAAAGGGATCAATGGCCCATATTATGTAAGCATTTTTTCCTATCTCTCACATATTAAAATCCTGAGAGAATCCTGAGTACCATTTACTTAGGAGCAGCTGGTGGTTCACTGAGGAAAAAACAAATATAGTGGAAAATCAGAAACAATAGCCCAGATTAACCATTTAAGAAATGGAAATAAAAATTAAGTTGAAAAAAAGGAGTGTAACTCCTCAGATCCTCATGCATTAATCCAATGACAGAAAATCCATAACGAGACAAAAAGATTAAAATTACATTAGAGGGAGGAACAGATACTTGGTTGAACTGACATACATTGTTAAGACAGAAAACAGAGTTATAAATTACACATAAAACAAAGTAGAGCAGTTATTAAAATGAAGAATGTATACTAGTAACTTGAGTTTCCATTGTTGGGTTTTTGGTGCTCCATCCCAACCATTTTCAAACTGCCAATATTGAAAGAACAAATGCCAAGTATTATTGTACATACTGAATTGGCAAAAACATTTTGAGGAAGGGGGAAGCCTTTTTTGGAACAAATCCAGTGTAGGAGATCCAAAGGCAACACAGGAAGAGGGAACGTTGTATGACTTCTCAGCCAATCAATTTTGAAACAAAATATGGTCTGATGTTAGGCAGACAATTTCCGTTTTGCAAAGATCTGATTGAGGAGATCAATAGTCTCTCTAATTAAGGCCTCAAAAATCCCATCTGCTAGCTGCATCTTCACATACAGCTCATCTTCATCATAGTTCACCCACTGAGCCTCTTCTTCATGCAATTCTTGAATCTTAGAATTAGAAAGGGGAGGGAGAAAAGTCACCACTATTAATATACTACTCTGTAAACATATATAATAAAAATTATTATTGTAAATCCATCTAATCATCATTATATAAAAGTCACAGATTTTCAACGACTCACAGGAAAGAAAACAAATAATTTCTAGATATATTACAATTAAAACAAAAATTAAAAATAGGATGATATCACCACTTATGAAGTCGCTAAGAGTCAACACTAACTTTCAATCATTCAATCATTCAATCAATCAATCAATCAATCAATATCACTTATCATTAACTCTGGCCATTCCAGTAAGCCAGGCTTTGGTATGACTCAAATTCCACTGAAATTACTCATGTTACTTCTGAAGTGTTAGTAACTTCAAGCCTGTTCATGCTTTGCAACAATGCCAGCATTATTAAATGGTTCCAAATCCATTAAGGTTATGGCAGCAATTATTTTCTTCTTCCTCTCAACTCATTAATTTTTCTTTCATATATTTATTTTGCAATTTGATTTTCATTCTCAATGTACATTTACTCCAGATCACTCATTTTTGTTTTCAGTCTACATTTTCTGAACAGCTATACCTTCTTAACCTTATATCTTGATTTATCATGCATACTTAAATACCCAATTCCTAAGAAATTAAACATACCTTTGCTTTTTTAATTTAGTCAACTCTTATTTTCACTTTACAAAGTGGTTAGAAGTACACTTTCCCATTAATATTTATTCTTTACAATAGACCAAATACCTTTCTACCAGCAATTGCATATTCTGAACTTCTCCATCAATTTTCCCATCTGTAATAAACATTTCCCAACACGCATGCCTCATCTTTTTGCTCCATTTCTTTTGCCATTTATAAATAATTTGCAATCATTCACTCAATTTTTGTGTTATAAACAACAATCATATTTCTTATTGTTTCTTCTGAAAATCAATTTGGGTTTTCAATCAACAAGAAGGCACCATTTTTTCCAGAGGTATGCATATTCTTAGGTTATCAAACAACGTATCTCTTATGTCACAAACATATTTCTGTATCTATAAATTCATTGAACAATCAAACAACCTACCTACCGTACAGTGAGTTGACTCTGATTGAAGTGGCCTATATACACTTCTAAATAACAATAATAATAAAAATCCTTATTCTGCTTAAAAATCTAAATTTGGAAATGCCTAATTTTAGTTAAGATTTATTTATTTGATTTTTATTTATTTATTCGATTTTTATGCCACCCTTCTCCTTAGACTCAGGGCGGCTTACAACATCTTAGCAATTAGCACTTTTTGACAGAGCCAACATAATGCCCCCACAATCCGGGTCCTCATTTTACCCACCTTGGAAGGATGGAAGGTTGAGTCAACCTTGAGCCGTTGATGAGATTTGAACCGCTGACCTACAGATCTACAGTCAGCTTTAGTGGCCTGCAGTACAGCACTCTACCTGCTGCGCCACCCTGGCTCATTTATCCATAGTTTATAAGGATGAGTACACACAAGGAAAATATGGTTCTTCAAAGGCACAGAAAAAGACAATTTTCATTTGCCTGTCTACAATCTTTCTGCTTAGGAGGGCTGAAAACCCATTTTTTCAAACCATGCAGGTTGCAGGTTGTCAGTTATTTATGCCTGACTACAATACATAATTGAAAAAACAATTACTAACCAATATGTGATCCACTCTATCCTTTTTTTTCCGTCCAAATTTCATCATTTTCTGCCAATCTGTTTTATTATTTGATTCTTTTGTCAAATTTAAGAGCTTTAAAACTTCAGCTGTTATAAAGACCTTTAAAGGAAAAATAAAAAATAATGAATGCTAATTAAATACATTTTCTCTAGTTGCAACGTCAATTCTACAAGCAGCTTTCAGGGAGAAGATTTCTGCTGAGGTCGTAGACATGGCATATATGCAAAAGCAACATGAGAAAATATTATTTTACTGAAAGAGTAGTAGATCCTTGGAACAAACTTCCAGCAGACGTGGTTGGTAAATCCACAGTAACTGAATTTAAACATGCCTGGGATAAACATATATCCATCCTAAGATAAAATACAGGAAATAGTATAAGGGCAGACTAGATGGATCATGAGGTCTTTTTCTGCCTTCAGTCTTCTATGTTTCTATGCAACAGAAAACACATTATATTGTTAGGTAAACCTCTGACCATGACCAAATTGGGTTTTGATGGGAAAAAAAATCACATTTTTTGGTGGCTGATTTCCCCTTCTGCGGCATTTTTTTTGTAAGTGCCAAATTTCCAAAATTGGGTTCAGGTCATGACCAAATGGTTTGCAACAAAAATTATGGTGGTTCTACTCTATAGTAAAGCAACTTGGTAGATAATTCTAGAAATATCCATGAAGTTCATTATGAATTATGACACTGATTCAACTGTTGTACATTCCAATATATAGATAAATGCAGCATCAGGCATTTCTTTTGGAACTATCCCCACCCCTTGACTCATTAATCCAGGTATAGCTACTATTAGTTGCTGAAGTGGAAGGATTTTAATTCTTTATATGCTAGTTATAATTCATTATATTTTAAATATATATATATTGCATGTTAGATGTAAGCCATCTTGTATGGGTTTGTAACTGGAACAGTGTTAAATATTGACAATTAAATTGATAATTAAATAATATTATTTTAGTTTTAAGAAATAGAAGCAGGCATCCATACCCTGTTTCAAACTAATATTTAAGAGAAAATAATACAGTAAGAAGAAACTATAGTGGGAAATGAGAGATAGTATCATATGCACACTCATCTTGGGCTATGACTGATGATGTAATATATTTTTTTCAAATAAAAATATTTTTTCCCAAATTAAAAAAAAATCAAATAAAAATATTTTTTCCCAAATTAAAAAAAATCAAATAAAAATATATTTTTTTCCAGATAAAAATGCATGATAAAACTCCACTAGACTAAATATTCTACCTTAAGTTCTCGGTCAGTGGTTCTCAGCATGGATTGGGGACTCCTGGGAGTGCTCAACACCCTTTCAGAGAGTCCATGAAGACAAATAAAGCTTTTAAAACCTCTTTGTTTTAAACCTTAATATTCACAAATATAACCCATGTAAACCAAAGCTCTTTGGGACCCTCAATCATTTTAAAGAATATAACTAGGTCCTAAGACCAAAACATCTGAGAACTGCTATCTAGATGAAATGCATTTTATTTCTATACATATATTTAAAGTTCAAGCAATTAATCTTATTCCTACTTTTATTTCTTCAAGATCACTTGGATCTTTAACTCGTCGAAAATAACCAGAAATTTTTCTGCTGGGTTTCATCCATAACGGCTGGTTCAAATTTGGATCTTCTGCAAAGATTTCTTCAAAAATCTCTCTTGTTAAATCAAACACAAGCTTGATAAAAATAAAAGAAACATTGTATCACCATGGTATATTATAATACTCTATCATTTTTCAAAGAACTAAATGAAAATATTAATGAAAGTATTTTGGCTGAACATTAGCTATGCAGCAAGTGGAATATAATTTTGTTTTCTATTACATTCTGGTGCCAAAATTTACTATTTTTAGCACTTTTGAAAAATGCCTCTATTTACACTTCATTGTATCTGTCTTTCACAAACACACCATACCTTGTTTTATATTGCATTCTACCACTGAGTCCAAATATAGCACTCCAGAATCCAAAATAACAGTCCCTTTTTTAAAACAGACTGGGGACTCCGTTGGTACATTTCCTCTATTTTTATACACTTCACAATAATCTGAGATAATTGCTATACCTGTTTGTAGCTTCGTTTACTAACAATTTCAATGTCATCATCTTGGGGGAATTCATTCATGTTGCTGAGGGTCTGAAGATCATGTCCCAACTCTTTGCATTTCCATAGTTTCTCAACTGCTTCATGCACCAACTCCTCTACTTCTTCTGCAACGTATGGTGCAGCCAAAGGTTCTTCACATGGCTTTGCGGATACTTTTGGCAATTCTATCTCAGGTAATACTGCTGATTCTTCAGCTTGGTTTTCAGGGAGCTTATGTGAACTCAAGCCAAAATCCTCATCAAACCAGTCTTGGTCGTCTCCTAACTCGTTCAGAATTTCCCGGCTAAGTTCCAGTTCTGCCAACCTCTTGGCAAGTTCTTCCTGTCCACTGGCACCAAATACAGGGCTTTCCTAAATAATAAGAAAGTGATTATTACATAGAACCTTAAGTATTCCCTGCATTATGCTCCTGGTTTTGATAAATATTATCCATTAATGCTTTAATGATATACAGTGGTCCCTCGACTTGCGCGTTCTCGATTAGCGCGAAACGCTGCAACGCGGTTTTTCAAAAAATATTATTTAAAAAAATAAAATATTAAAAAATAATTTTTTTTTTATTCTGTTCCCTGAATGGAGACCGCCGGCCGCTCAATCGGGCCGGCAGGGAACAGAATGGAGCGTTCCGCGGCGGGGCTGGTAGGAGGGGAGCCGAGGATGGAGCCGAGCCCAGCCCCGTGACATTCGCTTTCCTGCCACCCGCAGCCGAGTGATCCTGGGCGCTGCCAGCCAGGCCATGCTGGCGGCAGCGGAACAATCGCTGGCTGTCAACTTTTCTTTTTAAAACTGGGCAGGAGCTGACTTGCCTCCCCAGTGCTAAAAAGAAAAGTTGACAGCCAGCGCTGCGGCTGACGGAATGCTGAGCCTCCCGTTCTCCCCCACCTTGCCCCTTCCGGTTTCGGCGTTCGGCAACGGAGTCCGGCGCTGGGGCCATGCGGGGCCGCTCATCCAGGGTGGCGTGGACTGGCAAGCGGCAAGCGGCAAGTGATCTGGCGGGAAGACCAAGGGAAGGTTCCTTCAGCCGCCCAACACCTGATCCGCTCCGCAGCGCGGCAGCAGCGAGGAGCCGAAGATGGGGTTTCCCCTTTGCCTTTACCCCATCTTCGGCTCCTCGCTGCTTCCGCGCTGCGGAGCAGATCAGCTGTTGGGCGGCTGAAGGAATCTTCCCTTGGTCTTTCCCGCCGCGCACACGCAAACTCCACCATCTGCGCATGTGCGGCCATGAAAAAAAATGGCGCACATGCGCAGATGGTGGTTTTACTTCCGCATCCAGTATAACGCGGAAATCGGTTAGCGCGGGAGGTCTTGGAACGTAACCCCCGCGCTAACCGAGAGATCACTGTATAGTCATATTTTCAGTTGTTAGACTTTTTTCCCCCCCTAGGGGGCAAGAAAGTGGGATACAGAGAAAGTCTAATGGCTTATACTAAGGGACCCATGGAAGTATATCCTTGGTAGGTGATCATATAGAGCAAGTCACATGTGGAGGCCCCAGTTAATTAAAGGGAAATGGTACAACAGCAGTAACTCATGGACTGCATCCCTAACAGAGAAACAATATTCAAGAATACAATTCTATACCGAAAAAACTAAAACACTTAACATGGCAAAATGTATTGACTAGGATTACACCTACCCATATTAAATTCCTTACTATCTTTCTTCATTGTATTCTTGTGAGGATATAACTAGACAGAAATATACCATGTTTTCCCCAAAATAAGACCTTGTCTTATATTTTTTGAACCCCAAAATAAGCTCTAGGCCTTATTTTTGGGGAGGTCTTATTATTTTGGGGTGCGTGGAGTAAGATGGGGCTTCTCTTGCCGGCTTACCTGATTTCCTTAATCTTAACCAGAGAAAATGGTATTTTCAGAGGAGGGCTTATTTTAGGAGAGGGCTTATTTTCAGGGGAGATCCTAATTTTTAGGAAACATGATAGGTACACTGATTTTCCTCTTTCAAGAAAGGCAGGATATAAAGACAAATAAATAATTGCAGTTCTTGTTCATCTAGTTTTCAGTTTCATAGGTAAACAAACAAAAAAGGAATATGAGTAAACCAAATATTCTAACCAAACCAACTATAAAATAGCCCATGAAATCTTTTTATTTTATTTTATCAAAGATTCTCTTCTTCACCTTTTAATAAATCATTTCTGAAACACTAGCTTTAAAAGCAGTTTGTGGCATTTATAATTTGTTATGAGTTCAAACTGAGTTCAATTTATTGTCATCAGCTTCTTTTACAAAAAAAATATAACTGCCCAAACAAAATGGAATTGATATTTTATACATTGAGATGCTTTGTCATCTCCCATAATGTCTATTGATGGGGTTCTGATACCCCAGAGAGGAGATACTTGCAATATTAGGATCCTTATACTCATGCGTACTGTTTTATAGGCAGGTGGAGCCCCTAACTCAAAGGACTTTTGACCAGATTTTGTAGTTTTTTATCACCACATTACTAAAAATATGTTGAGACTTTGGAAAAAGTGCAAAGAAGAGCAACTAAGCCGATTAAAGGTCTGGAGAAAAAAAGTATGAAAAACAGCTGCAGGAATTGGATATGGGCAGTGTAGGGAAAAGAAGGACTAGGGGTGACATGTTAGCAGTATTCCAGTATTTGAAGGGCTATCACAAAGAAAAGGGGTCAACTTATTTTCCAAAGCACCTGAAGGATAGAAAAGAAACAATGGATGGAAACTAATCAAGGAGAGAAGCAACCTGGGATTATGTATACACTTCCTAACAATGAGGACAATTAATGGAAGTTTTTCAGACAAGACTGGACAACCATCTATCTGAAATGGCATAGGGTCTACTGCTGGAGCAGGAGTTTGGACTAGAAGTCTTCCCTTCCAGCTCTATTCTAATTGATTTATTGACTGATAGTAGCCTTACCTAAAAGCAGGAGAATCTTGTGACATTGACTTATGCACTCATCACAACTTAGCTAGATGACAGTCAGGAACTCTATAGCAGAGGTCCCCAACCTTTTTTGCACCAGGGACCGGCTTTAAGCTAGACCAGTTTTCCATGGCCCGGGGGGGGGGGGGGGGGGGGCTTTGGTCATATGGGGGTGGGGTTCATTTCCTTCATTTCCTCTTTCTCTCATTCCCTCTTTCTATCCTTTCTATCTCTCACTCTTTCCTTCTCTCCCTCCCTTTCTCTCTCTTTCCTTTCTCTCATTCACTCTTTCTCTCTATCCTTTCTATCTCTCACTTCCTTCTTTCTCTCCCTCCCTTTCTCTCTCTTTCCTTTCTCTCATTCACTCTTTGTCTCCTGGGGCTGCCTGCGCCTGCCCTGCACCCCCCACCGCGGAGGGAAAGCATTTGGTATCGGCGCCGCCAACCCCCCCTCCACGAGCAGCAAAAGCCTAAGCGGCAGGGTGCGCCCTTTGCATTTCGGCATTGGCGCTCTCCCCTCCACGAGCAGCAAAAGCCTCAGTGATGGAGCCGAAAGGCAAACGACGCGATCCGTTAATCCTCCCCGCCCCCCCCGGCAGCCAAACCTCGCTGAGGCTTTCGGCATCGGCGCCCACCCCTCCAGAAGCAACAAAAGCCTAAGCGGCAGGGCACGCCGTTTGCCTTTTGGCATCGGCGCCCCCCCCTCCACGGGCAGCAAGAGGCTAGGCCGCTTGCCTTTTGGAAGCCTGTGGTCGCCCCCCCCCCCCCACGGACGCTTAGAGGCCTAGCGCCGGCTGCGCCACTAGGCCTGTTAACTTTCCACGGCCACCGGTCGTGACCCCCAACCCCAGTGCCCCACCCCACGGACGATTAGAGGAGAGGCCCGGCAGCGAGCTGCACTGCCAGGCCCAGCCCCCCCCCCCTCCCGGACGATTTTTGTACCTTACTCGCCGGCTGCTAAACAACGTTTGGCTGCCGGGGGGCGGGGAGGAGAAAATCTGGGATTTAAGGGGCAGGGAAGAAAGCGGGCCTGCAATTGGCCCCTTTGTTTCCTGCCTTTCCTTAAGGAACTGTTGCTGCCCTATGTTTGTAGAGCAGCAACACTTCTCATTTCAAATTCCAGCGTGGAGGTCGGTCCTCCGCGCTGAATTTGAAATTTCCCGGGCTGAGAGGTAAAAACTTCTGCACCATATGGCGCAGGGCCGCGGAGCTAGCTGTCAGCGGTGCCGCGGACTGGCTGAAAAACCCCAATGGCCCGGTCCTGGTCCGCGGACCGGCGGTTGGGGACCTCTGTTCTATAGGATACTATCACCAAAGACCACTGAAAAGTTATAGGTCATGGTTGGCTTACTCTCATCATATGGCTTAGCACTGAGGTCTTCAGGACTGTATTTTTCAACAGTAATTGACCCTTCAATGCATACTGTATATCCTGAAAGAAATGCTTGGTTCAAATTTCAATGAAGTTAGGGGATACGAGATTCACAGGTGGTTTTTGATACTGGAACTGCACTTTGGAATGGCTTTTCTTTCAATACCAAACTTGTTTCTACATTATAAACTTTCCAAAGAATTTTGAAAATAAATGTGTGGGGTTTTAATTTTGAGAATTTATAGAAACTGAGATGATGGTATTGGATGTTTCAGCCATTGTTATTGTATCTACTACACCATTGTTTTGTGATGTATTTCTAGTGAAATGTTGGTTTAATTTTACTTTATTTTACTGTAGTACTGCTGTAATTTTAGTTATACTATTGTTATATTCTTGATCCTTGGAGAGTTTGATTTGAATGGTGCCATTATATAAACATGATAAAAACAAAGGTGATTAAAAACAAACAAAAATGTGAAACACAAACATTTGTTGTTAAGACACAGCTTATTAATAAGCCACAGCCTATCAAATTCCAAAACTGAAGCATTATTCTAGTCTTACTTATCTTAATTATGAACGATACTTACTGGTCTGAGACACAAATCTGGGGAGGATACTTCTTCTCCATCATCCAATTCTGATACAACTAAAAACCTCTGCTGTTCATTAGTTGCTAAGTTCTTTTCTTGGACAGCACCAAGTCCTTGATTGCTAAAATTGATCTTCTCATTCCTTCCCTTTTTGATTTGCTGAAATTGACTGACTGTGTCTTTCACAAAACCTTGCAGGAGACTGTCAGCCAAGAAACCAACTCTTTCTAGAGGATCTTCCTTTTCTTGGGATGGGACTTTAAGTTGGGCTTCCAGTTGGCTTCTTTCTTTTGTCAACAAATCTAGAAGTGGCGTTGCAGATATCTCCAGATTACTGGGAGAAAATCTGTTTTCTGTTTGCTCTTGCCAAACACACTGCTGCTTCCATTTTTCAGGAAAGCTACTGTCCAAAATCCCTCCTACTTCAATAGCAGAGTCTTCTTTGTGGTTATTTAAAATGGCGGGAGGTAACATACCATTATCATTTTGGGAAGATTTGGTAGAGTCAAAGTCACCGGTTTCTTGATCCAGCTTGTCAACACTACTAATAATTGCCAAACAGCCACTTGGTTTATTGAATTTTACATAATCTCCAGCTTCAGTTGAACCTTTTGAGGCAGATGATTCTCTTGGAGATTTCTCATTTGAATTTCTTTTATTATTTTCTTTTTCAAGACTGTCTAAGCATTCCTGATTGGTTTTGTGTTGATTATCAAGTTCACATGTAAAGAAAGAATTTTCATTTGAATCTACCTCATTAATTTCTGAAAAAAGAGAGATTTTTTGTGGAGGTGCAAAAATACCATGTTTTTCTTTACAATCGAAATACTGAATACCATTATAAGAGCCATTATTAGTTCCTTCAGGTTCATCCAACTCTACACCAGCCCAAAAACCTTTGTCAAAATTTGTCTGGCCTTTAAATTTCAGTGTTCCAGGCTGGACATTACACACAAGAACTCGGTCACCAATGCTGAAACCTAGCAAAATATCTTCTTGTTTTTCTGATGATGGCTTGAAACTGGAAGGCCGAGATGAACCATCATCATCAAATGGTTCTTTCTCCACATCGCCACATTCTTTATTTTTCACAAATTCTGTTGGTGACTGGAGTTCTAACAATCTTTCTGACTGAATGCTATCAGCTCCAGACAAAGATTTTTCACTGAGACATTCACTTATTTCATCATCACTTCCAAAAACAGGGGATTCACTCCTAGAATGTTTTGTGTACAAAGAGTTTCCTCCCTGTGTTCCTGCATCTTGTCTGAAAGATAATGTAGGCTCTTCAAGAATATCGTTTTGAAATTCAGTAAGAAATATCCCATTTTTTAATATATCTGCTCCAAAGGAAGACTCTTCAAAATCACTAGAATATGATTGCTCTTCGGAAATCGGAATCTGTTCTTTAATCAGGGAATCACCTTTCAGTATATCTTTCCCTAGCTCATCAGAGGGTTTGACTGATGTAATATTTTCATCATCATTGAACCTTTCACTTGGCATCTGCTTGATTTCCTGCACACTTTTGCGTTCCAAGACAGACTGGTCCTCTTCTGACAGCTCAGCCTCTGGAGGGACATCTGTCTTTAAAGGAACTGAATTGTTTTGATTTAAATCAAAAACTGAGGCAGCAGATATTTCATAAGCTGGGGAAGTTATTTTAAGCTCTAATTCCTTTGATTCTGCTGTCTCTTGCACTATAAATCTGGTAGCGGGGGAGTCATAACTCACTGCATCTTCAGACTTATTCAGTGATGTGAGAGATATTTTGTTGGTGTTTCCTAAGGCTTCAAGAATAGCTGTTGAGATAATACTATCCAAATAGTCATATTCTTCCTTAGATTTTCTAAGGGTTTTGAGGACTGTGGATGCTGTATGAGACTGCTCCTCTGCTGTATGAGATTGCTTCTCTGCCTGAATCTCTGCTTGTGTGAATTTCATGGCGTGTACAGACACAGATTGTTCAGAATGTGGCACAACATCTTAAGAGAATAAAACAAAATCAAACACACATACTTAAAACAAATCCGGGTGTTATAGGAAAACCCTGAAATTCTTACTAGAGACTATTAACCTGTACCATCAAATAGCATAAATATTCCAATGTTTACATACCAGCGGCTAAAGTATAACTTAAGCACAATATCCCAATCAAACTTATAACCAATAAAACCTAATACGTGCTTTGATTCCACTATGCATAGGAACTAACAGACCCCAAAATATAGCCAAATATTTTAAAATTGTATACATGTTCCCTTTAAATTTTTCAGACAATAAACAAGGCAATTGTTCTGAGATATTTGCTCTTTCCTTTCCTGTCTGATAACTTAAATAAACTTAAAGGTTTATTAAAATAATTGTATAATGAAGAAGTGTGAGCAGAGAGACACGTAGTGAACACAAGTAAATTATCTAAGGGTTACTTTGAATCTCAATCCCTATCTTGTTTCTTTCTAAAAAGCTATCAACTCCAGTTCAGACATACATACGGTAAACTCAACAGAGTAACAGAAGAGATCTTTACTACTTTAGCCACTCTAAACCAAAAGTGCCTGGTAGGAAGAACTAGCATTCTTTGAACTTTTTTTGAAGTAGCATTATAAATAAAATTGCTAGAAAATATGCATAATAGCTTATAGAAAATAAAATACATTTTTAGAATTTATACTGAATATGAAACAATTCAATAGATTCTTATTTATTGCAATACTATGAGAAAAAGTTCTCATTCTTTAAAAAAAGTGTTCATTAAAAATAACAATAAAATATATTAAATTCACTTGCTTGTGTTTTTAATATATATATCCAACAGAGGGAAAAAACATATAGCCCCTCCCTGGTACAAAGCTGAAGGGATCAGATCCTGTGGCCTAGAGGTTAATTCTCTGCCTTCCAAGGCAGAAGCCCCAGGATCAAATCCCAATAAGGGTATGGCTAACTGATGAGGCCAGAACAAGGCTGAAATAGCGCTATCCTAGTCTCCCTTAATTTTAAAAATTCAGCAAAAACATGTGATACATACAGAATATAGTTTGTTGGCTATGAATAAATTAACTGCCTTGAAATGGCCCTGGGTTGGGCCTAGAGGCAAAAAGGAGCTGTGATGTTCCTTCAATATACCAGGGTGATCCAACAGAGAAAAAAACATATAGCCCCTCCCTGGTACAAAGCTGAAGGGATCAAATCCTGTGGCCTAGAGGTTAATTCTCCAATGCACTTGCAAGGAGAGTCCAGGATGGGTTATTCTCAGCCTGATTGGCTAGGACTGAGTTCAATTTAAATATTTAAATTTTAGATAGATAGTCAGGCACCGCCCCCCCCTTAGCCCTCCAGTCTAAAAAAACTCAGTCGCAGTAATGGGACTTTGAGTTCTTTCTCTGTCACACTTGCCTATTAGCATGTGATTTTTAGTAAATTCTGTGTTTTTTAGTAAAGTACCTTAGAATGCTTTTTTCTCTAATGTTATCTTCTTGTGTCCTTTTCTCTTTCAGGCATCGTGGGGCGGCTTCACGTTGGGCAGCGTGGGGTTATCACCCTCCGTGGGTTTAACCTCCTTCGAGCTGCAGCTCCCCTAGTTGGTGGTACACACCACGAAAACTATTTTATGGACCTGAGGGGAGCGCCCAGGTTGCTAACCTCCGCGGTAGCGCCCGGAGGAAGGCGGTCGGCTGACGCCATGGGGGGCCTGCCCCCCAGGGCGGATATGCCGCAAGAAGAACCAAGAAGCCTCAAGCAGCCCCGAAGAGCCGCGTCTCTCGACGCCCCCCCCCCGAAAAGGTACCGGCGGCAGATCGAGGCATTGCGGACAATGGAAGCCGCCATGTTGGGGGGGGCAGCAGGGCGGGAACGGAGGAGGAGTTCCCGCCCGTTTTCACTCCGGCGGCCATTTTTTTGGGTCCAATGAGCTGGCAGTTTCGGCAGGAGTTTCCCGCCCATAATGGGGAGGCCAAGTCGGCTTTTGGACCGGGGCCAGAACCACCGAGCCAATGAGTGGCCAGGTTACCAGGGCAACGGCAGCCCACGCCCCCTTACGGCCCAATCAGACCGGTGGACAGATCGGCTCTGCCTATTACAGAGCCCTACACAGGTCCCAAGCTGCTCGGGTGACACGCAGGCGCACTAGGAGTTGAGACTCAAACGGTTTCTTATTCCTCGCCTTGCCGATTCCGAGAAGGCTCAATTAATTACTCTTGGCAGTTCCGGATCATTATTGCATTAACCGTGAGTGCACAGAGAGGGACAATTATGTCAGAGACTCCAGCTCACGTGGGGGAGGAGGCCACTGCCAGCGCTAGGCCCAATACCCCCAAGGAAAAGGGCCACAAGCCTAAGGCCTCACAGGGCACCTCTCTCAGAGAGGCTGAAAAAAGAATAAAAGCCCTTGAAAGGCAGTTAGAGGCATCACAGAAGCAGGCCTCTTTGTCAAGCAAGACCTTTGGCCCTACACCTCCACCAGCCTCCCCCATACCAGGGGTAGCAGGCTCGGCATCTGAAAAGGACTGGTCACCTGACCACCCTACACAGCCTACTCCTGAGATGCTCAACTGGGGGCGACAACAAAATATTTGGACTGGCATTCCCCAGCCTCAGTCTTATATGCCTCACCAACACGGCCCACCGCAATCTACCTTCACGCCAACGGCGGCAGGCCTGCGCAACGCCCAAGACACATGGCAGAACATACCTCAGGCTCTGCAGGATTTGATTACCAACGTGTTTTCCCAGGGTGTTGAGACTGGAGCTCACCAGCAGCAGACCACAGTGGGTCAACCCTCAGTGAGAACCAGAGATCCTTGGACTGCCCCGGAGTCATACTCATTATCCGGATCTATGGAGGAGGAGGACGCGTTCGAAAGAGGTTACAGTGATCAAGAGGATGAACTGTCGGGGGATGAACAACCCCCAGAACAGCCTACCCCTGCAGGCCTGTTTAAGCCATCCCTGTTCAGGGTCTTACTTAACAAGGCCAAACTTACCATCGAACAGGCAGGGGAGGCGGGGCAATCGGATCCCGCAGTTCCGGCCCAGGCGACCGGCGGTCTTTTTATCTTGCCCAAGCAAGAAACAGTGAACATTCCTTCCTCCCATCTATTTTTGGAAACTATACAGCGTCCTTGGGAGTACCCGGCGGCAGCACAGGGCCCCTCCAACCTGGACCGCAAATTTTACTCCTTTGACCAACCGATGGAAGATTTGTCACCGGCCTGGTATCCAATGCCCTCGTTCCCTCGGAGTCTCAGGAGGGGCTAAGGGCAGAGGATAAGAGGGCCGAGAACATTGTTCGTAAGACTCACCAGATGGCGGCCTGGGCCATACGGGCCTCCTCTGCGGCCTCGTTCTTTAATAGGGCAACCCTCCTCTGGATTAAAGAACTTCAATCGAGAGTAGATCCTGCAGATGGACGCCTTCGCCAGGATCTCAACAAGGTCCTGGCAGCCACCGAATTCTCGGCAGACGCCACAGCCAACGCGGCCAAGTTTGCGGCCAGAGCCATGGCCTCGTCGGTTTCTTCCCGCCGGCTCATATGGCTACGCAGCTGGCAGGCGGACGTTAGGTCTAAATGGAGCCTGGCTTCAGCCCCCTTTAAGGGGAACAAGCTCTTTGGGGAGGTCCTCGATGACGTCTTAGTCGAGGACAAGGACAAGAAGAAGGTCATGCCCAAGTCCAGGAGACCGGACAGACGATTCACTCCCTATCAGAGGCGCCAGCCCTTTCGTTCAGAGCCCTCCTCGAGTACTACCCAGACATCGAGGCCTTACTTCCAGGGCTCCTTCAACCAAGGGTCCTTTCGTTCGGATAGGTCAGCTCCACAGGACCGCAACAGGTCCTACCAAGGACGCCGCCCATTCAGAGGGTCCGGCCGGGGCTTCAAGAAAAACAAATGACTTATCAAGCCCTATCCCATTGGGGGGCAAACTAGCCCACTTCGCGGAGGCCTGGACCACCACGTCATCAGACGCCTGGGCGGCGACCACGGTAGCTCAAGGCCTAAAGATAGAGTTTCTGTATCCTCCTCCTCAACGATTCATTCCCTGTCGCATCCCTTCGGACACTCAAAAGAGATACCTCCTCTATCAAGAGGTCTCTCATCTCTTGGAGATAGGGGCCATAGAAGAGGTCCCCCTGGGAGAACGGGGCAAGGGGTTTTACTCCCTCGTTTTCCTTGTCCCCAAAACCTCCGGAGGGGTCAGACTGATCCTGAACTTGCGTCAGCTGAACCTATATGTGAAATACAGACGGTTCAAGATGCACTCTCTGAGGACTATTCTTGCATCAATAAGACAAAGAGACTTCCTAACGTCGATAGACCTCAGGGAAGCTTACCTACACGTCCCCATCTGCCCCTCACACAGGCAATTCCTTCGATTCAGCCTGGGCGGGACCCACTTTCAATACAGATCAATGCCCTTTGGTCTTTCCTCGGCTCCGAGAACGTTCACGAAACTCTTAGACGTTCTCACTTCCTCTCTAAGACAACAATCGGTACGCCTCATGGCGTACCTAGACGACGTAATTATACTAGAAAAGACAAGAGAACAGGCGTACCGCGACTTGAACCTGACCATCCACACGCTCGAACGTCATGGGTTCACGGTGAACTGGGACAAGAGCCATGTAACACCCACCACCAGGTTGGCTCATTTGGGGACTACAATAGATACCACCCGGGGTATGGTCTTTCTTTCCCCGGAAAGGCGAGCTTCCATCAGGAGACTATTACGGGAGCTGGACAGTCAGAGGTCCCCAAGACTTTCATTCCTATCAAAGATCTTGGGGACTCTGGTATCCTGCATCGACGTCATACCGTGGGCAAGGCACCACCTGAGGCCTCTGCAGTGGTTCTTGCTCCCCTTCCAACGGACGAAATCAAGCCACCTACACAGGAGGGTGCAGCTTCACGGCAGGGTTCGCAAATCTCTCCGCTGGTGGAACTCCACGGCCCTCGACAAGGGCTCCTCCTATCTGCCAACAGACCACCTTACAGTGACGACAGATGCCAGCTTAATCGGTTGGGGAGCCCATCTTACATCCCAGATGACCCAGGGCCTATGGAACTATCAGGACTTGAAGGAGTGCAACATCAACTTCTTGGAGCTAAAGGCGGTCTCACTGGCCCTCCGGAACTTCGCCCCCTGGGTAAGGGGTCGTCACGTCCTCGTCCTTACGGACAATGTTGCGACCTGAGCCCATATAAACAGGCAGGGGGGAACGCGCTCACGTCGACTAATGGCGGAGTCGGAGTCCCTATTTCGGTGGGCGGAGGCCAATCTAGCCTCACTCTCAGCAGAACATATCTCGGGAATAGACAATGTCTGCGCGGACTGGCTGAGTCGGGAGACTCTAGATCCCGGGGAGTGGCACCTGGAACCGACGATCTTCCAGGACATTATCAGGAGGTTCGGCGAGCCAGTTTTGGATCTGTTTGCAACCTGCCACAACACCCAACTCCCCCGCTTCTTCTCCCGGTTTCCTTCCCCCGGGGCGGAGGGAGTGAACGCACTTCGCCAACATTGGCCGGCAACCCTACTTTATGCCTTTCCGCCGACTCCCCTGATACCGAAGGTAATTCGGAAGCTGCTGGTGGAACGAGCGGAGATCCTCCTGCTGGCCCCGCATTGGCCGAGACGCATCTGGTTTGCCGATCTGGTGGAACTATCGATCTCAGCCCCATGGAGGATCCCGGACCAACGGATAATCCTCACCCAGGGAACAATGAGACACCCAGAGCCTCACTGGTGGCAACTGACCGTATGGCACTTGAGCGGGAACATCTAAAAACCCAGCTTGTGCCGGATGCGGTCATAGTCACCATGCAGGCAGCCCGCCGACCTTCTACCCGACGGGTCTACCAGGCGACGTGGGCGGCATTCAGCGAGTTCTGCCAGCAGAGACAGGTGGACCCGCAGGGAGCCTCTCCCCTGATGGTGCTGTCCTTCTTGCAAGCGGGCCTTGACAAGGGCCTCGCTCCAAACACACTTCGACGCCACGTAGCGGCTTTATCAACTATCCTGGTCAAGGATCACTACCGACCCCTCTCGAGACACCCCTGGATCGGGGATTTCCTGCGAGGAGCAACCAACTTGAAGCCATCTACGGTCCATAGATTCCCGTCCTGGGACCTGTCTTTGGTACTACATGCACTGACTAGTCCCCCATTTGAACCTTTAAGACAGATCTCCCTGAGACTCCTGACGATTAAAACTGCCTTCCTGGTGGCGGTCACATCAGCCAGGAGAGTCTCGGAGATTGCAGCATTGTCAACCAGACAAGACCTCTGTAGGTTCTATCCGGACAGGGTAGTACTGAGATTAGACCCGGCGTTCATCCCTAAGGTCAACTCCCCCTTTCATAGATCGCAGGACATTGTTGTACCAGACTTTTGCGCCCAGGGCAGCCACCCCTCTGAACTGAGGTGGCACAAACTGGACGTGAGACGGGCTCTGAAAATCTACATACGTAGGACTCAGGATTTCAGAGCTTCCGAGGGTTTATTAGTTTCTTTCTCCACCAGTTCGAGGGGAAAGAAGGTGTCCCCTCAGACGATCAGCCGTTGGTTGAGGGATTGTATTTCTGAGGCGTACACTGCTAAGAACGTTCCTGCCCCACAGGGAATCACAGGTCACTCTACCCGCAGTGCGGCCACGTCATCGGCCTGGAGGACTCAGGCATCACTAGAGGACATTTGCCGAGCTGCCACTTGGGCGGCTCCATCCACCTTTATAAGACACTACCGGATTGACGCATTTGCTTCCGCGGAAGCAGCATTTGGGAGGAGGGTGTTACAAGGGGTATGCTCCTTTTCAGCTCCCCTGGTCCGGCCATCTCCCTCCCTTTGACTGTAACTTGGGTATATCCCATCCTGGACTCTCCTTGCAAGTGCATTGGAGAAAGACCGTTGAACTTACCTGAACGGTCTTCTCGATGCACTGCAAGGAGAGTCCAGACCCACCCGGCTTCGGGACCAGGGTCACGGTTTGGTTAGAGTTTTTTATGAAGTTTGTGAGTTGTTTATAGTTCAATAAAACGTTATTTTGCATTACTGCTCCTTCGTACATGTTAGACTGGAGGGCTAAGGGGGGGGCGGTGCCTGACTATCTATCTAAAATTTAAATATTTAAATTGAACTCAGTCCCAGCCAATCAGGCTGAGAATAACCCATCCTGGACTCTCCTTGCAGTGCATCGAGAAGACCGTTCAGGTAAGTTCAACGGTCTTTCTCTGCCTTCCAAGGCAGAAGCCCCAGGATCAAATCCCAATAACGGTTTGGCTAGCTGATGAGGCCAGAACAAGGCCGAAATAGTGCTGTCCTAGTCTCCCTGAATTTTAAAAAAACCAGCAAAAACATGTCATACATACATGCATACATACATACATAAACATATTTTTAGTTGAAATTATTTTAACATTAGGTGTATGAAGATAACTTATGTAATTTTAATATTAAACAAATAACTTTCAAGATAGCATACCAATATCTTCGGCAATAGATTCCAAAGATCCTCTAGAACGTTCAGAATCAGTGAGTGATTTCCAGCTTTTGGATGTTTCAGACCTAAAATATTTTGAATAGATCACTCACACGTGTACTTACAGATATTTTAAACATTCTGAAAATATTGTACATTGTACCAAAATTAACAAAATAAACACATAAAACAAGGAGGAAATGTTTTTTTAAAATAATACATCCAATACGTAATCTGAATTAGGATTTGAGATCAGGTTCTAATCTCACTGCTTTAGAACACACAAGTCTATTCAGTAGCCACAAGGTTTCTAGGTTTTAGACATAGTTGCTTACCTATTACAAAGAATGTCAGCAGAAGGTCATAAATTTCCCACTTGTTAAACTTTTGCTTTTTGCTTTTAATTTCTAGGGGGTGGGATAATAGTTATATCCACCACACTAAAGGAAAGTATGACATTGTGAAATAGAGCTAAGAGGATTTTGTTTACAGTTCTTTCTCAGTCTGATTGGTTACCATATCAGAAAACTGATTAATTTTAAGTTCCGCAGCTGATTCCTGGGCAGTGAATAGCAAAATATCTGTCAATGAGAATGTAGTCCTGAGAAATCACATTGACCTGACACATTGCTAAAATTGGGTTTGGAAAGGAAAAACATATCCAACTTATGCAAGTTATTTGCAGCAACATAGGATTGATGGGCAAATAAGTAATCTTTGCATTATTTTATGTTATTATAAAATTATTGGGCTTCCATATCACCATAAGGTAACTCTGAGCTGTTACAGACTAAAAAACAAAACAAAAATACATCTACATTAAAACCCGAATAAATTAAAGCCACAAATTAAAATCAAGGACACCTGAAGAAGGTAGCAACGAAGCATCCAGTCAACGAAGCAGTGGAAGTGATGTGCCGGTGCCTGGAGGCTGTTGGGGCCTGGATGGGTGTCAACAAACTCAAACTCAACCCAGACAAGACGGAGTGGCTGTGGGTTTTGCCTCCCAAGGACAATTCTATCTGTCCGTCCATTACCCTGGGGGTGGGGGAATTATTGACCCCCTCAGAGAGGGTCTGCAACTTGGGTGTCCTCCTCGATCCACAGCTCACATTAGAAAGACACCTTTCAACTGTGGCGAGGGGGGCGTTTGCCCAGGTTCGCCTGGTGCGCCAGTTGCGGCCCTACTTGGACCGGGAGTCATTGCTCACAGTCACTCATGCCCTCATCACCTCGAGGCTCGACTACTGTAATGCTCTCTACATGGGGCTACCTTTGAAAAGTGTTCGGAAACTTCAGATCGTGCAGAATGCAGCTGCGAGAGCAATTATGGGCTTCTCCAAGTATGCCCATATCACTCCAACACTCTGCAGTCTGCATTGGCTGCCGATCAGTTTCCGGTCACAATTCAAAGTGTTGGTTATGACCTATAAAGCCCTTCATGGCACCGGACCAGAATATCTTCAGGACCGCCTCCTGCCGCATGAATCCCAGCGACCGGTTAGGTCCCACAGAGTTGGCCTTCTCCGGGCCCCGTCGACTAAACAATGTCGTCTGGCGGGACCCAGGGGAAGAGCCTTCTCTGTGGGGTCCCCGACCCTCTGGAACCAGCTCCCCCCTGAGATTAGGATTGCCCCCACCCTCCCTGCCTTTCGTAAACTCCTTAAGACCCACCTTTGCCGTTAGGCATGGGGGAACTAAAACACCTCCCCCTTGCCCATGTTGTTTTGTTGATTGATTGACTGTGTGCCTGTTTTTTTTATATATATATACTGTTTTTATGAAATTATTAAATTTAAATTGTAACTAGATGGGTGGGCATTGGATTTGGTATTATGTACTCTACTGTTTTTTATTATTGTTGTGAGCCGCCCCGAGTTTGCGGAGAGGGGCGGCATATAAATCCAATAAACCTAACCATAGCAACAGAATGGGTCACTCGATCAATCAAATCACTGCTTGGTGCTACATGCCAAAGGACAGGAGGGCTGGGGTTAACTTCACATCAGAGGAGCAAGATGTTCCAGAGGGCAGGAGCAACAGCAGAGAAGGCCATTCTCCTGGACCTCATCAGCCAAATATAACTGGGTTGATAGCACCCGCAGCATGCCATTACAAGTGGGACGGGCCAAACCCAATGGGGTTAGACAGTCCCTCAAATAACCTGGATCTGTGCCATGAAGAGTTTTAAAGGTGATCACCAACTTGAATTGAATTGTACCTGGAAACAGACCAGCTTGCGGAGCAGTGGTATTATAGGGGCCATTCGTGGGGGCCCCCAAACTGCCTGCACTGCTGCACTCTGAATGGCCTTCAAGAATAGCTTCATGTAGAGCGCATTACAATAGTCCAACCATGAGATGACTAGGAACTGACTGATAATAATCTATATTCTCATACAATTCTCATACAATAACACTTGGCATTACTCTCATAAATAAATTGGTGGCAGCCTCTGCAGTAGCCTGCAGTGGTACTGAAATGGTGACAGGAAATGGTAACATCATCATACAGATATTGCTTTTATGTAGTTGCATGCTAGTGTCTAACATAAGTCAAGATTTTTCTTTTTTAGCATGAGTTTTGGGCATGACTTCATGATTTTGAATACTACAGTCTAGGGAAGTTGGCGAACCTTTTTTCCTTGGGTGCCAAAAGAGTGTGTACACATGCTATTGCACATGCGCAAGTGCCCACACCCATTATTCAATGCCTGGGGAGGGCGAAAATAGCTTTCCCTGCCCACCAGAGGCCCTCTGGAGGCCAGAAATAGCCTGTTTCTCAACTTCTGGTGGGCTCAGTAGGTTCGTGTTTCACCCTCCCCAGGCTCCAAAAGCTTCCCTGGAGGGTAAAAACATCCCCCATCCCCCTGGAGGTTCTCTGGAAGCCAAAGAACCCCTCCGAGAGCCTCTGTGCGAGCCAAAAATCAGCTGGCCAGCACACACATGCATGTTGGAGCTGAGATGGGGCAACAGCTCGTGTGCCAGCAGATATAGCTCCGCGTGCCACCTGTGGCACCCATGCTATAGGTTCGCCATCACTAGTCTAGGGCATATTAATGAATAAGTATTGTTGTTGTTATTAATTAACAACAAAAATAATAATTTAATTAAACTACTATTAATTTATAATACTTTATTTCCTCTGGAATATGTTTATTTATATAGGAAATTATATACCAAAATTTACTTGGTCAGTCTCTTTTTAACATGAATTCATCCAAAAATTTCTTTGATCAGCATCTCAGATTCTTAAGTATGCATGCATATAAGATAGTTTTCTCCCTTTGAAAGATATATAAATCCTTTCTAGGCTGCTAAAGGTGTACATTTAGAAAGGCCATCATGCATTAACTTTAAGCAATTATTTTACCTATGAAGTGGTGGTGGTTTGATCTTTGGTTTCTCGGTAACCGAGGATGGAGTTTTGATTTGAAGTTTAGCTGTTGGTATTGTCTCAAAATCCTGATTCAATTCTTCTTCTGTTTTCTTGATGAATTCATCATAAGTCTGATGATATAAAAAAATAAGATATTATGAAGACCTGAACATTATCTTATTTTTTATTAAAATCGTCTCTGTTATGATATTCATGAACTGGGAGAGCCAATGCTAATATGGCATAGCAACTTAGTGAACCAATGAGAGCTAAACACTTTTAAGTCTGTGCAGAGAAGCGAAACTGAAACTATAAGACTGGGCGTGACTCAGTCCGCTCTGCACTCTCTGTTCTTTCTACTGCTCTGCTGAAGTGAAGCTAACTCCTGATTGTGTTTACTTGAAGAAATAATCGGCTAATGGTATTGTAAATTCATCTGGTATTATATTTATAAAGAAGTTATCGAATCCAGCTGAATCAGTCATCTGTGTGTTCTTCTGGAAATTGATTTTTCTGCAACAAACTTTAACAGTTTCTTATTAAATATTAAAATTTGGAATTGTGTGTGTGTGCATGTGTGTGTAAGCTATACAAATGTCTTATGGTTATTATATAATTTAACCTATTAAGATACTTTATTTTGTTTTTGGTCAATATTGTTATTTAACTATCAGTGTCAAAGCAAACTCAAAAAGAAAAAATATTCAAAGAAAATGAGGCAAAAGAAAACAAGAAAACATGGGAATATTAATATGTAACATACACACGTTTTACTATTTATTTCAAATGACTGGTAATTCTTACCTCTAACTGTTTGATCAAACTTGCCTCTTGAGCTTTAAGTTTCTCTTTGAGCCTCTTCTTCTGTTCTTTTTTCAGCCTATAAACAACAGACTTCTTTTTCCGCACTTTATTTTTTAGAGCCCAGATTCGACTTTCAATGTCACTTTGATCAGATGCAGTTTCTAAAAAAGATAAAATATATTGTTTACAAAACATATTTTATATTTGCATGCTAGAACCTACTTTATCTAATCAATGTTAATAATCCAATCTCAACCATAATTACAGTAAAATTATATCTTATTTATTAAAAACAGAACTAACAGATCTTCTAAGTGATATGTAAACTAAACTGATAAAAAAAGATTTGTTCCATTTACCCATTCCTATTCTTTCTCTGTAATCTTTCAGATGAGGGGTTACCTTTTTCATTTTCCAAATTGAAAATTGGTGGAAAATTGCAAATATGTTTATATTTAATGTTGTAAAATTCAAGCCCCATCAAGTCCAAGCCCCACCAAGCCCCATCAAGTCCAATGAAAAACTGAGACCTATTTAGAAATAATTACAAAAATATTTTAAAAAGGAAGCTGAAGTTCTAATACTTACCTGACTGGGTCATGGATAAAGACTCATCAGACCAACTATGTGAGAAATCCTGAGATTTTGTAGATGACAGATGCTTTCCTCCAGAGTTCTGTGTTTGTTTGCTTGATTCTTGTTTTGATAGAGATGCACTGCTTTTGGAAGGAGACTATGTCAAGATGAAAAAAAGAGTAAATAAGGAATATATATTATACATACACACACACAAAAACATACCTCACACTACTTACAAGCATGAGTTTATTTATAATTTATACTAATTACAAGCATGAACCTATTTTGATTTCTGTCTCTCTTAAGCAAGGGAGGCTAACTAGTTAGGAAAATCTTGTTACTGGATGGAAAATGGCAAGCCTCTGATGCCCTCTCAGATACCAAGCCAGGGTTTCCCACAGATGCTTGTCTATGTCACATACTGCTAGAAGGAGGGACTTTCTGGATTTCTGGTTTTTCAAACTATCAGTTTAATCCTATTATGTCTAGGGCTGAACATATGTCTGTCTTCTTTCTTTTTTAAAAAGATTGTACAGAATGAAAATAATAGTTCCTGGAGAATCTTTTTTATCATTGGAAGCTGATTCTGAAGTTAGTTGGGGGAAAGATCAAAAGCAACGTGAGAAAATATTATTTCACTGAAAGAGTAGTAGATCCTTGGAACAAACTTCTAGCAGACATTGTTGGTAAATCCACAGTAACTGAATTTAAACATGCCTGGGATAAACATATATCCATTGTAAGATAAAATACAGGAAATAGTATAAGGGCAGACTAGATGGACCATGAGGTCTTTTTCTGCCGTCAGTCTTCTATGTTTCTATGTTTCTAAGCTGAAGTAGGTAATATATATCTGATAATATTTCCAACATTCTAATCATATGCTTGGAGTTCTGAGGTGGAAAGAATTTCTTCCCTGGAATTGTTCCAAAATCAAAGCTATGGGCCTTTTCCCCAGTAATCTTTAATCTGGGGCATAATGACTCAGCAGTTAAAGATGTTGAGCTTGTCAGTTCTAGGTTAGAGACCTCAACATTGTGTAAGGAGGTGAGCTTCTGCCCACCTAGCAATAGCACTTAGACTTATTTACCATAGTGCTTTACAGCCTTGTCTAAGCGATTTACAGAGTCAGCATATTGGCCCCAACATTTTGGCTCCTCATTTTACCCATCTTGGAAGGAGGGAAGGCTGAGTCAACCTTAAGCTGGTGAGATTTGAACTGCCAAATTGCAGGCAGCAGAGGTAGCCTGCAGTATTGTGTTCTAACCACTGCGTCACAGTGGCTCATCTAGCAGTTTGACCGCATGCAAATGCGAGTGGATTAATAAGTACCACTTTGGTGGGAGGGTAACAGTATTCCCTGCGCCTAACACAAAAAATGTCTTTGGACAAGGTATGGCTCCCTCAGCTAAGAAACGGAGATGAACACTGCGTCCTAGAACAGGACATGATCAGACAGGAAAACATTTCCCTTTCCCTTTAATCTGCAAAAGATCTTGACTACATATGCTCAGAAAAATCAATACATTCATTTAGTAACCATTCAAAGATACAAAAGCACTGAAAGAAGTGACTTGTTATCACATGACGATTGTAGCATCTCCATGGTCACATGATAAAAATTTATGTGTTTGGCAACTGAGAAGCATTTATAACAGATTCACTGTCCCAAGGTCATGTGATTTCCATTTGAGGGATGTCAAATTTACGTAACAACTGCATGATTCACTTAATAACTGCAGTGATTCTCTTAATAGTGTGTGTGTGGGGGGGAGGCAATAGTAAAATACAGTGTAATTCGTTTAACCATTGCCTTGCTTTACAATGGAAATTTTGGGCTCAACTGTAGTCGTAAGGTGAGGACTGCCTATAGTTTCATTTCATCTAACAGTTTTCTTAAAACACTGTTACGTTTTGAACTAGATCTAAGCAGACCTGAAGGGAACTAAAATACAAATAAATAAATAAAATGAAGGCAATAAATATAAAATGAGATGAAAAGCATACAGAAAAAATGTTGAATAGACCAAGATCTTGAAAAGCGAAGAAAATAGGGGGAAATAAAGAAAAATTAAGCTAAAGAGAAGTTAGCCAAAAGATTTGGAGTTTTATTTCTGTATGGGGGAATTAAGGAGCAAAACGGTACTGAAGTCTTGGGTTTCTTTTAGGCATTCAATTTTACCTGTAAAACACCTGAACCTCAGTCCCAAGTTGGGCCCTGTCCCTACCCATTTTTCAAATACAGCTCTGAAATGCCAATTTGACACTTGAAGATAATGAACTTCAACAAGGTTCTTGAACAAGGTTTTGAATATTAGGAGGACTGAAAATTGTCATCCTTGGGATTCTCAATTTCACATTCAAGATCCGCTCCCATCTGCTTAGGAAGATGCTCGTGGGTAGTAAATCAACATAATCTCAATTTCACTCAAAGTCTCATTTAAAAATTGACCTTCAGCACCTCTTTCCTAACAGTACTCAAAACACTTCAAGACTGTGGGTCCTGAAATCTGAAGTCAAACTATGAGAACATTTTTTGTAAAAAGGGCAGTAAGCAATAAAACAGTATTTATACTTCCGATGTCACTAGCACTTAAATTTATATACCACCATATAGTGTTTTACAGAACTTTATGAGTGGTTTACAAATGTCATCATGTTGTCCCCAACAATTTGCGTCCTCATTTTACTGATCTCAGAAAGATGGAAGGCTGAATCAACCTTGAGCCACTCAGGATTGAATTCCTGGCAGTGAGCACAGTCAGCCTTCAATATTATATTCTAACCACTGCACCAGATGTATTAACCCTATTTTACTAAAAATAAAAAAGGGAAAAGGGGGGGGGGAACCTTTCCCCAAATATAAAAAAAGTTCTATAATCTAGCTCTTCAGAGATGTTATTACAGGCAGTTCTTAACTTACAACTATTTGTTTGACCTTTTGAAAAAAGTGACATGACCTGTCTTTACAATTGTTGCAATATCTCCACAGATGTTCATGATTTGGGCATTTGGCAACTGACATGATTTGCTTAATGACTAGGAAAAAATTTGAGACTCATTTAATAGCATCATCGCTCAATGATGGTAGTTCTGGTGCTGAGTTTGGTGGTCATAAGTCAAATACCATCTGTATGTCACCTTCAATGGGGTTTCAGAGGCTGAAAAAAGTAGTTTAGGGTGATCCCACTCACAAAATGTTGCCTGCTTCTGCTAGTGACAAAAGTCAACAGTTTTTCCTCCTTTTAGTCAGGTTTAATGTTATATCAGAAATCATTTCATCTCCCTTATCCATAACATAGATTATGTAACCATGGTATTTGCAGATTAAGTCACTTTTCCTATTTAGAGGATCTCTCATTAGATGACCACACACAAGCCACAGAGAAATCTACAGCTTAACCCTCATTCAGTGAATCTGAGAAATAAACTAGAAAAATTGTGAGTGCATCCTTTTCACCTTTTAACAGTATATTTTGCACATTTTAAACAAAATTACCATGTGTGTTACAATAAATACACACTGGACAAAATGTGTCTTACAATAAATTACCATGTGTGTTACAATAAATACACACTGAACTTTTATATTATGTATTCTAGAAGTAGCTGGAATTAAGAATGAATATTTTTTTCTTTTTTAAAGAAAGTGTATGTTTAGACATTTTATCTGACTTACCGTATTTTTCGCTCCATAAGACGCAGGTTTTTTCCTCCCAAAGTAGGATGAAAAATCAGCCACGTCTTATGGAGCGAAGATGCAGGCAGGGAGTGGGGGGGGGGGAGGCGCTGGAGCAGAGGGGGCGGCGGCGATATACTCATCTGGAGACCGCCGCCTCTGTCGCCGCCTCTCCTCTTCCCAACCCCGAAGAGAGCCGTGCCTGGGCCGGGGGACGCCTCCACCGCGCAGGTTTAGGAGGCGGAGCAGCACCGGAGGAGCGTTGGCGGTTCCGAGCCTCTGGGAAGGCTACGGGAATCGCTTCAGGAGGCGGGGAGGTCTCGAAGCACCGTTCACCGTGTCTTCGCCTCCAAAAGTCGGCCGGGCTCCCGGGAGGCGGTGCGCGACTGTTTCCTCTTCGCTGCAGAGCCACACGGAGGCGAAGACACGGTGCCTGGCCACGCTCCGCCTCCCGGGAGCCCAGCCGATTTTTGGAGCCGTTTTGTTTTCAGCTGGGCTCCCGGGAGGCGGAGCATGGCCGGGCACCGTGTCTTCGCCTCCGCGCGCTGCCTCCGCTCGGCCGAAAACAAAACGGCTCCAAAAGTCGGCCGGGCTCCCGGGAGGCGGTGCGCAACTGTTTCCTCTTCGCTGCAGAGCTGCTGGGCAGAGGCGAAGACAACGGCGCCCTCCACTCTCTCTCCCTCTCTCTCTCTCTCTTTTTCTCTCTGTTGCCGGCGTGGTGAACGAGAGAGAAAGAGAGAGAGAAAGAAAGGAGGGGAGAAAGAATGAGAAAGAAAGCGAGAAAGTAAGCAAGAGAGAAAGACGGAAAGAAAGCAAGAGAAAGAGAAAGAGAGGGGGGAAGAAGGGGGAGGGAAAGACATAGAGGGAGGGAAGGAGGGAGAGAGAAAGAACAAAAAAGAGGGAGGAAGGAAGAGAGAAAGGAAGAGGGATGGAGAGAGAGGGAATGAAAGATGAAGGAAGGGAGAGAGAAAGGGGGAGGGAGAGATAGAAAGGAGGGAGAAGGGGGTAGTTAGGGAGAGGGAAAAGGAAGGGCTTGGAGAAAGGCAGGGGGAAAGAAAGATAGAAAGGAAAGAGGGAGGGAAGAAAGAGGGAGGGAGAGATAGAAAGGAAAGAGGGAGGGAGAGATAGAAAGGAAAGAGGGAGGGAGAGATAGAAAGGAAAGAGGGAGGGAGAGATAGAAAGGAAAGTGGGAGGGAGGAAAGAGGGAGGAAGACATAGAAAGGATAGAATTATGGATGCAAGAACTTGCTCATGTGTGATAGCTACTTTTTGGCTCAAAATATTTTTGTTCTATTTTCCTCCTCTAAAATCTATGTGCGTCTTATCAGCAGGTGCGTCTTATAGAGCGAAAAATACGGTATTTATTAATATAATGTAATGTAATGCAATGCAATGCAATGCAATGCAATGCAATATAATATTTAAATTAAGTCTTTAATTTAATTTCAAAGAATGGAAATGGGTAATAAAATTCACTTACAGGTTTTCCTGGAGAAACAGCAGATTCTGGTTCTTGTGTATAAACTATTTCTTTGGTTACTGTGTGATCTAGGCTTCCAAGCTTGCCTTGAATCTCAGAAACCTTTGATGGAACAGACTCAACAACTAGATTGTTCAATTCTCCTGGGACCGAGCTTACACTATTTAGACGAGAATAAAGTGGCATTGAAGTGTCTTCTTCACTGGTTGTCTCTGAGAGAGGAAAAAATAGAAAATGATCAATCCCTCAATTACACCAAGTACTTTGCTGACAGGCTTTTAAAAATATTTTGATACATTTTTAGAGTCAGACTAAAAATTAAGAAGACACCGCTGAACTTTTTGGCTTTTTAAATATATTTCAACATAAGTTATTTGATCTCAATTTCCACAATATAGATCAAAAATGATCAACAAGCATCATTTACTATTTACATTTTATAGTCCATAAACACAAAAGCAAATTTCACATCTTTAAAAAATAGATATACCCCTACATTTATCACTATCTCAAATATTTAGAGTTATATTCAAATAATTAGAACATTGTCAGAGAAGAATTGTCTTATTTAAACCTCAAATATTTATGGTAGTTTGATTTGCTGTTTTTGGTGAAGTTTGTGTTTAGATTGAAAGAGCTCTCTGAGGCCTTCAAAAAGAATTCAGAAAGAAGGCTATAGAAGCCCATGAGATTAGGCAGGGGTTTAAAAAGATATTTAAGTCACTGAACATCAATGATTTCACTGTCCAGAAGATAATCTATTAGTTCAGATGTTAAAAAGAAAAAACCCTTACAAAGGGCATAATTACTTTTTCCTATGATCATATATGAGAATATACTGAAAATTTTAGAGAAATGCATTTCTATATTATTATTTTACCTATTATTTTACTTAATATTCATTTGCTCTTATATTGAAAATTTATCTCTCCCTTAAGTAGAACTATTTGACACAAATAGTAAGCTAAAACCAATCATTTAAAAATTTGGGATAAGTATGATGTTTGAATGCAGCTTTTGTAACACAATCAGGTCCTGAATACACAAAAGCTATTTTCTGAAATGTAATCTTACCTTGCACAAGTACTTTTGTTAAACAAAATAACTTGGATAAGGCAAATGTTTCCCACATAATCAGCACATTTTGAATAACAAGATTTAGGGCAGGGGGTCAACAAACCATGGGCCATAGGCCAAATGTGGCCTGCCACTTCTTTTTGTATAGCCCACAAGTTAAGAATAGATGGACAGATAGGCAGCAGATTGTTGGAACCAAATCTCAGCTGAACTCTCATGATAAGGGATGGGAGTGAGGATGGAGTGACTTAGGCAATAGCAGCAGCCTAACATTGAACCAAGCTAGCCAATGGCTGCTCTTCCCATTAAAGCAGATAGGGGAAAGGAATCTGGTCCTTTAAAGAAAACGTTTGCCAACTTTTAATTAGAATCCCACCAAGTTAAATGTTATAGTTTCTACCTTTTTGATCAGATTTCTGATCTCCTGCTCCTTTTTTATTTGCTTTTGTTTTATGTAGTTCTTTTTCCCAAGCAGCTAGTGCTTGTTTTTCTATCTGACGTATCTCTGCTTCTTCTGCATCTAAACGTCGCTTCCACTGCAGCAGCTCCTCCGCATACTGACGCCGATATATCAGTTTTTGCTCTCGCTTGGTCAAGAACCTGATGAAGAAACAGGGGAAACTGTTCACTATTGTACTGAGATGTAAATATTCAAACTTCTATTATGCTATTTGGTAAAAGGGTTTCACTCATATTGCTGCTGTGATTAAAAATGTGAGTCCTAATTTCTTTTGCTACCACCCCCCCAAACTCTGAAGTAACACACACATACACACACATACTATAAATAAAGTTCTTAAATTCTGTCTCTGTTATTCAAGAAAAAATATTTTGTTCTGTTTAGACTAATGTTTAAGCAGTATCACTAGAAAGCAGCATTAAGGCTACTAGACTTCTGAAAAACAGTTCTAGATCAATTTAGAAAGAAAGCTTCAGGGGTTATCATTTAGTAATGGAGAGTTATTCTTCCTTAAAATTGGATGCTTTTTAAACCACTGTAAAAATTAGGACATACTTCTCATTAACAACTGTAAATCAGAAATTGCACATCAGGATCTCTTTCTAGATACCATCCCCATTCTGCCCATTATAGTGGTTTCCCTTCTCCTAAGCTGTACTGAACTGATTTTCATCCACCTATAGCAATACAATGTCTTCCATCGTTCTGTGACTTAAGCAACAAAGTAATTATTCTAAAATGGTAAATTATGAACAAGGTATTAAAAATGCAAGTTAATGACAATGTAAATATAATCAAACTGGAGAGCACAGTAAATTAATATCATACAAATGAATAGAGCAAATTTATAATAAATAAATACAGTCTGAATCTTTTAAGAAAAAAGAAAAGTGAAAAAAATCCAATAGTACCTCCCTTTGGTATTTTAATTCATTTTAAATAGTATCTTAATACTTGCCATCATAGAAAGTCACATTATCTAACCCTATGGTCTCTGATAACTGAGAAAGAGATTGCAAAAAGAAAATTAAGTTAATTTGTTAATTTAAAAACATATGTATAAATTAATGAATATACGATTTTCTACCAATCTTTCTAATCCTAGCATTGACTAACCCTACATCATGTATTCATAATTTTCAAAGAACTGTCGAAGGAAGTCAGTTGGGGGCTCAGACTCTTATGAAATAAAAGTGATGGTTACCATCCATCCATGTCCAATTTAAATGAAAGTACTAGTATAATAAGTTTATATGACATTAAGGTAGTCAAGTGTACTAAACCCTTGTACTCCTAACAGATGAGCTCCCTGTTAAAGTCACTATCTGCTAACTTATTTAGTATGCCTAAAGAACTACCCATTATGTAGTATGATATACTCATTAAGCAAACCCACTATTTGCTGTGGACTGATTTTGTCGAAAATGGGAATTAAATGATGAATTTAGCACAAATATCACAAATCACGGTCACATGATTATAGGATACTACAAACAGCCAAAAATGTGGGCTGGTTGCTGAGTGCCTAAAATGTACTCATGTGATTGTATGGCATGGGGCTGTTGGGAAATTAGGGCCAGGTTGTAGGTATCCTCTGCAGGGTCCATTTTAACTTCAGTCAGTTGCTAAGTAACTGTTTGTAAGTTGAGGGCTATATGTAAAACACTATTTCACACACTGATTCTAAACAGCAGGGGTTCTATCAAAACCAGAAAGTTTTGCTCATGCAATGATGATGGTAAATTGAAAATGATTTCTGAGATTGAATATTGAAGCTTTATATATAGCTAAAATTTCTGCAGAGTCTAAGATGTCCATCAGGAGCTTTCACAATTCAAGGGACTGGTTTGAAGCTATTAAATACTGAAATATTCTAATGAACCACAGCACAATCTGAAAACAACGTTGCCTCCAATGTTTTTTAAAAACTCATATACTGTCACTTACAACCAGTGAAAGATAACAAATGGACAATTGAGAATACAATTTAGCGTCAAATTATACTACAAAATATAAGGGAACACTTCTGCTACTTTGTTGGCTGGATTTGAATGGTTTAGTGCAGAGGTCCCCAACCTTTTTTGCACCAGGGACCGGCTTTAAGCTAGACCAGTTTTCCATGGCCCGGTGGGGGGGAGGGGGGGGGGGCTTTGGTCATATGGGGGTGGGGTTATGGAGGGGTGGAGCCAGGGCCGCCATCAGGAATTTTGGGGCCCCATACAGCCTAAGTGTCTGGGGGGCCCCCTCCCCGCCATTTTAAAACTACTTTATTTTGCGACATACCAATTATGTATGAAATTTACCTTCTTTGGGGAGGGGTGAAAGGGGAGAGTAAGAGAGGAAGGAGTGAAAGAAGGGAATGAGGGAGGAAAGAAGGGAGGAAGGAAAAGGAAAGCAAGAAATGGAGGAAGGAAAGAAAGAAAGAAAGAAAGAAAGAAAGAAAGAAAGGGGGAAGGGACAGGAACAGAGGAAGGAAGCAAGGAAACTTATGAAAGGGGAGAGTAAGAGAGGAAAGACTGAAGGAAGGGAGGGAGGGAAGAAGGTAGGAAGGAGAAAGAAAAGAAGAAATAGAGGAAGGGAAGGTAAAAGAGAAAGAAAAAGAGAAAGAAAGAAAGAAAGAATGAAAGAGAAATAAAAATAGAGAGGGGGAATGAAAGAAATGGAAGGAGGGAAGGAGAGAAAGAAAAAGAAAGAAAGAAAGCAAGAGAGAAAAAAGAATGAAAGAGCAAGAGAGCAAAAGAAAGAGAGAAAGAAAGAAAGAAAGAAAGAAAGGCAACTTCAAAGAAAGGCTCACTGAGCATCTCTCACTCTCTTTCTATCCCTCTTTCTTTCTCTCTCTTCCTTTCTATCTCTCCTCTTCCTTTATCTCCTCTCTCTCTCTCCCTCTCTCTTTCTCTCCCCCCTCTCTCCCTCTCTCCCTCTCTTGCTATCTCTCCCCCCTCTCCCTCTCTCTTTCTCTCTCTCCCTCTCTCTCTTTCTCCCTCTCCCTCTCTTTCTCACTCTCCCCCCTCTCTCCATTTCTCTTTCTCCCTCTCTTTCTCTCTCTCTCCCCCCTCTCTCCCTCTCTTTCTCTCTCTCCCTCTCTTGCTATCTCTTTCTCTCCCCCTCTCTCCCTCTCTCTTTCTCTCCCTCCCTCTCTTGCTATCTCTTTCTCTCTCTTTCTCCCCCCTCTCTCCCTCTCTCTTTCTCCCTCTCCCTCTCTTTCTCTCTCTCTCCCCCTCTCTCTTTCTCTCTCTTTCTGTCTCCCCTCTCTCCCTCTCTCTCTCCCTCTCTTGCCATCTCTTTCTCTCCCTCTCTCTTTCTCTCTCTCCCTCTCTTGCTATCTCTTTCTCTCTTTCTTTCCCCCTCTCTCCCTCTCTCTTTCTCTCTCTCTCCCTCTGTTGCTATCCCCCCTCTCTCTTTCTCTCTCTCCCTCTCTTGCTATCTCTTTCTCTCTTTCTTTCCCCCCTCTCTCCCTCTCTCTTTCTCTCTCTCCCTCTGTTGCTATCCCCCCTCTCTTTCTCTCTGTCCCTCTCTTGCTAACCTCCTGTCTCCCTCTCTTGCTATCTCTTTCTCTCCCCCCTCTTTCTCTCCCCCTCTCTCCATCTCTCTTTCTCTCTCTCCCTCTCTTGCTATCTCTTTCTTTCTCTTTCTGCCCCCCCTCTCCCTCTCTCTTTCTCTCTCCTTCTCTTTCTCCCTCTGTTGCTATCCCCCCTCTCTCTTTCTCTCTGTCCCTCTGTTGCTAACCCCCCCCTCTCTCCCTCTGTTGCTATCTCTTTCTCTTCCCCCCTCTCTCTTTTTTTCTCTCAGCAGCGGCAGCAGGGTGATCAGCTGTGAGGCGGAGCTACGGAACCGAGGCACGGACGGCGGCGGCGCAGGCTCGCCCAGCTGGGAGGCGGTGTTCTCGCCCCCCCCCCAGCTGAAACTGAGGTCCGGCCGGGGCGATTCTTCCCCGGCCGGACAAGCACGCTTGTGCTGCCAAAGGCAGCGTGTGGGCAAGCCTGCGCTCTGCTCAGGCTCGCCCAGCTGGGAGGCGGTGTTCTCGCCCCCCCCCAGCTGAAACTGAGGTCCGGCCGGGGCGATTCTTCCCCGGCCGGACAGGCACGCTCGTCCCACTCATTGCCCGTATCCAGCAGATAGGCTTTGAGTTTTTGGCTGGGGGGGGGAGAAGTAGGACCTTCCTAACTCCCCCCCAGCCAAAATCACAAAGCCAGGCAGCCCCCAGCCGCCAAAGGAGCCTCCTGATTCTCCCCGCCCTGCCCGACGCCCCACCCTGTCCTGCATAATGTCTTCTGCCGGGAGGGCAGCGCCGCCGCGGACCGGCTGGAAAACCCCAACGGCCCGGTCCCGGTCCGCGGACCGGCGGTTGGGGACCTCTGGTTTAGTGTAATCAGATAACTAAACAATTCAACTGGAACCCAATATTTCCAACAAGGCTCAAGTACAGAGATAACATAAAAACAAGATAGAGGCAAATATGTCTTATATATAATATTTTTCACATGCAAGCAAAGGTGAGTTCCCCCCGGTTTACACGGGTTCTACAGAACTGGTAGCAAACCCCTGGTGACATCATGGAGCTGATTCTGTTGGTGCCAATTTGTGGATGATGCAAATTTGGGGGGGGGGATTTTAATTCCCCCCTCCTTCTGTGCATGTACAGAAGCCAAGTTTCCAGCACTGCGCTTGTTCCACCCTCTTGCTTTTGGCGTTTTGGGGGAGGGGGGATTTTTGGGGGATTTTCAGCACTAAACATGTATGTGTATGTGCAGCAGAGGAGGAAGCAAACCAGCAGCGATGTAAGTTAGAAGTCACCCCCTGCATGCAAGCATCCTACTAGCTTTCCATACATGTTGGGCAAGAAATTTCATATTCTATATATCTTCAAGTTAGAAACAGGAGGGGGATCTGATAAAAAGGAACTTTCACATAATTATCACTTTTTAAATTCTTTTTCAAATAGATACAAAATAGGTAAGATTCAAATAGATAGATTCAAATTTCCTTGCCAATGATAACAGAAATTGTCTGATGATTTAAGACTTCATCTAGTTATGTGTAGCAAAGGTGAATACAAGCATTCTTTTCTTGGCTACTTACAATCTCTATTTCTATATAAGAATTTGTCTACAAATAAACTATTAGGATGAAGTCACTAATTTTCATCTAATCAAATTTATGGGGTCTACTGTGGGACCACAAATATTCTTGCAAAACAACCCCAAACCAAACAACCTCTGCAATGATGTACATAATGTCAGATATTTTTCTTCGTAGTGTTATTTTACTGTAGCAAGTGTGATTAGAATTGGAGCAGGCAGCAAAAAAATATCTATCACCACATAGACACTTCACATTGGCTCATTTAGGATCTGAAACATAAAGCAACTTATTAAATATAGAGCTATATCTTACTATTCTACAGTAATCTTTCCCAAATCAGAAGTTATTCCAAACCTTACTCTCTTTGTATATTTACTCTGAAATGCTCCAAACTTCCTTCCTTTCCTTTCCAAATACAAATAAAAATCTTAAGTTTTATTATTGGTTAGTCACTGCAATATACTGTATATTTCCACTACAAATACAAGATATATTTCTGCAAATTCTTGTAGAAAAAGCTTAAAACATTCCAGTAGTTTGTGAGGTTTACCACTGGGTTTTAAAGAAAAATGAAACCAGTGCCTCAGATTCTCCACATTCACTAAAAATCAAAAGTCTGAATGCCAGAGATGTATGTTATAAAGTTTCAAAAACTGCTGAAGTAATAGCCAATTAGCTATCAAGAACAAAGGAAATAGGTTCAAAATCTATGTAGCTCTAGCGTTTTCTTCCACATTAGCTATCAATTTTTTCTCCATTCTCTTCTCTGTTTTTTACATCATAAAAACTCATGAAAACACTTCAAGTTATTTCACGGAAGATGTAATTACTGAAAACAACAACCATAATATTCTGAATTCTGACTTGAATTCTATGGATTTGAATTCTTGCTTGAGAAAGAAGAATTTCTACTGTTATGGCCTCATACAAAGCCAATTTAAAAAACAATTTAAAAGAGATAAAAGATGCAACTGAATAATTTTGTGCTGCATATAGTTAAAGGTATTCAAAACAGATTTTCCTAAGAAATAGAACACTAAAAGACAAATTAAATTTCAAATCCTTTGTCTAAAGTTCAATTTTCCAAAACTGTTTTTGTGTATGACCATACAATCATTAGACTGGAAGAAACTTTAGGGATGTTCACGTCCAACCCCCTGCTCAGGACAGGAGAAGTCTATGTACTATTCTGGATAAATGGTTATCAAAACTTCTCTTGAAAACTTTCAGTGATATAGCACCCAGAAGGAGGCAAGAAATTACTGTCAAGAAATTCCTACATTTCCAGGTTGAACCTCCATCTGACAATTATCCACCCATTGCTTCTTGTCTTTCTCTCACGTACTATGGTGAAAAAAATTAATGCCCTTTTCCCTGTGACAACCCTTCAAGTATTGGAAGACTACTATCATGTGTCCCCTGCTTCATTAAGTTAAACATACCAGTTCTCTTAAGTGTTTAGCCTCCAAACTCATATCACCTTTATTGCGCTATTTAACCGGTTAGAGATTGCCAGCTATCTCTGCAGAAATGCCTGACTTTATACAGGGAAAGGAAGAGTTCTAAAAGAACTCCTAATCATTTAAAATTGAACAGAGCATGCTCAATCAAAGAATCTACCATTGAAAAAGGTAGAAAGTTACCTGACCAATTGGTTGTAGATATACAGCTGGAATTTGGGATGGAGGTTGGGAAAACAGACACTGAGAGAAGCCCAGTGGTGAGACGTAAAGACAGAGAAGAAGTAGTGAACAGGAGAGCAGTGTCTACAAAATAAGGAGGAAGAGTTTTAAGCCGATAGCAAGAAACAGACAGAAAGCAAGAGCAGGAAAAGGTCTAGCAGAGTTTTAAATGAATCTCAAGTGTCAAACAGCATCATCCATCAACAAGCAGGATCTTTCAAACTGCAACAGAAAATAAGCATCACTTAAAATTCTTTATTCCTTGTCAATTGCTCCCCGTTTCTTATACTAGCAATTTTACCTTATTATGGTATAATGCTATATATAATTTCTCCAGTTGTTTGAAGAACTGCATTTAAAGGCAATTCCAATTATTCATGTAATAGTGCATTTTAAAAAGCTTATTACATAATTTTAATTAATTACTCCAAGGTTTCAAGTTGTGCTGTATTTATTGTATTTACTGATTTATACAGTAGCACTTATATATACTGCTTCATAGTGCTTTTACAGCCCTCTCTGAGCAATTTACAGAATCAGCATATTGCTCCCAACAATCTGGATCCTCATTTTCCGACCTCAGAAGGATGGAAGGCTGAGTGAACCTTAAGCCTGTGTTCAACTATTGTACGTTAGACGAACAAAATCCAAAAATCAAACAAAAACACTTTTAGCTCGTAAGATCACTTAGTTTAAAAATGGTTCAAATCTTTATATAAACGTAAAAGACTTATTAAGCTGTCATTTTGCTTCCATTTTCATATATTGCTTCGTACCACACAGCATGTTGAATGCAGAAAAGTAGCAAAAATTAAGGAAAAAAAATAACTGAAAAGGTTAAGAGCATAGAAGCCACTACTAGCAAAAGATAAGATTAAAACTAATATCAAATGAGATTAATTCTTTGACAGAGCATGCTCCTATTCACATGCAAACCATTCAATTGCCTTTTTGTCTTCATTATTCAAAGATCAATTATAATACCCCCCAGAATCTATTAGCCAAAATCTTATTATCCAACTCACCCTCACCATTTAATCTTTTTAAAAGATATACTGTACTAATTTTTAATATATTCTTCCCAAACTAATACAATATCATACCTAATTATGCATTATTTAGCATTTAGATCTGTATCTTGCTTTCTATCCTCACTCTAAATGCATGTTCAAAAGCTTTGCTAATTTGAAATATTGGCAATACATTTCTTTTAATAAGCAGAGGATAACTACTGTTCTTCCATAATTTAAAAACTAGAGATTACTTTTACCACCACATTATTTTTGTTCTATTATAGACTGAGATCCTTAAAAAAAATTGTGACTAGAAGTCCCAAGCTCTTAAGGTATTATGAAAGTTACAGAATTTCCATGTTTTCATAATAATTTCTTGAAGGGTTGTGAAAATTGACAAAGATTCTACTATTGAAACCCATGAATATATACCAATATCCTGTATGTATTTAAAAAAAACCATGCAAGAAATAAAAACATTTTAATGTGAATTTTTGGCTACTTGCTATCTTGTACAGTGCTACATCTTTCTTTTGTTGTGAAGGAAATGTTAATTGCTCATTCTATACTATAGAGAGGTATTACTACAAAAACCAACATCATGCCCAAATTGGGAAAATTTAGCTGAAATTCCAATATTCTATAGAAGGAATCCATTTTTCTCCTGATGACGTCGAATTTTCAGCATAACAATGTATTTTGATTGAAGATAATTCAAAAAGAAAAACAACTTTTTAAAAAGATATATAGAAACATTACATTACAGCAAGCATTCTGCATTAAAATAATATAACAGTGTATAAAATTCCTGTCTGTAGCTGCTGCACCAATTGCAAGAAGGGACACATTCATTGATTCAGTGATAGTACAGTGAACCCTCGATCATCGCGAGGGTTCCGTTCCAGGACCCCACGCGATGATCGATTTTTAGCGAAGTAGTGGTGCGGAAGTAAAAACACCATCTGCGCATGCGCAGATGGTGTTTTTGCTTCCACTGCCGCCCGCCCTTTGCCCGCCCACCCCGTTGCTCGCGCCTGGGGTGCGCGCGCGCGGTGGGGACTCCCTAGCTCCGCTTCCCACCTGGGGAGCGGAGCTGCGATGTCCCCAAGCGCGCGCGCTTTCCCCAGCAACGCGCGCGCGGTGGGGACTCCCTAGCTCCGCTTCCCAGCTGGGGAGCGGAGCTGCGATGTCCCCAAGCGCGCGCGCTTTCCCCAGCAACGCGCGCGCTTGGGGACATCGCAGCTCCGCTCCCCAGCTGGGAAGCGGAGCTAGGGAGTCCCCACCGCGCGCGCGTTGCTGGGGAAAGCGCGCGCGCTTGGGGACATCGCAGCTCAGCTCCCCAGCTGGGAAGCGGAGCTAGGGAGTCCCCACCGCGCGCGCGTTGCTGGGGAAAGCGCGCGCGCTTGGGGACATCGCAGCTCCGCTCCCCAGCTGGAAAGCGGAGCTAGGGAGTCCCCACCGCGCGCGCGTTGCTGGGGAAAGCGCGCGCACTTGGGGACATCGCAGCTTCGCTCCCCAGCTGGGAAGCGGAGCTAGGGAGTCCCCACCGCGCGCGCGTTGCTGGGGAAAGCGCGCGCGCTTGGGGACATCGCAGCTCCGCTCCCCAGCTGGGAAGCGGAGCTAGGGAGTCCCCACCGCGCGCGCGTTGCTGGGGAAAGCGCGCACGCTTGGGGACATCGCAGCTCCGCTCCCCAGCTGGGAAACGGAGCTAGGGAGTCCCCACCGCGCGCGCGTTGCTGGGGAAAGCGCGCGCGCTTGGGGACATCGCAGCTCCGCTCCCCAGCTGGGAAGCGGAGCTAGGGAGTCCCCACCGCGCGCGCGTTGCTGGGGAAAGCGCGCGCGCTTGGGGACATCGCAGCTCCGCTCCCCAGCTGGGAAGCGGAGCTAGGGAGTCCGCACCGCGCGCGCGTTGCTGGGGAAAGCGCGCGCGCTTGGGGACTCCCTAGCTCCGCTTCCCAGCTGGGGAGCCGAGCTGGGGTGTCCCCGCGCGTGCCGCCCGCCCGCCCACGCCGTTGCTCGCGCTGCCGCTGGGGTCTTACGGGGGCAAGAGGGGGAAGACCCAGGGAAGCCTCTGCCCGGCGGGGAAACTCCACCATCTACACATGCGTGGAAGGGCACGCATGCGCAGATGGTGGAGTTTACTTCCGGGTTGAAAACTCGCGAAATAGCCCTTTCGCGATACTTGAAGACGCGAAACTCGAGGGATCACTGTACATATACTTTGCCCCATGTTCATTTTCTACTATTACCAGTTAAACATTTCCGGTATTAGGAACTTTAGTTTTTCACACTTATTCCTAATGGAAGGGCAATCTATATTAATCTATATTTATTAATCTATTTAAGCTACCAAACCACCATCAGGACTAGGCTGAAATTCCACAATAGTTGTTGGAAGCCATTTCTATTGGGAATAAAACAAAATACAAATTACTTCTCATCCATTCGTCTCCGCATTTTCTTTAATTTCTGCATGATACTACTTTTCCCAGAGCTGGAAATGGAAGAAGCGCTACAGGCCTCTGCATCAGTTTGCTGAGGGCTTGAGGAATCTGTTTGTTTTTTATCATCTTCACTGTGATGTTCCTAAAACAAAGAAACAAATAGAAATCACTTAAGACGTCAGATGAAGACTGTACTAGGTTTTAGATTTGTCATATACTCAAATTTGTCAATGAAATTTTTCTTCAGATTTCTGTAGAAGAGTTATTTCTAATGCTGATAAAAAGGTTGAGAGTTATCAAAACAGGAAACAAAGAACTTTTTGTGAATTTAGAAGCTTTCTGGACAGAATGAGTAGTGTAGAAGCAAATTGACAAGAGTTATGCCTCTCTAAAATTGTCTATTTATAGGTTTTTAATTTGAAATTAAAGCTGGAAATTTTGCAGTATAACCTTTTATAAAAATTATTAAACCACAGGTTTTTGATTCTTGTTCTCTAGATCAAATGTTTCCAATTCATTGTTCTCCGTGGAACAAAGTCTGACACTTTGAGGACTACCTATAAATCTTCTTCATAGGTAGTCCTCATTTAGCCACTGTAACTGGGACTGAAATTTTTAATGCCAGGCAATATGATCATAAAATACAATGCTACATGATCATATGCGTTATTAAATGAGAACCTCGTATGAACTGCAAGCTTTGACTTCTGGCTAGCTTCCCTATTAATTTTGCCATGGAAAGCTAGCAGGAAATATGAGCACATGGTTGGCAATCTGGGCCAGTTGCTCATTGCAATCATGTGATGGTAGAGATGCTGTGACAGGTGGAACTTCAAACGTCAGTCCTAAGGACTATTTTTTCAACAGAACTCCATTAAATGAATGGCCATTAATAGAGGACCACCTGTATTTTATTTTATTTTTAAAACAGAAATTTTAACTTCTAAAACCTTAGGAGGAAATGGCTTTTTTAAAAATAAAAGTTGCTGGTAACTAAAATACATATGTAGAGTGAGAATGATGATGTCGTATCACTTTCATAGTTAGGGTTCTTGTATCAATTATACATGCAATAAAACCAACATTAAAGGTTAGCCCCAAATCTAAGATTATTACAGCTACAATTGCTACACTAAGAAAAATAAAGTTCATTTATTCTTTGTATTCTAAGAATGTCACAAATTTTGTTCTTCAAATGAAAGGCTGTTTATTTTGACAATGTCAACTGAAGATATAAAATAAGCAGAATAACTGCATTGTAACTTATTACCTTGTTTTCTCCTGCAGACTTGAGTTTTTCCTGTAATTTCATAGTGGTCTGGCGTATCCGTTCAATTTCTTCCTGCTGTTTAAGAATAAGGTGCCTTTCTTTCCGTGCTGCCTTATTAGCTGCTTGAAGGCGCTTAATTTCTGCCTTTATGGGTAAATGGGATAAAATAAAACAAAAAAACAAGCTGTTTGTCAAAGTTCCAGGTAGCATCCAAACTAAATCAGAATCCAAGTCAAAGTGCTCCTTAAAGTTTCAATTTATTGTTGGAGCCATCCTGGCAGCTACATTGAGAAACCTGAATCTGAGTTTCCACCCGATTGAAAGTTCAATTCCTTGTCCCCCACCCACAAACATGTCATGCTGCCTACTCAGATTGTGTCATTGTGGCAAGTCCTTCCTCTGCTTCCACCCAGGTGGGTGGGCATAGGATGGCCTTGAACCACTTGAAAGAATGCTGCATGGCTGCATCTGTTCTCTTATGAAAATCACCCCTCCCATGTTCCCATAAACATTAGGCATTTATTTATCACCAACTTCTACACTGGCTTGACAGGCGGCCTACCCTTTTAAAAAAAGCATATCCTACAGTGGAGAAAGAGATCACAAGGGGTTAATCAGTTTAACCACCCCTCCTTCCCCCAGGGGTATCCTTGGGCTTTTCTAGATATTTGCTATGGCATTGTTTAACCAATCTGTCAGCTGATCTGTTAACTGGACATAACCTCATCTGGATAGTTAGGATTGAGGAAAAAAACATGTGAATTCACTATGCAAGACATCCCTCTAGTGATATTGATAGATTATATCTGCTTTGCAGAAATGGAGGCAGCAGTTCATTTCAAGTCAAATGAACAATTGAAGAAAAAAAGTTTGCATTGGCTAATTAAGTAAAACACAGCCAACAACAAGGATTGAAGCAAGTAAAAAACTGGAACTTACTGAATGTACAGGAAACAAAATGTGAATGTTGAAATAATGCAATAAAAATAAAAGCTGAATGCTGGCAAGGTAAAATATTACATGCTAAATTTCAAAAAGATTTGAGGACAAAGTGGATAAAGAAAAAATCCAACAATGTAGCTTATAACTGGAGTCTGGAGTATTAAAAATGAAACTGGAGTCTTGATTTTGGCTGCTCAAGAGCAAGCTAATGCAATCAATGGTAGAACTGAAAAATGATCAAATGATTCAAAGTGCATATTGTGCAAAGAATTGTCTGAAATGGTAAACAGTTTCCTTTCTGAGCAGGGGGTTGGACTAGAAGACCTTCAAGGTCCCTTCCAATCCTGTTATTCTGTTAAAAAAAAGAGTAGATCATATACTCAATTTATGTGTAAGAAGATCACATAAACTGATTATAAACAATGATATAACACAGCTGCCAAAATGATTAACTGGAACTGTAAAAATGAAAAACTGATAACAAAAGGTCACAATAGTTGAATCTGCACATACTCTAAAATGCTATATTATAATATCTTAGGTTCTTGGGAAGAATTCACATGAAGATCAATACCAGCTAAAGAATGGTTGTGCATTTAATGATTTACAGTTGTTAATTTACATGTGCTACAGTGTACAGTCCTCACTTTTAGAATACAGTAGTCCCTCGCTATACCGCGCTTCACCTACTGCGGCTTCACTTCATCGCGGGTTTCTGAGGAAGCCGATCGGCAGATTTAAACAGCCCGCCGAACTCGATCGGCAGGTTTTTAAAATATATATATACAGTATATCTAAAATTGTAAATACTGTATTTAAATACTGTATCTAAAATAAATACTGTGTGGGAAAGGTTTATAAACACTTAAAACAATGAAAACTTACCAAACAATTACAATATAAATACTTAAATAAGTACTATCAGTCGATAAATTCCCCATCGCGGATTTCACCTATTGCGGCCAGGTCTGGAACGTAACACCAGCGATAGGTGAGGGACTACTGTATATGATGAACAACTGTATTGACATTTGCTCACCATTTATTTTACAATAATACAAATCAAATCAATCAATCAATCAATCAATCAATCAATAAATAAATAAATAAATAAATGCCCTATGGCCAAAACTGTATACTATCTTACATGGTAAGAGAAAATATGTTATATATTCACATAAATGTCAATTTGAATTATTAATATGATACTACAATCTATTAAAATTAACATTTCTTTAAATAAATTCATATGACATTAGTACAAACTATTACAAGTTACTCCAGTATCCCAGAACCAGCCTCTTGACAATAATTATTATGTATGTTGATATATTAAATAAAGCGCAAGGTAGTATTTTGGATCAACATTAAGTCAAACCCCCCCCCCCCAACATAAATCTACTATAAATTTTAACAAATCTGTTATTTGTAGATAGTTGCACTAATTATGACTTTAAATATTATGACTTTCAGAATATTTGCATACCCGATTAACAACCAGTTTAAGAATTAACTGAGTCAGAACTACCTCAAAGTAAAAACACGAACATATGAAATCTAGCTCTTGGTGAGAGTACCTATACAAGTTTCTTGACAGGATGAAAAAAGTTATTTGAGAGTCTACACCAGGGGTCTCCAAACTTTTTACACAGGGGGCCAGTTTACTGTCCCTCAGACTGTTGGAGGGCCGGACTATAAAAAAAACCTATGAACAAATCCCTATGCACACTGCACAAATCTTATTTAAAGTAAAAAACAAAATGGGAACAAATACAATCTTTAAAATAAAGAAGTAATTAAATAATAAAGTAATAAAGTAATTTATACTTCTTTATTAACAAGTAAATTTGAACTTAAATCAACAAACTCCCTCCATTTCTCCTTCCTTCCTTCCCTCCTTCCTCTCCATTTCTCTCTTCCCTTTCTCTTTTCTTCCTTCTCTCTCATTTGTTTTCCTCTCCCTTGTTTTCTCTCCATCATTTTCTCATTTCTCTCTTTTCTCTCTCTCTCTCTCACTCTTTCCATCTATCCCCCTTTCTCTCTTTCTCTCTTCCTCTCCCTCTTTCTCTCTCTTTCTTTCTCTGTCCCGCTTTTTCTCTCTCTCACTCATTCTCTTTTGCTCTCCTTCTTTGTATCTCTCCCTCTTTCTCTCTCTCCCTCTCTCTCTATTTCACTCCTATCCTCCCCGCCCTTTGCCTCTGTACCGCCTCCTCTCTCAGCAGCAGACCGTGGTGAGTTGATAGAAGATTCGGGAGCTTATTATATCTATTGATAAAATCTCGTGGGCTGCCGCGGGCCGGATAAATTGCCTCAGCGGGCCGCATCCGGCCCCCGGGCCGTAGTTTGGGGACCACTGGTCTACACCCCTGAAATTCTTGGGAGATCCTCTGTCTATGTTCTAACAGCCAGTCTCATTTATCTTCTGAGAATAGCCAATATTGGCCAGGTACTGCGGAGAGGGGTGGCATAAAAATCTAATAAATTATTATTATTATTATTATTATTATTATTATTATTATTATTGTTGTTGTTATTACTACTACTATTACTACTACTACTACTACTACTACTACTACTACAACTCCCATCTATAAGGCAGCTCAAAGCAATCTAACGTAGAAGTAGTGTTTACCTTATCTTGCCGAAATTTAAGAAGCAGACCACGTTGTTTCTTCCGGATAGGTGGCATTTTATCATCTTCTCCTTTATCTCGCAAACGTCTAAAAATAAGTAGCAAAAAAAATACATTTCTTCCACTTCTGCACTGAATTATTTTCCTTCATTTTTTTTCTTTTGGTCTTTTGCTTTATATTATAGTTTCACAGGAGTTTTATCTCAATGTCAGTAAGTGCATAAGGAAATTTGGAAGCTATTCAACATTTGTTTAAAAAACTTAGATGTGGATGAGATAATTACATACATGATAGCATATTTAGGGCATGTCAAATTTTTCAGCTTTCAATTTCCAAACATATGGGGTGCTTAAAAGTTGTGACATGCTTTGGGGATTGTAAAAATATTTTGGTTACTTCAATATAAATTTGATGTGCTTGGTAAGTAACTACATAAATATCATAACTTTTTAACATTTTGTGTGTTTCATATATTATAGAAAAAGTATAAATAATCAAAGAAGCAAAACGGCATTTGAATGATCTTTTTTAAAAGATTAAGATTAAGATTTAAGATTAAGATTTATTGGATTTGTATGCCGCTCCTCTCCGAAGACTCGGGACGGCTCACAACAACAACAATATAATACATAGAATACAAATCCAATAAAATTAAAAAACGAGATTTAAAACCCATAGATATTAAAAGCAATCATACTGCACAATCACACCATTCTCATATATTACAGTCAGGAAAAAAGGTGGTGGTGGGGGAAGAGATAGTTATTCCCCCCATGCCTGGCGACATCGATAGGTCTTCTACGTCTTGCGGAAGGCGGGAAGGGTAGGGGCAATTCGAATCTCCAGGGGGAGTTAATTCCAGAGGGCCGGGGCCGCCACAGAGAAGCCTCTTCCCCTGGGTCCCACAAAACGGCATTGTTTGGTCGACGGGACCCGGAGAAGGCCAACTCTGTGGGACCTAATCAGTCACTGGGATTCGTGCGACAGAAGGCGGTCCTTGAGGTATTCTGGTCTGATGCCATGTAGGGCTTTATAGGTCATTACCAACACTTTGAATTGTGACCGGAAACTGATTGGCAACCAGTGCAGAAAAAAGATTTCATTTCAGAAAATATCCTTATTATGATGTAATTTACAGTATAAAGTCATAAATACAAAGATGAAGGTGGGTATGATTACAAACTGAACAAAATTAAAGATATTGTGATCATATTAAAATTGTAGGGAACTTCCTTTGCTTGCTATCTCTTTCATAGCATTCATGAAACATTTGCAATAAGAATTTAACTTAAATCAAAAAAGTCTTAGGATGGGTAAAACTCTTATGTTTACATCACAGTTTCCAGCTTTACCTTTTCTTGTGTTCCAGCCAAGCTAGTTCAGCTTTAGTCTTCTCTTTAAGTGCCTTTTCACGTAATCGGAGAAGTGAACACTGGTGAGCAGCGCGCATTTCTTCTTCTCTCATGTACTGCCGTACCATGTCCATTGTAAATTTAGAAAAACTGTTCTGCCCTCCTGAAAATGGCAGGTTTAGCTCCTGATAAAAAAATAAAAATAAAATAAAGTTCCCCCAGAATTCACAATCCCTTTACTGGGGACAAACTGCTGATGTTCCAAAATATTGATGTACTTTTATCTTAATCATTACCAGATTTCCACTTTTGTTATAAAGAAATACTGTTTTCTACAATGCAGATACATGACTATTTTATGTATAAGGTATGCTCACTTATTCATTTAATAAATTTATATATAAGAATATGAAAATGAGTAACTTGAGACAAGCAGCAACAGAATAACAGACAAGAGGTTGAAGTTGCAGTTGAGGTGGAAGAGGAAAGGGAACCATAATTTTCTAGATACAAAGGTATTCCAGCATCTTCCTAGTGCACCTGGGTAGAATCCCATGATTAACACATATGTGTTGCATATTTATAGTAATATCTGACACGGGCTTTCTAAGAAGACCACAAGCAGCAGCTGGCCTCCTGTAATTCTGTCTTTATAAAATGTCTTATTAAAATTATTAATTCAGCAAATTATATTTGGCAAAATGATGCATCTAAATTAGGTTTTAATACAGCTACTACCACATTCATAAATCAAATTTCCAGAGATTTCTATAAATCCACCTCAATCATAGATACTCATTTTTAAAAAATATTTTTATGAATTATGGCACCCATTTTTGCGCTGCTGGGATTCCCCTGAGGCTCCCCTCCATGGGAAACCCCACCTCTGGACTTCCGTGTTTTTGTGATGCTGCAGGGAAATCCCAGCAGCGCAAAAACAGGTGCTTTGCTGGCAATGGAAGTCCGGAGGTGAGGTTTCCCAGCGAGGGGAGCCTCAGTGAAATTGCAGCATCACAAAAACACAGAGCTCCAGACGTGGGGTTTCCCATGGAGGGGAGCCTCAGGGGAATCCCAGCAGCGCAAAATCGGGCGCTTCGGCTGGCAAAAGGGGTGAATTTTGGGCTTGCACGCATTAATTGCTTTTCTATTGATTCCTATGGGAAACATTGTTTCATTTTACAAACTTTTCACCTTAAGAACCTCGTCCCGGAACCAATTAAGTTTGTAAGACAAGGTATCACTGTATTTATTTCTGTTTATTGCCTCATTTTTTATGACAAATGTTCTTCTAAGAGCAGTTACACATATACTGTATAATTTGTAACAAATTTAAAACAGCTAAAACATATGCATTAACAAAATTACTACACAATCAATTGGCGATTGGAAAACAGGCCTATACATTTTTTTAAGATTCCGAAAAATGAACAGCTGCAGCCTATTGAAATCTTGCCTTAATAGGTGACAAGGTAGACTTTTCAGGAAAAGCTTCCTCATCAGAATAAAGTTGGGGATTTCGCTTCTTCAGATTGAGCCGGCGGTGGCTCTCAGAAGGCAACAAAGTCCGGAATGATTGCTCTTCAATCTCATCTTCTGTCATAGACTCATCAAATTTTAGGGAATATTCTGTGGCAATAGAAGTGGAATCTGAAAAGATACAATACAAGAAGGGGGGGGGGGAATAAGAAATTCATTACAGAACAAAAAATGTTACAAAATAAGATTATGTTGCAAAAATTGAATGAGTAAATACTGACTGACTGAACTATCAAAATTCCTGATCTTATTATGAAAACAATAAACATATGCACAGACTCTTTTGATGACTATTACATAACTTTTGATGACTATTACATGTCTCCCTTGGAGAGACATGTTTTAGGAAGATGCAATAACAAGTATGTATAGGTAGCCCATGAATTGCAACCTTACTTGAAATCCCACATTCCATCCCTATGCGATGTGGGTTATAAAGTGTGATATCACCTAACCTTATTGCTTAACAACAATAATCCCAGCAGACCTGGTTCTTGTAACCCAGGGATCACCTGGGTTGTTAAGAGAGGACTTCATATGTCTGGAGCTCTAGGTAAGCAAGCTGATGGATGAGACCTGTTGGAAGGTGAGTGGGAGCTATGGGTGAGTGCTACTGGCCAGCGGGAGCTGCAGGGGCTATAAATGGGCATTAAAGGAGTCGTTCAATTCTAATACATAAATATATAAACGTCCTGCCAAAAGGAGTCAGAATATTAAATGTTAGGAAAGTTCTTTCCAAAATACTTTTTCTTCTTAGAAGGGATAGCAGAAAAAAAAAACAGGCTATGAACTAACCTTGCCCTCTTTCAACTTGTATGTCTTGGGTAATGAAATAAACTTCACTATTCCTCAATAATAGCTCTTACAGGAATCTACTGAAAACTAAGTGCAGTGATTGTATTACACCTCATTTCCAAGAATCCTGTTTCTTAGAAATACCAGAGAAAGCAATCAAAAGAATTCTGAACATGTTTTTCACAGCATTCATACATGTATGCATGCTTGAGATTAAATTTATGATTTTTTTCTTTAAAATGATGACTAGAAGAAGAAGAGGAACAGTTATCCCGCCAATAGTTCTAAGAGTAAGGATGATGAAAGCAATAGCAAACCAGGATAATCTGGTGGTGATACTGTCAGACTGCAAGTTCTACAGAAACCAACAGATGGTTGCTCAAAAACAAACATATAAAAAATCAGGATGGTGAGAATGGGTTGGAAATTATTTTTATATTATTACCATGAAACCCTTCAGCAAAACCATTGACACAGTGGAAAGAACACAGTTATGAAGCAAAAATTGAATCAGCATTGCATTGTTTAAATACTGATCTGGAAACTAACCTCTCTCATCATTAATGGATGGGATACTGTTATTGTGCAGTGAATCATTGATTGCTGTAGGAGCTTCCTCCTCAATGGAGCTGTTTGGTTTTTCACGATGAGAAAGTTTCTTGGTTTCCTTAGGAGATGGACTTTCCTGCTCACTGCTGCTGCTACTACATTATGAAAAGACATACAGGAGTCCTGAATTAATACTGATGTAATGCACAGAATGAATTTGCATAGCTTCATGTTGTGTGCCAGTTGAACCCATTCCTGGATCCAGGGGCTGCTCAAAGTCCCTCATGCACTAGTCACCTCCCCTTTGGGCTTCTGCAACATATTCAATATAGGGCTATCCTTGAAATGTATTTGGAAACTTCAATTGATGGAGAATGCAGCAGCATGGTCAGTTGTGTGCATGTCCTTAGAAGGGAATACATTACACTTGTGCTCCTCAAGCTGCACTGGTTGCCATTCTTTTGGCTGTGTTTTTACCTGCTGAAGTCGGTCTTTATCAAACATACGCAGAAGATTTAAAAGCTAAAAATGCTACCTCAAGTTTGATATAGATTATTTCAACCGTACCTTATTAGAATTATTCTGATGCAGTTCTGCTATTCTCAAATTGTTCTAAATTCAAACAGATCCATTTTAACTCAGAACAGATGTCAATAGGATTCAGTTTGAGCTTAGACAAGTTGTAATGTTTCCTGCAAAGTCAAAAAACTGTTCCATTCAAGTCGAGAAATGAGGTACTTCAAGCCCAAAATATTTCATATTCAAAACTTTCTGCATACTATTTTTCAAAAACTTATTTTCTCAATTAGCTAGTATTTCTATTTACATATTATTATTTTTAAACTCTGCATACTGTCACAAATCTTTTTATTTGACAGCCCCATAAATCTAATGAATTAAGGTCATTATTTATAAATGTAGCAATTGATTTAATAATATTTTGAGCTAGTTTGGAATTCACAAAGAGAGATATAGATTATTGAAAATGCTACCTGAAAATACTACCTGAGAGAAAGAAAATCTTAACCTAGCCATCATTTCCTGCATTAAGTAAACCAAACCATCTTACTTGGTTGAATTTATACTTGATATATAATGTTTATATATCTTTTTTAAAATTAGAAAATATATATAGTGATTATAAATCTTGTGTCTCACCTCTGATCCTGTGCTTTTGATCTTGATGATTCTGAATAGCTATCAAATGCATGCAAATAATGATGTTGTGAGTCATTTGTCTCCTCTCTACCTGATGGCATGGTGCCTGAATCTGCTTTTCTATTAAAGAAAACAGGAACATTTGAATTATTTTTAAAATCACAACAGTGTTTGCAACTGACTGACAAATAACTGAATACAAATGAAATGTAATAAAGTAAATGGCAATGGCAATTTTCAATGCAGTATATTTGTACAAGAATCAGTTTTCATTGTTACTCTATTAAGTATAGGAAAGCAAGGGAAAAATGCATATTGTTCTGTGCTACTTTTTTCTCACAACAGATGAGGTACTTGATAGGAGAAGGAAGAGAGCCTGTGAAATGGATCTAAATTGGTTGAAAAAACTAAAAGGCCTTTATTTTCAAAACCAATATTTGGGGTGGAGGGAAACCAGGCAAGTATGCCCCTTTAAATCAAAGCTTAATCTGTAGTTAATTTTCCCTATACACTTGAACTTTCTATGACTGAGGTCTTCCTACAGGCCTATAATAAGTCAGTCAGTGGAATTATCAAGGAAATCTATCGTTTACAGATGCTTTGATGAGCTTTCCTTACTGAAATACCTTCATTAAAAGTATTACAGTCCCAAATTAAGTTCCTATATAAGATACCTGTTCGTATCGTGAAGCTTTAATTGCTTTGTGAACGCTGAAGTGTGCTTCCGTTCTTGGTCAAATAATGTAGTAGCTGGAGCTGCAGCAGTACCAACTACATCAGAGATCTGGAAACGTGCACGTTCTGTCATCTAATAAAAAGCAGAGCAAAATACAGCTTTCAAATGCATCCATGAACTTATGAGTTAGTGTAAAGATCCACAGAAAATAACTCACTTCACGTATCTGACGAGCAGTATCTGCAGTCAACAGGGCAGTCTCCAGCTGATGAGTTGCAATCTTAGATGTGGTCTCCTGTAGAGTCTCAGCTGCCTCCTGGTGTGACTGGGCCAACTGATGTAAGGATTCGGCATGGGCCTATACATGGTGATACAAGTTTGCTTTTGAAATCTATTTACTTTAAACTTAAAAGTGAATCTGCTTTGACCTTGACCTGAACATGAAATTCTTCCTCTGCCTTAGGGGAGGGATTGTTACCTTAATAACAAAATTTATTTCATGTTACTGATAGGAAATGTAATTTTAAATCAGTTTTATAAATGAAGAATATAAATTCCCACATGGAAGGAAGGTGTTCTTTAAGTATTTTTGGTTCTAAGCTGGTAAGTGATTCAAAAACAAGTAAAATTCATCAAGCTGTAATTCTGATTCTTGAACAAGGGAAGTTCTAATCATTTAAATACTGGAAAAATATACCACATTGTGAAAAAATGCTTTTGCTAATCACTAATACTCACTAACTTTAACTAGCATTAACTCACATTAATTAAGTATCATTAACACAATGCTCCAATATATCAATATACCGCTTATCATTTTGAACTACCATCCACTGCCATTGCCAGTCATTTCTCTATGGAAAAGGATTCTTTTTTTAAAAAGCTGTTTAAAATGCTACATTACCTGAGCTGCTTTTTGTTTTGCCTCTTCCAGATTCCTTTGATTTTCCAACAACTCTCGCTCTGCCTTGAGCTTTAGAAGAGCCAAATCTCTCTCATGCCTCTGCTGCTGGGTCTACAGGTGAACATTTACTTTATGTTTATTCACTTACATTCTTCCTTTTTACAGAATTATGCAAAAGGGTTGTACAATTTTCCATAATTTAAAAACAGTAATGGCTTATTAAGTTAATTCTAAATGGTTTTAATTTAGTAGTTGTAATGTATGTTAATTATAAAATATAATGAAATAATTATAATATAATTTGCTTTAATATTTCAGCATCTACTCCTGCTTTAATACATTTTAGTACCAATTTCATAGTGAATAATCTATGTAATTAATTGGATTTATATAGCTGCCCATCTCACAGTAGTAACTCTGGATTGTTGTAAAATGCAAAATAGAAATTAAAATAAAAAATCCACAGTATGAAACCACTGATCTTTAAAGATAAAACAGAAAAGATTTTACACTTACATACATGCATACATACATATAATTAGTATGCCAGGCATATTTGAAAATTGTACTGTTTTTTCCCCAAAAATAAGACCCTATCTTATATTATTATGAACCCTGAAATAAGCGCTTGGCCTTACTGCCATGCACTCAAAGTCTGATTGGGCTTATTACCAGGGGATGTCTTATTTTGGAGGAAACAGGGCACCATACAATCTTTTTTAAGGAAAATTAGATTTCAAAAATACAATTATTGGAATAAAGATCCCAGAATTTTTGTTGCTTTAGAAACTATCAATGTCTAACTTGGGTACTACTGAAATAAAATTCTCCCAGACTGTAAGTCTTCTAATCCTCTGCAGAGATACTTTACAGTGAGTGCCAAAACCAATTAAAGCAAAAAATAACAACTTTTGGTTAGGAAAGTGAACACAAGAACAAGGGGACACAATCTGAATTTAGTTGGGGGAAAGATCAAAAGCAACGTGAGGAAATATTATTTCACTGAAAGAGTAGTAGATCCTTGGTTGGTAAATCCACAGTAACTGAATTTAAACATGCCTGGGATAAACATATATCCATCCTAAGATAAAACACAGGAAATAGTATAAGGGCAGACTAGATGGACCATGAGGTCTTTTTCTGCAGTCAGTCTTCTATGTTTCTATGTTTTACTGTTATTAATAGAAACTTTTTGTACATGAAAGGTTTGAGAACTGAAATTTCCAAGAGATCAAAGAACTGAAAATACATACTAAGTATTTGAAGGGATTTCAGGTTCATTAATCTTACCTTTAATATTAGAGCCAGAGAAACACTTTCCTGCTGTGCAAGTGATATCCCTCGCACACGTTCTATATCAGAGATTTGGTGCACCGACTCTTCAATAGTGCTTAGGTAGTTAAGTTCTGCAGACAAACGATGCTGGAGACCAGCTGGTGAGAAGCGCATGGAACCTATAAAATCAGTACACAACTTAGTAAACAACGACATGCATATGCTCATATCCCTCTATATAAAATATATAAAATATAGCACATTCTATACATTTTTTCCATTCTTTGCCAGCTCACCGTTCAGAATATTGGCTCCAGTCCTATTGTTTCCAATACTTAAGTCAGAGAAGGCAGGATTTAGATTAGATCCAGAAGCTACATTTCTAGAAGAATTTATGGAAGATCTATGTTTTTCTGCTGTATTTTCTACAGGATCCATTTTTTTCTGTAGGTTTGGAGACTGAGGAGAGCTTATGGTCCTTGGTGATCTAACTTTATCTGGGAGGCTGAACAAACAAAAATTATTTATAAAAAGTATAAAGTTGCAGTTTAAAATTATACCTTAAAAGTATTTTCTGTTCAAAAAAGAATTAATGATAATAAAATTGCAAACTAAATTGGTGCCTTTTCATCAGTAGGATATATTTTCATACATTGGGACAGAATGAGAAAATGTATGTCAAATATGTTTGGCTATTGTTTCCAGCTCTACAACCAATATGTTTTATATTAAAAAGAATAAAACCTTTGAAACTACATTAGTTGATTTTCAAGATAATTGGACAGCTGTACACAAAAGGGCTAAATACACCCCATTTCACATTATTTCACTTTAAAAACATACCTAAAATAAACTACAAAGATCAGTATGTGTACAATTAGTATGTATTTATTACAATAGCATTTATTATTGTTTAACTGTTTAATAAATATAGATTGTTAAATCTAAATTTGCTTTTTACCCAACTAGACCAATTTTAGAAAATGTGTTTTGCTCTTAGCATATTATTCATATAAATAAAAAAGTGAGGGGAAATAGTTACAATTTGATATTGACAATTGTTTTATCTCTCATATCACTCAACAGAACCTAGTACCAGGGTTTATTTTCAGTAATTATTCTAAGAACTAATTATTCTGAACTAAGTCATAATTCAGAGATATTTGAAATAGCTTTCTCTTCAAAATTCAAATTGTCATATTTTGTTGTTTTTGTAAGCTATTAAAAATGAATTATTTTCATAAAGTCTTTGATGTATGAGCTGATATTATCTTTTAAGCATTGGTTATATTAGATTTCCTTTATTATATTATTTTATGATTTCTACAGGGGATGATTTATCATTTGTATTGATGGATGTTGTAAACTTCAAAAATGTTTTTAATTGCAAGTGGACAAATCCTGATCAATCAACAAATAAATGCAGAATTCTACACGTTTCAGTGGAAGCTGTATTAAACTTATGTGACCATTTTGAAAACTGACATAAGGAACGGAAATATAGATTATGACTTATGTTCTAAAAACATTGGTTCCTACTTTCTATATAAATATATCAATATAATAGTAATATGTTGTTGTACTTTACCTCATTAATGAGTGACCAGATAATTCCTCTAAAGTACTGTCAGAGTCTGGGTTCACTTCTTGTTCTCTGTTAGACACTATATTATTAGGTAGTAAGTGTTTTGCTTGCTCCAAACCAGAGTCTGACCCTAGGGATGCTTTGCTTTTTTCCCCAAGTGAAGCATTTGGAAATCCATTTGATTCGGTCCCTGTAATGTATTTTAGAAAAACATGTTTAAAAATGAATACAAAAAATAAGAATTCCACCACCAACTGATAAACCCAGTGAATGTTTTTAGATTTGACGTTTTGACGAGGTCCCACTAGTCATCTTCAGGCTGGTGTTTCTGTCCTTGTTCTAGAGCGAACACTAGAACACAGTGTTCGCTCTAGAACAAGGACAGAAACACCAGCCTGAAGATGACGAGTGGGACCTCATCGAAACGTCGCCAGAAATTTCCAAATCCTACACGGGAAGAAACCCGAATATACCAAGACCGTCATACCTGTACCCGTGAAAATCTACGAAAACAAATATAAATATATATATATATATATATATGTTTTCGTAGATTTTCACGGGTACAGGTATGACAGTCTTGGTATATTCGGGTTTCTTCCCGTGTAGGATTTGAAAATTTCTGGCGACGTTTCGATGAGGTCTCACTCGTCATCTTCAGGCTGGTGTTTCTGTCCTTGTTCTCAGGCGAACTTTTCCGCAGTATAGTGGTGCGGAAGTAAAAACACCATTTGCGCATGCGCACCCTTTTTCCATGGCCGCGCATGCGCAGATGGTGGAGCCGGGGAGCGATGAAAGTGCGGAAGCCGACAAAGATTGCTTTGAATGTCGGCTGCCGCTGCCCCCGCCCCCCCAGCGCGTCCGGCGCCCTCGCCGCTACCGCCCGCCCGCCGTTCGCCACTTGCCCGCCCGCCCGATCCACCCCTCTCACCGGCTTTCGGACACGGGTCCTCCTGCAGCAGCGCTGCCGAGCAGATCAGCTGCTGGGCGGCCGAAGAAACCTTCCCTGGGTCTTCCCCGCCGCCCACGCAAAGGGGAAACCCCGATCTTCGGCTCCTCGCTTCTGCCGCGCTGCCGAGCAGATCAGCTGCTGGGCGGCCGAAGAAACCTTCCCTGGGTCTTCCCCGCCGCCCACGCAAAGGGGAAACCCTGATCTTCGGCTCCTCGCTGCTGCCCGCCCGCCGCTCGCCCCGCCCGCCGCCCGCCGCTCGCGAGCAAGAGGGGGAGAGATAGAGAAAGAGAGAGAAGGAAAGAGATGAGAGAGGGAGGAAGAGAGTGTGAGAGAGGAAGAAGCAAGATAGAGAAAGAGAGAAAGAAAGATGAGAAAGGAAGGAAGAGAGTGACGTCATCAGGTGGGAAAAACCGCGATATAGCAAAAAAACCGTGGAGTATTTTTTAATTAATATTTTTTGAAAAACCATGGTATAGCGTTTCGCGATAATTGAGATCGCGAAAATCGAGGGATCACTGTATATATATATATATATATATATATATATATATATATATATATATATACACATATATATATATATTTGAGAGTTATGCCACTCTCCCATTAAATTGCATTCATAAAACCTCCTTGACTATCTTGAACTAATCATTCTCTGTCTAACCTGTTTTTATTTAGTACAACAATAAAAATTAAGCAGAGAGGAGGAGGAGATTGTTGGGAGTGCTTCTTGTCCACCTCAGGTCAGGTCAGATTCTGAGGAGGATGAGCTAGGCCCCTCTGGATATCCTGGTTGCCAGCAGAGAGCAAGAGTGAGAGAGAAAGTGAATTGAATGAGCCTGAGGAACTGCTAGAGGGAGCTGATGTGACAATGGGGGAGTGGTCCCAGTCAGAGGATGAGGAAGACACGAGAGTGGAAAGCCAGTAGAATGACCCTCGCTATAGAATATTGCTCAGAAGGCGAGAGGAGTTACATAGTGTTCTGCCAGGCTCTCTGGTAGGAGCCTCCCGAAAATTCAAGGGTACAAATTTCAGACACACACACGTTTGAAAATTCAAATTCAAAATAAACTAAGCACTCTTTTTGTATTGCAAAGAGCACTCATCCCAAAACAACCGGGTAGTCTGTACAATTTCCCTTAAGCAGTCAGTAAGTACTTAGCTAGCAGCTGTGAAGAAACTTCACACCCCTTCTTCTTCCAACAAAGTGAGACACACACACACACACACACACATTGCTCTGCTTTGGTTTCAAAGGCGTGAAAAATCAACAAAGTCCAGAAAACAGCAACACATGATTCCTGAAGAACTGCGACCAGATACTCTTTCACAACGGCCAAACCCACACGCTGCTATTTATAGCAGCAGCCCTAATTACTGGAGCCCCACCCAACCACATGTGGCCTCATTTTGTCTTGTAATAATCCTTCCGCTGTTGTTTCCTATGCATCACTCTATGCATGCGTGGATATGTCATTAATTCTTGTTCAGAATCCAAGGATGATACAGATGATTGATCTCCTCTTGGGCTGTCTACCAAACTTCCCTCTTCCCTGTCACTCATGCTTCCTTGGTCAGAGGAGGCTTCATTGGCAGATTCTATCGGGAGCAAAACAGGCCTGTGGCATGTGGATGTCTCCCCCATATCCACCTGCACATTCCTTGGAGCAGGAGCTGGGCCAGAGCTAACCACAACACATAGTAAAAGGTATTAGCTTACAGCCTTAGCCGTTTTGAGGTGTGATGTCACTTCCAGGCAGTATAAAGGCAAAGGATTGTGGGAAATGGGGTGTGGAGATTCAATGTTGTTCAATGGAGATGTGAGGCTGGGAGGTGTGATTGAACAAGGCTTAAAAATCATGATTTCTGCTTCAATAAGACACTCTCTGTTGGATGCTGTGCTGGGAAGCTTTCAGTGAGCAAATGTATATGCTTAAATAATGAATGGACTTTAATCTAAGGAATGCAAATAAGGGCGAGTTGTTGGCATTTTTCCTCCACATAGATTACAGTAGCTCTAAAGAGACAGATAATTTATTCTTTTTCTTCTTTTAAAACTTGTGTTTCATTATGTGTGCTTGTGTTCAAATAAAGAGTTGGATTTTATCGTAAAATAAGTGATTTCTGAGTACACAGAGCAGAGATTAGATTTTTTTATAATTGCTAGGGGAGAACAGCAATATTTGGCAAGAAAAAGAAAATCTGAAAGAAATAATGCCACTATCTACATTTATAAGTAGTCCTTGACTTACAAACACAACTGAGATTGGATTTTTAGTTGCTAAGAATTATAGTCGTAAAACAACCACTGTGAGACAACATCACTTAGTGGCCACAATCACAGTAATCCCTGCGGTCATCAATAAGCAAATTTTACCAGTCACTAGCCAAGAACCCACCTTAATCCAAGCTATGCTGGGCTTGATCCCTTCCAACCCTGAGCCTCAATAAAGTAAGGGACCCCCCCCCCCCAGCTACTTTTCCCAATCTCTGCTGTTTTGCCCCTCCCCTCCCCCTAGCAATCTGCCTTGTGGAGGGCCAAACAGCCCCAGGGATATGTGTTTTGGGGGCTTCTTGCCATGCCCTGGGAAGCTACAATCATAACCAACCCAGTTGCTGCATCCTACACTCCAAGACCCCTGCCGTGTTGTGTTTCGCTGCCATTTTCTTTCTCCTGCTGCTGATGAGGTGTGCCCAGCTTAGCTGTTGCACCATATGGGGCTGATTTGTGCAATAGGGGAAAAAAGCACAAAGCAACTTGAAGGAGCCAGAGCATGGCAAAATATTATTTTGGTAGCATGCTCTGCCACGCTGAGAATTGCCAGCCAACAGAGACATTCAGGAGTTAAAGAGTTAATGTGTGTTTTCCCTCTGATCACACCCCCTCTTACATCACTCCCACAATTCTTATCCTTTCCCACATGTCACATCCGCCTGCTTACGTAAGCAGGCACATTCCAATCTATTCCATTCTGTTCAGCCACGATTTAGGCTGCTTGATAAAGTGCCGCTCCTGGCACAATGTACTCCTTTTTACTTTCTAAATAAAGTTTGTTTTTATTTTGATTCCTGCCTGCCGAGGACTCATTAAAAATCCGTCCCTCAACATGCTCCTCGGCCATATGGGTTGGCTTCTTGCTTTTTTTTTTTTGCATCACAAAGCCCTCCCCATAAGGCGCAGGAAAATGACAACAAAGAATGCTTTGACCTTCTCTGCCTCAGGAAGGGAATGTTCTGTCCCCCCCCCTTTTTTTTTTGCATCACAAAGCCCTCCCCATAAGGCGCAGGAAAATGACAACAAAGAATGCTTTGACCTTCTCTGCCTCAGGAAGGGAATGTTCTGTCCCCCCCCCTTTTTTTTGCATCACAAAGCCCTCCCCATAAGGCGCAGGAAAATGACAACAAAGAATGCTTTGACCTTCTCTGCCTCAGGAAGGGAATGTTCTGTCCCCCCCCTTTTTTTTTGCATCACAAAGCCCTCCCCATAAGGCGCAGGAAAATGACAACAAAGAATGCTTTGACCTTCTCTGCCTCAGGAAGGGAATGTTCTGTCCCCCCCCCTTTTTTTTGCATCACAAAGCCCTCCCCATAAGGCGCAGGAAAATGACAACAAAGAATGCTTTGACCTTCTCTGCCTCAGGAAGGGAATGTTCTGTTTCCCCCTCCCCTTTTTTTTTTGCAGCACAAAGCCAGATTCATATGGCCCGCAAACCAGACCAGGCATATTTCATGAGAAGAAGCAGAAGCAAGAAGATGGCAGAAAAGGTCAGTTGGAACTGTGAGGTGCAAGGGGGCCAAGAAGCATAGGTGGGGGGATGGGGGACAGGTGAGTGGAGGGAGGTGCAGCACTCTTGCAGCTGTAAGTACAGGTGAGTTGTCAAGTGCCTGCAGTTTGATCATGTGGCTGATACAACAGCCATAACTTGGGGAATGGATCAGATGATTCTTTGTTCAGCCCCATGATAACTTTGAAAGATTGCTGAATGAATTGTCCTATGTTGAGAACTACAGTGTTCCCTCGATTTTCGCGGGTTCAAACTTCGTGAATAGCCTATACCACGGTTTTTCAAAAAATATTAATAAAAAAATACTTCGTGGCTTTTTTCCTATATCACGGTTTTTCCCGCCTGATGACATCATACATCATCACCAAACTAATATTTTTTGCAAATAAATAACAAATAATAATAATAATTGTTAATAAATAATTATGTTTATAAATATCAGGATCACTAAGTGTCTTATTCAATGGTGAGTACCAGTAATAATGGTGAGTAAATGGTTGTTAAGGGAATGGGAAATGGTAATTTAGGGGTTTAAAGTGTTAAGGGATGCTTTGTGATACTGTCCATAGCCAAAAATGATGTATTTACTTCCACATCTCTACTTCGCGGAAATTCGACTTTCGCGGGCAGTCTCAGAACGCATCCCCCGTGAAAATCGAGGGAACACTGTACTTGTATTTGTACTGTATTATGGTTCAAGTCATGATAAAACTCTTCATACAGCAATGAACAAAAGAGTGAAATATGCATTTTACAAAATTCCTGATATTATATAATGGTACTAACATTAGAAACAAAAATTAGTAACTGAATAATGTTTCCCCCAATTGCTTATAATTGTAATAATTGCCATCACTTCCCAATTTTATTCAAAATCTGTGAAGTTGGATATTTGAAATGTGGTAAGATTCTTAACCAAATATTAAACTTACCTTGTTAAGGTCCCTTGATATTTTACTTAAATTAATCTTTATAATTGATACTGGCCTGAAAGTCTTTTAGATCTATGTATATTGTGATGAACTGCTGAACTAGACAGCAAAACTTATGTTTGTAATAAAGTAGCAGCTGAAAAGCTCTTACTTTTTTTTCTTCCTCTTGTCTTAGAAGATGCGGATGCATGAGAAGACCCTGAAGATGGTGGTCCTGAGGAGTGATGGTTTAATTCCAAAGTTTGGTGTTCATAAGGCAATTTTTTACTGGCAAGCTCTCCTTTCAGGCTGATGCTACTTGTGGCGCTGCCAATACAAGCATGAATTACACATCGTCAATATTTTTTATCTCTATCCATCATACTACAGTGAAATTCATCTAGTTTTTGTGAATAAACCTAATTATGGCTAATTGATTCCTTTATATAGGGATTTTCAAACTCTTTGATACTGTAACGCTCTAAAATGGTAAGTTAATTTATGTAACTCCCACCATGAATAAAAGTAATAATTGGGGTTAGAGTTTAATAAGAAATAAATGTACCAGTTATTTTCATTTGTTAAAGTTAATTTATATTCAATTGAACTTAATAAAAAGTATTAAAAAGTATTAATTGTATGCATTAGAAATTTACACTAAAATTTAAAAGTAATGGTTCAATAACAAGGATGAACTTTCTCTTTTTCCTGACATCTTACAAAACACTAGCAGGCTGTAAGTTGCTTTTGGTTCTTCTCCCAGTTTAACTATACTAGAATAGCAATCACAATCCATCACCTCTTTTCATTCTAACCTGTTGCTTTGTGTTTATAAAAGACTCTTCTTACAATATCCTCCTAGCATCATCGTCCTGCTTCTGTCTCTGCATATTTATTAGAGCAAGAGTCAGGTTAGATGATCAGCTTTGTGTTCTCCGTACACAACCATTCCTTTTTTAAAATGCACCATGGGTGAAATGGTAGCGATATACGGTAAATCCAATAAATAATAAAAATAATTTGTATCAATAAAGAATACTCAGCTAAGACTATTGAGACATTAACTATTATACAATTCTATATATAACCACATATAATTCAATGAAAATCATTTTTCACCTCTTATTTTATAGCTTCATCACCCATTTGAAAAATATATACCTGTGCTCAGGTGTAGACTTTTTGTCCATTGATGTACCACTACCTTGTGATGAAATGAAATCATCCTCATAGGAAGCAATACTATTTGGAGAGCTCAAGGCAGAAAGTAAAGACCGATGTGTTGATGAACCCTGTCCTGCATATTCTTCAGATCCTGGAGGAAAGTGAAAATGAAATACAGTCAGTATTTCAGAAGAATTTACATTTCAACAAAAGTTTAACACAGAGTATGCAAATAGGTAAAATGATCATGACCCAAAGATCAATCATACAAAAACACTTGGAAAATTCTAAATGGCTATACATACAGTAGAACTAAGAAATAATATTCTTACCCTAGCAACGCAAAGAGGTGGAACTTTTTAACGAATGACTGACTTCACTGCCAAAAAGGATAGCAGCCGACATTTCCAAAACTAATTTAAAATGTTGTACATATAAGCAGATATCGATACCAGCAAAACTATGCTGAGGTAATACATATAGAACACGGGATTTCAAGAAATATTCATTTAATTATCTACCTAACAAAATATCAGAGAAATCAAAAGGTTTGTGTTTGCTCACCTTTCCCGCAGAACTGAAAAGATTTTGTAAAGATGTTGATCACGCTATGTGGACTTCCCTTAACAAGTTCTTCCCATGGTTTTGGACCATTCCTAATTTGTGTGAAAATAGGTAAATAATTTTCTGCCTCCTTCTGAAATTCTTTTATGGGTTCAAAACCAGTTTTATCACCAACACAGAACTCTTTTTCGTTTAATGCATCAGCAATCTTCAGAGATGGATTATTAGGCCTTTCACCTTCTTCCTCAGAGAGAAGACCATCGCTGAGTAGACCTTCACTTATGGAACCGCCACTATCATTCAGAACTTCAGGTTTATTTTCAGGCCCAGCAGAGCATGTTTGCTTTTGAGACAGATTTCCTAATATTCCTTCAGATGTATTATTGCCTGGAAGACCGAGAGCACCTGTTTGAGGACTAATAGACTCTGGAAGCTTTTTAAACTCATTAAAATTTTCCATTCCAGGAAGATTATTATCAAAAGTTGTATGTGAATTGCAGGTTACCAACATTTGTTGAAGCCTAGCTGTAAAGACATCATCTCCTCTCACAGGAGGGCTGCTGGCTTTTGCCCAACCGGTATCACCTTGATCCCTTTGCAACAAATCATGTTCAGTATCCCATACTTCTTCATAGTTAATGCCAGCCCCAGCTAATCTTTTGGCTTCACTTTCAATTCTATTTGAAAGAGAGGCTGCAGTTGCCTTTAGGGCTTCAATTCGGTCCAATTTATGTTTATAATGATTAATGGTGGGTTGTACAGTAGATGACATAAATGGCTGAGGACTTGAAGACATGGATCCCATAGCTGTGTTATGGCTCCTTCTGCTTGATGTTACAAATTCAAAATCATTTTGCAAGATACCCATAGTATCCAAAGATAAAAGCTGAGAGAAAAAAGCTCCATTCAAAACAGATTTTGGGCAAGGAATCTGTGCTACTGAACTCCTCTTCTCTGGATGAATCCTTAAAGGCTCCGGTGTATTATCCCTGTAAATAATCCATTGAATTGTCAGTTTACAGCAATCAAGTTTAGACATTTAATTATAAAATAACCATCCTGTACTAAGAATTGATAAACCTCTGGTGGCCAAGGGTACAGGTATTTTGGAGGAATGATGTCAGTGAAGGGGGCAATGAAAATTATGTAGATTGTTGATCAGTTGTTCTTTTGGCAAGGAAGTTCCTGGATTTGGTTTTTATTGATACTCTATCTTTCACTTATCTAAAAATGATGGGAAACTGATATTTGGTATTATAGTTTAAGGGTCTTTGGAATAGAGTTTTGAGAGATATAAATAGCCCACCCCAACTGCAAAGACTCTCAAATAGACGTGGATTATTGGGTTCTTGTTTTTCTCTCCAGCCTTCCTGCCCCAACTAACTAAACACACCATCTACCAACAAGATAATTAACATTGTATACATGAACTTGACATTTGAATACAGTTTAACAACAGTACGCTAGATAAACATTAAACTTATTATTGGTCCCAAATTTGAATGTTTTAAAGTGAATTTGAATTCTTCGTACAATATAATCTTGCATCTTTCATTTGCATTCCTGAAGAAACTTGGTACAGACATAGCTTTGAATATACAGAAGGAGTTATTCTTCACTTCTAATGACTCATGAAGTGCATATTTAAGAATTTTGTGAGCTTTGAATTTTAATACATATATTTTCAAAAGATTTAGGAAATATTTCAATATTCTCAGCCTCTATAAAAGCTGTATAGCTAAATCATATATAAAATCATTATTTCTGATATTTAGTCTGTTCCACTTTCCTAGCCCTGAATGCATTCTTACTTTCTTACCTTACAAGAGGATGAGGAGGATCAGAGAGAGACATATCGCTACTGGATGATGTACTAACAGGACGCTCTTGAACCTTGTTCTCTTTATCAGATTCTCCTGATGGTTGATATCCAGGTTTGGACTGGGAAGAAAAATTCAACGTTTTTTAATAAAATAAGGGCAAACTGAATCAATAATGTATACTGGAGCATGAGCTATATTTTCCCATGACCTTCATGACTGATTGAACATGGATCTTTTCAACACTAATTAAAGTAATTAATTAGCCAGATGTTGATCACCAGGAAAGAATACAGGGCTCTTATCTACTTTATGTCTGTCTGGGTTTTTTAAATGATATAACAATAACAATAACAACAACAACAACAACAACAACAACAACAACACAACGAGTTGGAAGGGTCCTTGGAGGTCTTCTAGTCCAACCCCCTGGTTGGGTAGGAAACCCTACACTACTTCAGACAAATGGTTAACCAACATCTTCTTAAAAACTTCCAATGTTGGAGCATTCACAACTTCTGGAGGCAAGCTGTTCCACTGATTAATTGTTCTAACTATCAGGAAATTTCTCCTTAGTTCTAAGTTGCTTCTCTCTTTGTTTAGTTTCCACCCATTGCTTCTTGTTTTACCCTCAGGCATAGTTCCCTCTAAGCTGAGCAGTGAGCCATGGCACACTTAAAAATCATCATCAACTCAGAGTTTTTCAAACCTGCCCAGAAGCCGAGAGGGAAAGAGTGAGAGGGAAGGAGAGAGAGAGAAAGAGAGAGAAACAGATAGAAAAAAGAGAGGAAGGAAAAGAGAAAGAAAAAGAATGGGAGTAAGGAAGAGAGAAAGAAAATCAAAATCTAGTTTGAAACTAGCTCAACTATTTAAGTGGCATTTTGATATTGATAGAGTTGCCCTATTATGAGCTCACTGTTATAGACACACAGTACAGTATTTTTTTTTTGAAATTGAGGCAAAACAGGGTGGGTTTTTTATTTATTTATTTGTTTGTTTGTTTATTTATTTATTATTTCTGTGCCGCCCAGTCCCGAAGGGACTGCCGCTCAGACACTATACTTTTCCGCCCACCCCAAAAAAAATTTAGAGGGAACACTGCCCTCAGGTGCTTTGGAGAATAGTTTCATTCCCTCTTCTTTGGCCAACCCGAGATATTGGAACACTGCTATCGTGTCTTCCCTAGTCCTTCTTTTCGTAAAACTAGACATACCCAGCTCCTGCAACCATTCTTCATATGTTTTAGCCTCCAGTCCACTAATCATCTTTGTTGCTCTGCTCTGCACTCTTTCCAGAGTCTCAATATCCATCATGGCAACCAAAACTGAACGCAGTATTCCAAGTGTGGCCTTATCAAGGTACTGTATTATAAAGTGGTATTATGATCAAGGTATCTCCCCTGCCAGGTAAGTATTAACACTTCACGTGACCTTGATTCTATCCCTCTGTTAATGCAACCTTAGAACTGTGTTGGCTCATATTTAAGTTCTACTAGGACTCCAAGATCCCTCTCACAGTTACTACTGTTGAGCAGGGTACCACATATACCGTATCTGGGCATTTCGTTTTTCTTGCCTAAATGTAGAACTTTACTTTTTTCACCGTTGAGTTTCATTTTGTTTGATAGCGTCCAATGTTCAAGTCTATCTATCTTCTGGAGAGTTGGCTATTCCTGCCAGTTTGGTGTCATCTGCAAATTGGATGAGTTCCCCATCTATCCCATTGTCCAAGTCATTGATGAATATGTTGAAGAGTGTTCGCAATTCTTACACATTTTATTAATGCTATTCAATCTTTAGGCAACCATGTAGTTTAAAAGACAATTTTGACTAGTTTCTTTTAGCTTAAATTACCTCAACAACTTTAATAACAAATTTAAGGGGATAAAGTCTAAACCCTAGCTAACATTATATATCCTACCTTTACATCTCAGAAAAAAATATTCAGGTGTTAATATCCTTGAGGTGGTAATCTCAAGGAAATGATATGTTATAAATGCAATAAATAATAAATAACAGCATTTTTAAAAACATGGAAAAAACACAAAAACTACCCTTACTCTTATCAACCTACCTGAATTTCTTGAACAGAGAGTCCTGGATTCTCCAGCAATGTTTGTTCCATTAATAATTTAGAATAAGTTTCTTGTAACTGTTTAGTGACTGATTCAGATGTTGATGTTGTCTTTGTTTTATTGGCAACAGCTTCTTTTTGCTTCTTATAAAGTTCCTGAAGTCTTTTATTTTTTTGCTGTGTTGCCTCCTTTTGTGCTTTTTTCTCTTCACTTTGTCTCTTCTTCCTTTCCTCCTTCTGTCTCACAATATACTGGCGTACTTCATCTGTGTCATAGTACCGTTTCTTTATTAAAGTAAACTGAGAGTCATCACTGATGGGAATTTTATCTGGTTTTCTTTTGCTTGGAGATGGTTCCAATTTCTGATTCTGACATATTTCATTCCTTGCCTCTGAATTCTGAGCTACAGAATCCAGTTGCAGATCATCAAGAATCCCACGGATTTCTACTGGCAAAAAATCCTTATTTACATGTTCATCTCCCAATCCCTCATGGTGAGGAGCATCATCTTTTTCCTTCAGGTTTGCTCTTATTTTGTTCCATAAACCTTCAGGACACACTGTGAGGGGTTTTACAGCCACAGACATATTGCAGTCAGTTTCTGTTATTTGAGCGGAGGGCGCTAGAGGGAAGCGGGGGGGGGGGGGAGGAGGGGGGGAGATCAGAATTTATCATTAGCAAGGAACTAAGATTCAAAGTAATATATTCATCTTAATATCCAGTATTTGGTGGGCATTGTCAGGTGGAAATTATTTTTTAATCTTTTGAACACCATATCCAGAAATTACATTCTTTGATATAGAAAGAAAAATTACTTTTAAAAGATTGGAAATAATATTGGACAATAAAATAATATGCAACTGCAATGTAATTTTTTTAACCATTACCTGAAAAAGAAAACATACAACTTAGAAACTGATCATGAAAGAATGAGCAAAAATTTTGTTTTCAGATTTGCAACCTGAACACTCCCAAGAGTTTGTTGTATGAAAGAAATTATTTACCATAGTGGTGTCAAATGTGCAACGTCACATGATGTACTGTGACTTTTGGGAGTGGACGGGGCCAGTGCATGACCACAGGCTGCGAGTTTGACACCGCGATTTACAGCATAATCAGTTTGTATGTGGGCTGTAGAATATAGCTTTTATTTATATTATTTTGTGTCTTTTAAAAAAAGGAATACATTAGTAATTCTGCGCTATGCAGCAGCAGACCCCAGCCCCAGGGAGAAGGGATGGTATCACACCTGTGTGGGCCGCTTGTGCAAATGCAGCTTCATGCGCTCATGCACTGGCCATAGTCTGGAATTAGAGGCCCCTGCTGTATGGTATTCATTCAGCCTTTAAAGTGAATTTACCAATTTTTATTTTGTAATTTAAAGATCTGTGTGTGATATGATCTAAAGAATAATTGTTCAGAATTAAGTTCCATTTTGTTCAATATATTGGCATGAAAATGCTCCCACACTCCCACAATCCACACCCCCCCCCCCAGGCAAATATATTTAATTTACCAGATTTAATAGATTTATCTTTTTCATTCCTGTCAGTAGACAACAGCTGAGTGTTTGGCTTCTCTAGTTTAGGCGCTGGACCCAATATTTTATTTGCTAGTCTTTGTCCATTCCGCCAAGATGATGGATTTATTGTGTTGGCAACACCTAAACCAAGAAAAAGGATATAAAACATTTTCTATTTCTTATTGAACAACATACCATTGCTCTATATTTTAAGGAAAGTACATAGATAGAAGTGGCAAGAAAAGGAAAGCATTGCTATCTCACCCATTCATAGAATGGCAGCATCATCTGAAATTTCTCCTGTTCTTCCAAAGTTCCTTCTTCATTGATTTTTACTGAATTAATGCTATCGACTTCCAGGGAAGCTCCACAGAGAACAGAGCAGATGACCACAGCAGAAAAAGGAGCCAGTAAATGGATCAGCTTCCCAAACTCCTCTCCAAAACAAGGAGAGGACCAGGATTACTCTCAAATGCTCCTCAGAGAGGGTCCCCATGAGGAGACTATATAACAGCAGTGTCAGAGTTCTGAGAGCCGAGAGAAACTCATCTCACCAAACTTCGGTTGAGAATGGTTTGGAATGGACATTCAGTTTGGCCATTTCCTCTCTTAATCATTTTTGGAATTGGCTTGTTATTTGCTTTTTGCATAGTGTGAACCTTAAGAAGGGCAGGTTTGACAACAATGGATTATTTTCTTTCAATTGTCAGTGAAAGAGATGTCAGTGTCAGCTATGTATATTTAAGAATTTAAAGCAAAAATTATTTTTCAGAAATAAATAGAAAAAGGGTGATGAGAAAATTGATTGTGCAAAATTACAAATGGACAAACTGTCAGATTGACAGGAAATAAGATTTTGAAACTAAAAATCCTACCTGTAATATATTTTTTTAAATTCCATTAAAATACACAAAAATTATGAATCTAAGTGTGAGAAAAATATGATTAGAGACCTTAAAAGTTGCTTATGAGAGGCAACCGGAAAGAACTTACATTTTTTTAAAGGAGAAGAGGCCTCTAATACAGAATGGAAAAAAAAGTATTTTAACTCTGAAAAAATTCATAGCAACAATGTAAATTGAGGACTACCTATATTGTTCGTTCTGGTAGGTTTTAATGGACTTTTGCTAATTCAGAATGAATAACGAGGCTTTGTTAGTAAATAACAGATAAAAGATGAGCTATGGGATTTTTGGTTGAAATTGTTTACAAATCTTTGTTTGAAAGGTGATAATTTGTTGAAACTGTTTGTATTTGTCTTGATGAAGGAAGAAGCCATTTCTTATTTTTTTCCCTTCTCCCATTTTTTCTCTGCATTTTTATTTTTTTCTTAGCATTCATTTTTTTTTACTTTTGTATTTTAAATTTCTTCCATTTTTTAAATGCTGTCCTTGCTTTTAATCTTTGCTTATCATTAGCTTAGTCTCTCTTTATACCCCTCAATGTTTCTACAGAGAGCAAAACTGAGAAAATCTACAGCACTCTTGCAATAAAGCTTAAGATTAGCATAGGGTCATGTATCTGTAATGCTTGGTTAATATGACACATGCTATTAATATATCATATTTGGGGAAAGAGTAAGCAAGCATGAGGGTGGTGAGAGAATATGGCTGCAGCCTTCAGATACATGGAAGCAATTTTCTTTAAAAGCCAACACTGACTACCGTGAATGAATGAATAAAATCATAAAACCTGTATGCCACCTGATTCTTGGTTTCTCATAATAGTTAAACAAAAAAAAATTACAATGTACCTGATTTAGAATAAGGACTTGAGATTTGTGCAATCTTCTGAGTTTTACGCACTGGTTTGTGTCCTTTTTTCTCTTTTCTTTCAGCAGGTGTCTTTATTGCAGTCAAATCCTCTTCTGAAAAATATGTTGAAAAACAATTAGTGCATCAAGCGAACTCCCATCAAAACTACAGGTGGGTGTTATAGCAACTATTATTAACTTTCAAATCAGAACTCAAGGTATGAATTAAGTTACCAATATTATTATTTTTTCCTTAAATTTATAGGGCTTCGAACTATTAGTTACAGGCTTATGGGTTAAGTAGCTTAAATATATAATATCACTGCTTTTAATGTAAATATAGTGGTGCCTCTACCTAAGAACACCTCTACTTAAGAAATTTTCTAGGTAAGAACCGGGTGTTCAAGATTTTTTTTGTCTCTTCTCAAGAACCATTTTCCACTTACAAACCCAAGCCTCCAAAACTGTAACCGGAAAGGGCAGGGAGAAGCCTCCGTGAGGCCTCTCTAGGAATCTCCTGGGAGGAAACAGGGCCTTCACCCTCCCTGTGGTTTCCCCAATTGCATGCATTATTTGCTTTTACACTATGGGAAAAATTGCTTCTTCTTACAAACTTTTCTACTTAAGAACTTGGTCACAGAACGAATTAAGTTTGTAAGTAAAGGTACCAATGTATTCACAAAATTACTCTGGCTATTTACCTGCCAACTGGAATTCTAAATCTTGACATAACTCTCTACTGAGGTTCAGAAATTCCTCTTCACACCATATCTTTCCATCAGGAGTACGAATCTTGGCTTCTGATGGATTGAAACCTAAAAGAACAGCAAAATTAATTTTAGCAGATTAAAATAGTCATGACATTCTATTTAATTTCAAATCTCTACTACATGGAAGGAGCTGAGAAGTTGCTATCTAAGCACATTCAATATCAAGTGGATTTGTAATCGATCCCAAGAAAGGAACAATAGAAATCTTAAACTTTATTATTCAACCCAGAGATCCCCCCCACACACATATGCATTTTGTTTACAAATTGTGTACCTTTATAGGAGGGAGCCAGGGGTGCTGTTGCCACTTTTCTGATTTTAGGAGTTACTATATTTTCAGGAGCTGTAACGGTTATAGGATGATCAGAATATTCAGGATTATGTCCTTTGATAGTCAGTTCATCTGAAGACTCCCATTGTTTTCTAATTCGTTCTTTTAATTTTTCCAGTTTATCATCATGCTGATGCTCCTTTAAAATATCTAATCTATGGGCACTTGAGGTACTGGTAGAAGAAGCTGAAGATTCTACCAATTGTAATTCTTTTAGTTCTGAATTTGTAGATGTTTTCGTATACTCATCTCTGGATTCTTCACTTTTTTCTTCTTCTAATTTTGTAAGATTCACATCTGAATTTTGCAAAGCATTAATTGCTGGATGGTCATTCAAATAGCGAACAAGTGTTTCATCTGAAGAAGACGGGCTTTTCAAATCTCTGCCATGTAAATCTGGTTCTCCTTTATCATAGATCATGCCACTTCTTTTGGCTTTATTCCCTGCTTCTTTATACTTCAAAGATCTGGCCTCCAATTGGCAAGAGGTTTTATGAGATGGTGACCACTTAGACTCTCTAACGGAAGCACATTAAAACAAAAACAGAAACTCTAATAAACCTATGTTTGTCATAAAACAACTATGAACTTGAGAGAAAGAGTGAAATAATTATAAAATCTTTTTCCTCCTGTCATTGAAAATGTCCTATCACCCAACCCTTGTAATTTTGAAGCCATATTTCTAAGCAAGATAATAATTCCTGTCCTTTATTCAATTCCAAGAATTCACAAACATGGATTGGCATTTTCACTGCCAGATACCCAATGCATCTTGGCTATAAAAAGCCAAACCAAAAAGTCCCCTACAGTACCATTTCACAGCATGAAACAGCATAGGAACTTTCTTAATAATCATGATACTATTGTAGACCTACTAAGCACATCTCTTTTCCCAAAAAGAGATGTGCTAAAACAAGAATGCGCCCTCTCTTTCCAGATAAGAACATAGAGGGAATGTGATATATGGTACTTGCTTCCACCAAACCAGAGGAGAAGGGAAAGCACTTTAGCCTTTGCTATAAAAAGGCAGAAAATATAACACAGGATGGGAAATCTAATTTCAGGATAAAATAGCATCAAAGATTCAAGTAGGATCATTTCACTTAGTATATTTTCTCTCTCCCAAGATCCATTAATGCTATTCCCTCTTTCTTAGAATTGTGATTACTGTTTTTAGAATGCAGTTAGTACAGAGATTTTCAAACTTGGCAACTTTAAGACTTGTGGACCAACTCCCAGAATTCTTCAGCCATTCTGGGAGCTGAAGTCCACAAGTCTTAAAAGTTGCCAAGTTTGGGGACCCCGAAACTAGTATTTTGATAATTTGGTAAAAACATTGTCTTCATTTCTAAATTGCAAACAATAGCATAAGCAAGAACTCTATTTCATGCAATCTCTTTAAGGCGAAATAGTAATCATATCAATAAATTTAAGTCCTTCAAAAACAGTAAATAATTATGCTTACAGTTTGCCTCTATAACCCCTGCAATAGTAAAATGGCAAAATTAATCAAACTCACCTGGAAGAAGACAGGGGCTGACGAAATTCAACATGTCCATTCTTACTCACATTGCTATCCAAAGTGGTAGCACGAAGAGGCTTGCGGGAAGGACTTTCCTTGTTTTGATCGGAAGACCTGCAAGCTGAAACAAAAATCAAGATGTGTTTCATGCATCTCTAGGGACTAAATAAGAAGTCAAGAACAGTGGTAAAAATTAACATTAGATAATATTTCAATATAATTTCAAGTTTGTAAGTACCTACTGAAAAATAATTGATAAAAGAGCTGCATTAATTATGCACACCTATACATATACATTTGAGCTTTTCGTGATATTACAAATAAGACAGTTACACAATAATTTATTAAGCTGGATAAATTGTGACTACTACAAGTTTGTGGTGGGGGAACAGTGTCCCCAGTGTGCAAAATATTGCTTTCAAATTTAGCAGTGTCTGGAACTATATTTGAAATGCTGTTCTATGCTTTACTTGATATTTGTCCAGAGGTTTGGACACTATTCAGTTTCAATTGTTTTGCACTTCCATACTCTACTTCATAGCAACGAGATACTATAATCCAAAGTAAAGGCAGTCCTTTCTGGGTATAATTTTTTAAAAAAATTTCTCTCCACCTTAGGATAAAACATATGTAAATAACAAAACACAATACCAATATCCAACCATATATTTATGCAAAATTTCCATATCATTAATGTGCCTTAAGGGGTTTCTTTACTTACTCTTTCCCTTCCCATAACTTCATCTTTCCAATATTTAAAGTAGTACTAAAATTTAAGAAAAGGCAGTCCTTTCTCACTTACCACTTAGTTAGCAACTGTTCAAACTTCTTTTTTTTATCGTGTATCCCGAAAATAAAACGGGGGCTTATATTTTTTGGAATATAGCCTTGGCCTTATTATTGGGGGGGCTTATTATTTTGGGGGTGTAGTAGGCGGTAAGGGTGAGACTGGATGTCCCATCGCCGCTGCCTCCCCTTCCTGTTCTTGGTGCTTGCCGAATGGCTGGCCTGCCTCAACCACTCCATGGAGCAGGACTTTGCAAGACTTGTTGTACCATTGCATGCATGAACTGCAGGACTGCCGCAAGCTTCATCATCCGGCACAGCTGGGATCCTGCTGCCGTTCGTGAATGCAGTGGCACAAGCCTTGCATAGTCCTGCTCCACGAAGCAGCGACGAGTCCCCACGTGGTGTGACAACTTTCACAAAAATGCCTTTTTAATAATAATAATAATAATAATAATAATAATAATAATAATAATAAATTTATTGTCATTGTCAAAACAACAAATTATCATTGGCAACGAAAGTCGTGTGACACCCAGAGACCAGTTCCACCATACATAGAATCAGAATAGGTAAATTTAAAAATAGAATAAAAATAGAATAAAAATAGAATAAAATGTCCCACCACTACAAATTCCCCACCCTGAACCACTCAACCATCTACATGACAAACCGAGTAATACTGTCCAACAGTTCACTGACGGTGACCCTTTAGTTCGTTGTTAAGTGTGAGTATAGCTCTGGGATAAAAACTATTCAGGAAACGTGTGGTCCGAGTTCTAGTTGTTCTGTATCATCTGCCAGAAGGCAACAGTTCAAAAAGATTGTAAGCAGGATGAGAAGAGTCTTTGAGAATGGTATGCACCTTCCTAGAACAGCGAGATGTGAAGATGTCGTCCAGGGCGGATATCTGGAGCCCAATAATGTTCTGGGCAGTTTTAATAATTCTCTGTAGAGCTTTTTTGTTCACTACAGAGATGCTCCCATACCAAGCTACCAATGCCGTATGGCAGGACACTCTCAATGGTGCTTCGATAGTAGGACAACAGTAGATGCTGAGATAAATTTATCTTTCTGAGCATTCTCAGGAAGTACAGCCTCTTTTGTGCCTTCTTCACAAGCATATTAACATTCATAGTCCATGAGAGGTCCTCTGAGATATAAGTGCCCAGAAATTTGAAACTACCAACCCTCTCCACCTCCTCGCCATTTATGTGCAATGGTGAATATACATCTTTCTTCCTCCTAAAGTCAATTATCAGTTCTTTAGTTTTTTTGGTGTTAAGTGTAAGATTGTTTTCTTTACACCATAATGTCAGCCCTTGTACTTCATTTCTATAAGCAGACTCATTGTTCTTATTAATGAGCCCCACCACTGTCATATTGTCTGCAAATTTAATAATTGCATTGGTGTTATACAGTGGGGTGCAGTCACATGTATACAAAGAATAAAGGAAAGGGCTTAGCACACAACCCTGGGGGGCTCCTGTGATTAGTATCTGAATGGAAGAATAATGAGATCCCATCCTTACTGACTGTGGCCTATCTGTCAAAAAATCCTTTACCCACAAACAAATCCTCTGGTTTACTGTATACCCAAATTAGACATTTTAAAAAACATCCTGTTGGGTAAAATAGTGTTAAAAGCAGAGCTATAATCCACAAATAACAGCCTTACATAAGTTCCCTGTTGTTCCAAATGATTCAATACAGTATGGACCACAATAGACACAGCATCATCAGTTGATCTATTACTCCTATATGCAAATTGGTATGGATCCAAAGTAGGTGGAAGACTAGCCTTAATATAGTTCAACACCAGTCTCTTAAAACATTTCATGATAACAGATATCAAAGCTATTGGTCTATAATCATTAAGGGACACCACTACCATCTGCTTGGGGACTGGTACTATAATAGATGTCTTCAAACAGGTAGGGGTAGAACACTGCAACAGGGATAGATTGAAAATATCTGTGAAGACTCCAGCTAGCTCTGCAGCACAGTCTCTTAACAACTCGTCCCGTGATTCCATTAGGCCCGGCTGCCTTCCGGATATTAACATTCTGGAAAGCGTGTCTCACATCGGATATCTGCAGTAAAAGTGGTTGTCTGTCAATAGTAGGTGTCAGCGACGTACTATCAGTGGTAGATGCTGGAGTGATGGTCGTTCCTATTTCCACCTCAAAACGACTAAAGAATTGATTTAGCTGCTCAGCCAAAGAATCACTACTGCTAGACAGACTATTTTTATTTCTCTGCCCCGTAATTTGACGCAGGCCTTGCCATACCCGACGAGTCTGAATTCTCAAAAAGATGTTCAATCCTGTCTGTATGTGGCTTTAGCATCCCTGATACCCTTTTTCAATTTAGCTCTTGCCTCGCTATACTGTAGCGCATCACCAGAATGGAAAGCAGCATTTCTAGCTCTCAATAAAAGACGTACTTCTCTATTCATCCAGGCCTTATTGTTAGAGAACACACGTACTTGTCTGGTGGTAGTGACAACATCAATACAGCTTTTGATATAAAACAGTACTGTTGAGGCAGGTGGGACATGTTGGGCCGTGAGATGTGCCTCCTACTTGACACTTGTAGCTCCATCGCGTTCCTTGGCATTGTGTCCAGAGAAGCCCATTGTAAAAGAAAGCTTCTTGCACGTTCAATCAAACTTCTCAAACTTTGCAAGAAGTTTTCTTTTACAATGGGCTTCTCTGCTCACAACACTGAGGAACATGATGGAGCCACAAGTGTCAGATAGGACGCAGGTCTCACAATGGGATACAATTTGGGGGTGGCAAGTCAGGTGCGGCGGGGCGTGAGACAAATCTTACTGGAGTTTGGAAGCTCCATGGTTTCTCTTAGAGGGTCTGTTTAGGGGGGGGGAAACCTTGCATGATGCAGAAACTCTTCTCATGAGTGAGTAATTAACAATTTCTCGCAGCGAGAAGACTTTCTTTATTGTCCAAGGGTTTTTTCCTCTAAACAGACCAGCTGAGAGAAACCACAGAGCTGCCCAACTCCAGTAAAACGTGCATCCTATGGTGGGATGCAATTTGGAGGTGAGAGGGCGGGCAGGGTGGGCCACAAGACATGTGTCTTACTGGAGTTGGATAGCTCCATGTGTCTCTTGGCTGGTCTGTTAAGGAAAAAATACCTTCAACAATACAGAAACTCTTCTCGCGAGGGCGAGCAATTAACTTCTCGCAGCGAGAAGAATTTCTGTACTGTCCAAGGATCAATCCATGCCTCACCTCCTCTCTGCACAGGCAGAAAAACATTTCAAAAGGCCGCCAGAGCCAGAACATCTTACTGGAGTCTGTTTACTTCCAGTTCCTGTTGTCGGAAAGCGGAAAATACACTCAGAGTGGCCATTGCCCTGGCTGGGATTTGGAAGCTGAAGAGCTGGTTTGGGGTGAGGAGGAGAAAGGAAGACTTCTGCAGCCAAAAGCAGAAGCAGTAGAAGTCTTTCTTTCTTTGTCTCCCCCAAACTCCGGCTCTTCAGATTTCAAATCCCAGCCAGGGCAGCGGCTGCTCTGCAAGTGCGCTTTCTGCTCTATGGTGATGGTCACTGGAAGCCCCCCATTCCCCGTGCTCCTCTCTGCTCCAATCTCCCCATGGTCCCCCCATCGGAGTGCTGACTGGCTGAAGCACCCACCGGCATGCCTGGAAAGCCCCTCTGCCTTGGGAGTTATCAGATGGGATGGCGATTAAGCTGAATTATTCCTGGGGAAGGGAGCCTCGCAGGATCCTTGTCTGCACTCCCTTCGTCCCACAGGCCCTGCTTACTCTTTCCAGATGCCCAGCAGCAAGATACTGGGCATTCACGCTGAGAACAGCCCCGAGAGACACAGCTAGGCTGGCCTGTCCAAGGCCAGTGCTCCCTGCCTGCAATTGAGCTTGGCCTGCAAGAGGCCAGCTGGCACTCCTTAGGTGGCGGCAGCAAGGGCAGGAACAACACCCACAACGCCTCAGCCATCCCGCCATGCACAAGCAGCTGGCAATCAAACCTGAGCTGATAGCCACCTTCTAGCTGGGCACAGCAGCAGAAGCAGCCAGTGGACAAACCTTTTGGGTGGTGGCGGGGGGCAGTGCACTTAAGATACAGCACCCAGACATGGGACTTTTTGGCTGCATCCTAAATGCCAGAAATCTTCCTCCTTTTTTGCTCCAAGAGACTGCGCAGGTACGATGAGTCTCACAAAGACTCATTTCTGGCGGAGTTTTGAAAAGAAAAAGATATGGGACCATTTGGGGGAAGGTAGTTTTAGGGATGTGCCCTCTTGCAACCTTGGGTGTTAGGGTTAGACCATTTATTTATTTATTATTTATTAATTAGATTTCTATGCCGCCCTTCTCCTGAGACTCAGGGCAGCTCAAACTTTAGCCAAGTGGCAAGGGGCCCCCACTGGGTCTGGCTCAGCTACATGCCAGTCCGAAATTACATGTGTGTCGGGGGCCTGACCAGTCTAAAGGGATGGAAAAGGCATTATCTATGGCAGAGGTCCCCAACCGCCGGTCCGCGGACCGGGCCGTTGGGGTTTTCCAGCCGGTCCGCGGCGCCGCTGCCCTCCCGGCAGAGGACATTATGCAGGACAGGGTGGGGCGTCGGGCAGGGCGGGGAGAATCAGGAGGCTCCTTTGGCGGCTGGAGGCTGCTTGGCTTTGTGATTTTGGCTGGGGGGGGAGTTAGGAAGGTCCTACTTCTCCCCTCCCCCAGCCAAAAACTCAAAGCCTATCGCTGCTGGGGAAGCGGAATTGGGGAAGCCGGGAGAGGGCTGAGCCCAGCCGGCTTCTCCGCCGGCCTTGTGTCCCCCCGAGGATTGCAAGGGCAAGAGAGCCGCGCCTTTCGGCTTCCGGAAGTGCTGGGCCGGGGGTTCGGGGGGGCCATGAACGCCGCCCGGAGCCAATGGCTTCTTTTGGGCTTACTCGAATTCCTGCTGCTGGTAAGCGCGCGCGGGTGGCCGGGTGGGAAGGGCGAGGCGCGAGGGGGAGGCAAGTGGAGAAGCGGAGAGAGAGAGAAGTGGACCAAAAGAAAGAAAAAGGAAAGAGAGGGAGGGAAAGAGAAATGGAGAGGAAGGAAGGAGGGAGGGAGGAAGAGAAGGAAGGAAGAGAAAGGAGGGTAGAAAGAGAGGGAGAGAGAGAGGAGAGAGAAAGGAAGAGGAGAGATAGAAAGGAAGAGAGAGAAAGAAAGAGGGATAGAAAGAGAGAGTGAGAGATGCTCAGTGAGCCTTTCTTTGAAGTTGCCTTTCTTTCTTTCTTTCTCTCTTTCTCTCTTGCTCTTTCATTCTTTTTTCTTTCTCTTGCTTTCTTTCTTTCTCTTGCTTTCTCTCCTTCCTTCCCTCCTTCCATTTCTTTCATCCCCCCTCTCTATTTTTATTTCTCTTTCATTCTTTCTTTCTCTCTTTCTTGCTTTCTTTCTTGCTCTTTCTCTTTCTCTTTTACCTTCCCTTCCTCTATTTCTTCTTTTCTTTCTCCTTTCTACCTTCTTCCCTCCCTCCCTTCCTTCAGTCCTTCCTCTCCCCTTTCATAAGTTTCCTTGCTTCCTTCCTCTGTTCCTGTCCCTTCCCCCTTTCTTTGTTTCCTTCCTTCCCTCCCTCCATTTCTTGCTTTCCTTCTCCTTCCCCCTTGTTTCCTCCCTCATTCCCTTCTTTCACTCCTTCTTCTCTTACTCTCCCCTTTCACACCTTTCCTTGCTTCCTTTGCACCCTTCCTCTGTTCCTGTCCCTTCCCTCTTTCCTTCCTTCCTTCCCACCCTCCGTCCATTCATTCACCCATTCCTCTCTTGATCGCCCCTTTTACCATTCCTTCCTTCCTTCCTTCCGATGTGGGCCCGGGCCGGCAGAGTAGTTTGCTTTTGCACCCCGTCTCGAGCTCCCTTGGTGCCAACCCGGCCCTCCCCACTTCAGAGAGAAGGGGGAGAAAGAGAGAGAGAGAAAGAGAAAGAGAGAGCTAAAAAGAGAAAGATAGAGGGAGGGAGAGAAAGAGATAGAAAGAGACAAAGAGAGGGGGAGAGAAAGAGAGAAAGAGAGAAAGGGAGATAAAAGAGAAAAAAGAGAGAAAGAGAGATAAAAAGAGGAAGAGAAAGAGAGAGGGGGAGGGAGAGAAAGAGAAAGAAAGAGAGAAGGGGAGAGAGGGAGAGAAAGAGGTAGAGAAAGTGAAAGAAATAGGGAGGGAGAGAAAGAGATAGAAAGAGAAAGAGAGAGGTTGGGAGAGAGAAAAAAGAGAGAAAGAGATATAAAGAGAAAGAGAGAGAAAGGGAGAGAAAAAGAGAAAAAGAGAGAGAAAGGGAGAGAAAAAGAGAAAAAGAAAGAAAAGTAGAGAGAGAAAGAGAGACAAAAAGAGAGGGAGAGAAAGAGAGAAAGAGAGAGAGAGGGATAGAAAAGCAGGTGGGGGGCACACCTATTTTGCCAGCCCTCGGATGGGCCATAGGGATCCGGTGTATGTGGAGGGAGAGGTCCCCAGCTTCTGTTCTGCAGAGGGGAAGCCAAAGCCCCCGCATGGGTTATGCAGAGTGCCAGTGTTTGGGGCAAGGTGGGGGGTGGGGGTCTTCCTTAACCCCCATTTCTTTGGTGGGGCTAAGAGGCCTGCCCAGCAGGGCTGATGTGTTGCGGAAGGTCTTGTCGAGGGAGACCAGTGGAGCCCCCCCCCCCCCCGCTCCCATCCCCAGGGAAGGGGGTTCTGGCATCACTGCCACTGGCTTTGGAAAGAAGCCCCCGGCCTCTTCAGGGGGTGGAGGGAGGGGTCCGTAGCACAGGGCTGGACAATGGCTGAAGACAGTTGACTGCAGCTTTCAGAATTCCTCAGCCAGGAATATGAAGAAGACAGTTTGAAAATTTAAAAGGGAAGGAAGGAAGGAGGGAGGGAAAAGAAAAAGAAGAGAAAAAAGGAAAGAAAGAAAAAGAAGAAAGAAAGAAAGAGGAAGGAAGGAAGGAAGGAAAAAAAAACCAAAAGAGAAAAAAGAAAGAAAAAAGGAAGGAAGGAAGGAAGAAGGGAGGGGGCCCCCAGACACTTAGGCTGTATGGGGCCCCAAAATTCCTGATGGCGGCCCTGGCTCCACCCCTCCATAACCCCACCCCCATATGACCAAAGCCCCCCCCCCCCCCCCGGGCCATGGAAAACTGGTCTAGCTTAAAGCCGGTCCCTGGTGCAAAAAAGGTTGGGGACCTCTGATCTATGGGACTACAGGATGAGACTCATGTTCAGCGCAAAACTCCTGAGGTGCCTGGAGGAGGTCATTTAAGTGATAGGAGACATCAGGGTCTTTGCCAAGGTGGTCAAAACACTGCTGGAGTAACAGATCAAACAACACCATGGCAGATGGTATGTGGCCTCAACAAGCAATATGGGCTCCACTTTCTATACAAGCTACATTTGATGGCAGTGCTTATTGGGTTGCCTTGTTATTAGCCAAATAATCAGCCACATGGACATGTATGGGCACTGTTACTCCTCCCAGTGGGAGATGGTAGTGGCAGTCACAACTGTACTCACGGGGGACCTTTTATCGAGGCACTAAGAGCAGAGGTAGTGGGGGGGGGGGGAACTATTGGCAATGAGGCAGAGGCCAGTCGGCACGGACTATGTACGGGACTTTCGTAAACTAGCGGGCCGCCTAAGAACATGGCCTGAAAGAATGCTGGTTCAACAGTTTCGGTTGGGGTTGGACAAGGTGCTGAGGCAAGCATGTGGATTGCCTCCCAGTTTAAACGACTGATTTTGAGCAATGGTGGAGTTAGGTGTGAGCCTAAGGGAATTCAGGTTTCAAGGAGAAGACTTCCAACGCCATTGCCAGGGTTCAAGAGGGGGCAGCTCAATATACCGGTCCAGGATATGCTGGCCCGGAGGCCCTGTTCCGGTGTTTTTGGTACAATCAGATGGGACATTGGGTTGCAGAGTGTCCACTGCCTTTGCCAAGCCTTCAGCTGCAAAACAGTCATTTGGTGAAAATGTGGATCGAACTCGTCCTACAACTGAATGGTCCATGAGAGCTATGCAGACGCCTCAACGGGACACTCCCACCCCCACTCCAGCCAAAAACAGTAAAATGCCTAATCAAATATCAGTGGTGTCAGGCAACAGCGAGGATGAAGATCTGAAGGATTCTATGGTACGAGATCCCATATATCCCTTTATCATTCAGGTGACTATCTAGAACCTGAGCACCTTGAAACATATTCACAAAGTAGCCTTATTTGATTTGGGGTGCACTCAGTGTTTAATACTCCGAGCTATATGAGTTGAGGGAAAATCAGGATATAAAAGGGTTGAGAGCAAGAAAAGGCATTGTGACCTAACCCGAACACCTCTTCTCATCTGGTGGAACCAGCCTTCAGAATTTATTTATTTTATTTTTATTTTATTCATTCGATTTTTATGCCACCCTTCTCCTTAGCAATAGCACTTTTTAACAGAGCCAGCCTATTGCCCCCACAATCCGGGTCCTCATTTTACCCACCTCGGAAGGATGGAAGGCTGAGTCAACCTTGAGCCGGTGACGAGATCTGAACCGCTGACCTGCAGATCTACAGTCAGCTTCTGTGGCCTGCAGTACAACACTCTACCTGCTGCGCCACCCCGGCTCTTATGGGTTATCCTCAATCAATCATCTGGAAGATCGAGTCAGTCATTTACATAATTGCTAGGATCTGCCCTGTAGAACCCCAGATATGATGAATTCTGAAAACTAGACTCATGTGTGGTTCATATTCAGACCTAGTGGTCTTCCACTCCCTGCAGCAGTGAGGCAACAATTTAGAGAAGACAGAATAGATAGATAAGGATATAATTTAAGGGGAGGGACTGAAGGCTGGTTCCACCAGATGAGAAGAGGCATTCAGGTAAGGTCACAACACCTATTCTCCATCCTGGAATGGAACCAGCCTTCAGAATGGGACTTACCAAAGCAGAGGTCCCAGGGGGAGGGGGTAGCATGACCTTGTACTCTATCATCCACTACTTGCTGAAGAACTGTTCTGCTGAAGGAAGCATCAGCTGATGCGCAAGAGTCTATCTTGTATTGTCGAATGAACTGAGACAGCTGTGCCCACATTGCCACTCGACAAATCTCTTCAAGTGATGCCTGCATGGTCGTGGCTGCACACCTGGTGAAGTGAGCTGTGATGCCCATGGGGGCCAAAATATTTGCTAGTTCATAAGCTCTGCTTATGGCACTCCTGATCCAGCACCCAATGGTGGCTGATGATGCTCATGTTCCTAGGGATTGAGGGTGGAAGCCTCTGAAGATCATTTCCATCTTTCTGAGGTCCTTGGTGCGATCTCGGTATATCTTGAGAGCTCTGCGCACATCCAGGGAGTGCCATCGCCACTCAGAGGGATGTACTGGCCAAGCACAAAAGGAGAGCCAAATCAGCTCCTGTGATCTGTGAAAGACTGAATTTACCTTGGGGCTGAAGGAAGGATTGAGTCGCAGAGTTACCTTGTCTGGTTGGAAAATGCACAAGTCCCCTCTGATGGAAAGTTTGGAGATACAACGGGCTAACATGATGGCCACCAAGAAGGCTACATTAATTGAGAGGTATTTTAGCTGGGCCTCTCGGAAGGGTTCATGTGCAAATTCCATGAATGACCGTCAGCACGTAGGAGAAACTCCAGGTTGGGCATCAATGGATGACTGGCGGGCGTAAGTTGGACGCCCCCTTGAAGAACCGATGTATGGATGGAACCCGAGAGAGTGATTCATACTGTTTGCATGGCAGTACTGCTGAAAGTGTTGCTGTCTGCCTGCGAAAGGTATTCGGGATTAAGCCCCTATTGAGACCATGTTTTAGGAATCTTAGGAAATCTTAGGGATGTTTAATATCTTAGGGAGAGGAATGTGATCCGGGGAGAGTCCCTCCTTAGAGCACTATGTGAGGAAATCCTCCATGCATCTGAGTAGATAAGGTTGGTGGATGGGCGGCGAGATGCCTGCATAATTAGAATAATGTTCTGATCGTATTCCTGGTGTCTTAGATCACTCTGCTCACTCTCCATGCAGTCAGCTGTCACCAGTCTCAGTCCGGATGCCTTAGGGATTCCTGAATGAGCACGTCCGGTGAATGAGGCTTTCGCCATGACTGTGTGACCGAGAGCTCCTGGAGGTCTGGAAACCAGGCCCGCTGAGGCCAAAATGGTGCCATGAGTATAAACTCCCCCCGTTCTGACAAAAGCTTTTTTTCCCTCCCATTTTTATTATTTATTTTATTAAGCATTTTAGAAATAATAAAGAAAACAGAAGAAAATAAAGCTGTAAAAAATGACTGTAGAGTCAAAGTAATAATAAAGTAATTAATTATAAATTATGAAATATAATACATTGCTTTAGGAAACTAAAGATTAAAGTACTAATTAAGGATAAATATTAAGAAGCATGGTTAACACAATATAAAGCTAATGATGAACTTATATGGCAAGAGGGCTAAAATATTAAATAGTATTACCGAGCAGGTTCTTCCTTTTAATGTCACGGTAGTTCAGGGATAAAAGTGGCTGTAATACATGAGACAACATTTTGGACAGAAAGCAAGAATAGAAAACAACTAATGCTGTTCATACTCTATTTCTCACTGAAGAATTTAAGTGGAACTAAGAATGTTATATGCCCACAGCAGTGATGACCTGTCATTGTCAATGGCAGTATGACCTATTCATTATTCTATGACAGGGGCATGATTCTATGACAGAAGCCTGGTTCTTTTCCTGCAGACATTTCATTATCCAAACTAGGTATCATCACCACTGTTGAATCAAATGTCTGCAACAAAACCATGCTCAGAGAACCATCATTTCAACCCTGAGCTACAAATATTCTCCTCTATTAATCTGTACAGTTTTTAGAAGCATTTAGTTACATTAGAAAACTTATTAGGATCTATAACCACAGCCTATCCCCTGACTTCAAATGTCAGAAGTGGCACAATACAGCATGATTGCACAAGAACCACTTTTTTATTCTTACGTAAACATTATATGTCTGGCCAAACTCATTTACAGTAGATTGTGCATAACCACTGCAGGCAAGTTGCATCTTTCCTCTCAGTTCTCACTGTGTCTTTTATAAAGACTTAATAAAAAGGAAACAGAGAATTTTGACCACTTAAAAACATAAAGATTAAAAAATAAGCAATGCCTTCAATTTTACTTAGAATATATTTAAATGTATAGATGTATAAATATTTCAAAGTGCAGTATGTTATCTGAAAAAACAATATATTGAATAAATATCACATGAGCAACTGTTTATTTATAAAATTGGGTACTATATTTCTCCCAATAAAAAGCAAGAAGGATCAAGAAATGTGCTTCTCATTCTCATCAACAGTCACTGGAGAAGAAATTTAATTCCATAAAGTTAAATGACTGAAAAGGCATAACAAACCCATAGTAAACTTATTGTGCATAATTATTCACTTTTTAAAATATTTAGATCAGTCAACTTAGATAACTGATTATGTTAACCAGTTTTATAAGCAATAGTAAGACTTATTATGCTGAACCTTTATCTATAATAGAGACAGTCCATCCTGCATTAGTGTTTCCCATTTTGAAAGCAGGGTTAGAAAAAGCTTCCAACAATGATTCCGAGTGGAGAAAACTATTTCTTTCATTTTGGAATGAAAAGCAGAGATGAGAGAATTTAAAGAATAAAGAATTTAGGAAACATAAGGAGAAATTCTTTTTTTTTTTTAATTGCCTTTTGATTGCAAATATTGGTAATATTCTCTCTTTTTAATGCCTAATAGGGCTACTTGCTCTGGCTCTAATTTACAAAAGGGTTTTCATATTAAGTTCAATGTGCTATTCTCCTATAGCAGACTCAGGATATTCTATACTAGGACTTACCACAACTTCTACAAAGCTGCATTTAAAATTAATAATGAGAAAAATAAACTATTAGCAAACATGTGAATATATAAGATCAACCATAATTGAATGGAAATACAGTGGTGCCTTGTCTTACAAATGCCTCTTCATACGAACTTTTTGAGATAGTTCTCCAGCACTCCACGGACTGCATTGGCTGCCAATTGGTTTCTGGACACAATTCAAAGTGTTGGTTATAACCTATAAAGCCCTACATGGTATTGGACCAGATTTTCTCTAGCACTGCCTTCTGCCGCATGAGTCCCAGCAAATGGTTAGGTCCCACAGAGTCGACCTTCTCCAGGTCCCATCAACTAAACAATGTTGTTTGGCGGAACCTAGAGGAAGGGCCTTCTCTGTGGGGACCCTGGCTCTCTGGAATCAGTTCCCCCCAGAGATTCGCACTGCCCCCACCCTCCTCGCCTTCCGTAGAAGTTTAAAGACCTATCTTAGCAGCCAGGCTTGGGACCATTAAACTCTAGCCCCCTGGCCAAAGAGTGTCTTGCTGTGTGAATTGGAATGAATCATTTTAAATGTTATTAGAGTTTTTAAAGTTTTTTAGTTATAATAATTGAATTGTTTAGCTATGTATATTGTATATTGTTTTGATATGTTGTGAGCCGCCCCGATTCCTTGGAGAGGGGCGGCATACAAATCCAATTAATAAATAAAATAACTAAATCCCAAATCAGAAAAGACTTATGGAAGACTATGTTTGTATATATTAATAATGTCAAGATTATTATATGTACAAAAATTTTACTGAAATTTCTACAGTGGACGAATGGGTTGTAAAAATGTCAGAACTCCTGGAAATGGTAAAACTTGTTTGATCAGGCAGAAAAAAAAATTCTTTTTTAAAGAGTGGAAATCTTCTATGAACTTTTTGCTAAAAGAAGAAAACAACAAAATGATATATGTATTTAATGATTCAAACAGATGAGAATTAAATAAGGAGCAAGAGAGAATTCTGGAGGAGTTAAGAGGGAGGAGAAATAGTAGGCTTGTTAAAATCTATTGAAGAGGTCGGAAGTCATTATATTTCATATATATTTCAAAATCTGATTTATAGACAAAATGTCTCTGTAACATGTTTGTTCGTTTTATGACAATGTACAATATAAGATTAATTTAAAGAAGTATGAAATAGATTCCATAGATTATGTACTGTCTTTTTAAATTGTATATATTTTCAATAAAATGTTTTTCAATAGACAAAACCTTATAATAAAAAGGCAATAAAAGTATTGGTGCAAACTACATCCTTGTTCTTGAAATATCTAAAAATATGTAAAACTACAAAATGAAAATACAAAAAGATGAGAGAAAGAGAAATTGCTTTTTAAGCAATTTCTCTTTCTCTCATTATTTTTGTGTCTTCATTTTGTAGTTTTAGAGAACAAAAAGAGTTCTGACAGCTCCTGAGAGAAACCCTCATGGTGTAATAATAACAACCCCTCTGAGAATATCTGGCCTAAAGAAATTGCAGCCCAAAAGCTTAGGCTATAAAAAAATGACAACTTTGTCATTGCCAAGGATTATATTTAATGCAGTGTCTCAAATAGTGGGGCCTTGGGGGACACAAAACGTGCTGGGAAGGGTGCATCACCTCGGGGAATGTGTGTGGGGGGTTTTTTTTCCACTGCAGGGAGTAGGGTTTTTTTTGCACCGAACACCAGCACACAGCAGGACTTATGAAGTGCAGATAACAAATCCTTAACAGACACCATGGAAAAATATTTAATGGTGATGAAAAGAAAGGAGGAGAAGGACGGAACTAATGAAACAAACCTAAGCCTCCAGAAAGCTGAGACGAGGAAAAATGACAAAGCGCATGTGTCAAGATTCCACGTAGCATCCAAACTAAATCAGAGTTCAAGTCAAAGTAATCCTCAAAATTCCAATTTATTGCCGGAACCATCCTGGCACCTGGGAAACCTGAATCTGAGTTACCCACCCAGTTGAAAGTTCACATCCCTTGTCCCCCACCCACAAAGTTGTCACATTGCCCACTCAGATTGTGCCAGTGTGGCAAGTTTCCTTCTGCTTCCCCCAAGGTGGGTGGGCATAGGATGGCCCTGAACCACTGAAAAGAATGCTTTGTGCTGCACCCCTCTAAAGTTCACATAAACATCAGGCCTTCTATAGATACTGTGGCAAGCCGTTATTTATCACCAACCTCTGAACCGGCTTGACAGTATATAGCGCTTGGCTTCACTGTGACTACAGTGGGAGATGAGAAAAGACCAGTATATTTACTGTGTCCGAAAATGTTGGCAGTGGACAGCATGAAGCCAAATAAATTAAGGCATATCTTAAACACATTACACCCCAATCACAGTGATAAGCCAAGTTTTTTCTGCAAAAACGTGCTGAATATTGCAAACAATCTTCCCAGCGGAGAGTTGGGGGGGGCACGTGAAATGTTTACTTCTTCCTGGGCGGAGGGAGCATAACAGAAAATAATTAAGAAGCACTGATTTAATGGGAGGACGAGAGCACACTCAGGGCTGCAATAGAAGGGTTAATGATGATGGGATGTTTATGTAGCCCTTGCTGGCAACTCTTTAAAATCTGTTTTATCCCAGGGTCTCATAGTTGCTCTATACTGCTGGAATAGATTTACAAAAGGTGGAACTAGACTGATTTGATTTAAAAAACTGTGGACTGATGTTATGTGCATGCCTGCATGTACTGTACCCAAACCATTTTATTGTAAATTAAAAGGATGTACTACATAACCAAATAAACAAAATGCTAATGTTATGCAAATTGGAAACATTATGAAGGCAAACCTCTGGGTACAGAAACAAGAAATCTCAGGTAGTTTTTTATCCTGTTTTTCACATATCAGCAATAACAGCATCTGTAATTATTTTCAATGTAGAACTTTTTTCACTGAAAGAACTTAAGATACCCCACCAGCCATATGAGAATTCTACTTCCCAAACAAAATTTTCAAAATTTGCTGGTTGTAGACCAAATCGATTTCCTTTTAAAATGCTACCATAAGCAATAGAAACCTCATTTTGGAAAGGCCTTAATACATACCTTGCCTGCTTATTTTCCTGGTAGTGCTAATTGATGGCTTTTTTTCCATGATAGTATCCAATCTGGCTGTGCTAACAGGAGCTACTTCCAATTTGTTTTCAATATGCTGCAACTAGACAGATTAAAGGGAATAGGAAAGGTATCAACATTTTAAATCTGTTATACCGCCACTTAAAAAAACCAAAAAGTAAATTTTTTTTACAAAAATTGGATGAAACATTCCTTAATTTAAGTAAAATTAACTCAGATTTATTTTCAACTTCGTACAATAAGAAATAATTTTACATTAATGAAAAAATGTTCAATGCAGAGAACAATTTATAATACATTTTTCAATCCTGAAAAAAGAATAAACAAAAAATAGAATGATAAATGAAAATTTGATGTATCAGATCAAATTCAAATTCATTGTACTGGAAATCCAAATAAATTCCTTAATAGTATTTTTTTTTGTAAAAGCAAACTGCATATTAAGAATTGAGAAGAGTTGGCTTAGCAGATGAATTGCATTTTCAAAGAACTAAAATTAAAATCTGGGTGATTGACAGAAACAAGGAAGCAAGAAACAGGTAACACCTCACCAACTGTTTAGACAAGAAGAGTGTCCATAGAATTAATACAGCAGCTTCTTCATTTTGGGATCCTAGGATCGTAAAAAACAGCCCAGTGTCCAGATAGGACAAACTAAGGGTGGCTGATTCCTATATGCATTTTAGCACAATAGTGATTGCATTTTACTGAAAAAGTATCTTAATCTTTTATTGTCCTATAACATTTACAAGATAAACATAAGTTATTAATTTTCATTTTTAAATAATAATGTCCTGTATGGCTTATTTTCAATTTCCTTTAACTCAGTGCTAAAATACTACTTACTGTTGCCTTTGTTTGTGAAAAATAATTCCATGCTGGTGTTAAATCTGTACAAAAAAATTGAAAACATAATCTCATCATATAAATTCAAGGATTATCTTGTGAAATATTGCAAGTTTCAGTAACAGTTTTAAATACTGTTTAAAACAATCTATTCACAATATTTTATAACTGAATATACTTACTTGACTGTGGCCAGATTTACACATCACAATAAGCTATAATGTAAGTTTATCTGGTTGGGAGTTACTGTTACATGCACCCAAACTAGAGGTAAAAAAAATGGCTCATGTACAAAATGATTTTGTATACAGTGATCCCTCGGTTAGCGCGGGGGTTATGTTCCAAGACCTCCCGCGCTAACCGATTTCCGCGTTATATTGGATGCGGAAGTAAAACCACCATCTGCGCATGTGCGCCATTTTTTTTCATGGCCGCACATGCGCAGATGGTGGAGTTTGCGTGTGGGCGGCGGGGAAGACGAAGGGAAGATTCCTTCAGCCGCCCAACAGCTGATCTGCTCCGCAGCGCGGAAGCAGCGAGGAGCCGAAGATGGGGTAAAGGCAAAGGGGAAACCCCATCTTCGGCTCCTCGCTGCTGCCGCGCTGCGGAGCGGATCAGGTGTTGGGCGGCTGAAGGAACCTTCCCTTGGTCTTCTCGCTTGCCGCTTGCCAGTCCACACACGCCCCCCTGGATGAGCCGGCCACAGGGGCGAGGGGTGGGGATGAAGGGGCAGGACTTCCCGGGCGGAAGGCATGCTCGGCTCTGCCGCTCCAGCCCGTTTCGGCCGAGCCTCCCCGGCCAAGCAGCCAGGGAAGTCGAGCCAGGCGTGGCGGCGGCAGCGCTGCTTCTCCGGTCGCCCGGTCCTCTCCTGCCTCCTGCGCCGATGTTCCCCGCTGCGACGGAAGGCAGTCGCTTGGCTAGGGAGACTCGGCCGAAAGCGGCTGGAGCGGCAGAGCCGAGCACGCCTTCCGCCCGGGAAGTCCTGCCCCTTCATCCCCACCCCTCGCCCCTGTGGTCGGCGGGGATGAAAGGGCAGGACTCCCTGGGTGGAAGGCATGCTCGGCTCTGCCGCTCCAGCCGCTTTCGGCCGAGCCTCCCTAGCCAAGCGACTGCCTTCCGTCGCAGCGGGGAACATCGGCGCAGGAGACAGGAGAGGACCGGGCGACCGGAGAAGCAGCGCTGCCGCCGCCACGCCTGGCTCGACTTCCCTGGCTGCTTGGCCGGGGAGGCTCGGCCGAAACGGGCTGGAGCGGCAGAGCCGAGCACGCCTTCCACCCAGGGAGTCCTGCCCTTTCATCCCCGCCGACCACAGGGGCGAGGGGTGGGGATGAAGGGGCAGGACTTCCCGGGCGGAAGGCGTGCTCGGCTCTGCCGCTCCAGCCCCTTTCGGCCGAGCCTCCCCGGCCAAGCGGCAGCCTTCCACCGGGAGGCTCAGCATTCAGTCAGTCGTAGCGCTGGCTGTCAACTTTTCTTTTTAGCACTGGGGAGGCAAGTCAGCTCCTGCCCAGTTTTAAAAAGAAAAGTTGACAGCCAGCGATTGTTCCGCTGCCGCCAGCATGGCCTGGCTGGCAGCGGAAGATGTAACGGAGCCCACGGGGGATTCGCCTTCCTCCCACCCGCAGCCGAGACTGATTGTGGGCTCCTTCGCAACCTCGGAGAGCTTCCGGGGCATGAAAGCTCACGAAAACCAGGAAGCTCTCCGAGGTTGCGAAGGAGCCCACGATCAGTCTCGGCTGCCGGCGGGAGGAAAGCGAATGCCACGGGGCTGGGCTCGGCTCCCCCCTCGGCTCCCCCCCTCACCAGCCCCGCCGCGGAAGGCTCCATTCTGTTCCCTGCCGGCCCGATTGAGCGGCCGGCGGTCTCCATTCAGGGAACAGAAAAAAAAAAAAATATTTTTTAATATTTTATTTTTTTAAATAATATTTTTTGAAAAACCGCGTTGCAGCGTTTCGCGCTAATCGAGAACGCGCAAGTCGAGGGACCACTGTATAGAATAGCTTGTTTCAAGTGTTTCTTATTCAAACTAAGATATGTATGTTTCAGACGCATTGATTCAGATACAAAACAAAATAGGTTTGTTCCAAGCAAGTGTTTTTGTGATGAGGGGTAAGAAAATGGCAAGGTTCGGTAGGAAAAGTACAGGTGTGGACAAACAAATGGAAACACTTGATTTTTTGGCATCATGTTTGAACATGTTCAAATCAATAAAAACTTGACATATTTTAATGTTTTTTAAAAAATTCTGTTATTTGATATGTTTTTTTAAACTACCTTTTTTTTACAGAAATTTAAGGAAATTGGTTATAACCTTCTAGAAATGGCAGACCTCTCAGACTTTCAAAGAGGCCAAATTGTTGGTGCTCGAATGGCAGGCGCTAGTGTAACAGAAAGTGCCCGAATGTTTGGTGTTTCAAGAGGTAATGTCTCAAAAGTAATGACTGCTTTTGAAAGACAAGAGAAAACGTCCTCAGCCAAGCACAGATCTGGTCGAAAGTTGAAGTTGTCTGAGAGAGCCCGTCAGACTCTAAAGCGAATTGTTAGAGCGGATCGCAAGAGCACAGCTCTTAAAATCACTGCAGAGTTCAATAGACACGTACAGAACCCAGATTCCACAAAAACTGTTCGAAGGGAGTTTCACAAATCTGCATTCCACGGAAGAGCTGCAATTAGAAAACCTCTGCTCTCAAAGACAAATGTTTCAAAGCGTTTAGAGTTGTGTAGAAACCACCAGAAATGGTCCCTCGAGCAGTGGCAAAATGTGATTTTCTCTGACGAATTACTGTTTACCATTTTTCCAATTTCCGGCCGTGTTTATGTTTGGAGACAGCTAAAAGAATAATTTCATCCAGACTGCCTTCTCCCAACCGTCAAACATGGCAGGGGTTCAGTGATGATTTGGGGTGCTATTTCTTGGAAATCCACCGAGCCAATGATTTCCCTTCATGGAAGAATTAACAGCCATCACTATTTAGGAATTTTGGCCGACCAAATTAATCCTATGGTTCAAGAACTGTTTCCAGAGGGGGATGCCATCTTTCAAGATGATAATGCACCAATCCACAGAGCAAGAATTGTTAAAGAATGGCACAAGGAACATTCTAATGAAGTTCAGCCACCACAATCACCAGACCTCAACATTATCGAGCATTTATGGACAATTTTAGAGATTCAAGTAAGAAGTCGATTTCCACCACCGTCGTCTCTAAAAGAACTGGAGGGTGCTTTAACTGAAGAATGGGCTAAAATTCCTTTGGAAACAATTCACAATTTGTATGAACCAATACCTCGGAGAATTGAGGTTGTATTTGCTGCAAAAGGTGGACCAACACCATATTAAAAGATATTTTGATGATTTTTCAAGGTGTTTCCATTTTTCTGTCCACCCCTTGTAGATAGATAACCCCTTCCCATGGTAAGTGTGATATTGTTGCCTGTGTGGACTACAAAACACTCTTTTTTGTTTTGCTTTGCAAACATTGATAGTAGAAGCAGTGGATGAGTGGAGCTACAGAATTTTAAAAATGAAAAACATTGGGGAGATTTGGAATCAATGGGCAAGATGACAAAATGCAGGTATACCACATTTTATTATGCTTTAATTTATTGTGGTTCATAAACGTTTTAGATTTTTTATAAGACCTTCCACCAGCAAAAAATCGGGCTTTGGCCTGATTCAGCATGGCTCTTCTTATGTTCTTATAAGACAATTTGTGTTCTCCTGTTGCTGGCATGTTGGATGCTGGCAGCCAGATTACTCTGGTGCCTTAACATTAGATCAAAATGGCTTTTATTTCAGTCATTTCCAGAACAATTAAAATATTTCAAGTTTTGTTTCTATCAAACCATGACATATCCAAAAAGGATTCAACATAACTTCTGAAATTTAATTCTTTGTTTCAGGCTCAAAACAAGACCCATTTTCTGTTTCATGCAGAGTTCCAACCCACAAAATGCCAACCATGCTTTCTGAGTTATTACAATTTGTTATTACAATTTGTAAAACCAAATCTATCGAGTTAGATTTTTACATGGAATCTATCAGGTGATGCAGAACCTTGAAATTACATGGGTCAAACTATACTGTGTGATGTCTAATGTGCAAGAGCGTTAAAATAATATTTGATTAGACAACATATGTTAGCAATATGTCAGCCTTAAAATTGTGAAAGCACTGGTTTAGTAAACAGTAAAATACTCTCATTTGTGTATTTAAAAAAGTTTCTATAGAGAATTATTTTACAATTCTGCCTTTTGTTTCAAAACATGCATCTTTCATTGTTGTTTTCTACTTGTAGCAATTTTAATTTTAATTGCAAATTTAACACCCCTTGATTTAGCCTTTAACAAGTATGGTGTGGTTAAGAGGCTGAATTAGGAACTAAGAGCAGAGACTCAGGTTCTAGTCTCCCTTTCAGTATGGAAGTCACTTGGATGAACTTGAATCTTAAACTAGGAAATCTAGAAATATCTAACAAGACCACTGTTGTCAGATTTTGGTCTATAATAGTCAATGAAAAGGTCTTCATCCTCCAATGATTCAGGTTGATTATTATTTTTTATTATTTAGCTTTCACTAACAAATTTGGAAATAGAAACCAAAATGTTTGCTAACAGAAGTTAAAGAATAAGAAAAGCAGACCTTGTTATCTGATCATTCTTCCCAATGGCTATCGTTACAGTTTAACACAAATTTCTGTTCTGCTCTGTTAAAATTTAGAAAGTCAGATAAAATTCTTTGCACCAAGTGAGATAAAAAATCAAATTAATTCATACCTCTGGTGGAATTCCTATTTGGGGACAATTTTGGATTGCGTAAGGGAATTTTATTTACTTTGTTGTTCCACATTCTGTTCTTCCACCTACAATATAAAGATAAATGCTCACTGAAATGTCAAAGAGGAATACATACAGATATCTTGTAAGTTATCAGAACTATTTTGAACTTTATTAGCACGGAAAGCTAAACCCGAACCTGCAAAATATTTTACTTCAGGTCAAATATAACAGATTCAGTATGTGCAGTTGAAAATTATACATTGTATATTTACTGCTCAATTTTTACCCTGCATCCAAAATTATGTTGCTTATGTGAAGGCTCACATGTAATAATGCTGTCATTAACAGTTTTCCCCCGAATGCCATCACTCTATTAAACAAATAATTCCCTCAACACTGTCAGACTTTCTACTAAATCTGCACTTCTATTCTACTAGTTTTCTCACCATTCCTATCATCCTTTTCCTCCCATTTAGGACTGTATGACTGTAACTTGTAGCTTGTATCCTAAGATCTTTATTAATATTGATTGTTTCTTCATTGCTTACTTGACCCCTATGACAATTATTAAGTGTTGTTCCATATGATTCTTGACAAATGTATCTTTTCCTTTTATGTACACTGAGAGCATATGCACCAAGACAAATTCCTTGTGTGTCCAATCACACTTGGGCAATAAAATTCTATTCTATTCTATTAACCAACCTTTTAAAATAATTTTATTATATTTTTTAAATGTTACAGTAAGCAATTTTAAACTACTTTATACATTAATACATATTATAAACTAATATATATATATATATATATATACATATACATATACATATACATATACATATACATATATATATAAATATATATATATATATATATATATATATATGTCAAATGTTTAAGCTGAATTTGAAAATTAAGGGAGACTAGGATAGATCTATATATATACATATACATATATATATGTATATATATATTTTTTTTCCGTAGATTTTCACGGGTATATGTATGTAGATTGTTCTGAGTTCGGGTTTTGCCCCGTGTAATATTTTGAGTGTCTATGCGACGTTTCGGTGAAATCACATTCACCATCATCAGGCTGAAGTTTTAAGCTTCGTGCAGCACTCAAAATATTACACGGGGCAAAACCCGAACTCAGACTAATCTACACACACACACACACACACACACATATATATAGTAACAACATACAAAATTATATACTTTAGAAGAAAAATATTACTCTCTTATATAATAAACTATTTGTTTAAAACGGGATGGGATAAGTCACGTTAACATCACTTTCTTCAGTGCCATTGTAACTTTGAACAGTCACTAAATGAATGTTTGTAAATTAAGGATGAAACCTGGATGTACACTATATGAAAGTGCCCATCTGAGCTTTAGATACAATATCAGCAACAAACTAGGACAGAGTTGCGGAGTGGTCATTCAGCAGACTTTTTTCCCTTTTGCAAGTGCTACTCTAATTACTGACTGTATGAAAAGCTGGGCTCTAAGAAACAAATGGGACTGTGTAAGGCAATCTGGTCTCTTTTCTCAATGAAATAATAAAATAGATAAATTTTACAACTGACGTTTTGAAAGGGAGTGGAATCTAAACTTCAGGATTTGAAACCACTTCTTCCAACAGATGTAATAGAAGAGGTCACAGAATTTACAAAAAAGGCACAACATAACAAGGACAAAGAAAGACAGAATGGCAAATTTTCTACCCAGCAGAAACACACAAAACCGAAGAATCAATCTGGATGAAAGAGGACAGTGACATATCTTAGAGAACTGACCAATGGGTGGGAAATCTGACAGAGCTAACTCAAACAGGGACGGAAAATCTATATATATTGGGATTCCTAGAGTGGAACTGCAAGTAAATGTAGCTTCCATAAAACCTGAATCTTTTATAAGTTACTGTCAAACCAGAACCCATAGCCTCCAGTTCAGGTCGCAAATCGTCCTTTTAAACTGCACTTTTTTGTTAACCCCAGCCCACTATGTCTTCTGAATAAGACTTCAAAACAATGGTCTGTATCACATATTCAAAACAATGTAAATGAAAGTAATATGCTTTTAGACTGGACTAAAAGCATATAGCAGCTTCTGACTAAATTGGTCTGATTTGTGAAGTTTAGAAGGACTGGTTCTAGTTAGTCTATATGGCTAAACTTTTTGTTGTTGTGTGCCAAACGTTCCTGCACTCATAATGCAATGCGCGTGTGACACCTCCCCGTGCTCCCTGCCCCTTGTGCAAGCATGCATGACCACCCACATGTGCATGTGACCCCCTTGAGCTCCCCTGTGCCTCATTTTGGGCCTAGTAGGCCTCCCTGCAGCCTCCTAGGAGCAAAAAGGGGCTGTGGAGGGGAGCACCACGTCCTGTTTTGGGCCTAGCATTCCACCCTGCCCGTATAACCCATATTGCAATGCATGTACAACCCACCTGAGCATGCCCCTTTTCTTCCTTGGGAAGCAGAGAGGCAACTGCTTTTTATTTAAGCAGAACATTTTCAAAAAAAGGAAATAAAACAGAAAATATAAAGGGAGAAAAGAACTTGGCAGGAACCTTGGGAAGAAGACCTGCTGAGCCCTGGTAAGTTTGTGGGTGAGTTTCTTGTTTAATTAGATTCATTAGATATAATCCTAAAACAAGTAGAAAGAAAAAAATCCAAAAAGTAAACCAAGACCAAAACAAAATTTAAACAACCTAGAAAGCTGTGGTTTATTTTTTTAAAAAAAAAATCAATAGAAGTGAGTAAAGGAATAAAATTATTAACTTATCAAAACCATCAAAAAAATCATTGATATCTAGAATAGGAAGTTAAATATCTTTTTTTCAAAAAGTAATTTGTATATTAATAACAGTAAGCACATAGCAATAAGAAATGGAGGTAGATAGCCGGCAGATGAAGGGGAGCTTCCCAGTGTTTTGTCACATGTGTCTGCTGGACAGAAGTCTTGGGTGTGTGATTGGTGCAATGAGCTCCTGGCTCTCAGGGAACAGGTTCTTTCCCTTGAAGCCAAGGTAGCAGATCTGGAGAAGCAGAGAGAGATAGTCAGGCATGATAAGATTTTCAGGGATGCAGTAGGAGCATCCCACTCCATGCTGAGCAGTTTCCCAGCTGCTCTGGAGAATGGGGATCTTGGGCAGTGAGGACATCAATCTGTGGAAGAGGGATAGGCTCCCTTAGTTGGGACCCCTTCCTTGGAGGATGTGCTCATATCCTCTTGCACAGAGGATACTTCTCCACAGGTGGTGGGAGGGGGGCTTATTGTAGTGGGTGATTCGATTATTAGAAATAGAGAGAGACGGGTTTGCGATGGAAGTGTTGACCGCATGGTAAACTGCCTGCCGGATGCAAAGGTTGTGGACATCACAAAGCATCTAGACAGGCTGATAGATAGTGCTAGGGTGGAGCCATCAGTTGTGGTACATGTCGGTACCAATGACATTGGGAAAGCTAAGCGGAAGGTCCAGGAAGCCAAATTTAGGTTACTAGGTAGAAGATTAAAGTCCAGGACCCCGAAGGTTGAGCAGATGGTCATGGAACCAACCAGGGGAAAGGGGATCCTGGACTTGGTTCTAATTAATGCACAGGATTTGGTTCATGATGTCTTTATAACTGAGTTCATAGGAACCAGCGATCACAACACAATAACCTTCAACTTAACCATGGATAGCAAATTGTCAGTGAAAACTAACACAGAGAACTTTCACAGAGGGAATTTTGCCAAAATGAGGAAAATAGTAAAGAAGAAACTAAAAGGGACAATTAAAAAAGTCAAATCCCTTCAAAATGCTTGGAAACTGTTTAAAAATATGTTACAACAGGTTCAACTAAAATGCATTCCTAAAAGAAGAAAAATGACTGAAAAGTCCAAGAGGACACCAGTATGGCTTATGAATGAGGTAAAGGAGGTTATTGGAAAGAACAAAAACTCATTTATGAAATGGAAGGTTCTTCCTAGGGAGGAGAACAGGAAGGATCACAAACTCTGGCAGACCAATGCAAGGCGATTGTCAGGAAAGCCAAGAGAGATTTTGAGGAGCATATAGCAAAGAATATTAAGTACATCAGTAATATTAAGTACATCAGAAGCAGGAACCCAACCAGAAAAACAGTTGGGCCACTTGATGACAATGGTCAGAAGGGGATAATCAGAGAAGACAATGAGATTGCTGAGAGGCTAAATGACGTCTTTGCCTCTGTTTTCACTGAAGAAGATAGAGAGCATTTGCCTGCCACTGAATTAATTTTCCCAGGGAGGGAATTAGAAGAATTAAACCAGATAGAGATAAACAAGGAATATGTTCTTGCATGCCTCTCTCAACTTAAATGTCAACAAATTGCCGGGTCCAGATGGCATGCACCCTAGAGTTCTCAAGGAAATCAAGTGTGAAATTGCTGAACTTTTAGCTAAAATATATAATCTTTCTCTAAGATCAGGCACTGTACCTGAGGATTAGAGGGAGGCAAATGTAACCCCGATCTTCAAGAAAGGATCCAGAGGTGATCCAGTAAACTATAGACCAGTCAGTTTAACCTCAGTTCCAAGTAAAGTGATGGAAACCATTATTAAAGATAAAATTACTGGGCACATAGAAAAACAGGCATTGCTGAAAGAAAATCAACATGGTTTCTGCAAAGGCAAATCATGTCTTACTAACTTGTTAGAATTCTTTGAGGGTGTAAATAAACACATAGATAAAGGGGACCCAGTTGATATTGTATATCTTGACTTTCAAAAGGCTTTTGACAAAGTCCCTCACCAAAGGCTCCTAAAAAAGCTCTTCAGCCACAGAATTAGAGGACAGGTCTTGTCCTGGATTGGTAACTGGCTGAATTGTAAGAAGCAGAGGGTGGCAATAAATGGACAGTTCTCTGGATGGAAAGAAGTGAGAAGTGGTGACCTTTACTTTTTAATTTATTCATTAATGATCTGGATGTAGAAGTAAATAGTGAGGTAGCAAAGTTTGCTGACGGCACTAAATTATTCCAGCTAGTGAAAAGTGAAACTGATTGTCGGGAGCTCCAGAAGGATCTCTCGAAATTGAGTGAGTGGGCAACAAAGTGGCAAATGCATTTTAACCTAAACAAGTGCAAAGTTATGCACATCGGGGCAAAGAACCCCAATTATACCTACCAACTGATGGGGACCAAACTTTCTGAGACAACCCAAGAAAGGGATCTTGGGGTTTTGGTGGATAGCTCAATGAAGATGTCAACCCAGTGTGCAGCAGCAGTAAAAAAAGCAAATTCCATGCTTGGCATGATTAGGAAGGGAATCGAAAATAAGTCAGTAAGTGTTGTATTGCTTCTGTACAAATCAATGGTGAGACCACACTTGGAGTACTGTGTACAGTTCTGGCCACCGCACCTCAAGAAGGATATAATGGAACTGGAAAAGGTGCAAAAAAGGGCAACAAGAATGATCAAGGGAATGGAGCATCTCCCTTATGAAACAAGTTTGCAACGCCTTGGTCTCTTCAGCCTTGAAAGACGGCGTTTAAGGGGTGACTTGATCGAAGTGTATAAAATCATGCATGGGATAGAAAAGGTGGACAGAGAAAAAATATTTTCTCTATCACACAATACTAGGACAAGGGCGCACTCCCTAAAGCTCATAGGTAAGAAATTGAGTACAAATCAAGGGAAATATTTCTTTACCCATTTTACTAATGATTCTTATGTTTGGCTAGTTTACAGCTTTCTGCAAATTATGCATCTGGATAACATTCCTCATTATATTCTGTAACATCAATTCTATATGGGGTACTTTCTCCCCAACTGTTTATAATTTTCTGAGAAAAATAAAGATATGCTGGCAGTCTAATACAACAGATAATATTGATTTCCAAATGGCTTTTGACACAATCACCCAATGAAATACATTAGCCAATTGAACACAAACAGGTAACTCTTTGTACCACATGAAAATTGTACCAAATTCACTGCACCATCCTACGGTATGAATTAGACAAACATAGAAAAATCAGTCTACAAACAGCTATTATGCAAGACAATAACAAATAATCCCCATGTTCAAACACAGCATGCAAAAACAGATATCACCTGCTACCTCCCAACAGGGCAGCATGAGGAAACATCCTACCTTCTTTCTATAAGCACCCCCAAGCAAAGTCAATTGGGAAGGGCAGGTTCACTCAAAAACTATGGTACTAATTTAACAACTGAAGTGGTTCACTTAGCAACTTGCAGCAAGGCAGGTCATAAAATAAGGCAAAATGGTTCAAAATGCAGCGGTACAACCCATTGTGGGTGTACAAGGTATACTCGCATCATTCCAACTCTCCGGGAGCTGCACTGGCTACCAGTTGGTCTCTGGACCCCTTTCAAAGTGTTGATTATTACCTTTAAAGCCTTACATGGCTTAGGACCGGTCTATTTACGGGACTGCCTGGCGCCTGCTGCCCCATACTTCGCAGCAACCAATAAGAGCCCACAGAGTTGGCCTTTCCCAGGTCCCATCTGCCAAACAATGTCGGTTGGCAGGACTGTGGGGAAGAGCCTTCTCTGTGGCAGCTCCAACACTTTGGAACCAACTGCCCTTAGAGATTTGCCCCATCCCTCCCTACCAGCCTTCCGGAAAGCCATTAAGACTTGGCTTTTCCAGTGGGCCTAGGACCATGAATGGTTGAGTGTATGTTATGTTATTTTAAGGGCTATTATTTGTTTCAATATTCTTATTTTGATATTGTTACTTTTTATGCTTGTTTTAAATTTTGTTAGGTGCCCAGAGTCCACTGGAGTTGGGCGGCATATAAATCCTGTTAAATAAATAAATAAAACTCAACTGTCTCACTTAGCAACAGAAATTTTGGGCTCAATTGTGGTCATAAATTGAGGACTACTTGAAGCCAGTAAAATGTCTCTTTTGCTAAAACAGAATAAAACACAATAGGGCTGAAAAGTAAATTCCTTGGAGAGAAAAACCTTACCTGGCCACTTACATTATTTTACACTCGAGTTTTTGCTCCAGTATTGATGGGAAATCATGAAAATAAGTAGTATACTGTATTCAGTTCCCTGTATTTCAAGCTAATTCCTGTTAATAATAAAATTAACAGAACCACTCCCCATCTCTCTATCTCATACAATGTAAGCCTCGGGATTTTTCTGGCAGTCAAATATACATTTAGCTCCTTCTGGATCCCTGCAGTATAAAATGACCTGAAACAGGAGGTAGAAGCGGGTGGTGGTGGAGTTCTCCCATTCGGGGACCTCAATCATAATTTCCTTCCTTTAAATCAGGAAGAAGCCGTGACAATATCCAGGCCGAACTGCCGAACGCGGAAAAGGGGGCGGCGAAAAAACGCACAAGAGGCAACAAACTCCGAAGCAGGCGAGTAGGAAACAGCCTCCCAGCGCTTCACTCTGTTTCTGAATCCCCAGGAACCGAAAGCCGGAAATCCTGTCAAGTTTCTCTCGCTTTCCGCCCATAAGCCCCCAATTGGGGTGGTTGGAAGGCTCCCCGCAATTGGAGAAGCCGCCTCACCTATTCTTATCGCCGCTTCCGTTCCTTCCTCCTCCTTCCTGGCGGCGACGGAGGTTGTCGGCTCATCCCCTCAAACCTTCGGGATTCAGAGCTGAGGTGAAACGGAAGCCCCCCACCCACCCACCCGTTTTAAGGGCCTGGCGCCATTAACGCGGTCAGTTAATCGACTCGCAAACGCCGGGGCGGGAGCTTCGGAATAGCAGCGGGCGCGCGGTAGGGCGGGAGCTGCGGTTGGAAATCTCGCGATATGTCCTCGGAGAAGTCATAGACCTTCCAAATACGGCTCGCGACGAGTCGGTTTCTGGACGCTCCGGTCATCTTGAGTGTGGTTGGAGACAGATGCTCCGCCCACCTCTGCCCCCCCCAACTCCCCACAGACATTAAACTGCGGGGGAAGCCTTGATTTGTAGATGAAAGTAGGGAGAATGTTAAAGATTCACTGAAAGAAACGCCTGAAAGAAAACACGAAAATGTATCTTGAGCTTCATTTGAAAGGTGCCATTGTTCCCACCGACCGAGGTTTCCTTTAAAAAAAAATGAAACAGTAAAGGAGTTTATCAAAAGAAAACATGATAGGGACGACATGATAGCAGTATTTTATTTATTTTATTTTATTTATTGATTTTGGCCAATACACAATGAGGGTTTTCGTGGATATACATATGGTAAAATACATAATGAAGGTTATAGAGGATGTACTCATAGTATAATATATCTAAGAAAGAATAGAAGATATAGGAATAAAACATATCAACGAAATAATAGAAGAAGAGATATAGGAATAGATATAGGAGATATAGGAGAGCAATAGGGCAGGGGACGGAAGGCACTCTAGTACACTTGTACTCGCACCTTACTGACCTCTTAGGAATCTGGATAGGTCAACCGTGGATAATCTAAGGGTAAAGTGTTGGGGGTTTGGGGATGACACTATGGAGTCAGGTAATGAGTTCCACGCTTCGACAACTCGGTTACTGAAGTCATATTTTTTACAGTCAAGTTTGGAGCGGTTAATATTAACTTTAAATCTGTTGTGTGCTCTTGTGTTGTTGTGGTTGAAGCTGAAGTAGTCGCAGAGAGGCAGGACGTTGCAGCATATTATCTTGTGGGCAATACTTAGATCATGTTTAAGGCATCTTAGTTCTAAGCTTTCTAGGCCCAGGATTGAAAGTCTAGTCTCGTAGGATATTCTGTTTCGAGTGGAGGAGTGAAGGACTCTTCTGGTGAAGTATCTTTGGACATTTTCAAGGGTGTTAATGTCTAAGATGTGATATGGGTTCATGTATTCGAGGATGGGGCTGCCACTAAGAAAAAGGAGATCAAATTATTTTACAAAGCACCAGAGGGTAGGACAAAGAAACAATGGTTGGAAACTAACCAAAGGGAAATAATCTGGAATTAAGAAGAAACTTCTTAACAGTAAAGATAATTAACCAGTGGAACAGCTCACCTTCAGAAATCGTGGGTGCTCCATCACTGGAGTTTTTTAAAGAAACTGGACAGCTACTTATACTGAAATAGCATAGGTCCTCCTGCTTCAGCAGAAGGCTTGAACTAGAAGACTTCCAAGGTCCTTTCCAGCTGGATTCTATTCTAAAGTTAGATCACTGGGGTGCATCTCGGAATATGGGTTGCTATAAAAGTGGTACAACATGATTATCAACCCTCCGATTAAAAAAGGTTCTCCTGAATCCTCTGAAACGTGTTTTCTTGTAAAACATAATTAGGATTGTTTTTCAAATAAGCATTGTAATTAAGCCAATACAGTAGTACCCCTAGATACGAGCATAATTTGTTCTATAAGGGAGTTTGTATCTCGAGGCAACTCGTATCTGGAACAAGTTGTTTTTCCCCTCCGATATAACCAAAAGCAAGGATTCTTGCGCGACCTAGTGGACGCTTGGCTTGTATCCCGAATTTGAGCTCGGGAATAGAACAGAAATGTCTCTCCTCTCGTGGCTCGTATCTTGAAATACTCGCATGTAGAGCAGCTCGTATCTAGAGGTACTACTGTATATGCCTCTGAAATATCACAGAATTCAGAGATTTATGGTTAGTAAAAGATATTGACAAAATTGAACGGGTCCAAAGACGGGCTACAAGAATGGTGGAAGGTCTTAAGCATAAAACGTATCAGGAAAGTCTTAACGAACTCAATCTGTATAGTCTGGAGGACAGAAGGAAAAGGGGGGATATGATCGAAACATTTAAATATATTAAAGGGTTAAATAAGGTCCAGGAGGGAAGTGTTTTTAATAGGAAAGTGAACACAAGAACAAGGGGACACAATCTGAAGTTAGTTGGGGGAAAGATCAAAAGCAACATGAGAAAATATTATTTTACTGAAACAGTAGTAGATCCTTGGAACAAACTTCCAGCAGACGTGGTTGATAAAGCCACAGTAACTGAATTTAAACATGCCTGGGATAAACATATATCCATCCTAAGATAAAATACAGAAAATAGTATAAGGGCAGACTAGATGGACCATGAGGTCTTTTTCTGCCGCCAGACTTCTATGTTTCTATGTAATGGGCGTGGTTAAATCATCTCCCAAATTAAATTGTGATGCAGTTATAGTCAAGGTAATCATATTAATATTTTACTCTGTAGTAAGCATCATGAAATTCCATTAAGGCAAACACCTAATTTCACAACTGAAACTGAATTTACATACCAGTTTAACTATAATAAAGTTTTTTGGCTGAATATTCTGCAACACACAGACACACACACCTAACGATGGCTTAATATTGGGTAGTAATCCAGCCATTATAAATTATGGTTAATGTCTAATCCAAACATGACTAATTGTATTTTATTAAAAGAGCTATGATGAAACAAAACTTTAGCTTAAAAGATACATGAACTATATAATTGAGCAGCCTAAAATAACAGAGCTTGATGAGAAAACATTGAGATGAAGATCAATGTCCTGGTCTTGAGACCCCTTTTCTCCTTATACTGCAACCTCCTGGATATTATTCTTCACTTATATTTAAACTGGACATGCATGAGCGCTCTATTACTCTTTGAAAGAAAATGATTTAGTAGCAAGTGAGGGGGAAATCAATTATTTTTCAGTTTCTATCCCTTGCAATTAAAGTTACTCCATTAGCATGTTGTAGTTCTCCTGGTTGCCTATGTCCTCTACCTTACTGTGTCCCTCAGTTTTTAAAAAAATAAAATTTGAGAAGTAAAAATTATAGTGGCAAGCAGAAGTTAAACTGTTGTAGGCTGATGTATTTGAATACATAGGTTACACTAAGTTATAAACCATGATATATAAACAGAAACAAAAACTGAGTTCGTACAATACACAAAACAAAAATCAAACATATTGCACATGACTTTATTTATTCAATTTCTGTAGCCAAGGAAACTTCAACCAAGTAACTCTGGACAGCTTACAATTCTAAAATTATAATTAAAAAATAAAATAAAACCGTAAAACACACCCACAAAATGACTTATATACAATCTCTAGAATGAAACATAAAATTGAAATAATTCCCATTAATATTGCCTCCTTTCTAACGTTCTACAACAGGGGTGTGAATCCTGCCTTGTCATGCCAGCAACATGTGACATATTGGTGGCTTTTATTTTCTTGGCTAAACTGGGCATGGTGGTGCCAGCACGTGATGCACCTGGCCATGAGTTTGATAGCACTATTCTACCATATAAGTCTAATGTAATTCAAGTACAATCTTGAACTGATGTTTCAAAACTTTTTAAATAGGGCATATGTGAAAACTGGATACACAACAAAATTTTGTACAACAAGGCTATATACCATCTAAGATTCTAATTTTAAAAGGTGCTTTGAGATGTACACATAGAGCTAGCCTTTAGTTCCTTAAACAAACATGTCATTTACCAGACATATACATTAGACATTAACAAACATCCTTTACCAGCCAGCCTGCACTGGCTGCCAATCAGTTTCTGGTCACAAATCAAAGTGTTGGTTATGGCCTATAAAGCCCTAAATGGCATCGGACCAGAATATCTCCGAGACTACCTTCTGCCGCACGAATCCCAGCGACCGATTAGGTCCCACAGAGTTGCCCTTCTTCGAGTCCCGTCGACCAAACAATGTCGGCTGGCGGGACCCAGGGGAAGAGCCTTCTCTGTGGTGGCCCCGACCCTCTGGAATCAACTCCCTCCAGAGATTCGAACAGCCCCCATCCTCTCCTCGCTTTCTGTAAAATGCTGAAGACCCACCTTTGTCGCCAGGTGTGGGGATAATTACCACCTTCTCCCCCCTTTTTTATTATGTTTTTGGCCTTACTGTATGATGGATTAGGCTGAATGTGTATGACTGTATAATTAGGTATTTTCCTATGTTATCAATGTTTTTTAAATTGATTTAATTTTCTACTATTGGATTTGTAATGTATTGTATCACTGTTATGTTGTGAGCCACCCCGAGTCTTCAGAGAGGGGCGGCATACAAATCTAATAAACTATAAATCTAATAAACTAACTATATGCTGTGGTGAACAATCATATGAATCCAGGGAAAGAAGATCTAGACAGGTTCTAAACATGAATGTTTTTGCATGCTCTAACATCCCTTCATACCAATGAAGCTGAAGGAGTCTATCACCACACACAATTACCAATATTCACCTATAAATAGAACAAAGCATCCTCGCTATTTTGGGGAGAGTGCCAACAATATATCAATTTTTTGGTCACTCATTGTACTAAATACTAAAGTAATACCAAAGATCACCATCATCATTAACAACAATAACAATAACAACAATAATAACAACAACAGAGTTGGAAGGGACCTTAAAGGTCTTCCAATCAAACTTCCTGCTTGGGCAGGAGATCCTACACTACTTCAGACAAATGGTTATCCAACATCTTTTTTTTCCTTTTTATCCTTCTACATGTACTTTTTTCTGCATTATAGACTACTGTAGAAAGCCAGATCTTTGCATTATGCATCTGAAGTAAGATATAATTTGAGCCCAGTTACTTGTGCCTTGGGTGAGAACTTTGGAATGCTTTGTTTAGGATTTTCCCCCTTGGCTTTTTATATTCTCTGGAGTCTTCTCCAACACCAGAGCTCCAAAGCTTAAGTACAGTTCCTATTCTTTTTCTTCCAAGTTGAAATTTTCACTTCCATAGAATGTCAGAAGAAATATAGTTGCTTTCACTATTCCAGTCTTTGTAGACATGGACTCATTGCTAGTTCTTGATTGCTAGTTCCTCTACTTTTGGTGATTAATCTTAAAAGGCAAAAGCCATCTACAACTTTGATACCTTCCTTATATTTCTTATGAATTCTAATTCTCCATAAAAATCTAATTGATAATACTTGATCAAAGATGACACTGTACCCCAATATTATTTCTTCAATATTCTTTACAACTATGAAAGCAAGGTAATTGCTAGGTTTTCATGTCCTGAGCAATAAATATTTTCTACTTTAACTGAAAGTGTACATTTCTGCTCCATTTTCATTTGCTGATATCCAAAATTCTCTATTTGTGATTGATTCACTTAATCTTTCACTGTGTTGAACATTCTCATCATGTCCCTGTCTCTTAGATTCAACATTTCTTCTATAATTCTGTCTTTGCAGCTTCTAACCTTTTTAGAGAAGTCTGGAAGGCTTTAATATGGCTGTGTCATAAGCACATTATAGTCATACTCAAAAAATGGTCATCTTTTCTCAATGCTACATTGTGTGTCATTTGATCTGAGGAGCCCACCATCCAATACTATATTGATAATCAGTCTATCATGCCTATCCATATTGTTTTTGAGGAGAATATACATTGCCCTCCCCTACCCATAATTATATACTCCCATTGTCATTATCACTAAATGATCATCCACCTCCAGCACTTTAATTGATCATTGATCTCTGCTGCATGATACAGATAGTAGTCCTCTACTTATAATCACAATTGAGCCTAAAATTTCTGTTGCTAAGTGAAACAATTTGTTAGATTCACCAGTGAAGGAAGAGGCAAGACATAGGAACAATTCAGCACTTGTATTTTCTCTTAGTTGTAATCAATTCAGACTGCCGGCAGGCTGCAGAGAAGCTGCTTTTAAGGGTGTCACCTTTAGCCTGCTGGCCACTGACAGTAGTTCATTTCTCCCGCCACTTGTTTAGGCAGTCCAAAGTCATGAACAGGATGTTAAGGGGATGGCCACAGAAGGAAGAGCGGGAAGATTTTAAACGCTTTAAAAATAAACAGACCAAACTATCTGTGCTGAAGGGGTGTTCGCTGTGGGGGAAGTGAGTTTTCTACAGAGTCTGTGGAAAAGTGTAAGGGACTCTACATATAGGACACCCATGGATAGTGCACATGAAAGCACTAGCAAGGAGCTGTGTATGGTGACCTAAATGTTTTTTAAGCCATATGCCCACATCCCGAAAGCCCATGGATATTACTTTAAATAAATTATATAAATGTCCCCTTTTAATATGAACACAGCTCATTGAGAAATCATAACTTTCAAGGGTGCATGTATATTATTGATACTTACAGTAAAAGATAGTAATTTCACTTAAATATAGAGTATCAGGAATTACACATACAGCAACCTACCCAATATAAGCAGTATAAGATTCTTTTTAGACTATATAGCCAGAGGACATTGCAAAAGGATAAAACATCACTATGGGATATTACTGTACAAAAGGATAAAACATCACTATGGGACATTACTGTACTCATGCTGTACAATTAGTGGCTTCTATTTGATGCCCAAATAGTATCATGGAGTAAGTTTTGGTTGACAAAAAATCTTCTATTTTATTTGTTACCAATATAACATCAAACTATTATCAAAGAAGTAATTTTAGAGCTTTTTCAGTCAAGTTGGCTCTTAAAAGTCATAAGGATAAAGTTTTAACTTATGCTATTTCTACAAAAAAAACCCACTAAGCAAACCACTTAACAAGAACAAAAACAACAACTCAACAACAACAACACACACTGCTAGCCTCGTAAGGAATAAGGAAAATAAAATAAAATAAAGGATGATGTAATGAACTTTCCAGGCCCATTTCTTAAAATACCTGAAAAATCTAGCTACTCTTAAAGTCAAGATTTTTCTTAACAGTCATTAAAATGAAGGAATTTCCAATACAAATGATTGCTTCTCTGTGTCCAATATAGTATAATATACTAACAACGAACAGATTTATACAGACTTTGAACAAACTAGTGATAAGCTCTCCTTTCTTTATTACATGCTCCAATTCTCTCCATTTTTTTATTGAGCAAGAAATAGCCAAAATTCATTCATCATCTTCCCAGCTCAAAGCTATTAACAAATTATAATTTGTGCAAACCAGTAAGGCAACGAGGGAAACCTAGTGCATGAAACCAAGATTCTATTACAATAATTAAACCTCTGTTTGCTCACAGCATTCTGCATATCCTATTAAACCTTAATTTAACATTGACCAAATCACAACTGTCTGGGCTCACAAGTCACACTAATTATAAATTGTTAGTTTTATGTGATACAAACCAAATCTGACAAAGCAAATCATGTTTTAGCAGAGGGAGAATGTTGCTACTAACAGTTAACTAATAGCAATATAATCACAGAACTAAGTTTTCAAATTTCCACAGGACCCAGAAACATCTTATTTTGTATAAATTTGCTCTGCCACAAAATACACATTAGATTTTAATAAAATTACGTCAAAATGATCTTTATTAAAAAAGAAAAAGTGGTATTCTATACAAAAGTCATATGCATACATACCACTATTGAAAGCATATACAGTATGTATATGATTCCCAATGACTGTTTTTTTAAATTTTGATTTGTTTTTTAGTATCGATTTGTAAAATAGCATTTATATTATTAAATATTCCATGTCCAGCTATAGTTTATATTCTAGATTTTAACATCTTCACTAGAAGCATTTTTAAATTTAGTTCATCAACATACCATAGAACTCCTTTTCATAATATTTTAGATTTTTTTTCCCATTAAAGCATGAAACTGAGGCAAAAGAAATAAGAAAAAAAAGATAATGGAACACACAGCAAGGAAAAACAAAACAAAACATTTTTTAAAATATAAAAAATAAAATACTGTAATAAAAGTGTTTACCTTCTGGGAACAAAATGAGATGGTAAGGAAGAGAACCAAATGACCTCTCATTTTAAATCTGTTTTAATGAACTGTTACAGGCTTACATACAAATGACTCACAGCTAGGAAAACTGAAATACATGTACCAGAAAGTACTAATAGTGAGGGAGAGAATGGTAATATGAAAAGAAACATGCTATCATTTTACATCAGTCAGATTTATTACAAGTTAGAGAGGGAGAGTTGGAAAATTTTCCACTCCATGGTACTCTTGCACAATTCTCCTAAAAATAGACAAAGCAGCTGATACTATAGCTGAAACCAAAGAAGATACAAGACCAGCATAAAAGGAAGTCTAATGGTATTTTGGGAAAGCATGTTCCACCTGTTGAGGCCAAAGTAAGGATCATCCAGAAATACATAGAGCCACAGATCCGCCTAGTGTTATGATTTGAAATTGGATACAACTAATGGAAACTGCAAAAGGAAACCCAGTATTAAAACATGGGCCTGAAATATAAAATTAAAATTCCTGCAACTACTGTATACATATTCCTTATTCCATATCATTCTTGTTCGGACATTAGCAAATTGGTTTGCAATCAATGACAATTTTGAGACAAGTTGAACAGATATTCTTACCATCAAATGTTTTCCCCAAAACTGGGCTCTTGTTTGGTGTCGAAGCTGATAAGTCACTGGACATAAGGTGTGAAACATAATTATACTTTTATTTTGGTACCAAGATATAAGACCTCTTGTTTGAAAAGCTAACCAAGGGCCTTGAGCAAGGTCATACAACAATTCTTATAGTCCAAGTGTGGTTTTGTTTGCAAGGTTTCTTCACCTAAGCATTTACACATAGCGTTTTCCTCAGGAACCAGCAAATTGGTTCCAAGATCTAAGAGAAGTTTCGTGTGTTTGGGGGACTCTTTCACTTCAACAGCCCCCTCCAAATCTCAATAAACACAAATGAAGATGACCTACTAGCAGATCTCCCCTCAGATGCACCAATGAACAAAAATATAATCAGAAGATGTATAGATAAGGTTCACAGAGAATATGAATGTTTACATGAAGCATTCTAAAAGCTGTTCCATTTTTTCAATGTTTATTTGTAAAAATGTATTAATACAAATTGCAAAAAGGGTCAAAAATAAAAATAGCCAGAGTAGTCTGCTAACAATTCAATTTCTGTGCCAAAAATATTTTTATTAATTAATGCAGTATATTTCCCCTATTCCTTAAGTTAGATTTTTAGTGTTCTGTTATCTGTATTCACTGCCTAATAGTAAAACATTTCATCTAGATGTTTTAGCATCTTTTTGGATGATAGACATATTGTTCTAACAGTAGAAACATATAAACAGTGCTTGTTTTTCTTTCTTTAATTTCTTAGGCTTACTACTTTCTTTCTCTGCTTTGTGGGACATTGTTCAGAATAGAATAGAGTAGAATAGAATAGAATAGAATTCTTTTATTGGCCAAGTGTGGTTGGACACACAAGGAATTTGTCTTTGGTGCATATGCTCTCAGTGTACATAAAAGAAAAGATACACTTGTCAAGAATCATGAAGTACAACACTTAATGATTGTCATAGGGATCAAATAAGCTGGGTTTGGGTGAAACTTGACTTTGGTCTTCAAACCTGGCAAGTTTAAGGCTTGTGGACTTCAACTCCCATTCACAAGGTAGCATGACTGGTGGAGGGATTCTGGGAGCTGAAGTCCACAAGTCTTGAAGCTGTCAAGTTTGAAGTTTATAAAAAGTATTCTGTTACACTGGTATTTTATTAAACAATATAATACTACACCATTTGGTTCAGAATACTTTTTTCCTTGTTTTCCTGCTCTAAAATCTGGGTACGTCTTATACAGCAAAAAATACGGTATGTATTTCTATGCACCTCTAGTATTAGGAAATAATAAATATTTTATGAAATATGATTATTTTTAAAATTACATCAAAATAGCTTTGTCGAAGAGTTGCTAGAAATGTTGCATCACCAAATCATATTTTATCAATTAATTAATTAGTTTAATTATTGGGAAGTACTTTGTTAATACTTTGCTGAAATCAAGTTGGTGAAGGGCTGCTCGTCTTCGGTGCTACCGGTGCACCCTCCAAGTCCGTCATTGGTTTGGGCATGTCCAGTGGGTGCACGTATGCCTGTTGACACAAGATTCGGCTTCTGTGCATGTGCAACATGCGAAATCCTGCATGAGGATGAATGTGCATGCGCAGAAGCAAATAACAATGGAAATTGTGAAAATCTCGCTTGCATGAGCGTCCTCACAGAAGATTTCATTTGCTGCGCATGCGCAAAAGCCAAATCTTACACGCGGGCACGCAGGGGCGCGCCAGATGCACCTGCAGCCCATCACTGAAAGAACTGTAGTGGTACAGTATGTGCAAATATGGTGTGGCACCATGCCAGAAAGCATGAGATGTGAGCCCTGCCTTAGCTATCAAATCTGTCAGGGTGACTTAGGGCCGATCATCCTGTCTAAGCCCAATCCACCTCACACAGTTGTTGTGGAGAAAATAGGAGGAGGAAGTGTATTGGATATAATAACAACAACAGAGTTGGAAGGGACTTTGGAGGTCTTCTAGTCCAACCCCCTGCTTAGGCAGGAAATCCTACACTACTTCAGACAGATGGTTATCCAACATCTGCTTAAAAACGCCCAGTGTTGGGGCAGTCACAACTTCTGGAGGAAAGCTATTCCACTGATTAACTCTTCTGACTGTCAGGAAATTTCTCCTTGGTTCTAAGTTACTTCTCTCCTTGTTTAGTTTCCACACATTGCTTCTTGTTCTACCCTCAGGTGCTTTGGAGAATAGGTTGACTCCTTCTTCTTTGTGGCAACCCCTGAGATATTTGAACACTTCTATCATGTCCCCTCTGGTCCTTCTTTTCATTAAACTAGCCATGCCCAGGTCCTGCAACTATTCTTCATATATTTTAGCCTTCAGTCCCCTAATCATCTTTGTCGCTCTTCTCTGTATTTTTTGTAAAATCTCAAAATCCTTTTTGCATCGTGGCGACCAAAACTGAATGAGGCATTCCAGATATGGCCTTACCAAGGCCTTATAAAGTTGTATTAACACTTCACATGATCTTGATTCTATTCCTCTATTAATGCAGCCTAGAATTGTGTTGGCTTTTTTGGCAGCCGCTGCACACTTCACATATCTTCACTGCCTTGAGATATTTGTAAAAAATAATAAATATAGGATACAAATAATGTGATTTTGGGGTACATGGGAGGAGATGCACAACAGATAAGGTGGGGGAGTCCACAGCTGCCTAACTGAAAGAGAAAATCAGAAAAGATCTTCCATGATTTTTCAGGCATTAAAGAGTTTGTGAGAGATCTCTTGATGCATTTTTCCAATATAGTTAGCTTATATTGCCATTTTTCCTATCTTGTGTACCTGGAAGATTAGCCCAGTAGCTGTCTTCTTAACAAACCCATGCTTTTTGATAATCACCTTGTTTCTTTCCAAGGAATTCATACATGATCTCTTTGTTTCTCTGTTTAATTTATTTGTAATCTGCACCTGCATGATTAACGCTAGGAAGATTATTATTATTTATTAGATTTTTATGCCGCCCCTCTCCGTAGACTGATGATGATGGCGGCTGTAATAACATTAATTCCTCCATTCTTCATATAACTATGATTTTTAAGGATGATAAAATATTCATGCTAAATTTTACAATAAAATTTGTTCTAAAATGTTCATTACATTTTTATTCTATTGTGTTTGTTTGTTTATTTAACTACTATAAAACTGTGAAGAAACTTCTGAGCAGTAGGATCCACCATACTAACCTATAATAACTATAATCATCCATAGTAATAACCCAGATGCTGTGGCCTAGAGGTGGCGCTCTTGCCTCACAATCAGGAGGTTATGAGTTTGATCCTAGTTAGAGGCAGATATAGAGTCTTACTGCTAAGGCAGGGGGTTGGACTAGATGACCTGCAAGGTCCCTTCCAACTCTGTTAATCTGTTATGCCTCTTTTATTTCCAAACATTTCTTCTAGGCTACATAAAACATTCCAAAGTCCTCTCCTTTGAAAACAATATTGCAGTTAATATAACAAAGAAAAATTTCTTTGCAAATTAGGACTGTTAGCTTTAAAGGAGAGCTTTGTTGTTTATTTGTATTTTTTTTTTCTTTAATTCATATGCCTGCCACCTTGGTGAAAAGAGATTAAAATCATCTGTTTAGTGTTGTGGTTAGCTCTGGCCCAGCTCCTGCCCCAAAGACTGTGGATGTGGGGGAGACATCCACATGCAGCAGGCCTGTTTTGCTCCCAGTGGAATCTGATGCTGAAGGCTCTTCTGACGAAGAAGACATGAGTGACAGGGAGGAGGAGAGTGTGGCAGACAGCTCAGAAGGAGATCAATTATCTAGCTCCTCCTTGGATTCAGAACGAGAGTTAATGATACAGCCAGGCATGCAGAGCGATGCATAGGCAACAACAACTGAGAGATTATTATCAAAGAAAATGAGGCCACCTGTGGTTGGGTGGGGCTGTGGTAATTAGTGAGGCTGCTATAAATAGCAGCCTGTGGGTTTGGCCATTGTGGAGGATCATCTGATCGTTGTGTTTCGTGACTACTTTACTGACTTTGACCTTTTGTGTGCTGCTTTTTCCCGCTTTGAAACTAAACCAGAGCAAAGTGTGTTTCACTTTGTGAAAGAAGAAGGACTGTGAATTGCCTCACAGCTGCAAGCTAAGTATCACAGAACTGATAAAGGACTTGTACAAATTACCAGTTTGTTTGGAGACCAGTGCTCTTTGCTATACCAAAAGAGGGCTTAGGTTAAGTGAATTTTCATTATAAAGAACATTGTTTTGAATCTTCAAACGCGTGTCTGAAATTTGTACCTGTGAATTTTTGGGAGGAGTCTACCAGAGAGCCCGACAGAACACCTTCCCTCCCTCCCTTTCTCCCTCCTCCCTTCCTTCCTTCCATTCTCAGTCTTCCAATTCTCTCCCCGCTTCCCAACCTAATTCCCCCCCACTGGGGGTGGGAGAGGCTCCGCCCCGAATTCCCAAAGAAGGTTAAGTCAGCTTACGGGAAATGTGGAGAGGGCGAGGTGAGAGCTCCAGTGTAGGCAGCACCATCAGACAAGCAACAGGCACGACGCAACTGCCGCTTTTTCACTTTTTGCTTCTCTGTGCAGGTGGCGAGGCTGTCCGACTGGCAAGGAAGCCAACGGAGCTCAACACCCGCAAGGCGTTGGACTCTACATTTTAGAAAAAATGCTGGCCAAAGAGCTGACAGGTGGTGTTTTTCGGCAGCCGAAGAAAAGCAAACCCAGGGGAGAAAATTAGACTGGGGCTTTGCAAATGGAGGAGTTTGCCGATAAAGAGTTCGTCCTTTCTGACAACTGTATCATACAACCAAGGCGACCTCTTCCAAGAGCACCGACTCAACCGTTTTGACAGTTGGTCGCACTAACGCGCGCCCCTCGCCCCCACCTTCCTCGAACACAGAGAGCACGAGGAATTTTCTTCAGCAGCGCCTGCATCACCGGAGTTGCTCCGGAGTTGCTTCTGGTTTTCTGTTGGGTAAAATTCAACCAGCTGGAGGCATTTCCGCGCCCCTTTTTGCTTTTGAATGGGAGGAGTCAGAGGGAGTCCTGGAACCAATCAGATGCGGGGCGCTGAGGCAGTGCCTGAAATGGGACACTTCGCTGCCTGGGTGCGGAGCGGAGCCTCTGGGAGCAGCTTACAAGGAGGATTCCCCTGGGCACATCCAGCCGGCAGGGGAGACCTGCGGTGCGGCTCCAAGTCCCCTCGGCATCTTAGGCAGCGGAGCCCGGCCAGAGAGACTTCGCAGCGCAGAGCGCAGGAAGGGAGGCGATCCTGCTTGGCCAGCTGCCATCCCGGAAGTGGTGCAGTTCTGCATAAAACCGGAGGATAAGCTCAGAAGAATTTGGGTAGGCTGCCTGCTTGTACCCAGAGAGACAGAGACAGAGGGAAAGAGAGGGGGGAGAAGTGAGGGAGGGAATGTGAGAAAAAGGGAGAAACAGAAAAATGAGAAACTGATGGAGGGAAAGAACGAGGGAGGGGGTAAAGGAGAACAGAAATGAAAGGGAAAGAGAGAGACCAATGAGAGCAAAAAGGGGGAGAAAAAAAGGGGAAATGATGGAGACAGAGAATGAGACGAAAGAGAGAAAGAAAAAAGAGAGAAGTGACCCTTGATTTAAACCATATGTTAAAAAGCATACAAAGAAGAAGTGAGAGGAACCCCCCCCCCCAAACCCTGACCTGTTTTTGGAAATGGTTCAAGAGTGTATACACACACACACACACACACACACACACACACACACATAAGGGATGGAAAAAGAAGACAATAAAACTGAATGGATGTATCCATGTAAATCACAAGGGTCCAGAGAAGATGGCTTTGCTCTTTGATTTCAGAATTTTCCTCTTGTCTCATATGAAAAAGTATAATTTGGCAGCATCATTTGGAAGACATCTGAATATTTCCTCCAAGGCTACTAGAGTCTGCCTGGAATCCTGAGGCTTAAAGTTGTGTTCCCCTGTCATTTCTACCAGGGTTTCAAGATAGATAAAATGCAGATTACAAATCCACCCTAATTTCCCAATCTCCTGTGGAAACCTGGGGGAAATTGGATGAGAAATAGGGTGCAAGAACCTCACTTTTCTACTTTTTTAATGGCTTCCAACTCGCCAGGAGAAACCCTGTCTGACCTTTCCCATTTTTGCTTACCCCTATTTAAAAATTGTGTATTTCATAGCCATATAATATCCACTGGAGTTGTTCTACATAACAACTTTTTTTTTTTTGCATTACCAGCGTGAAGGCTTTCCAGACACAGAACTTCATTTATTCATAGCCCAGTGCAAAGACCTGCCAAACTCTGGAAGATACAGATTAGAAGAGGAGAGTCCTATAAATATTTTCTGTTGTTGTAAAAGGTTGGTGACTAAAGGCCGACAGCTGTATCATCTGACAGCTTGGTTTCTTCAATATTAAATTAAGTTGGCTGCTGTGAGAACAGAAAGCAGGTTAACAGAACATCAGTCTTGAATCTAGTGAAACTGTAGGCACTTGCTCATAAGCCTAGTGACCCTACACTGGTTTGAAAACTGCTCTGGATTCCCATGATCCCCCAATGTCATAGATAGATAGATAGATAGATAGATAGATAGATAGATAGATAGATAGATAGATAGATAGATACCCATTTTTCAGAATTGCAAATGGTTAAAAGTGAAAGCAATTACTGATTTATTTTAAACTTTCTGAGGGTTGAGGAATAAAGATATCAGTGAACCTTTTAAATAATGGTGCATAAGATAACTTTGGTATTAGTTATACTTTTCTAAAGTGAGCAATTGTGATTATCCCCACTAATTCTTTGGTTTTTATATAACAGTACGGTTTCTAATCTTGCACTTCTTATTCAGGGTGACTTATTTTTATTAAAATTATTTTCTTTAGATCAATAGATCTTGTTTGATTTATAAAATGGGACCATTTTGATTTCTTCCTCTTTATTATATATTTTGTGCAGCTGGATAACATCTCTGTACCTTTTCTCCTTTTTTATGTCTTAATAAAAACATTGGCAAAAATTGCTGAAAGTAGTTGGAGATTCTGGAGCTGGACAATCATCACAGATTCAGTAAGAAATCATCAAAGAGGAAATTCAAACATAAGAGGCACAAAATTGTCATAAATGTTTTTGAAATATGTGCTGGTAATTATGTTAATTCTGAGTCCTAATTACCATATAATGCACATCTTAAACTTTTTATGAAGAACAGTGGAAAACTGAAATTATATTGTGATGTACTATCATTACTCTTGCTATGTTATGTAACAGGCACAATGTATGAATAACTCTCTACGTGAATTACTGTATTTTTCGGAGCATAACATGTACCTTAGTTTTTGGAGAGGAAAATAAGGAGGGGAAATCTGCCTATCAGGTATTCATCTGGCTAGCGTCCTTAATCTGGTCGGTTTTACACATTATTTTATCCCCTGGTTAGGGCTTAAAAAAACCTTATTCGGAAAGAGTAACAATGAAAGAACCTGCAAGCTGGTCAGAGCTCAGAACATTACTAGTGCCTTGTTAGTGCTGGAAAGAAACTTATTTGGAGCAAGTAGAGCAATGAAAAAAAGCCTGCAAAGACTTAGGGCTGGAAAAAATATTATTCGGAGAAAGTAACAATGAAAAAGCCAGCAAGGTAAGACCTGGGAAGATCATTAGCACCTTGTTAGGGCTGGAAAAAAAGCTTCAGAAAAAGGTACATTGGGGTGGAAAAAGATGCATATTATACTCCAAAAATACAGTAATCATACAAGAATTTCTGTTTTTTATAGGTATCTAAATAACCTTAAAATAAAAGAGAGCAGATGGTTTCACTTCTTTTCTCTGTGATTTGAGACAGATCACTAAAGGACTTTTGAGTCCCAATTGTTTATTGTATGTCAAATCTGTTGAATTTGTTAATCTGTTAGTTCTTCAGCCAAAATAAAGATGGTTGGCTTCGTTATTTATTCTAATTTTATGTAAAACCTCCTTTTTTGGAACTTAAAAACAGCCTCTTATCCATCGCTTCCATGTTTAAGGCAAGACTAAAATTCACAGGCTCCTGAGTTCTAGCCTGGTGCCTTAACCACTATTAATGCCCTGGGTACTTTGTACCAGAAAAACATTCTTAACTTAATATATTACTATTTTAAGAAATGCCCAGACATGTTTTAAATGTTAGCTAATAGCATTTCTTAAATGAATCTTGCCATTTCCTGTCCTAAAGTTGTATGGAGGATCACTGTGTAATAAAACCTGACGAATCTTGGATACAATTGAAGAGATTCAGATGACATTTACATGTGGAAAGTACTACCTATAATGACAACATAGTGTAGATACATAGATAGATGATCGCTACAACAGGGCTTCCACAGATAAAACCTGTCAGATGGTAATCCGATGGGACGAGATGGCATGGGATGCATTTAAAAACTGGGGGAAATGAAACAAGCCGGCTAATCCCCTTTTCCATCCATTGTGAAGCAGCTTTCCAAGTTTGAGAAGATAAGGGCTAGGACTTGTCTGACAGATTCTGGAGCTTTTGAACCACACAGCATCAAAATGTCTTTTGTAATTGGACAGTCTATTCTGGCTGGTTGGCTGGCTTCTTCCTTCCTTTTGCTCTGCTCTTCCATTTTGCCTCATAAGGACATCCTGTGTTTCAAGAATCATATTTAGGCTGCAAATATCGAGACGGCTATTTGGTAGTACAAAAAGCTTGGGTTTTCTGTAACTCTTGTGATGCCTTGTGGTGATCTGGTTTTTTGCAGCTAATATATCCATGCAGTCAAATTTGTTGAAGGCACAGCAAGAGAGAGATTTGTGATCTTCAGGGCAGTTGCTTGTTCTATCTTCACTATGTGTATGGACACTTCTGACTTCTTCACATCCACTACTGTCACTGTCCAAATTCCATGAACCAGTTTTAAAATCACAATAGTTCTCAATCTAATTACCAAAATCTCTTAAATCAGCAAAGAGCAGTCTTTTTTACAGGGAGCAAAATCATTCCCACCCTTACTTTGTTTAAGATTAGGTAAGCTGGTCTGTAATCATCCACATGGCAGGACAAAATACAGTAATCTTTTCACATTTCTCTGCTATCATCTAGTAGTCAATCTAGATTTCTGCAGTCAGATATGGCTCAGTTCTCTTTGCTGCTTGTTTTGTTGCAGACGTAAAGGCAAAATAATCCTTACCTAAATATTAAATAAAAATACTAAAGTTTCGCTATAATATTGTTTTTTTTATTATTGTTGTGAGCTGCCCTGAGTCTTCGGAGAGGGGCGGCATACAAATCTAATAAATTATTATTATTATTATTATCAAGACTTCAACCACTTTTCCTTAATGTTCTGATCATTCAATAAACTTTTTTTTTGATAGACCCACAAAATAGCAAGATACTAAAAGGTCTCTTTGCTGCCATCTAGTGACCACTCTATGGAATCAATTGACCCCTGTGATCCGCACTGTTCCCACCTTCCTGGCTTTCCTGAAGGCTGTGAAAACTTGGCTTTGCCTGCAGGCCTGTGGCCGATGAGTTATACCATCTAGCTCCGGCTAAAAGGATGAATGATTTATTTTCTTGGGGTTTTAAATTGTTATTATATTGTTTTAAATTGCTGTACACTTCCCAGAGTCCCGAAGGAGTTGGGCGGCTTATAAATTAAATTAAATTAAATTAAATTAAATTAAATTATTAAACTTTTTACAGTCCAAATATGGTAGATCTAGTCTTGGGGGAGGGGTAGAGAAATGTTTTCCTGCCAGTAATACTGGGAGATAAAATATCCTGAGCTGAGAAGCCCCTGAGTAGCCTCACTCACCATGGCACTAAAGACATTCCTCTTTGATTCAACAGATTGAAACAGCCTTGTTCTGGGGATCAGCAAGAGGGGAAGAAATTGGAACGGTTGGGAATGTTTTTAATAAGTTTTGTGGTTTTATTAGTTGTGTTTCAGCTAAGTGTGTGTATTGCCTACTGCCTGTCCTTGTTAGTTGTATATGGCTTGCTGTCATTCCCCTTGTTAAAAGGGCATTATAAATAAATAAATTATTATTATTATTATTATTATTATTATTATTATTATTATTATTCTGTGAAAGGACAGTGGAACAGGTGTGTGCACATCGCAATTGTGCATCAGTTTAGTGCAAAAGAGATCCCCAAGATTCACAATCACGATCAAGCCCAGCATTTCCCGAACTGCTGTCTTCCAGATGTTTATTTATTTATTTGTCTAAACATACAAGATAGCAGGTATTGGTATAAATATAAACAAAAGCAAAGTAAGTACAGGTAAATTTGGACAATAGGACAGTAAGACAAGGATGGTAGGCACGATGGTGTGCTTATGCACGTCCCCTTATAGACCTCTAAGGAATGCGGTGAGGTCGACTGTAGACAGTCTAAGGCAGTGATGGCGAACCTCTGACATGGGTGTCACAAGTGGCATGCGGAGCCATATTTGCTGGCATGTGAGCTCCAACATGCAGGTGTATGCTGGCCAGCTGATTTTTGGCTCACATAGAGGCTTTGGGAGGGTGTTTTTGGCTTCCAGAGAGCCTCCTGGGGGATGGGGAGGCATTTTTACCCTTCCCCGGTTCCAGGGAAGCCTTTGGAGCCTGGGGAGTGAAACAAGAGCTTATTGGGCCCACCAGAAGTTGTGAAACAGGCCATTTCCGGCCTCCAGAGGGAAAGGTGTTTTTCCCTCCCTCAGACATCATCATCATCATCATCATCATTATTATTATTATTATTTAGATTTGTATGCCGTCTCTCCGGAGACTCAGAGTGTCTCCTCACAATAATTCACCGCATTTTGCTTTCTGTGCATGTACAGAAGCAAAAACATGCTGGGGACATGCACACATAACACATACACAAGACAACCAAAGCTGCATACGCAGCACACCAGTAGCAGCGGACGGTAATAGCAATTTAAGTTTAAGTTTATTGGATTTATATGCCGCCCCTCTCTGAGGACTCGGAGCAGTTTACAACATATAAAAAAGACAATATACAGTATAACAAAATCCAAATAATTCAAATTCAGTTACAACTAAAAAAAAATAAATTTGCCCCTGGTTTTGTTTTGAACCTCTCAACAAATCAGGAGGAAATTTAGGCGAGGCGATATACATGACCGCTCGCTTGAGGGAAATCGCTCTTTTTCTGAACAAGCATGAAAGATAGATAGACTGTCACTATATTGTTTAAATATTAAGAGAGAACTTAACCGCTGTTGTTACAGGCCGCAAACACATACTAAGAAAGAACTGACTTGGGCGAGGATTAGGGTTATGTTCTCTCGGTTTGTGTTGTTCTGTACTTCAAGACATGTATAGTCAAAATAAGCAAACGTACGATAAATTATGTACAGTAATGCCTTTTTTAAGGCTGATTGTAAAGATGGTTTATTGGTGGACAGGACCACATGGGTTTGAGGTCCTGGGCAACATATGGAGGAGAGAGATGGAGGTATTTATACCCTCTCTTGGGCCTTGCCCTTAAGCTTCCTGTTTCTGTGCAAGAAATGTATTCTGTTGGCTTGTCAGACTCCCAGGTTATGCAGCAGTCATAGTTAACTTTGTAAGTTATCTGAGTCTCAGGCATGGTTGAAGCTTGCTAATGAAATGAAGGGGCTTGTCCTATTGTGGCTGAATGATTTTGCCCTTGTTTAGATCTTTCGTGAGGGCTAGTCGCATCACTGAGGCTGAAGATCTTTTGTCTTGTAGATAGGCTGGTCCAGTCCTGCTGGGGCTATTAAGAAAGGTGGAGGCTGTTTTCCAAGAGCATGTTTCTCCTTTAGGGAAATATAATATTCTACCTTTTAAATATTTCTCCAAATATTTCATTCTTCTAAGACAGGGTTGTGTGCTAGCTTTCCATAGGATCACTAAACAAACTGTAACAAGTTGAGGATTACCTGTAACAATGTTCACCTATTTCCAGTGATGGGCTCCTACGGGTATGGTCAGGTATTCAGTACCGGTAGCAAAATTTTGATTTTTTTTCTTTTCTTTTTTCCCTTCTGGGCTCTGGGTATGTTTTTCCTGTCGCAATAAATGAGGTTGAATGGGTATAATTTTAGAAGAGCTGTGTGTGCGTGTGTGTACATACACTTTATGTAGTAGATAATCAGGGGTGGGCTACTGCCCGGACGGGGGGTGGGAGGCAGTGGGGTAGCAAAAATGGAACTCCACCCCCAGAATACCCAATTTGCACTGAAAGATGTTGAAACAAAATGCATAAGCCACGACCACAGTGTGGTAGTAAAAAATTTGGTAGCCCATCACTGCATCTATCTCCTTCCCACTGAAGTACTAGCTAGGAAGAGAAACTTTGGGATTCCTGCAGATGTGGAAGAAGGACATAACTATGCTCGGCAGTTAGATTTATTAGTTATTAAAATTCTACTGTACAATTTGTGATTTTGTGTGTGTGTGTGTGTGTGTGTGAGAGAGAGAAAGAAATAGACAGACAAAGACAGAGAAGGGGAGGGGAACATTAGAGTTAGCCTAACCTCCAACAGCTATACTAGACCAGAAGTTTCCAACCTTGGCAACTTTAAGACTTGCGGACTTCAACTCCCAGAGTTGAAATTGACTGAGGAGTTCTAGGAGTTTAAGTCCACAAGTCTTAAAAGTTGCCAAGGTTGGAGACCCTGTACTCAGGGATGGGTTGCCACTGCGCATCAATAGCAGCCCCAGGACCGGCTGAAAGTCATGACAATTCCTGTGCGCAACGTCCAGGGGGACTCCAATCTTAAAGTTGCTAAGTTTAAAGAGCCCTCCTTTAAGGCTTCTTTTCCACTTGATCCAGTGATTTTGGGAAAAATTGGGTGCTCAGAATGGAATCTTGTCTTTAAGATATCTTCCCAGCATGCCAAGCAAGTATGGGGGTGCCCCGGTCTTCCCCATGGACAATCAGTGGCCTGGATGATTTCTCTGTAGGAAAGACACTGCTGGCAATGCTGCTAGGAGCTCTCTGGTGGAAACCAGGAGTGAGAGGTTGAGGGATCCCTCGTGAAAGTGAATGGGATTCAGAGATACCAAGTTTGAGTTCGGCTCTGCCCCGACTTCTGATGGCCTATCAGCTGGAAGGTGAGGTGGCTGTGTCAATCTAGTCAAAGGCACATCCTGGATGGATCTTGTGGCACTCAGTAGTTTGAAGGCAGATTCTTACCAAAAGGCCCCCAAAAGGTCCATTTCTGCCTTGTTCCATTGGGCGGATTCTCTCCAACCCCTGAGCTAAAACAGAATTCATCTCGTTGGGGACCCCAATTTAGACCTGCAAGAGGGCCGCTTTCTTGGTCTTAAAGAGCCAGCCAGGTGGGGCTAGATCTCACGCAGTTGGGACATCCCTTCTCCACCAGAGACCCTGGAAGAAAAGTTAGTCCTACCCCAAAATAATGGCAATTAATCCTGTGCACAGAGCAGATGGGCGGGCCCCCAAAAATGTGCTGGCGATTATGCTGGGCATTTTCAGATCAGGATAAATCTGGAAAAATTTCCCCTTTTTTTCAAAGGAAAGTCAAATTAACTTTAACTATAGCAAGGAATGTGTTTGGCAGGATGCCAGTTACCTTATGTAGGAAGAAGGACAACTGCATCCCATCTGATCCCACCCCTCAAAACAACATTTCATCTGGAAGGTTTTTCTAAAAAGATCAGTAGGATCCATTTAAAAGGTGACAGGATTTCATCCCACAATTGAAATTTTCCTACTTTCCTGCATGGGGAAAAGAGCTCAAGCAGGTCAAAGGAATTCCTGATTGTGGGAACGCGGGAACTAGTGTCTTGGAATGTGCGTGCGAAAAGCATAGACCTTGAGCATGACACGTATGATGACCCAGTTTCTCTAGCAACATTTTCCTTCCCAGCACTCTTGTCTTGCCTTCTTTGCTGCTAGCCTAAGAAAAGTGCAAACGTTATATATCACGAGGTGGGCTGATGGGACCTTTCTCTCGCTCTCGCTTTCTTTTTCTCATGAATCAGCACTTTGAAATGTAGCCCAGGTTGTGTGATTTTTATTGGTTATATTTTGTACGCTTAATACGTTATGAATTTGAATTGGTGTAACAGACCCATGTGAAATGTAGCATCGTAGAAGCCTGCATTTCTGTGTCTGCTTTCAATAAAAGGGTCATCCTGAATTGAATCTAGGTTGTCTCGCCAAAGAGAAAAAGTTGTTTTCAAGTTTCTTGTCCGAGGTTTTTTCTCTCAATTGGATTTATTTATTTTATTTTATTTATTTATTTATTTTGTGACTAACGCGCAGTCAGTTGCCAGCTGCGAGCCTCCGTAACCCCATACCTGATCTTAAGAAAGAACTTTCCTCTGCGCAAATCCAAAGAGATTTCTTGGGGCAACTTTTCAGCACCATAAAATAGTGCACTCTGTCAGAGGTGGGAACTTCCCCCCCATTCCAATCATTCTGTTTGGGCTTTGTGGGAAATTCTAGACAAGCATCAAGACCAACAACCAGAGGTAAGGAATCAAATATTTTGGTCTTTAACATCACCACTTCAGAGAGTTGTGCTAGCAGAAGGGGTCCTGGGAACATAGCAGCCACCTCTACCATCATTGACATCAATGACTAAACTCAGGAAAAAACCCTGGAAATTCAGGTGCTGGACTGGAGGGTTTTGTAGCAGTTCCTGCCCATCCTATTCCTAGTGATGCAGAGATGAATTTGAGAATGTGGAGTGGAGATCTGTTTCCTGAGCCAGGAAGATGACAAGGAGTTGAAAGTGAAAAATATTCAAACAGGTTTTAATAGTTTATCATTTATTATTTTTAAAAATGCCTCCATACTAGTCTTTTCTAAGAACACCACAAAAAGGTCTCTCCCTCTGGGTAATCATTCCTTTGCTTTGGCCTGATAATTTCTGTTCTTCCAGCTTGTTCATAGCTGGCAAAATGGCAATGCCAGAAAGTGAGACTTTAGTCCTTACTGTGTGTTGTCCTCCAACTTCTTTTTTCTTTGCTCCCAAGGGAAAAGCCCACAACTGAGGTGATCATGCCAAGTAGGAGGGAATCTGCATAGTCCCTCCCAACAGCCACATTGTTGAGGGGAAATCTCTCTGGAGGATCTAACTCAGGTCACATCAGGGTTGGATTGCCTGAATGATGTGAGGTCCTAGAAGTTCCCAACTGCCTCCATCTTCTGTTACACTCAAACTGTTTCAATCAAAGAGATTTATTCCCCGTTCCCTTCCTAGTCAGCTGAATGCAAATTCCTCATTCATTGGGATCGGCTTCATTTTGTTCTTGGGCAGCAGATCACACCATAGTAATCCCTTCTTTTTATTTAGGAGACTAATGTGGACACCCATCTTATGCCCAACATTCCTGGGCGGGTCAGTGCTTAAGAATAAAATATAAAAGCCAACAAAATGATAGTAATCACAAACCGTGCAGCGTATCATACCAACAAAACCATTCTCCCTCCACACCTTCTGAACTCTAGTCTCAACTTACCCCATACGTTAGAGGAAGAACCAACTGTTTGACGAGTCCATTTCACCCAATAAGGGGATGAAGGGGGGATGCTGAATGTCATAGAAAATCCTCTTACCACTTGGCAGGGGCAGCTATGGTCTCACTTAGAACCCGCCCCTGCTTGGGTCCCCTCAATTTTTCAGTCCCAACTTTTCAGCCCTTCTCCTGCTTTGCAGCCATGCACCATTTTCTGTCCTTGCCTCCTTCCTGTTTTTATTTGGTTTTCCCTCTCACTCTGAAAGCAAAAGGAAGTGAGGGAGGAAAGTGGGGAAGAAGGCACCGTTCCCCGTAAGCAGCGCGCGTGAGCATGCGCACGCCCCAAAATACCCCCGCCCACCCTTTTCCACGGGTGCACGCTCCCCATCCCCCTGCCAGCCTGCCGGGGGGGCGGGGACGGAGAGGCGCCAACAGTAGAAGGAAAGGGAGCTGCGGCCTCCCCTGCCTCCCCATCGTGCCTCCCACCCCCGCGTGCCCCTGGCCTCTTGGCGCTGCCCCCGCTCGCCCGATCCGCCCCCTCTCCTCCTCTTCCAAGAAAAGCGCGGAGGCTGCCTGCTTGAGCCTCATGACGCCGCTTCGCCCTGCCTGTCTCCGTTGTGTTTTCGGGGGGGAGTGGCGGGAAAGCCCTGTGCCGGCCAGGAAAGTCAGCTTTCCAGGAAAGCAGCGTGCCTTTTAAACACGCTGCTTTCCTGCACCTCTTTCCTGAGGGGGAAGTGGCCTCCTCCCCCCCTGCCCAGGAAAGAGTTGCAGGAAAGCAGCGCATTTGAAAAGCGCGCTGCTTTGCCGGAAAGCCGGCTTTTATATTCTTACTCTTTTCCCTTAATATCTTCTCTAAATTTGTTTCTTGTTTGAGGAATATTTCTTTATTTTCCCTTTTACTTAAATACGTACTTATTGAGTTAACTTGTAACCAATTTTGTTGTCCAAGGCATCTCTCTATTTCATTTCTATTGATCCTTCCATCCTTTTCATATAACTGTTCAATTCTCTGTATACCTTTTTCCTTTAATTTCCATATTATCTTTGTGAGGTTACTTTCTTTCTTTATATTTATCACATGCAGCGTCGCTAATTTAGAATTTGTCATTTTTAATTTGCCTTGCCATTTCATCCAACTTTCTATAATCGCTTTAGTTGGATCTATTAATCTATTTATTTCGATCTTGTTCCATTTCCTAAATAATAATTCTTGATTCTTAATGTCATTAATTCCTTTCTCTAATTCTACTCATGGTTTCTCTTCTAATAATTGTAATTCCATTAATCTATCTATTTGATATGCATCCCTGTAATACTCCACACTTGGATTTCCCCAACCTCCCTCGCCTTCCGTGGCTATCAGCCATTTTTTTTTAATTCTTGGTCTTTTATTACCTTCTATCCAAGCATTTAATTTAGTATCCCATTCTTTTAATTTCCTTATTGGGAATGTTCCATGCATTACCTGTAAAATGTATAACATTTTTGAGATAATCATCATTTTTAATGCTGTTACTCTAGCCAATCTTCTCAAATTTTTATTTCCCCAATTATTAATTTGTTTCTGAATTTTTTTCCATATTAAATTATAATTAAATTCCACTATATTTTCTGGGTTCTTTAATAATCAAACTCCTAAATATTTCATTTTCTTATTCCCCCGTTTTAAACCTGATACCTTCCGTATTTCAATTTGTTCTTTAGGCCCGGTATTTAAACAAATAATTTCTGATTTTTCCATATTTATTTTTAACCCTGATTGGTTTTAAATTCCTGAAGTATTATAATCATTCTCTTAATCATATCTACTGGTGTCTCTGTAATTATTATAGCATCATCTGCAAATAGATTTAATTTTAATTCCATATTCCCTATTTGATATCCCTTCCATTGTTTGTCTTTTCTAATTTTATTAGCTAATGTTTCAATTGCCATCACGAAAAGCATCAGGGATAGGGGGCATCCTTGCTTGGTTCCATTATTTATTTCTATCTTCTCCGTTCTATTTCCATTCACTCTAACATAGGCTATATTTTCCTTATATATTTCTTTTATTACTTGACAAAATGTTTCCCCATATTCAGGCTATTACATAATTGAAATAAATAGTCATGATTTATTTTGTCAAAAGCTTTATAAACATCTAACTTTAATAGTCCCATTTTCCTTTTAGTTCTAGTAGCATGGTGCAGCACATTCACTATATTTCTAATAGGTTCATATATTCTTCTTCCTTTTATAAATCCATACTGATGCTTTCCAATTATTCTTGGTAGTATATTTTCCAATCTGTTTGCTAAAATTTTCAGCAAAATTTTATAATCTTGATTTAGTAGACTAATTGGGTGGTAGGAACCGGGTTCTTTTAAATCTCGATCTGGTTTAGGAATTGTTACAATTTTGGAGTTCTTCCATGTTTGTGGAACATCTAATGTTGTGAGGACATTATTATACAATCTTTCCAAATGCGGTAGCAAAATTTCTATATACGTTTTATAATATTCTCCTGTAAATCCATCAGGGCCTGGTGCTTTATCAGGTTTTAACCCTTTTACCACTTTAATTATTTCATCCCTTGCTATGTTTGCATTTAACATTTGTCTTTCTTCATTCAACCTTTCTTTAACCTCTATATCTTGTAGCATAACATGTTCTTTTTCATACAATTTTGCATAAAATTCTCTCATTACACTTTCTAACTCTCTATTACTATATTTCATTACTCCATTTTTGTCTCTTAGACCATTTATTATTAATTTTTCCTTTCCTTCTTGTCCTTGGAACAAACTTCCAGCAGACGTGGTAGATAAATCCACAGTAACTGAATTTAAACATGCCTGGGATAAACATATATCCATCCTAAGATAAAATACAGAAAATAGTATAAGGGCAGACTAGATGGACCATGAGGTCTTTTTCTGCCGTCAGACTTCTATGTTTCTATGTTTCTTTTTTTGAGGTAATTCACCATTTGTTTTCCTGATTCCCCCCCCCCCCATATTTCTATTCTCTGTTTTACCGCCATCCTCATATTATTCCATTGTTGTTCCTCTATATCTTTTAATTGTCTTTGTAAGTTTTAACAAATCATTCCATTCTTTATTTCTTGTTATTCTTAAATCTTCTCTTATTAATTCTATTTCCCTTATTCTTTTTTCCCTTTCCATTCCCCAACTTTTTTTAATATAAGACTCCATACTGATTAAATTACCCCTAATAACTGCTTTCTTCGTGTCCCAGATAACTGATTGCCTCATTTCACCATTTTCATTTATATTATAAAATTCCTGAATATCTCTCTGAAATTTTTCCCTATTTTTTTCACTTACTGAAACAATTGTGTTATATCTCAAAATTCTTTGTCTACTAATGGAGTCTATTTTTATAACTGCTGTTATGGGTGCATGGTCAGATATCCAATTACTCTTAATTTCTGCTTTTTTGATTTGAATATTTCCTGTTTTATTCATAAATATATAGTCAATACAACTAAACTTATGTCTTACAGAATAATATGTTCCTCTATTTAAATTATCAGCATGTAGGTCTGTCATATTTAACCTATTTAAATTTAGTTGTTTCTTTTCTTTGTTGCTAGCCATTATTTCTACATTGAAATCCCCAGCATATATCACCATCCCTTCTGAAAATAAATCCAATTTATGTTTTGCATTCATAATAAATTGGTTAGCATTTACATTTGGAGCATATATTACCGCAAGTGTTATTGTAATTTGGTTTATTTTTCCTTTTACAAATAATAATCTTCCTTCTTTGTCCCCTTTTGTTTGTATCACCTGAAATGGGTTCCTTTGATTTATTAATATAGCTACCCCCCTACTGTTTATTTTTCCTCTAGATTCGAAAATACCTTTCCATTCATTACTGTCAATCAGTTTATCCGTTCTTTTCCGTCCCTTATGGGTTTCAGTAAGAAATAAAAAATTGACATGATTTTCTTTCGCTAATTTCAATAGTCTGTGCCTTTTTAGAGGCGATGCAAGACCGTTTATATTTAATGCCATAATTGTTCGATCACTCATAGTATTTCCATTTAACGTTTTTCCCTCCTGTAACCCAGAGTTCTATTAAATTCTTCATTTTTATAAAAGAATCTTCCCACCCAGGTGCCTCCCCTCGAATTTCTCTCATAATGAGAGAAAAGCGGGGGGGGGGAAATCGGCTGTTTTGATCAGGCACCACTGGGGGCACGATTCCACCAAAACTGTTGCTCTCCCCCTAACACCCTTTCTTTAAAAAAGGAAATAAAACCCCACACTCCCCTCCCCAAGTCTCCCTTAATTTGATTAAAATTAAAACAAATATTAAATTAAATCAGGACCAAACCTTAACCTTTTTCTTAATATATAAAACAATCAAAACAAAAATATTTTACAAACATTTCATTTCTTTTTTTGCCTCGTAACTCTTGCCTCCATTTTGGAAGAATCTGGTACTTCTTTCTCTTTCTCCAAAAGAGCTTGCCTTTTCAATTAGAACTCCTTAATGGGGAATGTTGATTGCAGAAGTTCAAAAAGATTTTTAACCCCCTCTCCTCCTCTTGCACCCTCCTCTTCAATCGCCTCTGTTGCTTTTTCTGCCTGTTGCTTTAAATCCGGATTCAAACCAAGTTTTGCCAGCATTTCCTTCCCTTGCTCCAACGACTTTGTTCGGTACATTTTCCCCTCTCGAAAGACCATTATAATTGCCGGATATTGCCAGCTGAAATGAATGTTTCCCTTAAACAAAGCTTCTGCTATCGGACGCATCTGGCTCCTAGCTTCCAGGTTCCAAAGTTTTAGCTTTTTACTTAGTCCAGTTTATTTGAGACTCCAAGAGGTTCAATGGGGTTTAAAATCCAAAGTTTATTTTTTTCATTTGAGGAGCATTCAGAGTTCAGCGGAGCGTCTACACCAGTGATGGCGAACCTATGACACGCGTGTCAGCACTGACACGCGTAGCCATTTTCAGTGACATGCGGCCACTAAGGAAGTCAGGTGTCCATTTTTCCAGAGGAAGAAATATCGTCACTTCGTGTTCTCTTTCATTGAGTGAGCCGATTCTTTCCATTGCAATGAAACCTGTTCCTTCCAAAGAGCCCCTTCCGGGAACGGAGCTGGGCTGAAGGGTTTTTTTTACTCGTCTCCGAGGGAGCAATACTGCGGTTTGTCCAGCAGATGGCATTACAATCACATTCATCGCTCGCGCAGAAAATGGGTCTTCTAAGAACGAAGTCGCCGCCTTTTGTCTTACTGCCTCTCGGGGATCATTAAGTCTCCACCATCAGACATTACGTGGAACGCGCGGCTTCCCAATGTTTGGGGGTGGGTAGGTGAAAGAGGGCCGTCAGATGCTGCACAAAACGCGGGACTTCTTGAGATCCAGGTCAACCTCGACCGGATTTTAAATCTTCGAACCAACTGCGGTTCAGAAATTTCAAACAATAAGAGGAACGATGGAGGGATTTGGGGCGCCCGCGTGTGAGGGGGGGACGTTCCCATAGCTCTTCCATTCACTCTTCCGGATGAAGCTCCCCCTCCCTCTGTTCGATTTTCTATGCCAGGAATTGGGCAACGGAGGCAACTGGCGGAGCGGCCTTTGCTTTCTTCCCGCAGCTTCAGCTGGGCACAGGCTGGAGAGGGCCTTGCTCCTTGGGCTATTCCCGCTTCTCGCCGAAAAGAGAGAGGCTGGGCTGCCCTTCGACGTGCGCCCCCCCCTTTTCAAAGCCCATGGGATCTTTCTTTCTTTCTTCTTTTTTCTTTCTTTCTTTCATTCTCTCTTTTTCTCTTTCTCTCTCTCTCTCCTTCCTTCTCTCTCTGTCTCTTTCTTTCTGTCTTCCTACCATCTTTTTTTCTTTTCTTTGTTTCTCTCTCTTTCTCTCTCTCCCACTTTGTTTCTTTCTATCTTCCTTCCTTCATACCTTTTTCTCTCTCTCTCTCTCCTTCCTTCCTTCTTTTTCTTTCTTTCCTTCCTTACTTCTTTTTCTCTCTCTTTCATTCTCTCTTCCATCCTTCCCTCCTTCATTTTTACCATCTCTCTCTCTTTTTCTTTCTATCTAACTTCTTACCATCTTTCTTTCTTTCCTTTCTTTCTCTCCCTCTTTCTCTCCCTCTTTCTTTCTGTCTTCCTTCCTTCTTACCATTCTTTCTCTCTCTCTCCTTCCTTCCTTCCTTCCTTCTCCCCTCTGCTCCCTCCCTTCCTCCTTTCGTCTCCTCCTTCCCTCCCGTCTTTTCCGTTCTTTTGAAGTTTGCTCTTTGCTTGCTTTTTCTGTCAAACCTTTGCAAGGATATCTGTCTCAGGCTTCTGGAAATAACCTGCAATTCACATGAGAATTCGCCGTTTCAGTGAGTCCTGCAGGAGTTTTTTTTAAAAAAAGAGTCCGGGGACTATTCCACAAAGTGAAAGTAAGACTCGGCGAAGCTTGTTTGTTGACTTGAGGTCAAAGCTTGAGAATGTAGAAAGGTGCCGCTTGGAGAATCAAGAGGAGTGCCACTATGAACGGGAAATTTGGAGTGCCTGGAATCGGTTACCAGACACTTTTAGCACAAAATTATGTTTTTTTTTCTCAAGGTGACACACCACCCGAGTTATGCTCGGTTTTTTGGCGAATTTTGACACAATAAGCTCAAAAGGTTGCCCATCACTGGTCTATAAGCCTCGACGCAAACGGAAACACCTCATCAAGTTTTCTTCAAGCTCCTTATAACTTTCAGTTTTTTCTTTCCAAAGTTTCTTATTTTCCAGAAGAAGTTCATTAATTTTTATTTGTAATTCTTCTTTTTCGTTCTGGAGTTTCGAAATTTCCATTGTATTCCTGCAAATAATGAAGACCAGAGAGAAATTAGCCCCCAGGGTTTTTTTAAACTTGAATTATCAACCTTTTTATTCAATTTTTATTAAATACACATTAAAAATACCTTATGAAATTATGAATGTCATACAGACAGGGTGAACTTAATAGGATTGTGCAAAGATTTGATGAACTATGTGAAGACTTACGAGCCTTTCCTCTGTAGTTTCTGGTGGCTATCTAAAAATTTCTCACCTCCACTGCAACTTGTAATGTTCTCGGCAGAGCTCCTCATTTTTATCAATATTTTCAATTTTTTGGAATGTGGTTTTTTCCATTTCTATTTTCATTTCTTCTTTTTCTCTGGTAATTTTTTCTATCACTGCTATTTTCCTGCAAAATATAAGGACCAGAGAGATATTAGCCCTCTTGCAATATAGAGGTGGGAGGAGTGGAGGAGACCATATCTAGGGTAGCACAGGGACGGAATATCCCGGTTTTGCTGGGGAGAGGCAGATATGTTGGGAGACATGGGGTAGGCTGCTCTCGGGGAACAAGAGCTCGCTGCTTGAAAGCAATCCCTTGTTCCGGCCCCATGAGCTTAGCTCGGGGTACTGGCGACAAGCGAATCTCGAACCATAGGCTCAGGCTGTTGATATTCAATGCTGACCTGACATGTGCTACTGAGATCTGGCTGGGCCCAGAAGGAGGAGTCCATCTCTCTGAAATGTGCCCAGCTGGGTTGCAGGTGTGGCACCAGCAATGACCCCAGGGAAGGTGGGATGAGTGGCTATTATAGCGAAAAAGACCTTCAGCCTACGCAGGCTCGCTGCTCCTGAGATTACGGGTTGTGAGTCCCTCTTTGTGAAGTTGAACCTAGGGGTTCAGGTGGGCTTGTTGCTCATGTACCTGCCTCCCAGCTGCGTGTCAACAGCCCTGCCTGTGCTACTCGAGGAGGTAGCTGGGCTGGCAGTGGAGTTCCCCAAGCTTATTGTCTTGGTGGACATTAACCTGTTGCTCGGAGAATCCTCTGGATTGGTGCAGGGGTTTATGGCCACCATGGCAACCATGGACCTGACCGAAGTAATTTAGGGTGTAACTCATGAGGGGGGCATGCTCCTGACATGGTATTCCCCACAGAGCAGTTGAGCAATGATCTGAAATTAAGGGTCTTAAATATGTTGCCTTTGTCATGGTCAGATCATTTTCTGCTACGGCTTGATTTCAATTCTTCAATCCTCCTCTGCAGGGAGATGGAACTGATTAGGGGATTCCTTCCCAGGCACCTGATGGACCCAGAAAGCTTTCAGAGGATACTTCCATTTGCTAGTCCATTACTCTAGGGGGGAAAGAAGATCATCTTTCAGCTGTGGCAAGTGGCACGTTTGCCTGTTGCACCAGTTGCGGCCTTATTTGGACCGGGAGTCTCTACTCACAGTCGCTCATGCCTTTATCACCTTGAGATTCAACTACTGCAATGCTCTCTACATGGGGCTACCTTTGAAGAAAGAGTGTTTGGAAAATTAAAATTGTGCAAAATGTGGCCGTGCAAATGGTCATGGGCATTCCTAGACATGCCCCTCTTTCTCCAACACTACGTGGATTGCATTGTTTGCTGATTGGTTTCTGGACACAATTAGTGTTGGTAATGACCTATAAAGCCAAACATGGCATCGGTACTTGGCGGTACTTGTGGGACCGCCTTCTGCTGCATCAATCCCAGCAATTGGTGAGGTCCCACAGAGTTGCCCTTCTCCAGGTCCCATCAACTAGACAATGTCGTTTGGTGGTGCGTAGGTGAAGAGCCTTTTATGTGGGGGCTTCTGAATCAGCTCCCCCTGGAGATTCGCTCTGCCCACCCCTTCATTTATGCCACCAGGCTTGGGGCAGTTAGATCTCAGTCCCCCTGGCCGACCAAATGTTTGTATGGCTGTTGTTTGAATGGGTATGACTGATTTTTAATATAATTGAGGGTTTTAGATTGTCTCTATAGTTTTAATTTAATTGGATTTGCTATTGTATTTGTATTGTATATGTTTTTATATGTTGTAAGCCACCCCGAGTCCTTAGAGAGGGGCGGCATATAAATCCAATTAATAAAATAAATAAAATAAAAATAAACATTTCTCACCTATGCAGTTCTTCTTTCAACTCATTAATTTCTTGGAGGAGCTCTACTTTCTTGATGGCATCTTTTTTAATTTTTGTGCTTAGGCTTTCATTTTCTTTTATAATTTTTTGAATCTCGTCTTCTTTCTCTGAAATAATTTTCCTGTAAAATATCAAGAGCAGAGTGAAGTTAGCCCCCTTAGGTTTTTTTACTCAAATTGTAAAACTTGTTTAAAATTAAAACTAATTGAAATATTGAAGAAACGATGAGAAAGTCAGGGTTGATATCTAAAATTAGCCCCCAGGTTTTTTTTAACTTGAATTATCAACCTTTTTATTCAATTTTTATTAAATACACATTAAAAATACCTTATGAAATTATGAATGTCATACAGACAGGGTGAAATTAATAGGATTGTGCAAAGATTTGATGAACTATGTGAAGACTTACATATATCTCTGCTCCATCACTCTCTTCAAATCAGCATCTGATCTTTGCGCTTTTTTCTGAACAATCTAGAGAAGCCAAAATAGATCATAAGTCAGGAATATATTTCCGTAGCAGCCCACTTGCTACCCCTCACTACCCAATTAGTCACACTGGGCTTTCCCCCCCCTTTTTATGATATGAATTATGTCTCAGTCATGCACACTCAACAGGTTCCTTATGTACTAGATTGCTTGCCTAAAGTGGGGCAAGGAATGCCGGTCTCTGGGTGCGCAGGGTGACGCCTTAACCACGATACCAAACTGGCTTTCTTGGGTTGCTAATGCAAGCTAACAATGTATTTCAAAGGTCAAAACAAAAACCTAAACGGTCAACTGAGGATAAACAGAAATCACAATTCATATTCTATCTGTCTGTCTATCTGTGTTTCTCCAACTACCTACTGTTCTTTCTATCTATATGTCTGTCTGACTGAATATCTGTATCTATCTATCTATCTATCTATCTATCTATTCTATCTATCTATCTATCCTATCTATCTATCCCTACCTAGCTACCTAACTACCTGCCTAAAATTTCTATATGTTCCATCACACATTTACTGTGACAGCGTATGAACAAATGTTTTCTCTTACCTCCTTTTGGAGATGTTTTATCTTTTCTCTTGATTTTGTCAACAAATTGTTTTCCATCGCAAAATCAGTAATGGAAACTAGAAGACAAAGTAATAGGTGAGAATGCAGAACAGCCTTGACATTTTTATTTCCAAAATTGGAATCTAAACTTGAGAGACAGTGTCCAGAATAGCACATAATTTTAAAATTATATTTGCCCTCTAATTCCTCTACTCTGATCCTTTAGGTAAGGTGACCAGATGTCCCACTTTTGGGCAGGACAGTCCTAATTTTTGACAATTTGTCCCACATCCCGCAGCATTTTTTAAAAGTCCTGATTATTATTTTTTTACTTCCAACTTGACATCGCATCATGGCAGGGCAGCCTCCAGTGAACTCCAGGGCTGTTCTCTGCTTTTGAGCTTTTTTGGTTGCAGCTTCGAGAGCCTCCACAACTTAAAGAAGAACTTCCTGTGTATCTGTGGCGTTAAGGTGATCCCCCAGAGAGCGAGAAATACCCTCAGGACCACAGCTGATGCAGCTGCCTGACACTTAAAAGGGAAGCAAGAAATAACGGCCAAAATAAGCCAAATAAGGGACTAAATCGGATGGGGATTGCGGATTTGTGGAAAGGTTCGGAGTGAGAGGTGGTAATAGTAGAATGACTTGGAGAGAGGAGCCCTTGATGCTGTCTGGTTGGATTGATTTGATTGTACAGTATTTGATTTGATCAGGAGTTCCAAGGGGCAACGCAGCAGTCATTGCATTTCATCAGGAACAGTGAGGACTTGAAAGATGGGTGAGGAGAAAGAGTTGAAGTGGTGGACGGGTGATTGGAGATTGGAAATCAGAGCTCGGAGATAGGAGACCAGCCACAGACTCCCTCCTCCTAATACTAGATTTAGACCTACTTGGGAATAATTCCGGATGAGGTGTTGGAATAGCAAAGGGCAAGGTGGTGTTTTTGAATGTACAGTATATGAAGTTTTGTGCAAGTTGAAAGAACAGAAGACTTAGAGGTGACTCGGCAAACCGGAAGGCCCACGCTGAAAATAAAGGGAGTATCACCAGCTCAGCGGGTTTATTAATTTGGATATAAACGGATTAGAACTATAAGCAATTTGATGACCAATGAGAAACATTGTTGAATTAATTTAGGATTGGGTCAGACTGATACATTAATTAGAAGACAATTGGGTTCTTAACTAACTTAATAACATTAAGAGTTCAAAACTGATCTTATTTAATAATCAATGTAAAACTGTCTAGGTATATCCTAATTCCTATTTCTCTCTTTCCTCTTCTGATATTCATTTACAATTGATTCCATATTAAATATAGAATTAATATAAATACTGATCAAACCTGATTAATCAAAATTACTTAACTATTTATTGGCTACTTTATTTAACATTGCTTTGTAAATGAACTGTCATTGATTGATTTGCTTTATTACCTACTATAGTGATAGATTGCTTGCTTGTTATTATTATTAATTATTAGATCTTTAATTTTTAATTACATTAACTATTCAATATTTGAGAGGCAGAGATATTAATAGACAAACCTGACACATAGCAACTCTTTTTTGAAATAGTTTAAATAAATATAATAGAAGTATATGGTTAATTGGAGTTATATTCTGGAAATATTTAAAATATTTAATTTAAAACTGGCTTTTTGCCAGTTTTGTATTGGAATGTAGTAAGATGTCGATGTCTTCAGCGACTACATTCCAATCCATGGTAAGGATGCAGCAATCAATCAATCAAAATTGTGAAAAGATGACAGAAAACATGGAAGATATGAGGGGTAATATTAAAAGAGTAGAGGATAGAGTAGTCAAAATGGATGGGAAAATAGAGTCTATTCAATAAACATTATCAAAGAATGAGCCAAAAATAAAAGAAATAGAAGAGAAGAGTGAAAAGGTGGAGGCAAAAATGCAAGAAACAGAAACTAACAGGATGACAACTATTAAAAATATGGAAGAAGTTTTACTTAGCACGGAACTTGAAAAACCTGCTCTCTTTCTGAGGTTCCAGAACATACAGGAAAATAAAGAAGAAAATCTTGTAGAAATAAAGGCTGAAATAGTAGCGAGCATTATATGGCATTAAATATGGCAAATAATAAAATAATACTATGCATAACTTTTTAATGTATTATATTTGTAAATTGTACTTAAAATTAAAATATATATATTGCAATACTATTTTCGTGTTCTATGAAACTTTTTGTTGCTCCATATAGACCAAATTTTTAATCAAGAAACACCCCCGGTCAATGGTGTCCTGCTTTACCAATGTTAAAATCTGGCTACCTTTTCTTTAGGACAAGTGTTGAACACAAGTAAGATAAAAAGATAAGCAAATAAATAATATTTCTGTCCTAAAAGATCTAGACGAATAGACACAATAATGAAAAATGTGACTGGTAAATTAAAATCTAAACCATAACAACATGGGCCCCTAAAGACCATACTAAAATAAGTGTTCTATGGATTTTATAAAGACAGAGCTGTAGCCAAATGCAGCTGCCTCAAGACTGCCTTGTAAACTCTGGAGATGATGCAGGAAAAGACCATCTCCCATCGGCCTAATAGTTCAGTCTCAAGAGCAGCAGAGTTTCTGCGTATCTCCTGCAGACTTCAGTGTCTGCTGAAACACATTTTCTATTTATATGTGGCTTGCCTTACCTAAAGGCAATACTTGGTAACTAAGTGAAATAAAACATTAACAGATTGTAAAAGGAAACATCAACAGTAACATGGTTTAAAAAATGTGAATCCTTCTGTGTAGGGGATGTAACCATGGACCTGCTGAACTATCATGGATCTATCATAGTACTTGGCTGTGAATGTTCCCCATGAAGAGCCTTTCAATTCAAAGAATATTTTTCTCTTTCATAGCAGAACAGACACGAAATATTCAAAACAATTTCTAGAGGTAATGTTTTTGATTTAGTGTGTGGGAAAAGTTCTCACTTTGTTCCCAAATGCCAATCTGCCAAAGTAGGCCAACAAGCTGCTTTCTCACAGTACTCTTTTTGTGAGGTTGCATGAGATCACAACTGCCTTAACAAAATTTGTAATAGTGATGAGAGCTTCATATGAATCACAAGCTCAACTATTTATATATGCAGCTTTTTTTTCTCCAAAGTTTGATCAGAATGCAGGTCAACAAATAGCAGATGTCTTTTTGGTATTCTATATTTAGTCTATAATTTATCTGCCTTTAAAATGGGGATTGGCAACAGGATTAGCAACAGAATTTTATAGACATTCACCAAGAAGTCTGCCTCTCAGTTTCGATGTAAAAACTAAATACTGAATGCAAACGTGTCATCAAGGCTTGGTGCAAGATGGGAAATGACATCTCAGTGCTTTCTCTAAAAGTGGGACCCACTGGGTCATTCTTCCAAAACTGTGTCCTTACCAGGATCCTCAGGTCTTTCACGCTTTAGCACTTCAGCACATACACGCTTGAGTTTCTCGATTTTCCTTTTCATTTGTTCTTTTTCTATTGTAAAATTTTCCAATACTACCGTTTTCCTGTAACATAATAAGAACCAGAGAGATATTAGCCCTCTTGCAATATAGAGGCGGGAGGAGTGGAGGAGCCCATATCTAGGGTGGCACAGGGCCGGAATATCCCGGTTTTGCTGGGGAAAGGCAGATATGTTGGGAGACATGGGGTAGGCGGCTCTCGGGGAACAAGAGCTCGCTGCTTGAAAGCAATCCCTTGTTCTGGCCCCATGAGCTTAGCTCGGGGTACTGGCGACAAGCGAATCTCGGACCCTAGGCTCAGGCTGTTGATATTCAATGCCAGGTCAGTTGTAAATAAAGCTCCCCTCATCCAGGATTTACTCCTAGATGAGGAGGCTGACCTGACATGTGTTACTGAGATCTGGCTGGGCCCAGAAGGAGGAGTCCCTCTCTCTGAAATGTGCCCAGCTGGGTTGCAGGTGTGGTACCAGCCACGACTCCATGGAAGGTGGGGGGATGAGTGGCTATTATAGTGAAAAAGACCTTCAGCCTACGCAGGCTCGCTGCTCCTGAGATTACGGATTGTGAGTCCCTCTTTGTGAAGTTGGACCTAGGGGTTCAGTTGGGCTTGTTGCTCATGTACCTGCCTCCCAGCTGCATGTCAACAGCCCTGCCTGCGCTACTCAAGGAGGTAGCTGGGCTGGCAGTGGAGTTCCCCAAGCTTATTGTCTTGGTGGACATTAACCTGTTGCTCGGAGAATCCTCTGGATTGGTGCAGGAGTTGGACCTGACTGAAGTAATTTAGGGTGCAACTCATGGGGGGGGCATGCTCCTGACATGGTATTCCCCACAGAGCAGTTGAGCAATGATCTGAAATTAAGGGTCTTAAATATGTTGCCTTTGTCATGGTCAGATCATTTTCTGGTACGGCTTGATTTCAAGGCTTCAATCCTCCTTATTTGGCCTTATTTGGACCGGGAGTCTCTACTCACAGTCGCTCATGCCTTTATCACCTTGAGATTCAACTACTGCAATGCTCTCTACATCGGGCTACCTTTGAAGAGTGTTTGGAAAATTAAAATTGTGCAAAATGTGGCTGTGCAAATGGTCATGGGCATTCCTAGACATGCCCCTCTTTCTCCAACCACTACATGGATTGCATTGGTTGCTGATTGGTTTCTGGACACAATTCAAAGTGTTGGTAATGACCTATAAAGCCATACATGGCATCGGTACTTGGCGGTACTTGTGGGATCGCCTTCTGCCGCATCAATCCCAGCAATTGGTGAGGTCCCACAGAGTTGCCCTTCTCCAGGTCCCATCAACTAGACAATGTCGTTTGGTGGTGCGTAGGTGAAGAGCCTTTTCTGTGGGGGTTCTGAATCAGCTCCCCCTGGAGATTCGCTCTGCCCCCCCCACTTCATTTATGCCACCAGGCTTGGGGCAATTAGATCTCAGTCCCCCTGGCCGACCAAATGTTTGTATGGCTGTTGTTTGAATGGGTATGACTGATTTTTAATATAATTGGGGTTTTTAGATTATCTCTATAGTTTTAATTTAATTGGATTTGCTATTGTATTTGTATTGTATTTGTTTTTATATGTTGTAAGCCACCCCGAGTCCTTAGAGAGGGGCGGCATATAAATCCAATTAATAAAATAAATAAAATAAAAATAAAAATTTCTCACCTATGCAGTTCTTCTTTTAAATCATTGTTTTCATGGAGGAGGTCTAATTTCTCCATGGCATCTTTTTTAATTTTTGTGCTTAGACTTTCATTTTCTTTTATAATTTTTTGAATCTCGTCTTCTTTCTCTGAAGTAATTTTCCTGTAAAATATCAAGAGCAGAGTGACGTTAGCCCCCTTAGTTTGTTTTTACTCAAATTGTAAAACTTGTTTAAAATTAAAACTAATTGAAATATTGAAGAAACGACGAGAAAGTCAGGGTTGCTATCTAAAATTTTCTCACCTCCTCAACTTTTCTTCAAAATCTTCCGAAATTTCATTTTTTTCTTTGCAAAGTTTCTTATTTTCCTCAAAAAGTTCATTATTTTTTATTTCTAATTCTTGTTTTTCAGTTAACAGTTTCGAAATTTTAATTCTCATGCTGCAAATAATGAAGACCAGAGAGAAATTAGCCCCCAGGGTTTTTTTTAACTTGAATTATCAACATTTTTATTCAATTTTTATTAAATACACATTAAAAATACCTTATGAAATTATGAATGTCATACAGACAGGGTGAACTTAATAGGATTGTGCAAAGATTTGATGAACTATGTGAAGACTTACATATAACTCTGCTCCCTCACTCTCTTCAAATCAGCATCTGAACTTTGCGCTTTTGTCTGAACAATCTAGAGAAGCCAAAATAGATCATAAGTCAGGAATATATTTCCGTAGCAGCCCACTTGCTACCCCTCACTACCCAATCAGTCACACTGGGCTTTCCCCCCTCTTTTTATGATATGAACTATGTCTCGGTCATGCACACTCAATAGGTTCCTTATGTACTAAATTGCTTACCTGATGGGAACGCACCTTTATGCTGGGCTAGAAAAAAAAGTAGTCTTAGTTAATTTCTTTAGGAAATGTAAAACACAATGGTTCAAAACAATTATGAATCATCTAAATTTTATTTCACTGCTATTGGTATTGTATGTGGCCAAAGAAGCTAGCTAATGTAGCAACGAAGGAACCGACCAAGAATTAGCATCAGCTCTGATAATTGCCATTCTTTTACAGAAATTACAAATAAACTAGTCTGTATAGATGTGTGTATGGATTTCATATATGCAATAGAAATATAAAGCGAATATATATACTACATAAAATATGCTGCACATGCATTATTAACCATTACCAATTGTGAAAAAATCATTTATTTTCATTTTTCTCATAATTATATTCTAAGGTGAGCTGCAAGTATACATTATATACCTCAGCATGTCTTTGTGCCAGAAGAGGAAGTCTCGAACTTTCTTCATCCGGAGACAAAATACCCTATTTTTAAAAAGCAAATTGACAGTGATTAAAGACACTAATTTTTCGATCAACAATTCTAAATGATATTAAACATTGTTTCCTCTTCAAATCTGGGGTACCAACTATATCTCTGCCATCTAATCTTTGACACATGCCTGGAAATTCACACTACTGAAAAAAATAACATTTTACTATTCCTCCAAAACTGAAGAAACTTCTTGGATTATGGTATAAAAATTTTCAAAAAAACCCCAAGCAAAGAAAAAGGAAAGTCCAGTTTCTTCTCGGTTGGATGAGTTCCTGCTGTTTTCCTAACAAGATTTTTCAGAAGTGGTTTGATGTTGCCTCCTTTCTAGGGGAAGAAAAGGTGACTGGGTCAGGGTCACGCACTTGGCTTTGTGCCTAAAGTGGGGCAAGGAATGTCGGTCTCTGCGTGCGCAGGGTGACGCCTTAACCACGATACCAAACTGGCTTTCTTGGGTTGCTAATGCAAGCTAACAATGTATTTCAAAGGTCAAAACAAAAACCTAAACGGTCAACTGAGGATAAACAGAAATCACAATTCATATTCTATCTGTCTGTCTATCTGTGTTTCTCCAACTACCTAGTGTTCTTTCTATCTATATGTCTGTCTGATTGACTATCTGTATCTATCTATCTATCTATCTATCTATCTATCTATCTATCTATCTATTCTATCTATCTATCTATCCTATCTATCTATCCCTACCTAGCTACCTAACTACCTGCCTAAAGTTTCTATATGTTCCATCACACATTTACTGTGACAGCGTATGAACAAATGTTTTCTCTTACCTCCTTTTGGAGATGTTTCATCTTTTCTCTTGATTTTGTCAACAAATTGTTTTCCATCGCAAAATCAGTAATGGAAACTAGAAGACAAAGTAATAGGTGAGAATTCAGAACAGCCTTGACATTTTTATTTCCAAAATTGGAATTTAAACTTGAGAGACAGTGTCCAGAATAACACATAATTTTAAAATTATATTTGCCCTCTAATTCCTCTACTCTGATCCTTTAGGTAAGGTGACCAGATGTCCCACTTTTGGGCAGGACAGTCCCAATTTTTAACAATTTGTCCCACATCCCGCAGCATTTTTTAAAAGTCCTGATTATTATTTTTTTACTTCCAACTTGACATCGCATCATGGCAGGGCAGCCTCCAGTGAACTCCAGGGCTGTTCTCTGCTTTTGAGCTTTTTTGGTTGCAGCTTGGAGAGCCTCCACAACTTAAAGAGGAGCTTCCTGTGTATCTGTGGCGTTAAGGTGATCCCCCAGAGAGCGAGAAATACCCTCAGGACCACAGCTGATGCAGCTACCTGACACTTAAAAGGGAAGCAAGAAATAACAGCCAAAATAAGCCAAATAAGGGACTAAAACGGATGGGGATTGCAGATTTGTGGGAAGGTTCGGAGTGAGAGGTGGTAATAGTAGAATGACTTGGAGAGAGGAGCCCTTGATGCTGTCTGGTTGGATTGATTTGATTGTATTTGATTTGATCGGGAGTTCCAAGGGGCAACGCAGCAGTCATTGCATTTCATCAGGAACAGTGAGGACTTGAAAGATGGGTGAGGAGAAAGAGTTGAAGTGGCGGACGGGTGATTGGAGATCGGAAATCAGAGCACGGAGATAGGAGACCAGCCACAGACTCCCTCCTCCTAATACCAGATTTAGACCTACTTGGGAATCATTCCGTACGAGCTGTTTGAATAGCAAAGGACAAGATGGTGTTTTTGAATGTATATGAAGTTTTGTGCAAGTTGAAAGAACAGAAGACTTAGAGGTGACTAGGCAAACTGGAAGCCCCACGCTGAAAATAAAGGGAGTATCACCAGCTCAGCGGGTTTATTAATTTGGATATAAACGGATTAGAACTATAAGCAACTTGACGACCAATAAGGAACATTGTTGAATTAATTTAGGATTGGGTCAGACTGATACATTAATTAGAAGACAATTGGGTTCTTAACTAACTTAATAACATTAAGAGTTCAAAACTGATCTTATTTAATAATCAATGTAAAACTGTCTATGTATATCCTAATTCCTATTTCTCTCTTTCCTCTTCTGAAATTCATTTACAATTGATTCCATATTAAATATAGAATTAATATTAATACTGATCAAACCTGATTAATCAAAATTACTTAACTGTTTATTGGCTACTTTATTTAACATTGCTTTGTAAATGAACTGTCATTGATTGATTTACTTTATTACCTACTATAGTGATAGATTGCTTGCTTGTTATTATTATTAATTATTAGATCTTTAACTTTTAATTACATTAACTATTCAATATTTGAGAGGCAGAGATATTAATAGACAAACCTGACACATAGCAACTCTTTTTTGAAATAGTTTAAATAAATATAATAGAAGTATATGGTTAATTGGAGTTATATTCTGGAAATATTTAAAATATTTAAAATATTTAATTTAAAACTGGCTTTTTGCCAGTTTTGTATTGGAATGTAGTAAAATGTTGATGTCTTCAGCGACTACATTCCAATCCATGGTAAGGATGCAGCAATCAATCAATCAAAATTATGAAAAGATGACAGAAAACATGGAAGATATGAGGGGTAATATTAAAAGAGTAGAGGATAGAGTAGTCAAAATGGATGGGAAAATAGAGTCTATTCAATAAACATTATCAAAGAATGAGCCAAAAATAAAAGAAATAGAAGAGAAGAGTGAAAAGGTGGAGGCAAAAATGCAAGAAACAGAAACTAACAGGATGACAACTATTAAAAATATGGAAGAAGTTTTACTTAGTACGGAACTTGAAAAACCTGGTCTCTTTCTGAGGTTCCAGAACATACAGGAAAATAAAGAAGAAAATCTTGTAGAAATAATGGCTGAAATAGTAGCGAGCATTATATGGCATTAAATATGGCAAAGAATAAAATAATACTATGCATAACTTTTTAATGTATTATATTTGTAAATTGTACTTAAAATTAAAATATATATATTGCAATACTATTTTCGTGTTCTATGAAACTTTTTGTTGCTCCATATAGACCAAATTTTTAATCAAGAAACACCCCCAGTCAATGGTGTCCTGCTTTACCAATGTTAAAATCTGGCTACCTTTTCTTTAGGACAAGTGTTGAACATAAGTAACATAAAAAGATAAGCAAATAAATAATATTTCTGTCCTAAAAGATCTAGACGAATAGACACAATAATGAAAAATGTGACTGGTAAATTAAAATTTAAACCATAACAACATGGGCCCCTAAAGACCATACTAAAATAAGTGTTCTATGGATTTTATAAAGACAGAGCTGTAGCCAAATGCAGCTGCCTCAAGATTGCCTTGTAAACTCTGGAGATGATGCAGGAAAAGACCATCTCCCATCGGCCTAATAGTTCAGTCTCAAGAGCAGCGGAGTTTCTGCGTATCTCCTGCAGATTTCAGTGTCTGCTGAAACGCATTTTCTATTTATATGTGGCTTGCCTTACCTAAGGGCAATACTTGGTAACTAAGTGAAATAAAACATTAACAGATTGTAAAAGGAAACATCAACAGTAACATTGTTTTAAAAATGTGAATCCTTCTGTGTAAGGGATGTAACCATGGACCTGCTGAACTATCATGGATCTATCATAGTACTTGGCTGTGAATGTTCCCCATGAAGAGCCTTTCAATTCAAAGAATATTTTTCTCTTTCATAGCAGAACAGACACGAAATATTCAAAACAATTTCTAGAGGTAATGTTTTTGATTTAGTGTGTGAGAAAAGTTCTCACTTTGTTCCCAAATGCCAATCTGCCAAAGTAGGCCAACAAGCTGCTTTCTCACAGTACCCTTTTTGTGAGGTTGCGTGACATCACAACTGCCTTAACAAAATTTGCAATAGTGATGAGAGCTTCATATGAATCACAAGCTCAACTATTTATATATGCAGCTTTTTTTCTCCAAAGTTTGATCAGAATGCAGGTCAACAAATAGCAGATGTCTTTTTGGTATTCTATATTTAGTCTATAATTTATCTGACTTTAAAATGGGGATTGGCAACAGGATTAGCAACAGAATTTTATAGACATTCACCAAGAAGTCTGCCTCTCAGTTTCGATGTAAAAACTAAATGCTGAATGCAAACGTGTCATCAAGGCTTGGTGCAAGATGGGAAATGACATCTCAGTGCTTTCTCTAAAAGTGGGACCCACTGGGTCATTCTTCCAAAACTGTGTCCTTACCAGGATCCTCAGGTCTTTCACGCCTTAGCACTTCAGCAATTCCACACTTCAGATCCTCAGCACGTCCACCCCTCCACCCCTCCACCCCTCCACCCCTCCACCCCTCCGCCCCTCCACCCCTCCGCCCCTCCGCCCCTCCACCCCTCCACCCCTCCGCCCCTCCGCCCCCCCGCCCCCCCGCCCCTCCGCCCCTCCGCCCCTCCGCCCCTCCGCCCCTCCGCCCCTCCGCCCCTCCGCCCCCCCGCCCCTCCGCCCCTCCGCCCCTCCGCCCCTCCGCCCCTCCGCCCCTCCGCCCCTCCGCCCCTCCGCCCCTCCGCCCCTCCACTCCTCCACTCCTCCACTCCTCCACTCCTCCATTCCTCCACTCCTCCACTCCTCCCCTACTCTACTCCTCCACTCCTCCACTCCTCCACTCCTCCACTCCTCCACTCCTCCACTCCTCCACTCCTCCACTCCTCCACTCCTCCACTCCTCCACTCCTCCACTCCTCCACTCCTCCACTCCTCCACTCCTCCACTCCTCCACTCCTCCACTCCTCCACTCCTCCACTCCTCCACTCAACTCAAATCCTCAACTCTCAACTCCTCAACTCAACTCCTCCACTCCTCCACTCCTCAACTCCTCAACTCAACACCTCAGCACAAGGATTGGGATCTTGGATATATATATGTATGTAGCAGTCAATTATCACAATGAGTGTTTCATGACTTATCCTATTAAGGCAAACCTTTGTCCTAGAATCGCCATGGCTCCTCATATACATGATAACCTCATCTGCTTTTTGGCTGAGAGTCCCACCTCTGAAATGGTTTCAACAGTTTTGATTCTGATGGGGGATCTGAATTTAGCCTATTTCTAAAATACCAGCTCAATTAATTTTTAAAATTAATTTTATCCCCCGTTTACAATCAAAACTATCCTTCCTTCTTTCCTCTTTCATTTCCTCCTCTCCCTACTTTCCTCCTCTTCTCCTCTCCTTTTCTCCAGTTCTCGGTGCCACAGGTTCTGTCATCTTATTTTTTGCTTCTGTGCATGCACGTAAGCTGGTTTTTTTAGCACTGTGCATGCGTGTGTGAAGCGCCCGCACAGCAAGGAGTGAACTAGCAGCAAAAAAACTCAGAATCCGCCCCCTGGATTGCAGGATGCTGTAACTCTCATAATTGTGCGCCAAGCACCCAATTGTAATTTCATTGCAAGAACACTGCAATGACTGCTACCTTGAGGACCAGTCATAAATCCTCTTATTCATTATAACCCTAAACTGTTAATAAATAAATGGTCATTAAATGAGGACTGCATTTAGAGGCAAAGGTTTGGCTACTGAGTGCGATGAGAACAGTATAGGATGGAAATAAGCATGATAATAAATGGAAAGGCTAGTAAATTTTTCTTTGGGGGGGTAATTTTTTTAAAATTTTCCTTCTCTAATCATGTGTATAGAAAAAAAGATACCATTAATTTTAAGTTACATTATAGTATATCATTTTTGCAATTTCGGTATACATAGATTAACCAATGCCACCTCCTTACCATTTGACAGCTGAACAAAAAATAATTATTCCAATTACTTATATGATAAGAAAGAAAGAAAACTGTTAGCCAATATACATTTTAGCCTGTTACTATTCTTAATCACATCAAATTAATTAGATCATAATGTTTCAATTTTCTCAAAATCTCCTCCATATCAATTTTCATGTATACTTTAAACCTTCTTCCATAGCAAAGTTTTCAACATTGAGGGAATAACGTCATATCCCCCTGAATGCTTAATAACAAATGTTTCTCATGTTAAAAGTGTTTGATTGGCAACATGAATGGATGTGTATTTTTGAATGCAAATCATGCCATGTTGTTGGCTGAGGAGAAAATAAGTATGCATAATTATAATAATAATATAATATTATAATAATAGTTCCTTTACAAACATCTGTGTTTGAATTTCTCTTTTTGGACTTAATTGGGGGCTCGCAACGAGAAGCCCGGCAGAAGACATAATAATATGCTTTTGTCCAAGTTGAAGTGAGAGTTGGGGCTGGTTAGGTCTCACAGAGTTTGCCTTCTTCAGGTCCCGTCAGCTAGGCAATGCCGCCTGGCAGGGCCTATTAGACGAGCCTTCTCTGGCATCCCTGGCTCTCTGGAATCAACTCCTTCCAGGAATTCGTACTGCCCCCACCCTCCTGGCCTTCCGCAAGGCTTTAAAACCTCACCTTTACCAGCAGGCTTGGGGCCGTTGAGTGTGATGCCTAGCTCCGGCCAACGGATTGGAATCTACAAGGGATGAGTGTGGATTCTTGTTTTAATGTACAGTATTGGGCTTTAGATCTGATTTTTAAATTTAGATTTCTTATGCATTGTATTTTTGTACCTATTTTGTTGTGAGCCACCCTGAGTCTGCAGAGAAGGGCAAAAATAAATAAGTAAGTAGGCCAGTCAGAGACATAGAAGTAAGTTGAAGTCATTGAGAATTGGGTACATCAAAAAACTATAGTAAAACATGAAGAACAAAAGTGAAGACTTCTTGTAGTGTGAATGGATTTTGAATATGAAAGTAAATGACCAATATGAAACTGTAATGAGGTAACATGACATCAGTCCCTCAGGACAGAACAGGAAACTAGCCCCAGCCCTAGAGCCCCTGCCCAGCCCTAGCCCTAGCCCTAGCCCTAGCCTAGCCTAGCCTAGCCTCAGATGGCCAACGCACACACACGCACTGGAGCTGACATAGGGCAATGTCTTGTGTACCCTCTGATATGGTTCTACGTGCCACCACACGTTTAAAAAGCGTCCGCTTTCCCGGGCAGCCGGCTTTGCTGGCTGGAGAAGTGAGTGATCTGGGACTGCGTGGCTTTGCGCCACTTCAAACGTTTCTGCGCAGAGGGTTTTTAATGGCTGCGCGGACGCGCACCCGCGCAGCTTATAGGTAACAGTGCCTGCCAACTTGGTAAAAAGAGATTAAAATCGTCTGTTTAGTTTCTAGAAAAAGAGTGAAATGAGATGGAGGTGATGTGATGAGAATGTATCCCTCAAACAAGAATGTTTTGCTGCAGCTGACGGAACATGAGAGTGAATTCTGTGTCAGAAATGTATATTTTGCAACCAGCCTGTTTTTCAAATGTCAACCTCGTGTCCCCACCCACAAAATGTGGTTACATTCGAATAAGCAGGTAGCCATGGCCTGCCCTACTTCCCCAACATGAAGTCAGTGTGGGATGTGATGGGCATGTGGACATAATCAGGGCCAGATTGCGATTATCAAAGCTACCGGAGTGCTGCACACGCAGCTTTGGTTCTCTTGCATGCGGTGTGCATGTCTCAGCGTGTTTTCCCCCCTGCAAAATACTGTATCCAGATGGTTCAGTTCCAAGTGGGGAGAAAGACACTGGAAACATGGAGGCTGATTGTAAAGATGGTTTATTGGTGAACAGGACCACATGGGTTTGAGGTCCTGGGCAACATATGGAGGAGAGAGATTGAGGTATTTATACCCTCTCTTGGGCCTTGCCCTTAAGCTTCCTGCTCCTGTGCAATAAATGTATTCTGTTGGTTTGTCAGACACCCAGGTTATTTATTTATTTATTTATTTATTATTTAGATTTGTATGCCGCCCCTCTCCGAAGACTCGGGGCGGCTCACAACAAAATAGAACAAATCATAAATAATCAAAGAACTTTAAAATTTATACAAGATTTAAAAGAACCCCATAAACTAACAGACGCACACACAAACATACCATGCATAAATTAAACATGCCCGGGGGAGGTGTTTCAGTTCCCCCATGCCTGACGGCAGAGGTGGGTTTTAAGAAGTTTACGGAAGGCAGGGAGAGTAGGGGCAGTTCTAATCTCTGGGGGGAGTTGGTTCCATAGAGTCGGTGCCGCCACAGAGAAGGCTCTTCCCCTGGGGCCCGCCAACCGACATTGTTTAGTTGACGGGACCCAGAGAAGGCCCACTCTGTGGGACCTAATTGGTCACTGGGATTCGTGCGACAGTAGGCGGTCTCGGAGATATTCTGGTCCAGTGCCATGGAGGGCTTTAAAGATCATAACCAACACTTTGAATTGTGACCGGAAATTGATCGGCAGCCAATGCAGACTGCGGAGTGATGGTGAAACATGGGCATACCTAGGTAAGCCCATGACTGCTCTCGCAGCTGCATTCTGCACGATCTGAAGTTTCCGAACACTTTTCAAAGGTAGCCCCATGTAGAGAGCATTACAGTAGTCGAACCTCGAGGTGATGAGGGCATGAGTGACTGTGAGTAATGAGTCCCGGTCCAGATAGGGCTGCAACTGGTGCACCAGGCGAACCTGGGCAAACGCCCCCCCTCGCCACAGCTGAGAGATGGTTTTCTAATGTGAGCTGTGGATCGAGGAGGACGCCCAAGTTGCGGACCCTCTCTGAGGGGGTCAATAATTCCCCCCCCCAGGGTGATGGACGGACAGATGGGATTGTCCTTGGGAGGCAGAAACCACAGCCACTCCATCTTATCCGGGTTGAGTTTGAGTCTGTTGACACCCATCCAGGCCCCGACAGCCTCCAGGCACCGGCACATCACTTCCACTGCTTCGTTGACTGGGCATGGGGTGGAGATGTAAAGCTGGGTATCATCGGCATATTGATGATACCTCACCCCATATCCTTGGATGATCTCACCCAGCGGTTTCATGTAGATGTTAAATAGCAAGGGGGAGAGGACCGACCCCTGAGGCACCCCACAAGGGAGAGACCTCGGAGCCGACCTCTCACTCCCCACTAACACCGACTGCGACCGGCCAGAGAGGTAGGAGGATAACCACTGGAGCACAGTGCCTCCCACCCCCAGCCCCTCCAACCGGTGCAGAAGGATACCATGGTCGATGGTATCGAAAGCCGCTGAGAGATCGAGGAGCACCAGGACAGAGGATAAACCCCTGTCCCAGACCCGCCAGAGATCATTCATCAACGCGACCAAAGCGGTTTCCGTGCTGTAACCAGCCCTGAAACCCGACTGCCGGGGACCTAGATAATCAGCTTCTTCCAAGGACCGCTGGAGCTGGAGTGCCACCACCTTCTCGACAACCTTCCCCATAAAGGGAAGGTTGGAGACTGGATGATAGTTGTTAAGTACGGCTGGGTCCAGGGAGGGCTTCTTGAGGAGGGGGCGCACAAGCGCTTCTTTATAGAGTGATGGAAAAACTCCCCTCCCCAAGGAAGCGTTGGTAATCTCCTGGGCCCAGCTCCGTGTCACCTCCCTGCTGGCCGAGACCAACCAGGAGGGACACGGATCCAGTAGACAGGTGGCGGAACTCACAGCTCCAATGGCCTTGTACACTTCATCAGGTGTCACCAGATCAAACTCTTCCCAGACAGGTGGACAAGTACGTGCCCCAGTCACCTCGACTGACTCGTTGTCAGTCGACTCTGTTTTACAATTGGAGTCGAAGTCGGCCCGGATCTGAGCGACTTTATCAGCGAAAAATGTGTTAAACTCCTCGGCACTACACTGCAAGGGCTCCCCAACTCCCCCCTGGTTAAGAAGGGAGCGGGTCACCCTAAACAGAGCGGCCGGGCGGGATTCCGCTGATGCAATAAAGGCGGCATGGTACGCGCATCTTGCCGCCTTGAGCGCCACTTTGTAAGTCTTAATAAAAGCTCTTACAAGTGTTCGATCAGATTCAGACCTACTCTTCCTCCATCGCTTCTCTAGACGTCTCTTTTGGCGTTTCAACTCCCAGAGCTCCTCGTTGAACCATGGGGCTCTACGGGGTCTAGCGCCACGGAGAGGTCGCAAAGGCGCAATCCGGTCAAGAGCCTCCGCAGCAGCCGTATTCCAGGCCTCCGCAAGAGACTCCGCCGAACTGTGGACAAGTGCCTCTGGTATAACCCCAAGCGCCATCTGAAAGTCCTCTGGGTCCATCAGGCGTCTGGGGCGGAACATCTTCATTGGTTCCGCCTCCCTGCGGGGAAGGATTGGAGCCAGGAAGTCAAGCCGTAGTAGGAAATGGTCTGACCAAGACAAAGGCAATGGTTCTAAGCCCCTTAATCTCAGACCATTACTCAATTGCTCGGAAAGGAATACCATGTCAGGTGCGTGCCCTCCCTCGTGAGTCGGACCCTGTACTACTTGAGTCAGGTCCATGGCTGTCATGGCGGCCATGAACTCCTGTGCCAACCCAGAGGTTTCACCGAGTGATGGCAGGTTGAAGTCCCCCAGGACAATGAGTCCGGGGAACTCCACCGCCAACCCGGCTACCTCCTCGAGTAGCACAGGCAGGGCTTTTGACACGCAGCTGGGAGGCAGGTACGTGAGAAATAAGCCCACCTGAACCCTTAAGTCCAACTTCAGCAAGAGAGACTCGCAACCCGCAATTTCCGGAGCAATGAGCCCACGCAGGCAAAGGCTCTCCCTGGCTATAATAGCCACTCCTCCCCCCCTTCCCTGGGGTCGAGGTTGATGCCATATCTGAAATCCGGCTGGGCAAATTTCAGAGAGAGGAACACCTCCCTCTGGGCCCAGCCACGTTTCAGTAATACAAGCCAGGTCGGCCTCCTCATCCAGGATCAGGTCCCGGATGAGGAGAGCTTTATTTACCACCGACCTGGCGTTGAGCAGCAGCAACCTGAGTCCAGGGCCAGAGTTACACTCATCACCAGTACCCAAGGTTGGGCTCGCAAAGCCAGAACAAGGGACCGTTATTAAGCAACGGCCCCTCGTTCCCCTGGAACGGTTAGCTCTGTGGCCCCCGCCATATCTGCCTCTCCCCAGCAACACAGGGATATTCCGACCCTCTGCGACCCCAGAGATCGGTGCCTCTTCCTCTCCTGTCTCCCGAGCGTCAGGTGGGCCAAATCTATCATTCACACCACTATCAGTCAACTCATCCATATGCAGCAGTCATAGTTAACTTTGTAAGTTATCTGAGTCTCAGGCTTGGTTGAAGCTTGCTAATGAAATGAAGGGGCTTGTTCTATTGTGGCTGAATGATTTTGCCCTTGTTTAGATCTTTCGTGAGGGCTAATCGCATCACTGAGGCTGAAGGTCTTTTGTCTTGTAGATAGGCTGGTCCAGTCCTGCTGGGGCTATTAAGAAAGGTGGGGGCTGTTTTCCAAGAGCATGTTTCTCAGTTAGGGAAATATAATATTCTACCTTTTTAATATTTCTCCAAATTTTTCATTCTTCTAAGACAGGGTTGGGTGCTAGCTTTCCACAGGGTCACTAAACAAACTGTAACAAGTTGAGGATTACCTGTAATAACGTTCACCTATCTCCAGTGATGGGCTCCTACGGGTATGGTCACGTACTCAGTACCGGTAGCAAAATTTTGATTTTTTTTTCTTTTTTCCCTTCTGGGCTTTGGGTATGTTTTGCAGAAGAGACCGAGTAATGACACGGACACAAGAGCTGGATTTAAAACTGGGTCATTTTTATTAAAATAAATTAGCATAATTTATTCAACTAAATTAGCATAAATTAACATATTTAACTATGACCCAAACAATGGACCTGCAGGGTCAAACAATTGCTTCCGGGGCGGAAATGACGTAGCAATCAACATTCCTGGGCAACTATGGGCGTAGCTCGATGCTAGTCCAGGTGAGGGACCACTCCCTCACCTGAGACCCTGCCATGCACTTGCATGAGGGGGGTCCCGCCGGCTAACCCCTACCCGGGGGCTTCAAGGTGCGGGACCCAAAGACAGGTTCCTCACAACTGCTCAGGTAGCACCCCACCATGAGCTTGGAGAGAACCTGTCAATCATCCCCAAAGATGCACAAGGGAGAACGCGCAGTTGCTAAACCACCACCCAGTTTTCCGCCCCTAACCTGCCACGGAGCGGGGGTCAGATCTCTATCTTGGCCCCCCGACTCCCCCCTCTAACTGTGCCAGCTCACGCAGAGACACTGCAGGTCCTGATAAGAAAAAATGGTGTTCCTCTGTTCTGACAGAGGAAGACCAGCAGCCAGGTAAAGCCACAGCTGATCTATGGTGATGTGGGGATGGGCCACAAACACCCCGCCTAACCCCACCAAGCGATCCCCGTGAGGATCTCGACCACACCACTTGCGTGGAGGGCCGCACAGTGCGAAGCCACCGCAGGCTTCGCGAGCCTGGCAGATCTAAAGTAGACCCCCAGGCCCACACAGGTCCTTGCCACCGAGGTGCAAGACCCACCACCTGGGCGCCGCAATGGGATGCAGCCCTCCCAGTACCAACTGGGCGCAGCAATGGGATGCCGCCCTCCCAGCACCAACTGGGCTCCGCAATGGGATGCAGCCCTCCCAGTACCAACTGGGCGCAGCAATGGGATGCCGCCCTCCCAGCACACATCCAGGCGCAGCAATGGGATGCCGCCCTCCCAGCACACATCCAGGCGCAGCAATGGGATGCCGCCCCCGGCACTAACTGGGCACAGCAATGGGATGCCGCCCTCCCAGCACTAACTGGGCGCAGCAATGGAATGCCGCCCTCCCAGCACACATCCAGGTGCAGCAATGGGATGCCGACCCCCGGCACCGACTGGGCGCAGCAATGGGATGCCGCCCTCCCAGCACCAACTGGGCGCAGCAATGGGATGACGCCCTCCCAGCACACCTCTGAGCGCAACGATGGGATGCCGCCCCTGGAACCGACTGGGCGCAGCAATGGGATGCCGCCCTCCCAGCCCAACTGGGCGCAGCAATGGGATGCCGCCCCCCCGACACCACCTGGGCGCAGCAATGGGATGCCGCCCTCCCAGGACCAACTGGGCGCAGCAACGGGATGCCGCCCTCCCAGCACCTCCTGGGCGCAGCAATGGGATGCCGCCCTCCCAGCCCAACTGGGCGCAGCAATGGGATGCCGCCCCCCCGACACCAGCTGGGCGCAGCAATGGGATGCCGCCCTCCCAGGACCAACTGGGCGCAGCAATGGGATGCCGCCCCCCCGACACCTCCTGGGCGCAGCAATGGGATGCCGCCCTCCCAGCCCAACTGGGCGCAGCAATGGGATGCCGCCCCCCCGACACCAGCTGGGCGCAGCAATGGGATGCCGCCCTCCCAGCACCTCCTGGGCGCAGCAATGGGATGCCGACCCCCGGCACCGACTGGGTGCAGCAATGGGATGCCGCCCTCCCAGCACCAACTGGGCGCAGCAATGGGATGCCGCCCCCCCGACACCAGCTGGGCGCAGCAATGGGATGCCGCCCTCCCAGGACCAACTGGGCGCAGCAATGGGATGCCGTCCTCCCAGCACCTCCTGGGCGCAGCAATGGGATGCCACCCTCCCAGGACCACCTGGGCGCAGCAATGGGATGCCGCCCTCCCAGCAATAGCGGTAGAAACACCTGTCCCACCGCACACCCCGTCTCCCCAGCCAGACAACAAGGACCCAGCCGCCACGACGGCAGGGTCCCCACCCCCGACGGTACCTTGTTGCTGAGTGGTCTCGGAGCGCTCATGACCCCAAGCAACACCGTCGGTCGCGTCCTGGCGGGGTTGAATAGAAGGGGACCAAAGGAGGAAACCTGGCCTAAGATCTTACCCGGACCCTCAACAGGCCGTTCGTACCCTAAAACAGGCCGTTGACCGCCGGCGGGCAACTTCCCCGAATCCTCCGTATCGAGAACGCCGTTACCTCACTAGTGGCAGCGCCTCTCGAGAACGAGCGTTCCCTAATGGCGGGATCCATACTTGGCCTGGCCAAACCCTACACACTAGCACCCACCTAACTGAGGTAATGAGATGGAAGGCACAAAATTGACCTGGCGGCCCGCGATGAGGCCCCGGCCCAACTTTCCCGCACCGTCACAATGTGGAAGTCACCATAAGACCATAACCCCGCCCCCGCCTTAGACAAGGCGAAGCCGGCCAACCTGGACCTAATAGTCCTAACCGAAAGGCCATGCTGCCTAGGCTGGACACAAATATGGCCAGGTACACAACTGGGGCAGGCCAGCTATAGGGGTAACCCGTATACTGCCTACAATCCCAAACAGTTCACCTGCCTGCTGCTAAGCCCCCCAGAGTGCCAGACACCCCCGAGACTGCCGTAGCCCAGCAAGCCTCTACTCTCCACTGCCCAGGAGCCCCCCGGCTCCAAAGGTGGACAGAAAAAGCCCATGGCGACATACGTGCCCGCGGGCCAGGGACCAAAACCGGGACAACTGACCATGGGACAAGGCGTCAGCAAACCCGTTACCTAACCCGGGGACACGCCTAGCTAAAAACAATGCGTTCAGGGACAAGGACCTGTGCACAAAAAATGGCGGACAAGCCGCATGACCCTGTCACTCTTACAGGACAGGGCGTTCACAACATGGATAACCACTAGGCTGTCACACCAAAATGCACGGTCTTGCCCCTAAACTGCTCACCCCAAAGCTCTAGGGCCACTGTCAAGGGGAAGAGCTCCCAAAAAGGTCAAATCCTTAACCAATGAAGAGGCCCTCCAATCTGGAGGCCACGCAGACCAGCACCACTGGGCACCTAACACAACCCAAAGCCACAAGTCCCTGCAGTTATCAGAACACAACTGCAATGCAGCTTCCAAAAGAAGCTCATGCCTCCAAAGACAACCCATTAAAACGTTCTAATCCCAGCTAGTTCCCGGAGCTGCCGAAGAGTGACCTTCCAGCAGCCCCAGAACCGTACCAAGATTATCCCCGATTTTAGTCAACTTGTCCAGGGGCAATCTAGAAGATTGCACCTCTGAGTCCAATTCGATACCGAGAAAGGTAATCCTGGTGGCGGGGCCCTCGGTCCCCGCAGAGGCTAAAGGCACTCCCAACAGAGCGCAAAGGGCATCGAAGACCCGCATTAGAGCAAAGCAGTGCTCTGAACGCACAGTCCCCGCCATCAAGAAACCATCAAGGTAGTGAACGACCGAGCCCAGACCGCATGAGACGGAGCCACCCATGGGTAAAACCCCGTCCACATAAAAATCACTTTCGAAATGGAAGCCCAACAGCTCGAAGCCGTCTGGGTGTATGGGGAAGAGCCGGGATGCTGACTTAATGTCGCATTTATCCATAAGGGCTCCAACCCCACACTCCCTTACCATGGCCACGACCGCATCAAAGGATGCGTGCCGGACTGAACCAAATTTGTCAGGAGCGAAATCATTCACTGATTCTCTTTTTAAGAAAAGACAAGTGGTGAATCAACCTAAATTCAACACCCACCTTTCAGGGGACCACCCCTAATGGGGACACCCCAAGATTTGGGAAGGGCGGCTCCGGGAAGGGCCCAAGGACCCTCCCCACGGCCACCTCCCATCCTATTCTGGACCGAACAATGCCTTCATGTCCTACAACCAACCTGAGGTTGTCGAACCCGAAGGCTTGCCCGAACCCCCATGTAAGAGATCCTGAATCTCTTTGAGAAACCTAGCAAGAGAGCAGCCGCTCCCGAGCGAGGGTGGTAGTCCCTCAACCAACCCCCGAGTGCCCTTTTAGGGGCAGGGGCACATCGAAGCAGCATGGGAACCCCGCCTTCCCGCACGCATGGCTGTACATACAAAAGGGGCGAAAACAAGCCCCTCTGCAGCAAACCCATGACATGCAGCGAACGGGTCCCACACTGTGGTGGCCCCCATGTCCAATCTCCCTGGCCCCAACGGTTAAGCCGTCAAAAGGGGCAGAGGCCCTACGGCCTGCATTGGCGGGGTCAAACCCTCCGCCCCCGACACACCAGGCCCTGGCAAAAAGCTGCCCCAGGGGCCTGTGCTCCCACAGTAGGAGCCGGCAGGGGGGCCAAACCTGGTTACAGGTGCCCCCCCGAAAAACCCCCAAGAAACTGGGACCGAGTGGCACCAACCGCATTCCCCACCAGCAGGACCCCCCGGAGGGCCCCTTCCTGGCTAGCCCTGGCCGAGGGCCTCATCACCCTCCTAGGCACAGCTACCGTGGGGCTATCACAATATTTAAATAATTAATGTTAGACTATAACTGTACTGAAGTTTGCCTATGACTTCACTGAAAGAGTAGTAAAGGCTTGGAACAAACTTCCCGCTGACTTGGTAGATGAATCCACAGTAACAGAATTTAAACATGCCTGGGATAAACATATATCCATCCCAAGATAAAATACAGAAAATAGTATAAGGACAGACTAGAGGGACCAATAGGTCTTTTCTTGCCGTCAGACTCCCATGTTTCTATATAAATATATGAAATAATTTCAACCATAATCAGTCTCATTATTATTATTATTATTATTATTTGTCTTGTTTACACCATGGTTCTTATTTTTTACACATGAATGAACCGGGGCCGCCCAGGCCCCAAGAGGGCAGCAAATGGCCTCTGCCCAAATAGGCAGCGCAGCAGCAGGAAGCTGCCGCCAAGGGCCTAACTGCCCTCCGTTTTTTATTTTATTTTTTATTTTATTTTTTATTGTTCTTCGGGGGCCACGAACCGGGGGGGGCCGCCACACGAGCCCTCCGCCCGAGCCCCCACGTCCTCAAGGGGGCTACCAGAACGATCCCCCCCGGACGAAATAGGGGGCGGGCAACAGCCAAACGGCACAAGGCCCGGCCACATCAAAGAGGGGCAGACCGCCAGCCTCGGATGGACTGAAGCCTGCTGCCCGCAACGAGCAGCAGCCTCCTCAAGCCTCCAACGAGGCTTCCTAAGTGACGGCCGTCTCCACGCGGCCGCCAAAAGGCTCCAAGAGCAGACAGCCAAGTGTCTGCTCTTCTGACGTGGCCCGGGCGAACAGGCCGAACCTGGGCCTGCATGCCCTTTTATAGGGCTGGAAAGCCCCGCCCGGCCACTTCAGCAATCAGGCCATCTTGGCCTTACTCTCGGCCGAAGTCTCGCAATCTCGCGAGACTTCAGCCGAGATCCAAGATGGCGGCGGCCATGTGTCCGTGTCGTCCCGACCCTCCTGCAAAAGGCACCGGTTGGTAAGTCTGCCGGTGCTATTTCCTGTCGCAATAAATTAGGCTGAATGGGTATAATTTTAGAAGAGCTGTGTGTGCGTGTGTGTATATACACTTTATGTAGTAGATAATCAGGGGTGGGCTACTGCCCGGACGGGGGGTGGGAGGCAGTGGGGTAGCGAAAATGGAACTCCACCCCAGAACACCCAATTTGCACTGAAAGATATTGAAAAAAAATGCATAAGCCAAGCCCACAGTGTGGTAGTAAAATTTTTGATAACCCCTCACTGCATCTATCTCCTTCCCACTGAAGTACTAGCTAGGAAGAGAAACTTTGGGATTCCTGCAGATGTGGAAGAAGGACATAACTATGCACGCCATTTAGATTTATTAGTTATTAAAATTCTACTGTACAATTTGTCATTTTGTGTGTGTGAGAGAGAGAGACAGTGAGAAAGAAAGAGACAGACAGAGACAGAGAAGGGGAGGGGAACATTAGAGTTAGCCTAACCTCCAACAGCTATACTAGACCAGAGGTTTCCAACCTTGGCAACTTTAAGACTTGTGGACTTCAACTCCCAGAGTTGAAATTGACTGAGGAGTTCTAGGAGTTGAAGTCCACAAGTCTTAAAAGTTGCCAAGGTTGGAGACCCTGTACTCAGGGATGGGTTGCCACTGCGCATCAATAGCAGCCGCCAAATTGTGCAACCTGCAGGCAACCACACTGGTGCCAGTCCTATGGGCTACCACCATTTTTTTCTTTAATTTTTTGCATTTTTTTTGCTTCGTGCAGACAAGCAAAACCTTGTGAGGAGAGGCGCATGCGTGCAAGATTTTGGTGATTTTTTGCATGTAAAAATAACCAAAAACACACATACACGTGTTCCCTTGCAAGATTTCAGCACATTTTTTGCTTCCTGCCCATGCGCGGAAGCCAAATCATGCTGGGGATGCACATGCACAATGAGATAATCCAAGCTGCGTGCACACCCCACTGGTAATAGCCGGTAGTAGCAATCCGCCCTAGCCTGTACTACACTACAGAATCCAGACATCCCTAATAAAACCCATACCAATGCCCACACACACCCCAGGACCAGTCTACCAGCTGTGCCAGCAAGGGAAAATTCACTGCTCCTTCCTCAAGGGGAGGGGCATATCTTCGCACCTCAGTGGGGACTAACGCAGCAGCAGACTCTCCACCCCCCCACCCCCCAATTAACAAAGAGGAAATCCAGAAAGACTGTTTGATTCCGCTCTACCCCAGGACCGGCTGAAAGTCATGACAATTCCTGTGCGCAACGTCCAGGGGGCGCTCCACACATCCGAGGAGTTCAAAGCAGGGAGAGAAAGGGGTCAAGTCATCCTGCCATGCTTCCTATCAGTGATTGAGCTCCGGGCCAATTTGCATTGCATATTCCTCACAGAGACACGCCCATGCTCCAGCCAATGGGAAGTCTTCTTGTATCATGCGCAGAACGTCCAGAAGAAGCCAACCTTCTCTGTAGCGTCAGAGGACTAACGGAACATGCGCAAGAGAACGTTTCCCATAGTAATTCCTGGGGAGCGTGGGCGGCAACGGTTCCTTTAATCTCCCCTCCGATTTGCAGGATAGGCTGCAGTAGCAGGCAGCGACCACTAGGTGGCGGCTGCTGTGCAGCATCCCAAGGAAAGAGATTCCTCTTGTTAGCAGGCTACAATGGGGGGCGGGGACAGGACACTCGGAATGAGTCGGGATATTTAGAAAGGGGCCGCAGTCCAGGTGAGGTTTGCTAGGGTGGGAGTCTTCTCCCCTCCTAGCCACAATCTCCTGTAAGTGCAGTAATTTCTTTCCTTTAAGGCAGGCGTCTTCAATCTTGGCAGCTTTAAGACTTGTGGACTTCAACTCCCAGAACTCTCCAGCCAGCATATCTGACATAGCATAGCTGACTCTGGGAGTTGAAGTCCAGAAGTCTTAAAGTTGCTAAGTTTAAAGAGCCCTCCTTTAAGGCTTCTCTTCCACTTGATCCAGTGATTTTGGGAAAAATTGGGTGCTCAGGATGGAATCTTGTCTTTAAGATATCTTCCCAGCATGCCAAGCAAGTGTCGGAGTGCCCCGGTCTTCCCCATGGACAATCAGTGGCCTGGATGATTTCTCTGTAGGAAAGACACTGCTGGCAATGCTGCTAGGAGCTCTCTGGTGGAAACCAGGAGTGAGAGGTTGAGGGATCCCTCGTGAAAGTGAGTGGGATTCAGAGATACCAAGTTTGAGTTCGGCTTTGCCCCGACTTCTGATGGCCTATCAGCTGGAAGGTGAGGTGGCTGTGTCAATCTAGTCAAAGGCACATCCTGGATGGATCTTGTGGCACTCAGTAGTTTGAAGACAGATTCTTACCGAAAGGCCCCCAAAAGGTCCATTTCTGCCTTGTTCCATTGGGCGGATTCTCTCCAACCCCTGAGCTAAAACAGAATTCATCTCGCTGGGGACCCCATTTTAGACCTGCAAGAGGGCCGCTTTCTTGGTCTTAAAGAGCCAGCCAGGTGGGGCTAGATCTCACGCAAGTTGGGACATCCCTTCTCCACCAGAGACCCTGGAGGAAACGTTAGTCCTGCCCCAAAACAATGGCAATTAATCCTGTGCACAGAGCAGATGGGCGGGGCCCCAAAAATGTGCTGGCGATTATGCTGGGCATTTTCAGATCAGGATAAATCTGGAAAAATTTCCCCTTTTTTTCAAAGGAAAGTCAAATTAACTTTAACTATAGCAAGGAATGTGTTTGGCAGGATGCCAGTTACCTTATGTAGGAAGAAGGACAACTGCATCTGATCCCACCCCTCAAAACAACATTTCATCTGGAAGGTTTTTCTAAAAAGATCAGTAGGATCCATTTAAAAGCTGACAGGATTTCATCCCACAATTGAAATTTTCCTACCTACCTGCATGGGCAAAAGAGCTCAAGCAGGTCAAAGGAATTCCTGATTGTGGGAACGCGGGAACTAGTGTCTTGGAATGTGCGTGCGAAAAGCTATGAACTGGACCAACAACGAAGTATTCTTAGTTAAAAATAATGGGAACTGCTTTGATGTCAGGAAATTCTCATTCCTAAAGTATATATCTATAGTTGGGCAGTGAGAGTTGAATGAGGCTATCTACTAGATTTATAGATGTAAAATTATAATGACCCATAATTCTTTTTTTTTTCTAAAATAAGGAGAATGTGAGATTTTTCTGAATTTTCTAAGTTAAGGAGAACCTAATACAAAATTCTGGACCAGGAAGTTTATGGTGGCTATCTAAAAATTTCTCACCTCCATTTCAATTCATAATAGTCTCAGCAGAGCTGCTGATTTTTATCCATTAAGTCAATGTTTTGGAACGTGATTTTCTCCATTTTCATTTCTTCTTTTTCTCTTGTTAATTTTTCCATTACTGACGTTTTCCTGTAAAATATAAGGACCAGAGAGATATTAGCCCTCTTGCAATGTAGAGGCAGGAGGAGTGGAGGAGCCCATATCTAGGATGGCACAGGGCCGGAATATCCCGGTTTTGCTGGGGAGAGGCAGATATGATGGGAGACATGGGGTAGGCTGCTCTCGGGGAACAAGAGCTCGCTGCTTGAAAGCGATCCCTTGTTCCGGCCCCATGAGCTTAGCCCGGGGTACTGGTGACAAGCAAATCTTAGACCCTAGGCTCAGGCGGTTGATACTCAATGCCAGGTCGGTTGTAAATAAAGCTCCCCTCATCCAGGATTTACTCCTAGATGAGGAGGCTGACCTGACATGTGTGACTGAGATCTGGCTGGACCCAGAAGGAGGAGTCCCTCTCTCTGAAATGTGCCCAGATGGGTTGCAGGTGTGGCACCAGCCACGACCCCATGGAAGGTGGGGGGATGAGTGGCTATTATAGCGAAAAAGACCTTCAGCCTACACAGGCTCGGTGCTTCTGAGATTACGGGTTGTGAGGCCCTCTTTGTGAAGTTGGACCTAGGGGTTCAGGTGGGATTGTTGCTCATGTACCTGCCTCCCAGCTGCGTGTCAACAGCCCTGCCTGTGCTATTCAAGGAGGTAGCTGGGCTGGCAGTGGAGTTCCCCAAGCTTATTGTCTTGGTGGACATTAACCTGTTGCTCAGAGAATCCTCTGGATTGGTGCAGGATTTTATGACCACCATGGCAACCATGGACCTGACCGAAGTAATTTAGGGTGCAACTCATGAGGGGGGCATGCTCCTGACATGGTATTCCCCACAGAGCAGTTGAGCAATGATCTGAAATTAAGGGTCTTAAATATTTTGCCTTTGTCATTTTCTGCTACGGCTTGATTTCAAGGCTTCAATCCTCCTCTGCAGGGAGATGGAACTGATTAGGTGATTCCTTCCCAGGCGCCTGATGGACCCTGAGGGCTTTCAGAGGATACTTTCATCTGCTGGTCCATTACTCTGGGGTGAAGAAACCATCATCTTTCAGCTGTGGCAAGGGGCATGTTTGCCTGGTGCACCAGTTGCGGCCTTATTTGGACCGTGAGTCTCTACTCACAGTCGCTCATGCCTTTATCACCTTGAGATTCAACTACTGCAATGCTCTCTACATGGGGCTACCTTTGAAGAGTGTTTGGAAAATTAAAATTGTGCAAAATGCGGTCGTGCAAACGGTCATGGGCATTCCTAAACATGCCCCTCTTTCTCCAACACTACGTGGATTGCATTGGTTGCTGATTGGTTTCTGGACACAATTCAAAGTGTTGGTAATGACCTATAAAGCCATACATGGCATCGGTACTTGGCGGTACTTGTGGGACCACCTTCTGCCGCATCAATCCCAGCAATTGGTGATGTCCCACAGAGTTTGCCTTCTCCAGCTCCCATCAACTAGACAATGTTGTTTGGTGGTGCGTAGGTGAAGAGCCTTTTCTGTGGGGGCTTCTGAATCAGCTCCCCCTGGAGATTCGCTCTGCCCCCCTTCATTTATGCCACCAGGCTTGGGGCAGTTAGATCTCAGTCCCCCTGGCCGACCAAATGTTTGTATGGCTGTTGTTTGAATGGGTATGACTGATTTTTAACATAATTGGGGGTTTTAGATTGTCTCTATAGTTTTAATTTAATTGGATTTGCTATTGTATTTGTATTGCATTTGTTTTTATATGTTGTAAGCCACCCTGAGTCCTTGGAGAGGGTCGGCATATAAATCCAATTAATAAAATAAGTAAAATAAAAATAAACATTTCTCACCTATACAGTTCTTCTTTCAATTCATTATTTTCGTGGAGGAGCTCTACTTTCTCGATGGCATATTTTTAAATTTTTGAGCTGAGACTTTCATTTTGTTTTATATTTTTTTCAATCTCCTCTTATTTCTCTGAAGTAATTTTCCTGTAAAATATCAAGAGCAGAGTGAAGTTAGCCCCCTTAGGTTTTTTTATTCAAATTGTAAAACATGTTTAAAATTAAAACTAATTGAAATATTGAAGAAACGACGAGAAAGTCAGGGTTGAGTCCCGTTTTCCAAAGAGAGAAAGAAAGGCAAATGGAGAGGAAGGAGGACAGAGAGTCCCATTTTCAAGAGGGGAGGAAAAAGAGAAAGAGAGAAGGCAAATGGAGAGGAAGGAGGGTGGATGGGTGGATGGATGGATAGATAGGAATTCTTTCCCCTCTCAGCGAGGGGGCTGCAGGAGAGGCGGGGCAGGCATTCTCACTGCAGAGACCGGCGAAGGTGATTTTCAATGTCGGGTGTGCCGGCGAAGGTTTTTCTTACTTTGAATGTTCTGGGCGGACTGGCAGGGGGATGGGGAGTGCGCGCGCCCGCCTACGCGCCCGACATTGAAAATCACCTTTGCCGGTCTCCGCTGTGAGAAGAACGGAGAGAGAATGAGAGAGAGTGAGAGCGACAGAGCAAGATAAAGAGAAAGTGAGAAAGAGAGAGAGAGAGAAAGGGGGGAGAGAAAGAGATAGCAAGAGAGAGAACAAGAGAGAGAAAGAGTAAGAGAAAGAAAACAAGAGAGAAAGAGTGAGAGAGAGAGAAAGCAAGAGAGAGAGAGAGAAAGAAAACAAGAGAGAGAAAGTGAGAAAAAGAGAGAGAAAGAGGGGGAGAGAAAGAAAGAGAGAGAGAGATGAGAGAGGAAGGAAGAGAGTTAGAGAGAGGAAGAAAGCAAGCAAGAGAGAGACAGACAGAGAAAGCAAGAGAGAGAAGAGTGGAAGGAAGAGAGAAAGAGAAATGATAGAAAAAAGTGGAGAAAAAGAGAAATGAGAAAATATTTGATGACAGGAAAGAGAGAGAAACAGAGAGAGAAGTGACTCTTGATTTAAAGCATATGGTAAAAGCACTTAAATAATAACAGAGAGAAAAAAAACCCAGCCCTCACCTGTTTTTATTAATAGTTACGTTTTTGGTTTTGCTGGTTGTTTTAGTTTTAATAGTAATGGATTTTGGTTTTTTTAAATTATTAATTTCTTTTAATAAAAAAGAAGGGATTTTTTTCTTATTTATTTCTTGTTTGTTTATTTATTTCTATGCGGCCCAGTCCCAAGTGGACTGCCGTTCAGACACTATACTTTTCCGCCCACACCGAAAAAAAATTAGAGGGAACATTGATCACAAGAATGTTATTTTATTCTATCAGGCAAGGTGGATAAGTTCTGTGTCCCATCAGTTTTGGTTTCCACGCAGGGCTTACAGATAGGATTTAGGAAGTGTGCTTTCTGTCTCAAGATTCCTGCTTATAAACCTTCCTAAGAAGATTCAAACACCCTTGATCGTTTTTGGTCTCCAGTTATGGGGCTGTGGAAGCCTGCTTGTATTTGTTATGTGGATAAGGATTTTTTTTTTACGTGGCCCTATATACCATAATAGCCATTTAATACTATTTAAATGTCAGGGTCAGAAATCACAGGTCTGTTGAGATGGTTGTTTTGTTCCTTAGTAAATGAATGGCCAGATTAATGGGGAATAAGAGTAAAGAATAATTGTAGCACCATCGTGTGAAGACAGTCTATATCACATGGCAGACCTTAAACCTTCTCTATCAGTTGGACCAGATGGTCTATGTGCATACTTCCTAAAAAAGCTCTCTTCTGCCATAGCTGAACCACTAAGCATAATTTTTGAAAAATCCTTCAGAACCAGCACACTTCCTAAGCTATGGTAGAAAGCAATGGTCATCCCCATCTTCAAAAAAGGAGTCCCCTCTCTTGTAGATAACTACAGACCAATTTCACTATGCTGCGTCCCATGCAAAGTTATGGAATCAATTATAAACAAATCAATTACTCTCTATTTAGAAACTAACAATTTGCTCTCTAACAAACAATTTGGTTTCAGAAAAAAACTATCCTGCAACCTGCAGCTCCTCCACTGCAAAAATATATGGACAACTCATCTAGATCAAGGGAAATCTACAGATGCAATTTATATTGACTTCTGCAAAGCCTTTGATTCAGTGGTCCACGACAAACTACTCCTAAAACTCAAATCCTATGGCATCTCAGGATCCCCCACAGATGGATTACAGCATTCCTGTCAAACAGACAACAAGTGGTCAAAATAGGAAGCACCATATCCACCCCTGTCTCAGTTAAAAGCGGTGTTCCCCAAGGTAGTGTACTGGGACCAACGCTCTTCATTCTCTACATCAATGACCTTTGCGATTACATCACAAGCAACTGTGTCCTCTTCGCAGATGATGTAAAACTCTTCAACACCACCGATAACACAACTACTCTCCAAAAAGACCTTGACGCTGTTTCTGAGTGGTCTAACGCATGGCAACTCCAAATCTCAACTAGCAAATGCTCTGTCCTACACATTGGGAAGAAGAATCTAAACTCCAAATACGAATTTAATAATCAAATTATCACAGATAATCCCCACTCGGTTAAAGACCTTGGTATACTAATAACAAAAGATTTAAGTGCCAAAGCCCACTGCAACAATATAGCCAAGAAGGCTTCATGAGTTGTAAACCTAATCCTACGTAGCTTCTGCTCTGGCAATCTCACACTACTTACTAGAGCTTACAAAACTTTTGCCAGACCCATCCTCGAATACAGCTCATCTGTTTGGAACCCATATCGCATCTCAGACATTAACACCCTTGAAAATGTTCAAAGATACTTCACCAGAAGAGCCCTTCACTCCTCCACTCGAAATAGAATACCCTATGAGACTAGACTTTCAATCCTGGTCCTAGAAAGTTTAGAACTAAGACGCCTTAAACAAGATCTAAGTATTGCCCACAAGATCATATGCTGCAACGTCCTGCCTGTCGGCAACTACTTCAGCTTCAACCACAACAACACAAGAGCACACAAAAGATTTAAACTTAATATTAACCGCTCCAAACTTGACTGTAAAAAATATGACTTCGGTAACCGAGTTGTCGAAGCGTGGAACTCATTACCGGACTCCATAGTGTCATCCCCAGACCCCCAACACTTTACCCTTAGATTATCTACGGTTGACTATCCAGATTCCTAAGAGATCAGTAAGGGGCGAGTACAAGTGCACTAGAGTGCCTTCCGTCCCCTGTCCTATTACTCTCCTATATCTCCTATATTTCTTCTTCTATTCTTTCATTGATATATTCTATTCCTATATATATATGTATATGTATATGTATGTGTATGTATGTATGTATGTATGTATGTGTGTATATGTAGATTGTTCTGAGTTCGGGTTTTGCCCTGTGTAATATTTTGCATGTCTATGCGACGTTTCGGTGAAATCACATCCACCATCATCAGGCTGAAGTTTCCAAGCCTCGTGCTGTTGTAAAATGGAATGTTTGCAACTGTCATTTCTTCCTAGTATATAGTGTGGGGGTGTAGATTTGGTTTGAATGTAGCAAATAGATTGGGTGATTATGTTATAGTGATCTGATTGGTTGGTGTAATCATAATTATTAGAAGGATTGACATGGTGATATTTATGAAGTGTTTTTAGCTTAAGGCTGGTTTCCAAGTTTCAAAATTCCAAATTCATAATTATTAGAAGGATTGACAAGGTGATTTTTTGAAGTGTTTTTTTTTTGTTTAAGGCTGGTTTCCAAATTTCTGGTAGGCGGGACGTATCATCTCTTTTATTTATACAAAAGGGGGTCCTTTCAATTTCTATGACTTCTAGAGCAATTCTTCTATATAAATTCTCTGTTTTGTGAAGTATTTTAGTTTTTTCAAAGTCAATTTCGTGCCCTGTTTTTTTAATGTGCTGGACAAGGGAGGAAGTTTTTTCTTCTTTTTTAACTGCATTCACATGTTCTGCAATGTGTTGGCTCACTCTTCGATTGGTTTGTCCAATGTATGTGGCTGCACATGTTTTGCAGGGGATTTCATAGATTCCTTGGTATTCCAATTGGATTTTATCTTTGGGGCTCCTTAGGATATTAGATATTTTTTGGTTAGTGCAAAATGAAGTTTTGATGTTATGTTTTTGATCATGTACATGTGATTTTCAAACATCTGCTACTTTCTCCACAGATATAATGCTCTGCATTTGTGTGCAACTTGTGGTCTCAAAGTAAACCCAGCAATCCTGGAGTCACCATCATGTGCAACAATGTTGGAAGAATGCTCACATCTGAATATTACCTCTGGCTGAAGACCTGCTCTATATTACAGTACTGTGAGGCAGACAGATAGAAAATGAAAAAGAATCGTAAGAGCCCTGTTTGATCAGACTAAAAGCACTTTTATCCCAGGATCACGTTTCCATTATGGCCAGTCAGAAGCCTCTCAATGTATTGTGTAAGCAGCACACAGAAGCAACAGGTTCCATCTGCTGATATTCTCCATCAATCCATATTTGCAATCCATACCCATATTTGAAATCCCATTTCTTCTAATCCTGGAGGTTTTATGTGGTCATTACAAAAATAAGTCATTAGTTGATTTCCCCCCTGTATGACTATATTTATCTCTCTTTTGATTGCCTTCTACTCTTATTTATTCAGGATAAAGTTGCCTTTCAAAGTTGCTTTTTCCAAAGACGGTCACATTGAAGCACAAAATAAATTGGCAAAAATCGCCGATTTTTGGCGATTTTCAACCTTTCTTTGCTTCTGCGCATGTGCGGAAGCAAAGAAATAGCTGAAATCTCTCACATGTGAATGTCCTCACCTGAGATTTCGGCAATTTTCACTGATTTCTTTGCTTCTGCGCATGCAGAGAAGCAAATTCTTGCATGGGAGTGTGTGCACCCACATCAGCATCCGGGATTGATACGGTAGGGAAAGAAGGTAAGTGCGGCCCTTCACTGGTCTAATGTCCAGCAGTGGGTTGCTCCCGGTTCAGCCTGGTTGTCTGAACTGGTAGCAGTGGCAGTGGGAGACTCCGCCCAGCCACCCAGGATTGTGCACGTGAGTGAGCATGTGAACTGGTAACAAAACCATTTATAATCCACCACTGCTAATGTCAACAAAAAACCCCAAAGGTGCAGGTACAGACTACATAAAACCTGGCTCAAAAACAGGAACTGCATGGAGCCACAGGTGCACCCGTGTTTCGGCATGCGTGAAAGCAAAAAACCCTCATTGAAACATAGGCACACCTGCGGCCCGCGCCCAATTTTGCTACCTCCAAAGGTAGAAGAACATACGAGCCGTGGCAGTGAGCGCAATTTAGCATTCTGGCTCATAGCCCACCACTGGACCTAGAGGACATTCCTTTTCTGCCATAGCATCCACCTTGTGGACATTCTTCCTCCAGATATCAGGATGGCCCCACGCCCTGTTGGCCTTTCATAAAGCCATGAAGGCCTGGTTCTGGGCTCAGGGAACCAGCTTCTTTGTTGTACTAATAATTTGGGTTGGATGTTTTTCAACTGCTTTGTATTTTAACCCTAAAAGCCAGTTACAACAGCATCAGAATTTAAAAAAAAAAGATGTTTCAGCCTTTAGGGTTCCCTGTTTGTTCCACTGGATAGATGCCACCTGCTCTTGGGCCAAATCTAAAAAGGGTCTAGTATTAAGTTCTTTTAATTATTGCTTTTTGTTACATATACATTTTAAAAAAACTTTTTTACTTTGTTTCTAAATGCTGGCAATTTTGTAAGTGGGTTCACTTTAACCGTTGTGTAGAGGTTACTAGGGCGTTCAGTAAATGCCAACACTTAAGTACAGTGGTACCTCTATTTAAGAACGCCTCTACTTAAGAACTTTTCTAGATAAGAATCGGATGTTCAATATTTTTTTGCCTCTTCTTAAGAACCATTTTCTACTTAAGAATCCGAGCCCGGAAAGGTTTCCCAGGGAATTTGAGAGCGGCACGAAGGCCTGGCCAGTTTCCTGCCATTCCCCCTTTAATCCTGGCCATCTCAAGCTTTCTGGACTGCCAGAGGAGCCTTTCAGTGGCGCTTAAGGAGGCTTTGGCAGTCCAGAGTGTACGAAGCATTTTCCTTTCTCTGGGCGCTTGGAGAGGGAATAAACCTCTGCCAGCGCCCAGAGAAAAGAAATGCTCCCTTCACTCTGGGCAGTGACTGTCCTCCTCCTCTTCTTCCTCCTCCTCCTCCCACCCAAATTCTGAGCTTTTATTTCTTTCCTAATGGGTTTGCACGCATTATTTGCTTTTACATTGATTCCTATGGGAAAAATTGTTCTACTTACAAACTTTTCCACTTAAGAACCTAGTCACGGAACGAATTAAGTTCTTAAATAGAGGTACCACTGTATTATTTTTTTAAGGGAAAACTAAGAATATCTATGGATCAGGCCGGGTTCCACATACCTTCGCTACCGGTGCGCATCATGATGTTGCACGAATGCAGGTGCCACACTTGTACACGTGTGTGCCTTCCTGCAATTTCACTTGTGGACATGCTCAGAAGGTGGTTTCAGGCCAAAACACAGCTGTGGACCCACTCAGCTGTGCTTTGGATGAAGAAATATAGGTGGGTATTAACGTGCGGGCAGGAGGGGGGGCTTTTTCCACAGTAGAGGAGAAGAAGCCATGCAAACAACAACCAAAAAAATCACTGAAAATTCCAAAAAAAGAGAGATGGTGAAAGCACAGACCTGCAGAGACAGAATCTGATCAATGACGCCTAAATTATATTACCAGCAGGTTGCTAACGGTTTGGGTGATCTGGTCCGAACCGGGAAGAACCCACCCAGGCGAAACGGGGGGCATGCCATTACGTTGACCGAAATGGAGCGTGTAGGCTCACTCCATTGCCGTTGGATGTGCATGCGCTGTGCATGCGCAATGGCGCGATTGCGGTAAAAATTAACGGGTTTTTTGCTTCCATGCATGCAGAAGGAGATTTCTCGCTGCCACGCCTAGAGCAGCAGCTGGGGCCAGCAGCAAAAGCGTCCTGCCCCAGCTCCGGCCATGTGGCCTGCTCTTTGATCTCCCGGGCCACAGGAGAGATTCCTGCAGTGTGGGAGAGCACAGAATAGGCCGTGCGGCCAGAATTGGGGCCACCCACCCTGCTCCCTGTGCCATAGCCCCTGCAGGAGGTGATCCAGGTAAGCGGGGCGAGGGTCTGGCGAGGGGAGTGAGGGCAAGGGGCATGGCGGAGGGAGCGAGGTTGAGTGGCGCAGCGAGCGAGGGTGAGCAATGCAGCGGGGGAGTGAGGGCGAGTGGTGCAGCAAGGGGAGCATGCATGGAAGCAAAAAATCCCGGAAATCATGCACACGTCTTTGCACAATATTTAGCTTCTGCACATGCACAGAAGCCAAACTGTGTGCCGGGCATGGGTGCATGCCGGGTGCGCTTGCAGTGGTGCGCTCCCAGCGTGTTCCGATAGGACTGTGGTTGGTAGCCTGCCCCGAACCTATAGATGCTACTCTAGTCTCCTACCTTAAAATTACTGTTCCTTCTTATTATATGTAGCTTTCAATATGCTATAAAATGCTGCAGAATTTGCCCAATTCCTCATATTTCTTCCCTCACCTGTGTCTCCAGATATTTCCTCAAGAAGATGAAAGTATAATCTAGAAATTGCACAAATCCTTTCCATCTTGGAGGTAATAAGCAATCAGAAGGAAATGACTTTTAATACAATCAATTGCATTCGATTAAGGAAAATATAAAGTCATCTTTGAGTCACATTTGACTCCTGATGATTCCAGGAAAATGTCTATATAATGGTCTCATCAGTAATAGAGAAGTGATATGTTCCTGTCTTCTCCAAGATATTTCCCCACCTCCTAGAAAAAACATATAGCCCTGGGATTTTCCAGTGGGCTACCATCCAAATGCGCACCAGGCCCCAAGTCAGCTAAATATTGCCACTTGATTGTCAGTTTATTCAACTCCGTCAGAGCAAGATAATACCTGGGTTCACACATCACACTAAATCAGTGGTTTTCAATATTTGCAACTTTAAGCTTGATGGTCTTCAGTTCCCAGAGTATACTGGCTAGGAAATTCTGGGAATTGAAGTTTATTTACTTTGAAGTTGCCATGGTTAAGAAACACTTTTAAGTCAGGAATTTGAAATATTATTTTAATAATAATAATAATAATAATAATAATAATAATAATAATAATAATTTATTAGATTTGTATGCCACCCCTCTCCGAAGACTCGAGGTGGCTTACCTAATAAGCTACAGTGTTAGCTGGTTTAGAATGCCATGATCCATCCTTCCTTCCTTCCTTCCTTCCTTCCTTCCTTCCTTCCTTCCTTCCTTCCGCAAAGGAAGGACATATAGGCTCTACTTTAGGTAGCAAATAGGCTCTACTTTAGGTAGCAAAATTACTTAGGATGGTCCTGATCAAGGTGAACCAACTCTTTCCTTTCAGTTTCTTATACACTGCTCAAAAAATAAATAAATAAAGCGAACACTTAAATAACAGAATATAACTCCAAGTAAATCAAACTTCTGTGAGATCAAACTGTCCACTTAGGAAGCAACAGTGATTTACAATCAATTTCAAATGCTGTTGTGCAAATGGAATAGTTGTGCAAATGAAATATTCAATGAGAATATTTCATTCATTCAGATCTAGGATGTGTTATTTGAGCGTTCCCTTTATTTATTTATTTTTTGAGCAGTTTATATGCCCTAGGGCAGTGTTTCCCAACCTTGGCAACTTGAAGACAGCTGGACTTCAACTCCCAGAATTCATTCCTTCCTTCTGGGAGTTGAAGTCCAAATATCTTCCAGGTGCCAAGGTTGGGAAACACTGCCCTAGGGTCCCATTGACAAAAAGCCAGCAATGCTGCAAAAATACTACCAGCGAGTCTCAGGGTTCATTCAGCTGTTTGACACTGTTTTACGCTTAGCCCTCCCCCTCTTGCAGAACGGAGCCAAAAGCATAGAGCGAACTACAGGTTCCAGCATGCTTTTGCCTTTAGCATGCCGATGAACGGTCGGTGTGTAAGAGCGAACTATGCTTATTTGCTTTTGTTGGATCCTGAATCCATGTAACATTCGGATCACTGGTTGTTAAGTGCGAAATGAATGTACCGATGTTGCTTTCCAGTAATCATTTCCCTCTTTTCTGTTGCCAGCCCTCGATATAGGATATAGGATAAAAAACTTTTAAAGTTTTTTGGTGTTTTTTTTAAAAAAAATATAATTTACAGTATAATAAAAAAACTTTATAATAGGTTTTTTAATAATTATTTTTTTTGGGGTGAAATCTAATCACTTTAATAACTTAAATACACTTTGGCTCTATTTTGGCTTCCCATGTAGTGATACAGTCAAAGATAGTACAGTACAGTAGATCTTTCTCAGTGCTAAAACAAGATTTCATTAGACTCACAAATTGCTATGGCACATAGTACAGCTACAAGAGATCACTGATAAATGATCAATCAAGATTGGCAAATTCTCTTTATAATTTCTTAACACTGCAACATGTAGCCTCTGTATAACATCAGTAAATTTTAGGATACTTTTCTTACCGCATTTAGTAGCCATACTTAAAATTCATAGCCCTTATTAACAAGATGATTTGTGATGCTAATGAAGCTGTTTTCTAAACTCTTTTGTAATGTTTGAGCTGTTATAAAAATTGCTTTTCTGTTCATTTAGCACTTCAAATAATCTAGGCTAAATTACACATTGTCAGAAATTGATGCTGGGAATTGAGAAATTAAAGTGCCAAGATACAAGAGTCCTTTTGGAGAATGCTGATTTATTTTATTGATTGATTGATCAAATTTATGTAGCCAGGAAGTAACTGGGCTGCCTATCATTAATTATCTATCATCTCTGAGAAGGAAATTTCAACAAGGTGTTTTCCACTAATCCCAATTTAGCCAGTTTAGTAATTGATATATGCAACTGGGCTCCAAATTACATTCAGATTCAAATCTGTGGAAACAGTTTTTCAGAAATTCTAGTCATAAAATATTTATAATTGTATTGGTAAGAACTAGAATTCTCAATTGGATTTAGAAAAAAATGGAAAAACGACAGTTCACAATATATGGCTTTGATTCACAGGCCTTGTAATAACTATAGTTTTCAAGTGTAAGATTATGTTGAGTTATCTGCTATATAAAATAGACAATGCTATCATTTGAACACCCAGAAGCTATAGCAAATCTAACAGTGCCCCCAGTCTGCACAATTGATTGCACAACAGAGTGGAAGGAGATGGGCAACACATCCAGGGGTGGGCTATTGCCCGGACGGGGAGAGGAGGGACACAGTGGGGTAGTGAAAATGGAGCTCCACCCCAGAGCACCCAATTTGCACTGAAAGATGTTGAAAGAAAATGCAGGGTGTCCTGCAGAAGCAATGCCCATATTGTGGTAGTAAAAATTTTGGTAGCCCTTCACTGAACACATCTATCAATCAATCCTAATCCGAGCAGATGATATGCCCAGTTCTGGGTCAAGTTGTTGATGAGTTATTGGATTTATTTGAAGTGAATCTTTGTACAATTTTTAACTCTGCCAAGATTCAAGATTGAACGTTTATAAGCTCTTTGGCACAGATATTGGTTTGGTTTAATGTGATAATCCAAAGAAAATAATTGTAATTATAATATAATGTGTCTTTCATTATCATTCAATAACCATTGTGAAGTCTAGCTCCAAAGATCTGAAATAAAATAAAATTTCTTGGAATTATATGGAACTTTGTGTGCACGATGAGTCAAATATTCAATTCCTAAAATGCAATATGAGCAAGTTAAATAGTCCCAAAAGCCATCTATTTTGCCTGAAGAATTCCACTTTTATAATTTGTATTTTCATTTGAGTATGGGAATTATAATCCAGGACAGGACAGGAAAAAGTCAACTCTGTTGGTTGGCCTTATTTACCTTGCATTTCTCTGATCTGCCTTTTTGGGATGTTTCATCCATAAAATAGCTCAGAGCCTCAATGGCTCATTGGACATTTCAGGAAGATGAAAGTCCTCAATATTTTTGAACAGGCTTCTACAATGGAGAATTCCCTTCATGTATGATGTGTCTTGGAGTTACAAGTCCAGTGCACATGGAGGCCACCAGATTGGGTACAGCTTCTCTAAAAAAACCCTAGGCTTTATATGACCTTAACTGTTTTATTAAATATGACATGGCGCCTATGCTTTGTTTTTATTGATTTATGTCATGTTCATTAGTTGCTTGAAAGTGTACTCCTTTGTTGTAGATTGTGTAAGTCTACCAACACTGAGCAATACAGCAGAAAACCCATAAATACCAGGGGCAAATTTCAGATGGGCACTAGTAAGGCTAGCCAAACAGGGTTAGCAGCATGTTTAATGACAAGTCACTTTAATCTAGTACAGTGATACCTTGTCTTACAAACTTAATTGGTTCCGGGATGAGGTTCTTAAGGTGAAAAGTTTGTAAGACGAAACAATGTTTCCCATAGGAATCAATGGAAAAGCGATTAATGCGTGCAAGCCCAAAATTCACCCCTTTTGCCAGCCGAAGCGCCTGTTTTTGCACTGCTGGGATTCCACTGAGGCTCCCCCCCATAGGAAACCCCACCTCCGGACCTCTGTGTTTTTGCAATGCTGCAATTTCACTGAGAATCCCCTCGCTGGGAAACCCCACCTCTGGACTTCCATTGCCAGTGAAGTGCCCGCTTTTGCGCTGCTGGGATTCCCCTGCTGGGATTCCTTGCAGCATCACAAAAACACGGAAGTCCTGAGGTGGGGTTTCCCATGGAGGGGAGCCTCAGGTGAATCCCAGCAGCGCAAAAATGGGTGCTTCGCTGGCAACGGAAGTCCAGAGGCGGGGCATCCCAGCGGTGGCGGTGGGTTTGTAAGGTGAAAATAGTTTGTAAGAAGAGGCAAAAAAATCTTAAACCCCGGGTTTGTATCTCGAAAAGTTTGTATGACGAGGCGTTTGTAAGATGAGGTATCACTGTACTCCACACTCAACGTGTAGTCCTCAATGGAACTGCATCTATATGGAGGGACATATACAGTGGGGTACCCCATGGATCTGTTTTAAGGCCAGTACTCTTCAACATATTCATCAATGATGTGGATAAGGGTATAGATGAAGAACTCATCAAATTTTCGGACAACACCAAGCTAGCAGGAATAGCCAACACTCCAGAAGATAAGCTTAAGATATAGAAGGATCTTGATAGATTTGAATTTGGACATTATCTAACTAAATGAAATTCAAAGATGAAAAAAGTAAGGTTCTACATTTAGACAAGTAAAATAAAATGCACAGATATAGTATATGTGGTACCTTGTTCAACAGCAGTAACTGTGAGAGGGATCTTGGAGTCCTAGTGGACAATCACTTAAATATGAACCAGCAGAGCGCTACAGTGAGCAAAAAACCCAACATAGTTCTAGGCTGCATAAAGAGAGGGATAGAATCAAGATCATACAAAGTGTTAATACCACTTTATAATGCCTTGGTAAGGCCACACTTGGAATATTGCATTCAGTTTTGGTCGCCACAATTTTTAAAAAATGTTGAGACTCTAGAAAGAGTGCAAAAAAGAGCAACAAAATGATTAGGGGACTGGAGGCCAAAAGATACAAAGAATGGTTGCTGGAGCTGGGTATGTCTAGTCTGATGAAAAGGACTAGGGGTGACATGATAGCAGTGTTCCAATATCTCAGAGGCTGTCACAAAGGAGAGAGTCAAGCTATTCTCCAAAGGCCTGACAGTAGGACAAGAAGCAATGGGTGGAAACTAATCAAGGAGAGAAGCAACTTAGAACTAAGGAGAAATTTTCTGATACCTAAAACAATCAATGGAACAACCTGCCTCCAGATGTTGTAAATGCTCCAACACTGGAAGTTTCAAATAAGCGATTTGTTAACTATTTGTCTGAAGCGGTGTAGGCTTTCCTGTCTAAGCAGGAGGTTGGACTAGAAGACCTCCAAGATCCCTTCCAGCTCTATTATTCTATTTTTTCTCTTCACAAATTCTATTTTATAACAAAACATATACGCCTTAAAATATATCAATAAGATATATATACATTTTCAATATTTCATAAACCAATATCTTATTTTGCACCTTTTTCAACTCTTATTCTTCAGTCTGACCCAACACTCCTCTCTCACAACCTTCATCCCCTTCCTACTTTCTTACTCCTTCCCTCCCCTTTCTCCTTCCCTCCATTCATCCTCTATTAACACTCTATATTTTCTACTTCTTTTCACTCCTCTAACTTCCCCTTCTACTTTTTCTTCCTCCCTCTAATACCGTTCCCTGAGTGTCTCCTATCCTCACTCAATTTATATTTGACAAACTGATATTATGTTCCTTATTTTCATACTTGCGGTGCCACTTCTCAAATTATTATTTTTGTTTCATTGCTATGTTTATAATTTCTACAACCTTGGCATATGTTACATGACTCTAATGTCACCTAATCCCCTAATTTTGTCTCCTGGGCCAACCACCAATTAATTCAATTTTTATTCTTAAAATATTGCTATAGCTTAATTTTTTTAACTATCATTTCTTGTGGAGCTCTATTATTCTATTTTATTCTTTTCTATTCTATTCTATTCTATTATTTGTTTGTTTTTGTCAAGTACATATTGGTAGTATACAAAGATATAACAATGTTTATATACATGATACTAATAAGAGAGGAAACAATAGTATAGGGGACAGAAAGCATGCTGGTGCACTTATGCACGCCTCTTACTGATATCTTAGCAATCAAGTCAACAGTGGATAGTCTAAGGGTAAAGTTTTGGGGGTTAGATGATGATACTACAGAGTCAGGTAGTGAATTCCATACATTAACTACTCGGTTATGAAAATCATATTTCCTGCAGTCAAGTTTGGTGCAGTTTACTTTAAGTTTGTATCTGTTATGTGCTCATGTGTTGTTGTGTGTGAAGCTGAAGTAGTTGTTGACAGGAAGGATGTTGTAGTAGATGATTTTATGGGCTATACTTAGGTCGTGTTTTAGCTGACATCGATCTAAGCTTTCTAAACCTAGGATTGTATATCTAGTTGCATAGGGTATTCTGTTGTGAGTAGAGGAATGTAGGGCTCTTCTAGTAAAGTATTTCTGGACATTTTCTAGAGTGTTTATGTCCAAAATGTGATGCAGGTTCCAGATAGATGAGCTGTATTTAAGGATTGGTCTGACAAAAGTTTTGTATGCTCTGGCTAGTATGAGATTACCGGAGCAGAAGCTATGTAGGATTAGGTTAACAACTCTTGAAGCCTTTTTGGCGATGTCCTTGCAGTGGGCTTTGACACTTAGGCCATTTAATATTTATTTATTTTATTTATTTATTTTGTCCATTTCCTGAGTGGCTCCTATCCTCACTCAGTTTATATTTGACAGACTGATATTATGTTCCTTATTTTCATACTAGCCTTTCATACTAGCCTTGGAATATGAGTATTCCAAGGTCCTTAGGGAGTGAGGGTTGTCTGCAAGGTCTTGTTTATTCAGCCTGTATTTGGTGATCTATTTGCCAATGTGTAGGACAGAGCATTTGTTGGTTGAGATTTGGTCCGGAGAGAGACAAAGGCAGCTGAGAATGGGGCGAGGGAACTCAGATGCCGCCTTCTCTCCAAACAACCCGTCAGGCCTGCTGCGGTTTGCGCCCGGGCGGGTCGGCTGACTGGCCTCGGATTTCTCCTTGCCTTTGAGCGAGGAGGAGGAGGCGGCCGACGAGGCGGGCGGCAGAAGCCGGCCTCGGTCACGTGGTGCCGACGCAGAGGAGCAGCTTCTGTCGCCTGCAATTTTCCGCCGGCTGCTCATCGCCCGGCTTTTTCTGGGGATGCTCCCCAGACGCGGCTTTGTGGTAGCAGAGTCAGGCCGAAGTCGCCGACGTCTTGCGTCGCTTCGCCTTTGCCGCGCGGCTCAGGTGACTCTTCTGCCCGGCGGCGATGTAAGGAAAGCCCGACGCTCACTCCCTCGCTCGCTTCGAGGAACCAGCTTCACCTGCTAGGGCTGATGTAGGAGTTTTTTTAAAAAAGGCCCTCCCCTGCCCGGCTCTAGGAGTTCAAGGGGCGGCCTTTCTTTTGGGAAGGTGAGTCTGGGGTCGGCGGCCGCTTCTGTCCTTCCTTGGGATGGCGGGAGGAAGGGGCTTCCTGAGCACAGAGAGAGGCGAAAAAAATGGGGCTGCTTCGGATGGGATCCGCCTCTGAATTATGGAACTAGGCCATCGAGAGGGTCTGACCGTGTTTTTAAGGCAGACCCTTCCCGGCGACGAAGCTTGCTTTTTTGTGGTGGCCCCGATAATCTTTTGACGAAGGACCAATAAAGGACGAAGAGGTAAAATTCCAGGACTGAGAGCTGGGGCTGGAAGGAGGAAGAGAGCAACGTATTGAACTGAATTGAATTTTTCTAAGCCTTTCTGCTGAACTAAAAAACCTCTTCTCCCTCTTGATTGGGTGATTTTTTGAGTTTTTTAAAAATAATAAGAAGAATAATTTAATATTTATTTAATATCACGTTTGTTTATTTTTCTCAAAAGAGATGCTTTATTTGGGACAAACTCTTAAGTTTGCATCCTCCCACTTTTGCTGCTATGTGAAGGGAATGATTTTTCTAAAATTGCATGCTGATTGATTTGACTGACTGACTGACTGACTTTTTATGGTTTGGGTTTTTTTATTTTTATGTATTTATTTATTATTTAGATTTGTATGCCACCCTTCTCCACAGACTCGATTATAAATTATAATAAGATTACAATTTAAATTAACTGGATTTGGGACGTTATATATTGTTTCATTATGTGTTGTAAGCCACCCTGAGTCTTCGGGGAGGGGTGGCATAAAAGTCCAATTAATAAATAAGAAATAAATAATATGATGCCCAACTCCTGAAGGACTCTGGGCGTAAATGCATATGCCATCTAAACATGAAGGTGGCATCCTTTTTTCCTTCAGAAATTATACTTTCACTCCGATAGCAATATGTATAGAAGCTATCGACTGTTAAAAACTAATTTAATTCATCAGTGGAAGCCTATGTTGACTTAATGGAAATATTCATTATTCTAATTAAGGTTAAGTTCTTAGATAGATGGGCATTGCTTTCGATTCCTCCTTAGATAAATGAACATTTTAAAAAGTTTCTTCAATTGGAAGTCTTCTGGATTTGGGGAAGTCTTCTGGAGTCTGCAGAGAGGGGCGGCATACAAATTTAATAAATAATAATAATAAATATTAATAATAATAATCAAATCCCTTCCTTCCCATTCAAATAAATTATATGAAAGTTATATGAATGTGTTGCTGTCGTATGTTTTATTGTGGAGGTAATATTAAATCTATATGCCCTTTCTTTGTACAGTAGATCAGTGATTTTCAACCTTTTTTGAGCCGCGGCACATTTTTTACATTCATGAAACCCTAGGGCACATTGAGTGGGAGGAGGGTGGGGGCTAAAAAAAGTTTGGACAAAAAAATTATCTCTCTCTCTTCCTCCCTTTCACTCTATTTTTCTCCCTCTTTCTCTCTCTTCCTTCCTCCCCCTCTCTGTCCATCCCTCTTTCTTTCTCTCTTCCTTCCTCTCTTTTTTGCTCTCTTTCTATCTCTCCCTCCTTCCCTGCCTCTCTTTCTCTCTCTCTTGCTTTCTTTCTCTCTCTCTCTTGCTTTCTTTCTCTCTTGCTTTCTTTCTCTCTTTCTCTCTCTTGCTTTCTCTCTCTCTCTTGCTTTCTTTCTCTGTTTCTCTCTTGCTTGCTTTCTCTCTCTCTCTCTTTCTCTTGCTTTCTTTCTCTCTCTTGCTTTCTCTCTCTCTGTGTCTTGCTTTCTTTCTCTCTCTCTTGCTGAGCTTCGCGGCACACCTGACCATGTCTCGCGGCACACTAGTGTGCCACGGCACACTGGTTGAAAAACACTGCAGTAGATTTCTTTTTAGGTAAATGGTGTTAAGTTTCTTCAACTGGACAATTTAGAGAGTTCTTAAATTTAAAAAAACTCTGGATGATGCTAAAATATGTTCCTTCCATTCAGATTAAAATTGCTATGGAATTATTGTTGCCTTATGTTACATTATAGAGGTAATGTTAATTTTATATGTCCTTTCTTTGAAATCATTTTAATGAATGACACTATGTTATTGGTTATGCAGATGAATCATGGCTATTTATCATTCCCACAAACATGATGATGCTAAATAACTACAAAGAAAAAAAATCCACATCTTTCTGGAGGCTATTTTTTATTTGAAGGATAGTTGAATAATTTTCAAAATTGTGGAGAAAGTTAAAATACTGTACTTGCATATCTAAGTGAATGAACAAAAGCTTTCTAGAACTTTGTTTTTAACTTCAGCTGAGTGGTGCAAATTAATCATAGCCCCCTTTTCAAATTCATCTGGCTTTTTAATTTTAGCTTGGAACAGTTCAGTTTTTTGAAATGGATTTTAGTTATAGGGTATGATATAATAATCATCAGTGGCTAGTATTGAGACAGTGTCAGAAATTTAGATTCTGCTTCTATGAGACACTCGTATAGTAGTGTTGACAAACCATAGATGGCCAGCTAAATCTACCACTCTAATTTAATTTATAAACATACTCTGAACTTCCTAAACACAAATCTAATAAATACATGAAAAAATATACTAATTGTATTGAATTGAAAAATCTGGCCAACTAAATCAAAATTTCAACAAATCTTGTCTAGTTGAACAGTGGAGTAGGGCGTACTTGTATTTAGCACTTAGAAACACTTGGTCTGTGAAGGATCTCATGTGTAGACTAGCTGAAAAAAAAATCCTAGAAGGCAATGGCAATACCATTTCCATATTGTAGCCAGGGGTGGGCTACTGCCCGGACTGGGAGGGAGGGAGATGCAGTGGGGTAGCAAAAATGGAGCTCCATCCCAGAGCATCCAATTTGCACTGAAAGATGATGAAAGAAAATGCAGGGCGTCCTGCATAAACAACGCCCACAGTGTGGTAGTAAAAAGTTTGATAGCCCTTCACTGATTGTAGCCCTCCACCCCCGCAAAAAACCCCACTTTATGAATCTACCTATGTTGTCATCAGGAATAAAATTCAACTCAAGGATTTGATTACCGGTACATTATTGCCTTCCCGTTCTTTGAAGATTTTTCTGAATTCTGATTATTTTATTTATTTATTTATTTATTTTATTTTATTTATCATACAAATATGGTATTGTATTGTAGTATGTTTAACATAATATAAGTATAAAGTAGAGATAGAAAAGATAAAGAGACATTAGGACAGGAACGGTAGGCACTTATGCACTCTTAGAAAAGGGGAGAAGTCTATTGTAGATAATGTAAGGTTGAAGATTTTGGGATTGGGGGAAGAAATAACAGAGTCCGGTAGTGAATTCCAGGCCACTCTATTGCTGAAATTGTATTTTCTGCAGTCTAGTTTGGAGCGATTTACATTTAGTTTGTATCTATTGCATGCTCCTGCGTTGTTGTTGTTAAAGGTGAAGTAGTTGCCAACGGAGTACATTGTGATGTATGATTTTATGAGCAACAGTTAAATCAGTTCGGAGGCGGCATATTCCTTTCAAATGATGATACCAAAAATGGACTGTATATTCACTAATTAACTCTATGCATACATTTACTTCCTCTGGCTCTGATTTGGCAATTGAAGTCAATAAAGAGAATGTTTAGCATTATATTTGATAAGTTGACTGCAACATTTATATAAAGAATTTGGTTTTGCATGGGTTTTATTGTATCTTGTGAGATTATGAGCATCTCTATTGGGTTGGCAGTATTACAGGATCGATATGACATTAATAATCCTGTGGAATAGACAGTCACCTTGTACAAATATGATAGGTCCCACAAAATAATTTATATATGAAAATATTTTTGTACTGCTTTAAAATGAGCACATTATGTCCCATTTATATGCCAGTGTCAAATGAGATAACAATGAGTTTCCTCCCATTTATCTTAATATATCAACTGTGCGTTGGTGCTTTTTGAAAGAGAAAGAGATAGAAACATAGAAACATAGAAGTCTGACGGCAGAAAAAGACCTCATGGTCCATCTAGTCTGCCCTTATACTATTTTCTGTATTTTATCTTAGGATGGATATATGTTTATCCCAGGCATGTTTAAATTCAGTTACTGTGGATTTATCTACCACGTCTGCTGGAAGTTTGTTCCAAGGATCTACTACTCTTTCAGTAAAATGAGATGAATTGAGGAATCTGCCACATATAATATAGATCCTGGACCAGGGAAGAGGAGGGAAAGATAAGGGAAGTGAGCTACTGCTTTATAGATTAGCTTCTTTGTCCTTCGTATGCACAGGAATCTGTTCCCCAAATATTGCTTCTTTTGTTTTTCATAGCAATACCAGTAATGCAATTATATTTCTTGAGCATCATACAATTCTCAATAATAAATTCTTTGAATTTAGTTAACCTGGTTTTCTGGTATCTTCAGTATTGAAGATGTTGATAATATCTTGTCTTCATTCTCACAGTGGATCTACTTCCTATCTATTGTCTTTCTACCCAGACATGAATGGAAGAAAGCTCCATTTTTCAGATGAGAGACCTGCCTCTGAGCACACTTATTTTGGAATGGACCTACACCTGCTTTTAACATTGTTGTTGTCCTCTACCAACAATTTGTAATACATTAAGGCCAATGTTGCAAATACAGAACTAAAGAATTCACATGCCTTCTGTGGAACTAGAGGGTTATTAGAACTAGAAGGAAGTTTAAGCAGATTCTGTGACATTCGTACTCTAAGAGCAAACAGAATATATTGTAATTTCTAGGGTTCCTAATACTAAAAAGCCCAGGAAGTTTATGGAACTCCCTCAATGTGCTAAAGTTTCTTAGCTCACAGCATTTCAAGGAATTGGATTTAAAAATTGGTTCTGTGACTTTTCTCTGAAAGTGTGATCTGTATGACGGTAAGACATAGAATGGAGTTCCATATAATACACATGTCTTAAAGAACCCACAGTTATTCATTTTTGGACTTCTAGACCATTCAGAAGCCGTGATTCTCAGCCATTTTATGATGGCGTAGAAATCAAGCAAGAGCCAAGGATAAATGCACGTAAGAGAGGGGGAGGATAGGAGAAATGTGGAAGATTTTTTTGAGAAATAACTCTTGAAACAATATCCTGTAAAATCTTAACAGGAAAACTGATAAACAAAATAATGTGTTTATGGAAAAAAACCTCCTTATGTTTGGTTCCAAAAAATAGTGCTTTCTATGATAGGAACATGAGAACTGTGGGAGAACTCATTTTTCTTCACTGTTAATATCTTTTTCACTGCTGTGATTAGTTGATGAAATAACATCGATGAGCTATAAGTTGGCATGGAAGGTGCTGTAATACTTGTAGTTTGGAGTTGAAACTCTCATTGTTAAAGGAGACAATCACACCTTGACTTTTAGATATGCTCACAAATACATGCATAGCATTTTTGGTTAATCGTTACAATATTGCTAATGTTTTTTTCTGTTCCAGCAATGGAAAATCCTGAAGTGCTTGTAGGCAGCTGCAGTACTCAGGATGATGAACATTTATACAGTGTAAAACATCATCAATGTGCCAGCTTCTGGAAGATCAGTTAAGAAGAAAACTTAATTTTTTCTTTATGAATCCCTGTGAAAAATTCTGGGCCGAGGAAGGAAACCGTGGAAGCTGGGCATACAAATTGTGAAAATAGCTATGGTCACTATCCAGGTGAGATACACAGCTGCAGTACAATTATTACTTACACATTTTTAGCTACTGCTATATAAATTCAAGAAATTATAACCAGTTGAGTGACAACCTCTGATTTACTGCTTCTTTAGAGACTTGTGTTTTTAGAACCATCTGTACGGTTGGTATTTGAAACTTTCAGACCTTAATACAGGCAGTCCTCGACTTATAACCATTTGTTTAGTAACTGTCTAAAGTTACAAGGGCTTGGTCATATGATTAGAATTTGGGCGCTTGACAGCCAGCATATACTAATGATGGTTGCAGCATCCTAGAAACATGTGACCTGCATTTGCAATCTTCCCAGTTGGCTTCCAACAAGCAAAGTCAATAGGGAAAGCTGGATTTATTTAGCAACCACATAATTCAATCAATTACTGCAGTGATTCATTTAAAAACCATGCGCCCCCCCCCCCCACATATTTAAAAATAAAATCAGGTACAACTCATGTAATAATTGCCTTGCTTAGCAATAGAAATGTTGGTCATAATTGTGATTGTAAATCAAGGACCATCTGTAAGTATTGAAATGACCTGTGTTCTTACACACTGAATATTTTGGAAGAAAATATTTTTGTCAAGTATTTAGTATTGACAAATTTAATAATATTATATGTATCTTCATCATATGTTCTTCATCTGTGTTGCAAAAGAACTTTCATAAGTGTCAGCTAACATAGCTATCTCGTTTAGGAATTATAGAACTTTTAGTCCAAATATTTGATGGATGCTGGATTGGGGTAATGAACAGAATAGGCTATTAGTCAAGTGGAGACAATGAACAATATCAAGATTATAGTTGCAGTTTCATTTCATTATTATATATGTCACTCTTCAGCCTTCTACTAATTAAATGCTCATTGTTCACCAACTATAAGGAAATCTGTGTGTTCAGAATATAGTATGAAAATGTCCAATATGAACTATACTAATATTATATTATGTTTTTATTAGCAAAACAGATCCAAGATCAAAAAGAATAAAATAGTCATTATATTGAACTGGGCTAAATTATAAGTGTAACATAGTTACATAAATATAGGAGGAGTCTTTGACCACTGAATGAAAATAAAAGTTGTAAATCGGAGGGATGGTACCCAGCTGTTTTTTCCTATATGTTCAATTCCTGATTTATTTACCTTTCATACTCTCAGGGTAAAATGAAACTACCAAGAGAATGAGTAGGGAATGGTGGTAGAACTACTGTATTTTCCGGAATATACAGATAAGAGGCACCCTTTTCCTCCCTAAAAGAGGCTGAACATTTGGGTGTGACTTATACTTTGAATGTTACTTTTTCAAAGTTTTTTCCCCAGCCCTAGCAAGGTGCTGACAATCTTCTCTGCTTCCTATGCCCTCCGAAGAAGTTTTTTTCCAGCCCTAAGTCTTTGCAGGCTTGCTTTCATTCCTACCCCCTCTGAAAAAGGCTTTTTCAGCCCTAACCAGAGGATAAAATAATGTGTTCGAGCTGAACTGACTAAGAACACTAACCAGATGAATACCTGATAGGTAGATTCCCCCCCTCTATTTTACTCCCCTGAAACTAAGGTGCGTCTTATACTCCAGTGTGTCTTATACTCTGAAAGATACGGTAGCTACGAATGCTCCATCAATTAAAAAAATTAATGTACTTGTGGTCAGAATGGACTTTTTGAGTATTTTAGCTGAAGAATTCCCTTTCTATTGATATTTTCAGCTTGTAGTTTTTGGTTTAAGCAATCAAATGGTGGTTACATTTAAAGAAGAAAACACGGTATCCTTTAAGCATCTATTCCTGAAAGGCTATATGGACAGCATGGATGACACCTATGCAGTGTACACGCAAACAGAGGTCTATGACCAGATCTCTTTCGCAATAAACCAGGTAATATTTATCTATCTATCCATCCATCCATCCATCCATCCATCCATCCATCCATCCATCCATCCATCCATCTATCTATCTATCGGCTGTATATTCCAGCATAAGTCTGGAATGACTCAAGCAATTTTAAACAAACTTGCTACACATATGATTTACCCTCTGGAAACAAATACTGTGGGAGTAAGACACCCTAGTACCCCTTAGTGTGTGTGTGTGTTCCAGCATAACTCTGAAACATCTGGGCCATTAATGAGAGCGAGTGCAGCGTCCTAGAGTGGGCATTGTCTATGATTCACTTCTGTCACAGCTTCCTCTAGAAAGCCAGCCATGACATTTGCCCTCCACTGGGCCAATGGGAAAGCACTTGATATTCCCTTCTCTTGACAGAAGGTGGGCCAAAGTGCCATGATTGTAGAAAGGGTGGGAAAGAGGAGTGCGTTGGAGGGGGGAGGGACAGGGCAGGGGTGATGGGCATGGGGGTAGGGGGAAGAAAGGCCCCTCTCAATGACTCCCTGTTAGAGGCAGACGACACCCCCTGGTGGATTTTGGGCAAAGTGCCAAGATTGTAGAAAGAGCGGAAAGAAGATCACATGGGAAGGGGAGGGCAGGGGTGATAGGCATGGGAGTAGGGGGCAAAAGACCCTTCTCTTTTTTTTTTTTCAAATATTTTTTTTTTATTAATTTTCTTTAAAAAGACAGACAGACTTACAAACATTTAACATAAAATGTAGGGATGTATCATCCCTGCTTTTCTCAAAAGTATAAATGCAGATACAGAAAAAGGAATACATGATTAAATACATAATTCAATGCTACTAATACAAAAAATGTCTAATGAAAAAAAATGTCTAATGAAAAAAAAAATTTATTTTAAAAATTTATATCATAAAAAAAAAAATTCTAACTAGTTTCAAGTCAAACAATCTTAAAAATTCTATTCTATATATATAGACTAAATCTATTGTTAATCTCAATAAAAAAAGAGAATGTTTTGAACAAAAATATCTATACTTATTATTGATCTTCTATTTTTATTTTTTTCTTCTTATCTATCCATTCATAAACGTTGTTCCATGTTTCATAGAATTTAGTTTCTTCTTGGTCGTTCAAGCGTCTTGTCATCATGTCCATTTCCGCGCAGTCTAATATTTTTGCAATAACTCCCTCCTCTTTGGGGATATCTTCCCCTTTCCAATTCTGCGCGTAAACAATTCTTGCCGCTGTAAAAATGTGTATAATTAAATACAAAATTTCTTTTTTATAGTTTTGGTTAGTAATTCCTAATAAACAAAACTCCGGGGTGAAATCTATTCTCTGCTTCGTAATCTCTTTTGTCATTTTCTCTATCATTTTCCAGTATATTTTGGCTTTATTACATGTCCACCATTGGTGGTAGTAGGATCCTATTTCTTTCTTACATTTCCAACATAAAGGTGATGTTTTTGGGAACATTTTTGCTATTCTACTTGGTGGGAGATGCCATCTATAAAACATTTTAATTTGGTTCTCTTTCAAAGAAACTGACTTTGTCATCCTCCAATTACACATCCAAACTTTCTCCCATGTATCTAAATCTATTTCTTTACCTATATTTCTGCACCACTGTATCATACTATCTTTTAATGTTAACTCAATGTTCTTGTGGGTAATCAGATATTTATATATTTTCCCAATTACCTTGTTTTGATTTTTAGTAATTAAATCGCTTAACAAGTTTTTGCTTTTATTAAATATGTAAAGTGTACTATCTTTCTGATATCTAGATCTAATCTGTGCATAATGCCACCAGTCAATTTGTATCCCTTCATCTTGTAATTTCATTCTAGTTTTTAATTTCATTTGATTGTCTAACAAGTCTTTATATCTTATTTTTCTTGTATCTTTAATACCCTGTGGTGTATTATTGCATCCAGTGGGGTAACCCAATCTGGGATTGTTAAAAAGTGGTTTTTCTTTATGTCTTTCCATACATCAAATAAATATTTTCTCAATGTGTGTCTTTTAAAATAAGAATGGTTTTTATCTTTATCATACCAAACAAATGCATGCCAGCCAAGCATAAGATCATGTCCTTCTAATTTTAATGTTCTCGTATCCTCTAAAGTTATCCAATTTTTGATCCATGTTAGGGCGGCTGCCTGGTAATATAGTTTCCAGTTGGGGAGGGCAAAACCCCCCTCTCTTTTATATCTTCTAACATATTTATCTTAATTCTTGCCTTTTTCCCTTGCCATAAAAATTTTTTAACCACATTTGTTAAGGTTTTGAAAAAATTTGCCCCTGGATTTATTGGGATCACTTGAAATAAAAATAATACCTTAGGTAAAATATTCATCTTAATTGTGGCAATTCTTCCCAGAAAAGATACTTTTAAATTATTCCATATTTCCAAATCCTTTTTAATTTCATTAATTAATTTTATGTAATTATCATTCTTTAATGTTATTGTTTTGGCTGTTAGCCATATTCCTAGATACTTTACTTTTTTAGCTATTTGTATTCCAGTAATACATTCTAAATTGCTTTCTTGTAATTTGTTCATGTTTTTAGTTATAAATTTTGTTTTATTTTTGTTTATTTTCAGACCTGCTACCTTACCATATTGTTCTATTGTCTGGATTAATCTCGGTGCTGTAACTATCGGATCTTCCATTATGAAGGTCAGATCATCTGCAAAAGCCTGGACTTTATATGTCTCTTTTCCAACTGTTAAACCTTTTATCTTTGAGTCTGCTCTTATTTTTATTAATAGTGTTTCTAAAGTCATGATAAAGAGAAGAGGTGAAATAGGACATCCTTGGCGAACTCCTTTATTTATTTTAAACACTTCCAGCTGCTCATTGTTTAATATAATTTTTGTTGTTTGTTCAGAATATATAGCATCTATTAAATTAACAAATTTGGGGCCAAATCTCATTCTATTTAATTGCATCTTTATAAATGTCCAATTCACGTTGTCAAAAGCTTTTTGGGCATCTAGAAACATTAAAGATAATGTTTTGTCTGAATATTGCTCATAATACTCTAATACATTAATAATTGTTCTAAGGTTGTTTTTAATTTGTCTGCCTGGGAGAAAACCATTTTGATCTGGATGGATTTTACTATTTATTACGGTTTTCAACCTTTCTGCATATATTGCTATAAATATTTTATAATCTACATTCAGTAAAGATATTGGTCTATAATTTTTAATTTTTTCTTTTGCTGTGTCTGGTTTATGAATTAAAGTTATCAATGATTCCAACCAAGATTTAGGAATTTTACCATCTACTCTACATTCATTAAAAATTTGCAACATATTATTTCTTAATATTTCATTTTCTATTTTATACCACTCTGCTGGAATTGCATCTGGCCCTGTGGCTTTGTTGTTTTTCTGCTTCTTAATAATTGTAAGGAGTTCTTCCATTGTTATAGGACTGTCCATCTTCTCTTGTTGCTCTTCTGTTATTTGTGGTAACTCTGAATTTTCTAAATATTTAAATACTACGTCTTCTTCAATATTGTCATCTTTGTACAATTCTTTAAAGAATTTTTGAACTATGTTTGCTTTTCCCTCTGAGTCATATTTTATTGTTCCATCTTTGTCTTCTAAATGTCTAATTAATTTAGATTGTCTCTGTTTTCTCAATTTATATGCTAACCATCTACCTGGTTTGTTAGCATGTTCAAAGTATTGTTGCTTAGCTCTTTTTATTTTTTCCAATATCTGATTTTGGTCTTGCAGTCTAATTTTATGTTTAATTAAATTTATTTTTTTCCCCAAATCTTTATTTTTCATATTTTGTTGTGATAAAAATTCTAATTGTTTTAATTCATCTATTAATTGTTCATATTTTCTTTTCTTTTCTTTGTTATATTTTGCTGTGTATGATATTGTTAATCCTCTTATGTATGCTTTAGTTGCATCCCATAAGTTTTGTGGAGTGGTGTCTGTATTTTTATTAATTTCAAAAAATATTTTTAATTCCTTTTCAATCCATTCTTTATATTCTTTCTCTTTTAAAATGTTTCTATTCATTTGCCAATTGTAGTGTTTTTTGATATTTCTCATATAAACTATGACTGGGTTGTGATCCGCCCAAGTGTTGACATCTATTTCCACCTCTTGTATATATTCTGCTGTTATTTTGGGTGCCCACACCATATCTATTCTAGTCCAAATTTTGTGGGGGTTAGAGTAAAAAGTATATTGCCTTCTATGTGGATGTCTCTACCTCCATATCATTCAATAATAATTCTGCTTTCATTTTTTGAAAAGTGGAGGGTAGTAAATTCTTTTTTTTCTTTTTACTACTTTTCTTCTCTCCCGAATGGTCTAATTGCCTATTTGTTATAGCATTAAAATCTCCAATAATTAACATATTTTCCAAATTTAACTCTATAATTTTTTGATGTAACTTTTCATAAAACATAATTTGATCATCATTTGGGGCATATATAGAAACAATAACTAGGGGTTTAGGTTCAATATCAACCTGGACAATCAAAATTCTACCTTCATTATCACTAAATAATTGTTTGGAATTTATAGAACTCTCAACATACATTGCCACTCCTCTTTTCCTTTGGTCTGCTAATGCAGCATACATATTTCCAATTTTTTTGTTTAACAATAAATTCCGATTACTTTTTTTTATATGTACTTCTTGAAGAATCACAATTTGAGCCTTTTGGTTCTTGATTTTGGAAAACATTTGTTTTCTTTTCTTTGGTTCATTAAGTCCATTGATATTTACAGAGAAGATTTTTAGATCTCTCGATGCAGTCATTTATTGTATTTCTTGGTTTCCCGCTGAGGTTGCTTTCTTCTAGCCCCTTGGTCCTGCTCCTCCACTTGTGTGAGTGCCCCCATAGCTTCCGCCTGCATTGCTTCCAATTCTTTTGTTAGTTGTTCCATTTCGCTTATTCCACTATTTTCATAAAAGTCTCTTGCTTGGTCCAAGTTCTCCAACTTATATCTTGTTGATTTCCATGTCAATGATAGTCCTTGTGGGATAAGCCAGCGAAACGTTATATTTTCTTTAATCAGAAGTTTGGTCAAGAAATGATAGTCTCTTCTAGTCTCTCGAACACTGAACCTAAACTAAGCTTGAAAAAGCCAAGTCATTATATGTAAACAGAAATGAATGGAAGGAAAATCACATTGGTTTCCTATACCATAGAGCTTGCATTGGCTCTAATGAGGCAAGAGATGCAGACCTTTTAATTCCATAGTAACCTCATGAGATAAAGGTAACACAGGCAATTGGCCCATAAAAATGAGGTTTTCTATGACTGAATCCATTTCACCGAGTTTTATTTGAAGCTTAGTCTTTGTAATTCTATTCATGAGATCAATAAATCTGAAAAGCAGTATGTTCCATCACAGACATTCTCTTGCGTCTCCAATTAGTTCAGTTTTAATTATCAGGCAGCTCCATTAACTGGTTGTACCTTGTCGCTTAGTTCTTACAGCTGCGTGCTAATTTGGTTGGAAATCACGCCTACGAAAAGAAAGGATCTGGCAATATGTCAGTACTTCTACAAGAGAGGAATTATCAGCCCTGGAAATGACACTTTCGATATTGACCCAGAAATTGAAACTGGTGATATACTGAACTACTCAAATCAGATAGATTGTTTCTGTGTGTGAGAGAGAAGAATGAGAGTGGGGTGGGCAGAGGTCAGAAAGAAAGACAACTTGAGCAAAGTCATAGTGTTTAAAAGCAAACACATAGTAATTTCCAGTATCATTACAATATAATGGGTAGACACTTCAGATGTTTTATTTGTACGGGAAGAAATTCAACTACTGCAGATAGTCCTCACTTAGCAATTGCTTCATTCAGTAACAGTTCAGAGTTACGACAACAGTGAAAAGGTATATTTAAGACCAATCCCTGAACTTGCAGCTATTGCAACATCCATTGTCACCTTCTCAGCTTGTTTCCAACAAGCAGAATCATTGTGGAAAATGGCAGGAAGTCACAAAAGTCACACGCCATTTTGCTTAACAACCTGTCATGGGATGTTTCACTTTATGACTATATCACTTAGTAACTGTGATTAGTAAGTGAGGACTACTTGTACATTAGAGTCTTGTTTAAGTCATGAAACCTGCAGTAGTGGTGCTTCATTTAATTCCTTGCCCCATTTCACTCAAATGATGTCAGCTTCAGTCAGACCTAGTATATTCCATATAGATGTACATTGTTTATATCTATGGAGATTCTCAGTCATCCAGGTTATGGTTGTCCTGAAGGTGCTTTTTCAAGAAGTAACTGGACTTTCTGGTTTTTCTTTGAAGATGTTTTGCTTCTCATCCAATAAGCTTCTTCAACTCTGAGCTGAAGAAGCTTCATGGATGAGAAACAGAACATCTTGAAAGAAAAACCAGAAAGTCCAGGTGCCTCTTGAAAAAGCACCTTTAGGGTGTACGTGGTTTAGTTTCCAAGTGGCCTGATACCCTGCTGATAAAAATGGCTGACTCATAGCCCAGTGTGTTGACTTTATTGTATCTGAAGCAGGTTCTTCATACTGGTAATTATTGAACAGGGTTAAGGGTGCATCTACTTGCAAGATACTGTAGTATAATCAAAATTGAAGCAATTGATGTCCCTCATCCACAAAAGTGTCTTGCCAACTCAACATTGCAAACATCACCAACACTAATTGGTGATTCAGGTTCAGGGTGAACTTTACTATTAGGAAAAGTGAGGCAGTGCCCTCAGACTGTAGACATGTGATAGAAAGCATTAGTAACCTGTTGGATGACATAAATGTTTGCTGTGTGGATTATTTTGCGCTCTTACTTTTGCCCTGAAGTATTGAAGAAAATGTCACCTTACAATGCACTTACAAATCCAGTTAGTTTACCTGCCTGAGCCATTCATGTTTATGTGCTTTAGGCAAATACCGAAATATATTGGCTGACTCTACTGGCCTCTGAAACTTTGTGAATAAATTTGAGTGGACAGTCTTAACTGTTCAACATGAATATTGATTACTGAACATATAGAATTATTGGTAGTGTCTGTTATGAGAATTCAGAAGCATTGTGACTTATTTTTGGAGTTTGGAAATAGTGACATAAATAATAATCTCTTAGCGAACTAATGTAGTAAACATATGTGCACAACATTTCCAAACAATACCAAAAGCTGAATTCTGTAAGGATATCTTAGCTTAAACCTCTTGGGTATGAAAGATATTAAAGGACTGTTGAAAGATTGAGGGTCTTTTCTTGATATATGTATGCAATTACATGAACCAATGTGTAACATATACAAATAATTACAGTACAAGAACTTTCTGAATTACTGTTTCTTCATTTTATTCAGATGGAAGTAATTCATAACTGCATTGAAACATCATTCTACAGTCATAAGTAGAAGGGCCTGTAACCATAGAAATTAGGGTATTAGGGTACTGATCTGTGGATCAAGTATAAAATTTCCTTTTTGGGTTTATTTTTAACAAGCAGATATTTTCAGGGATTCTTTATCAAATAAGAAGTTCAGTAAATATATGCATTAAATTAATGAAAAAACATAGCTGCTTTTTTCTTGCAAGTATGAAGAAAGATTTTACATCTCGTATTATTTAGATAAGACTACTAGTGACCAGATTGGATTTAATTTCCTTATTACTGATTTTCTGTCTTCCTCATCTTATTAAATATTGAGTATTTTCTATATGCCGTAAAGCATCTGTCTTCAAACAGAGTGTCTTTATGTGGAGCCAATACTACCTCTGGAAAATGGGACACTGAGGAAGACTCCTTTCAATTTCACTTTGGACTTCCAGAGGTGAGGAGAAATAAAAGTTGCTGGCATTCTTGAATATTTTTGGTAATGGTGAAATAAAGCTCCGGTCTCTGTTCTAGACTTGTAACTCTGACACTCACGTTCAAACTGAAGGCCATTAATCTCCAGACCGTTCGACAACATGAACTCCCAGACTGCTATGATTTCACACTAACAGTAAGTACGGAGGTGGAGTCCTTGGAACTTTCTGAGCTTGGTTGTTTATGTACAGATAAACTAGGAAGCAAGTAAAAAAAATTGAACTGATGAAGACTTGTAATTAGTCATTTTCTGAAGGGCAGGTTTGGGATGGGAGAAATGGGCCTAGATTGTGTCAGCTTCTTCTTAAAGTGGACTATTGCAGTATATACATTAGCAACTTAGAAGTAGAGAATAAAGTGAAATGATAACGCTGAAGCTAATCAAGAGGCAGGCACCAATAATTTATTGCTACCAGAGATTTGCCTGCCCACAGCTGCAAATACCCATTTGGTAAATCAGCTATTCTGTGTGTGTGTGTGTGTGTGTGTGTGTGTCCTACAATTCACATTAATTCTCGCGGTAACTCACCTACTCTTCTTTTAGTTAAGTTCAAAACATAATTCTGTATAGTATTAGCTTTTTGACAATAATATTAACAATAATATTAATACTTTTATTATGCGTGTAACTATATTGTAATTGTACATTTTAAAATTTGTTTCTATTTATTTTTGGTTGACTGTGGCTGGTGGTCAACTTGAATACTCCTCAGATGGAAAAGTGCAATAAAACCCAAATAGTGATAAGAATAGAAATATTTCTGAAACAATATTAAAAAGATGAAGACATTGGGTCATGTTCTCTTGTTAAGTTTTGTTCGAGGATTATTCAGATATAGTCTTCCTTTATTCTATTTCTCCACCTTATTTTTAAACTGCTTAGATTTGGGGGAGAATGGTACACTGACAGAACTAAACTAACTCCAAGCATTTTCTGTTTTCTACAAAATATGCTTTTTATATGCCATCACTGCTTCAAAGTTATACTTCAAGCTAACTATAAGACTTTATGGCTTTTTTGAGAAGAATAGTAGATAGATAAATAGATGGATGGATGGAAGGTAGGTAGATAGATAGATATAGATTTTGATTTTATTACCAAGCATTAGGTATAAACTATTCAGATTCTATCTGAACTAACGAGTGTTTAGAAATAAGAATAATAGCATCTTTTCTATCTCCACAATATCTACAGATACTCTTTGATAACAAAGCTCATAGTGGAAGAATTAAAATAAGCCTAGACAATGATATTGCCATCAAGGAATGTAAAGACTGGCATGTTTCTGGATCAAGTAAGCTTAAAAAACATACTTTTGTTATTACTTATTTAGTGCTTATTAGGTTTTATTGAAGGCCTAGTGATGCATGATGTTAAATATAGTATTTGCTATGATCTGTAGTAACTATATTTTTAAAAGTATGTTTGTCAACTGAGCACGCAATTTGAATATGTGTGTTACATCATTTCACCTATAGTCCTTAAAAAAGTCTCTTTCTATATGGTTAATATTTAGATTACTGGCAAAATTCAAAATTTTTCCCTACCAGTTTGGTGGGTGAGGTTTGGTGGGCGTGGCAAGGAAGGATACTGCAAAATCTTCATTCCCACCCCACTCTGGGGCCAGCCAGAGATGGTATTTGCCGGTTCTCCTTATTAGTCAAAATTTCCACTACTGGTTCTCCAGAATCTGTCAGAACCTGCTGAATTTCACTTCTGATTTACAGTATATTAGAAGGGAATTCCCCACAATGGGAAATTTGCCCCAAGTGCAAATAACTATATAACTTGAGGGAGGAGGGGTCCTCTTTAGACTACCAAAAGTGTGAAGCATTCATTCTTTTTGATGGCTTTGAATCCTTTAATTATCCACCTCTCCCTGTATTGAAAAATTAAGTAAGATGGAGGCCTCTTCTCCATTATTAGCACTCTCTCAAGGCAATTTCACGAAGAAAATTTCCCCTCAGAAACAAATGAGTATGTGTTCTATGAGTGTATCAGGTTGACTATTATGCATAGACAGGTAAATCAATCTTTTTTTCCCAGTACAGAAGAATACCCATTATATGATGATCTTTGATGGTTTTGTCATACTGACATGTCTTGCATCACTGATTCTCTGCACACGATCTGTAATTAAAGGAATTTATCTACAAAGGGTAAGCTTATGTTTGTCAGTATCTCTTAATAAATTTAATTGCAGGTTTTAAATAGCAATTTCTCTTTTCTTGCCCTCTCACGTATCCTAGGAATTTGTGACTTTTTCCAACATCACTATAAGAAAGAAGTATCTTTCTCTGATCTAGTGGAATTTGTCAATGGATGGTATATCATGATCATCGTTAGTGACCTTCTTACCATAGTTGGTTCTACATTAAAGATGGAGATACAAGCTAAGGTAAGTGACTTGAATGCTGATTAGATGGCCTGTGTTCCAGTTTTGGAAGTCCCAATTGAAATCTTATTGACCAACCTGAATTTTGTTATTTTTATAGTTCACTTGAGTCTTCAACTGGGGAAAATGGTCACATTGAGAAAACTGCTGCTCCAGAGAAGGCATTTTTCTAGCTGTATATTTTACCTATCCATGGTAATATCATTAGAAATTAGAAATGAGCAGTATCTGTGCATATCATCAAAAGTCTATTAATTTGCTGTGCAATGCATTTGTGCTCTTTGTCCACCAGGAAACAGCCCTGACATTTTTAGCCCATTTCTTTTTAATGGAATAAGGTTTACTCACCTCCCAACAACGGTCTCCTAATCTACGTAGCAGAACTTTATGTCTCCCATCTCAGTGTCAAAAGAAAAGAAAATATGGTATCCCCAAGAGTTAAAATGAATATAAAAGGTCCTTTTTTTATGGGCACCCCCCTAAAATTCCGTTAGTGTAATTTATTGAACATCATCTTAATCTTCATATAGAGTCTGACAAGCTATGACGTCTGCAGTATCCTGTTAGGAACTTCCACCATGCTTGTGTGGCTTGGAGTGATCCGCTACCTCAGCTTCTTTAAGAAATATAATGTAAGGATCTTCTGGAACACTCATGCTCTTGGTATTCTTTTCTGTTATTAACTGGCAATGCTGAATGTCTTTGGAAAGTCTAATGAGCATCTCTGGGTTTTTCTGGGGCCTTGTTTTTCAGCTGCTTATTTTAACTCTCCGTGCAGCATTGCCCGATGTCATTCGATTTTGCTCCTGTGCTATGATCTATCTGGGTTATTGTTTCTGTGGCTGGATTGTGCTGGGCCCATATCATGCTAAGGTACTGTGAGTTGGATGTTTGTCATCTAGTTTTGTATCTGAAGGGTCTTGCGCAAATGTTAACAAAATGAGCACGCTGCCAAGATATCTGAAAGGCCAGTTTATCACTTTAGTTATGTAACTATACATGATCACCAGAATATGGAGTTGTCACGTATAGGTATATATTCTGCATTATCTGAGGCACTGATGCACATTAATAAAATATTGTAATATCCAGAGATTTTCATGGGCTGGTATTGAGTAAAACATGTAACATTTATTTGCAGTTTACTGTATTTGACCAGTATTTTTTAAACAACTTGAGCAAAAAATGGAAATAATTTTCTTTTCTTTTGTCTGTTTGTTCCTGAATATTTGTTCTCTTCTAGTTCCATACCTTGAATATGGTTTCTGAATGTCTTTTCTCTTTGATAAATGGAGATGACATGTTTGCTACTTTTGCAAAAATGCAACAGAAAAGATACCTGGTGTGGCTGTTCAGCCGGATCTACCTCTACTCCTTCATTAGCCTCTTTATCTACATGGTCCTGAGTCTCTTCATTGCCTTAATTACAGACACGTATGAAACAGTGAAGGTACATAAACAACACTATAGGATGTTACGTTTAATTTTTGAAATGTGAATTTCCAAAAGTTCTGAAATAGTTTTCTGAATATCAAATGATTTTGTTCATTTCATTAGTCTCTTGTGCAAACAGAGATATTCTACACCTTTGCAAGAATTCAGCATAACATCATGACATCGTCATACAAATGACACAGAGCTCTGATAAGTTCATATTTACTGCAAGTAAGCAAAAAAGGGCCATTTGCATGATGACATCATGATGCAGTGTCATCATTTATTCAGTCTATGTCAAACTCACAGAGTCATGTTACCGTCATATAATGTATTGCGATGTTTCCCCCCTTTGCGGAACTGGGGTGGGCTTGGCCTGCGCATAATGTATCCAAATCACAGGCCATCTGTTCGATTTATTCCATAGCTGAGTGATAAGTTTTTTGTATTTAATTTTTTTTTGTTAGCATGGTTTATCTGGTTCTAAAGAACTGAGCAAGTTCTTTAGAACAACCAAGACTGAAGTTTAAGGCTATAATCTATTGCTTAATTTTCCAACTCTAATCTGAACTACTATGCTTAATTTCCCTTGGGCAAGAGGACATGTACTATGATAACAGTTGTTTTTCCCTTCCCATTGCCTATAATATGAGGGAATCTCTTCAGAAGATAGTTTGGGTGCTCCAACTTCCTAATGTCCTCTGTAGGCCCTAAAGACAAAAAAAATATGAAAAGCCCTCAAGCACTCTTCTTGCAATACTGACATGAGAAGAACCTAGGAGCAAGACAATATTTTAAGTTAATGTTATGTTTATATTGAATTACAAGGATATTTAATTCAACACAATTCCTATGATTTTTGTTGGTTTTGATGCAAAGTTGTGTCTAATTTATCGTGACCCCATGGACAATATTCCTTCAGGCCTTCCTGTCCTCTACCATCCCCTGAAGTCCATTAAATCTCACGCTGTCTGCTTCAGTGACTCCATCCAGCCACCTCATTCTCTATCATCCCCTTATTCCTTTGCCCTCAATCTCTCCCAGCATTAGGTTCTTCTCCAGTGAGTCCTTCCTTCTCATTAGGTGGCTAAAGTATTTGAGTTTTATCTGCAGCATCTGGCCTTTTAAAGGGCAGTCAGGGTTGATATCTAGGACTGACCGATTTAATCCCCTTTCAGTCCAAGGGACTCGCAGAAGTCTTCTCCAGCACCATATTTCAAAGGCCTTGCTCCCTCTCTATTATTTTATTACTGCCTTAACAGCCGTCCGCATCTTCAGGTAGCTAACGTACGATTTGACAAAGCAGATTTGGCTCTGGTTAGCTTTCATATCGCAAGTTGAAAAAAATCTAGTGCTGTGGGAGGTTGAAAACCCATCCTGGAAGATGGCAGAACCACATCACTTTCTTACCATTCCTGGGCAATAAAACTGAATGGATGTATCCATGTAAATCACAAGGGTCCAGAGAAGATGGCTTTGCTCTTTGATTTCAGAATTTTCCTCTTGTCTCATATGAAAAAGTATAATTTGGCAGCATCATTTGGAAGACATCTGAATATTTCCTCCAAGGCTACTAGAGTCTGCCTGGAATCCTGAGGCTCAAAGTTGTGTTCCCCTGTCATTTCTACCAGGGTTTCAAGACCAATAAAATGCAGATTACAAGTCCACCCTAATCTCCCAATCTCATGTGGAAACTTGGGGGAAGGTGGATGAGAAATAGGGTTCAAGAACCTCACTTTTCTACTCATTTAATGGCTTCTAACTCACCAAGAGAAACCTGACCTTTCCTATTTTTCCTCACCCCTCTTTAAAAATTGTGTTTTTCATAGCCATATAATATCCACTGGAGTTGTACTACATAACAACTTTTTTTTTTTTAGCATTACCAGCGTGAAGGCTTTCCAGAGACAGAACTTCATTCATTCATAGCCCAGTGCAAAGACCTGCCAAACTCTGGAAGATACAGATTAGAAGAGGAGAGTCCTATAAATATTTTCTGTTGTTGTAAAAGGTTGGTGACTAAAGGCCTGGGTGACAGATGCATCATCTGACAGTTTTGTTTCTTCAATATTTAATTAAGTTGACTGCTGTGAGAATAGAAAGCAGGTTAACAGAACATCAGTCTTGAATCTAGTGAAACTGTAGGCACTTTCTCATAAGCCTAGTGACCCTACACTGTTTTGAAAGCTGCTCTGGATTCCCATGATCCCCCAATGTCATAGATAGATAGATAGATAGATAGATAGATAGATAGATAGATAGATAGATACCAATTTTTCAGAATTGCAAATGGTTAAAAGTGAAAGCAATTACTGATTTATTTTAAACTTTCTGAGGTTTGAGGAATAAAGATACCAGTGAACCTTTAAAATAATGGTGCATAAAATAACTTTGGTGTCAGTTATACTTTTGTAAAGTGAGCAATTGTGATTATCCCCACTAATTCTTTGGGGTTTTTTTTTTTATTTTTTGTTGGGTTTTTTTTTTATCTTTTTTTTTTATACAACCAAATGTATTAAACAAATATTATGACATCAAAATGCTCGCTAGCAATTATCAGACTCTGCCTAAGTTCCTTGTATTTCAATATTTTTTTTCTATTTTAGAAGTTTTATTAGTTTTTATCACAATTATACAAACTGAAAAAAAAATGGTAGGTAACTTTACATTGTTTCTCATTTTACAAACCCCTCATAATTATATAAGAAACATAAAATAAGTCATAAAAAGAAAGGAAAAAAGCATATATAAAAGTTTCCCCCCAAAACAGTTATATTAATCTCTTTCCCTCCCCTTCGCCCTACCCCCCCAACCTCCCCCCCCCTCGAACTTCCCAGAGTGAAATCAAATTATCAATTCCCTTAAAATCAAAGTCGTACGTACTTAAATTCTATATTATCTATTATCCTCCCTGACTCTACTACGTTCACACCCCAATCCATTTAGGCTCATTATACTAATAAAAATCCTAAACTATTCATATGCTATTTGAAATTTTTTAGAATGATATTTAATTTGAATATAATCAATCCATTTTTTCCAGTCCAATATGTATTTTTCATTCGAGTGATCTTTCATGTAGGCCGATATCTTCGCCATCTCTGCTAAGTTCATGACCTTTATTGTTCATTCTTGAATTGTGGGTAACTCTTCCTTCTTCCAATATTGGGCAATCAAGAGTCTCGCTGCTGTTATTAGATTCAATATCAATTTAATCTCTATACTTGTACAGTCTGTGGTAATACCTAATAAGAACAACTGTGGTGTAAACTTCAATTTTTTCTTAAGAACATTTTGCATAATCCACCATATTTTTATCCAAAATGCTTTTACTTTTACACATGTCCACCACACATGAAAGTAAGTAGCGTCCATACAATCACATCGCCAGCATTTAGGCTGTATATCAGGATACATACTAGCCAACTTCTTAGGATCCAAGTGCCATCTATAAAACAGTTTATAAAAGTTTTCTCTCAAATTTTGATCTTGTGTGAATTTAACATTTCTTACCCATATTACTTCCCATGTATCTAATGTGATCGTTTCCTCAAAATTCTGTGACCATTTTATCATACAGTCCTTAATTAATTCTGTTTCGGAGTCTTTTTCTATAAGTATATTATATATTCTTTTTATGTGCTTTGGACCTTGGTCCTTAATTTGTTTTATTAATTGTCCTTCCTGTTGTTCCATACCAAGTCTTTGATCCTTTTGCCATCTATCCTTCAACTGAGCATATTGAAACCATGTTTGCACTAATCCTTCTTCTTTTAGATCATTCAAAGATTTTAATTGTAATACTCCATCAGTTAATTTCAATAATTCCTTATATGTTACAACATCATGCCTTTGTTCAAAACTAGTATTCTCTATTGCGTGTCTGGGCACCACCCATATAGGTACTTTATAATCCATTATCCCTTGATATTTTCTCCAGACACGCAACAGAGCATTCCTTAGTACATGGCTCTTGAAAGTCCTGTCCACCTTTTGATTATAAACCAAATAAGCATGCCAGCCATATAACAATTCATACCCTTCTATATTCAATATCATTTCATTAGTTAAGTTTACCCAGTCACTTATAGCTACCAAAACTGTTGCATCATAATACAATTTCAAATTAGGCAATTTTAGGCCACCTCTTTCTCTCGTATCCTGCATTATTTTCATTTTTACCCTTGGTTTTTTCCCTTGCCAAACATATTTATTAATTCCTCTCTGCCATTCCAACAATTTTGACTCATTTTTAAGTATTGGAATCATTTGATACAAAAACAAAAATTTGGGTAAAACATTCATTTTGATTACCGCTATCCTCCCCAACAATGATAATTGCAATTTTTTCCATTTATCCATCTCTATCTGTATCTTGGACCATAAAGTTTCGTAGTTATACTTATATAATTTTCCATTGTCTACTGAAATATAAACCCCCAGGTATTTTACTTTCTTCACGATCTCACACCCAGTTGCCTTTACCAAACCTTCTTTTTGATTCCCTGTCATATTTATTGTTATCATCTTGGTTTTCCCCACATTGACTTTAAAACCAGATACTTTTCCATACTCCTTGATAATTTCCATTAATACCTTAGTAGATTGTAGAGGCTGTGTTAATGTTACCACCACATCATCTGCAAATGCACGCACTCTATAATCATAGTGTTTAACTTTAACCCCCCTTATTTCCTCTACTTTATGTATTTTATTTAACAGCATTTCCAAAGTTAATATAAACAATAGCGGTGATAATGGGCAACCCTGCCTTGTACCTTTACCAATTTGAAAAGATTCTGTTAAATTCCCATTAATTATTATCCGTGCAGTTTGTTCTTTATATATTGCTTTAATAGACTGAGTAAAATATTCTCCCATTTGCATCTTTTGAAGTATCTTTTCCAAAAATTGCCAATTCAATCTATCGAACGCTTTCTCAGCATCTAAAAACATTAGCACCGCCGGAATCTGAATATCTCTCCTAAGATACTCCAATATATTCACAATTTGTCTAACATTCTCTCTCATCTGTCTACCTTGTATAAAACCTGTTTGATCTTTATGTATTATCTGTTGCATAATTGGCATCAGTCTGTTAGCTAAAATTTTTGTAAAGATTTTATAATCTATATTAAGCGGTGATATAGGTCTATAATTCTTAGGCTGAGTGTGATCTTGATCTTCTTTTGGAATTAATGAAATAAAAGATGTTTTCCATGATGGAGGGATCCCATTTCCTTCTTGTATTTTATTAAATAATTCTTTAAGTGGTTCTACTATCTCATCCTGAAGGCTCTTATAATACACTGCTGTCAAACCATCCGTGCCTGGAGCCTTACCTATTTTTAACTGTTTAATTGCTAATAAAATCTCTTCTTTAGTTATATATAAGTTCAATTTCTCTTTTTGTGCTTCGGGGATTTTAAGAATGCACTCCTTGTCTAAATATCTATCTATGTCAGTACCTTGTATTTTGTCTTTTGTGTACAAATCTTTATAAAAATCTATAAAAGCCTTTTTAATCAAATCCTGTTGAGATACCTCTTTACCTTTATATAATACCTTATCTATTGTTCTCATTTTTTGCTTTTTCCTTAACATATATGTTAACCATCTCCCAGGTTTATTTGCATTGCAAAAATTATTATGTTTTGCATATTGCAAATTAGTAGCTACTTGGTCTGAGACCAACATATTAAATTGTGATCTTAATAATGTAATTATTTCTCTAATTTTCTTATCCTCTGGGTTATATATCAGTTCTTGTTCTTTCTTTTTAATTTCTTTTTCCAATTCCTCTTTTTTTTAATTCTGTTTCCGTCTATAAACATTATTCTGGTTAATTAATACCCCCCTCATGAAAGCTTTACTTGCGTCCCAGACCATATCTATCGTTGTTTCCTTTTGCATATTTAAGATAAAAAATTCCTTCATCAGCTTTTTACATTCCGAAACATTCCCCTCATATCTAAATAAATTTTCATTTAATCGCCACGTTCTCCTAGGTTTCTCTCCCGTTTCCAACTCCATCCATACTGGGCTATGGTCTGACAGCGTTCTTGGACAAATCTTTATCTTCTTAACCCTAGAACAAAAATCATTTGTTATTAGTATAAAGTCAATTCTTGAGAATGAGTGATGCCTATCCGAAAAAAAAGTAAAATCTTGTTCTTTATCATTCCTTTCTCTCCATAAATCTCTTAATTCTATATCGTCCATCATATCAAAAAAAGATTTAGGGAGCTTAGCCTTATTTTGAATATTCTTAGAAGGGCCCTTCTTGTCTATTTTAACATCAATTACTCCATTCCAATCTCCCATCACTATATATGATTTACGATCCAAGTTTATTAATTTTTTATGTAATAACTCATAAAATTTTCCTTGCTGTTGGTTAGGTGCGTATATTCCAACTACCATAAAATTCCTTGTCTCTATTGTTAAGTCAATTATTATATATCTGCCCAGATTATCAGCTTCAATCACTTTAACTTTAAGATCAGGTCTTACATATACAACAATTCCATTCTTTTTTTCCGGAGCCGATGCAATATATGGTGTCCCTAGTTTTGCGTTCTGTAAAAACTTTTGGTCTTCAGATTTTATATGAGTCTCTTGCAAACATATTATATCATTTTTAAATTGTTTCAGATGGTGAAATACTTTTCTTCTTTTTTGCGGTGAATTCAAACCATTAACATTCCATGTCAAAAATTTAATTGCCATCTTTGGCACCCGAAAGCCTCTGGAGCACTGCCTCCAAGTCCGCTGGAGTCGTTTTATATCTGGCTCCTCCCACTGCTTTCGATCCATCCACCACTTGAGCATATGTCATCAGAGGTATCTTGGTCTCTTGCGCTCTACGCCTTACTGCTGCACGTGTTTGCCTCTGGTCTTGTAATTTTAGTTGTTTCTGGGTTTTACCCATAACTATCCTCTCTTCTGGTGGTTGTATTGAGCCTTCTTGTATAGCCATCGCTCCTTCTTGTGCCTGCTCCTTCGTTGATGCTATTGCTTGTTCCTGACGTGCCTTTAGAATTTTTTCATAAAAGTCTCTTGCTTTCCCCACTGTATTAAGACGATGTCTTTCTCCCTTGTATGTGACTGTTAATCCATATGGGACATCCCATCTATATTGTACTTGCCGCATTTTTAGCTCAGTGACCAGAAAAGAATAGTCCTTCCTTGTTTTTAACATCTGGGGAGGGATTTCTTTTAATACAACAACTTCTTGCCCTAGGACTTGAAGTTTATTTTGAAATGAATGTTGTATAATTCTGTTTCTAATACCTCTTGTAACAAAATATATAACAACATCTCTTGGTAATTTCCTTTGTTTAGCAATCCATGAATTCACACGGTAAATTTTATCAATATTCCAAGCCCAGTCAACATCTTTTTCATCTAGAAATTTCTCCAGGGCGTCTGCAAAAATTTGTCTTAAATCTTCTCCTTCATTTTCTCTCAGACCTCTTATTCTGATAGCCCCTTCCATAGATCTATATTGCATCATTATACATTCAGCATCTGATTTTTCTATCTTCTCTTGTACCTCCTCCATTTTATTTTCCAGCTGTAAATTAACTTGTTCAATTTCTTGTATTTGTAACAGTATCCCTTGGAATGCTAACACAATATCCTCCCTCATCGCCTCATGTTGATGTTGTATTGTTTCTGTCACACCATCTACTTTTTCCTCCCATTTCTCCTCCATTTTCTGAATTTTTTCTTCTAACTCTTCAGATTGTTTTTTAAAACCCATTTGTATTGCCTGGTGCAACTCCTGTATAGTTGTGGCTGGTGGGTCTAGGAATGGTGCTTTGAGCTGTTGTTTAGAAGCCATATCCAAATCAAATTGACTGTCCTTTCTTCTTTATATTCTATCTTAAATACTTTGTCCCCACTCTTTCTTTCCTTCTCTTTTCCCCCTTTCCAGAAGACTAATTGTTAAGTTTACAAGGGAAGTCCATTTAATTTAAGCAGGGAAAGTTTTTGTGCCGGCTCGAATTTGCAATCACTAACAATCACTCTCGCTCAAACTTTCACTTTTCACTTTTCACTTTCATTTCTGCCTAGCACAGCGCCATTTTCACAGCAGGGAGCACAGCAGGGAGCACAGCAGGGAGTTTCAATAGAGTAAAAAAAAAAAAAAGACGATACTTGCTATTTTCTTTCCTTTTTCCTCGCAATTCACTCTGCCTGCAACGATGTATTCTTCCAAAAGCTTTAGTTGTTACAATCTTGCAGGGATGGTCGTGTCGCTTCGGTCTGCTTTGCTTCAGCAGAAACACCTCGGAAGCGGAGCTTTCACCAGGCACAATAGGGAGCTTCCCTCTTACCTCCCCGGAAAATTCTCTGGGGGGTCGAAAGGGGCTCTACCCTTGCCCAGCTGCTCTCTTCACCCTCTTCTCACAGGGGGTGAAGTTTTCAAGCCGCTAGACAGCCGATTTTCGCTGTTCTAGCGACTACACTATCTCGAGGGTTGGCAGTCCCAGAGGAGGCTACCAGCAGCGACAGCGGTGCCACCGGAAGTCTCAATTCTTTGGGGTTTTTTAACAGTACGGTTTCTAACCTTGCACTTCTTATTCAGGGTGACTTATTTTTATTAAAATTATTTTCTTTAGATCAATAGATCTTGTTTGATTTATAAAATGGGACCATTTTGATTTCTTTATTATATTTTTGAGCAGCTGGATAACATCTCTGTACCTTTTTCCCTTCTTTAGGTCTTAATAAAAACATTGGCAAAAATTGCTGAAAGTAGTTGGAGATTCTGGAGCTGGACAACCATCACAGATTCAGTAAGAAATCATCAAAGAGGAAAGAAAGGAATGAAGGGAAAGAGAGACAAAAAAGAGAAAAAAGAAATAGAGGAAGAAAGAAAGAAAGAAAGAGGAGGGGGAAAAGGAAGAAAACAGAGAGAGAGAGAAGAGGAAGGAAGCACCACAAACTGTGGTTCTAGACATCGTTTCAGAAGACACTTTGAAACAACACAGCAATTTAGGGCTGGAAGACATCTAGGAGGTCATCTAGTCCAACCCCCTGCTGCAGCAGGAAAGCTTACACTGTCTGGATTATTTTGGTTCCTCTAACAGAGAGAACAATTGCCAGAAAGAAGAAGGAGTTTACTAGGACAAGGCTGCCATGCAGAGGAAGGCAGAGATAGTCCTTAACTTATGACCACAATTGAGCCCAATTGAGCGTTGTTAAGTGAGTTTCACCACATTTTATTCAATCCATGACATCTCCTGGCTCTAATAGTGATGTGCAAACTAGGGAAGTAAATCTGAAGGCATGTGGAATGTTTTAATGTACAGAAGTCAGAGTTAAATGTGTGGCAGAGCGTGAACTCTGGGTATGTTTTTTCCAAATGCAATAAGTGAGATTGAAAATGTATAGTTTCAGAAGAGGTGTGTGTGTGTGCGTGTACATGCACATACAGTACACATAGTAAATAATGTATATTTTTGTGTGCCTGTATGTAATATGTAAGTCTACATATGGCATATATACATAGGATTAAATAACATAGTTTGCATGCTCAGTAATAGTAAATAGATAGGGAAATTGTATCTCATTGAGGTGAGGAGAGGCCAGACACCCTAACCCTAACTAACCCTTGATGTTAGTGATGTCAAGTTGGCCACCCTGACTCAGTCACATGACCACCCAGCCACCCCACCCCAGTCACATGACCACAAAGCCGCTCCCACCCAGTTATATGACCGACAAGCAACTTCTACAAATTAAGCCACGCCCACAAAATTCTCATCCAAAATTCAAAGCTTCCAAGCACTGTGTGAACACATGAATAGCATGGTCTGAGTGATCAGGGTTTGTTCCTGTTCCTTTTAATACTAAAAGTAGATGAGACCATTAGGTGAGGTCATTTGGCAAATGTAGTATAGCATTATGTGGTCCCTTGTGGGCTCTTTTCTTTCAGCTTAACCTAGAATGAAAGGAACGGAAGGCTTTCTTTGCTGGTGCCCAAATACTAGCTGTCATGGCTGTAGAACCAGGAGCCAGCCCAGAATTCTGCTTTCTAGAAAAATGACTTGGGAGGAAGGCTTCTCCTGGCATGGAGATGATGTGCTCCATTTCAGGAGGGGTGAGCAGAGCCTGGCTTCTTCCCTTTCAGACAAAGTGGCAAGGGGCTTGTGCTCCTCTCCAGCATCTTTGCTCAGCCGGGGAAATTACTGCGTAGGAAAGCAAGCAAAGCTTCCTATCCTTGGCACAGTGTGGCTTGATGGTTTGGTAGTGCTGCAGCCTGCTTTGGACGGCCTATGCAAGGCCAGATCCATTTTGGTGGTCCATCCCAGGTACCTTACGGATACAATGGATTTCTGGTGACAGCCTGGTTTACCAGTGATCTTGTTCTCTTGGCACAATTGCTTCTGAACATTAAATGTGTGTGGGTGGCTCCTTGGTTTGTTTGTAATAATAATAATAATAATAATAATAATAATAATAATTATTATTATTATTATTATTTAGTAGATTTGTATGCCACCCCTCTCTGAAGACTTGTAAATTTACCTTGTTATTCAAAGTAAATAAATCTGATATGTTTCTGTGGTGTGTGTGTGTGTGTGTGTGTGTGTGTGTGTGTGCAAGTGTCAGGCAATGGCCAGCTGCCAAATAAATGGCTTTTTGAGAATCAAAACCAAACAAACACACCAGTTCATAATGAGATTTCAAGCTTTATTAAGTACCTGTAGGAGGCAAATTAAATGGAGGAAATATCAAGTCCAAAGATCATTTTTTAGCTGCTGGGAACTCCAGTTCAAGCAACGGAGATATTCTGAGGCCCTGGATAAGCCGTGGTCTGGTCTTGCCATGACCCTGGAATTTGGCTGCCAAACTTTAATTAAAAAGTTGAAATTGGACTTCAACTGCAAAGCTCAGAGCTGAAAGGGCAATTTCATGGCCTTTCAATTGAAATCCAATTGAAATCCAATTTCAACTTTTTAATTAAAGTTTGGCACCCAAATTCCAGGGTCATGGCTTATAACTGTGAGATGGCCATGGAAGTCTGAGAACTCTCCTCATAAGGCAGCACTTCCCTTCCACAAAGGCTGTACTGTTATGCTAGCAATGTTGCAGTCAGGGAAGCAATCCTGATTTTGGTTCATTCCTTTTCACTTTCAAAATGTCCAGCTTTCAATTTGGCTTTTCAATGCCAGATACACATGTTTCTCTATATCAATTTATACATACAGCTGATTTGATTCCAAGCAAACAAAACGATCAACAGTGAAGATCCATTGAAAATAGTCCAAAAGAGTGCAGCGCCTGCCATAACTTAGCTGACATTGGACAAATCTTCTCCAGTAAGATTTTATATTCCTTGTTTTTTTTCCCCCTGGGAAATGTGAGGTGGGTTGAAGTCACCAAGGAAGATAGGTAAAGTAACTTTGGAAGTACATTCATCTTAATTACTGAGATCCCTAACAGAGATATTTGTAATTTAGACCATTTCGTTGAATCTTTCTGGATATCCTTTAAAAATTTTGGGTAGTTGTCTTTTTTTATCAAAGTACATTTGGCTGTAAGCCAAATCTCCAGATACTTAACTTTTTTAACTGATTTAAATTTCTATTCTTTCCTCTAATTCCTCTATATGTTTCTTGGACAAGTTTTTAGTTAACATCTTTGTTTTATCCTTGTTGATTTTGAGCCTCGCTACTTTTCCAAATTTTTCCATTTCCCTTAACAATTCCAATCCTGAATTTAATGGTATAATATAGACTAGGTCGTCGGCAAAGGCTTGTGTCTTATAATGTTGATCCTTAATTTTCAAACCTCTAATATCTAGATTTGTTGTCACAAAGTTCAATAAGATTTCAATGTACAAAATATATAGTAGTGGAGAGATTGGACAACCTTGTCTAACTCCTTTTTCAATATTAATTATGTCTTATCTCCATTTATTATTATATTAGCTGTTTGGCCTGAATATATAGTTTCCATCAAATTATTAAATTTATCTCCAAAATGCATCATTTTAATTAATGTCATTAGAAAATTTCGGTTTACATTATCGAAGGTTTTTTGCACATCAATAAAAAGTAATGCCAATTGATTGTCTGATCTTATCTGTACAAATTTCCACCATCAATACTCTTCCCTCAACATCTTTATCAATTATGCTAGGATTTAAATATTCTTTGACATATATCACAAAACCTTTTTTGCTTACCTGTGCCAAGGCACAGAACATTTTCCCTAATTTTGAACATTCCAAGTCTTTGTTTCTTGCCTACAAATACCGTATATACTCGAGTATAAGCCGACCCGAGTATAAGCCGAGGCACCAGTTTTGCCACAAAAAACCTGGGAAAACTTATTGACCTGAGTATAAGCCGAGGTTAGAAAATGCAGTGGCTACTGGTAACTTATAAAAATGGAAACCAATAAAATTACATTAATTGAAACATCAGAAGATTACATGTTTTAGAATATTTATTTTAAAGAAAACCAGTAAACTAGCTCTGTAAATTTAAAACAGGATTCCTTCTCATCATCTCATCATTAATTGGATTTACATTATTGTTCTGTTTTTATATATGCTGTGAGCCACCCTGAGTCCTTGGAGAGGGGCGGCATACAGATCCAGTTAATTAAATAGATAAATGAATGAATGAATGAATGAATAAATAAATAAATAAATAAATCTGTATATCCAAACAGAGCTTCAGCATTAGCTGCTGTGAGGTTATCAGCATAGAAAACCAGATAGGTAGGTAGGTAGGTAGGTAGGTAGGTAGGTAGATGATAGATAGATAGACAGACAGACAGACTAGTGAGACAAGCAAAACTTGCCCAACACAGACAGCTCTTGTGGTTTTGTATCCTAAATATGCAGGTCCTATTAAGAATCAAACTCATTTTTAAAATATGTAAAATGCTTCCCCTCATACTTGTTAATTGAAACTTGCTCTCAAACCCACTTTATAAAAGGCAACTTTTAAAGATCCACAAACACACTTTAGGAATTCCTGTCTAGCTCTTGCCTTATTAGTTCCTATCCAAGCAAGGACATCAACTACCACAAAATACCATTTTTTAAACAGTTTAAATCCTTACAAAGGAGGGGGGGAAGAATCTTACAGCAGGGGGCCTTTTTAATCCAACTAAGGGCAATGCAGGGAGGGGGCATGCACACACACACACACGCACGCACGACCTCACCAGCTTCCCATTGCTTTTCCCCCCTCCCGTTTGGAGCAAATGGCTGCCTCCTTTGCTTGAGCCAGGGAGAGGAGATACCAGCCCCCACCCCTCCCACAGCTCCTACGGCGTGCGAGAGGGGAAAAAAGCTGGTGCCTCCTCGCTCTTGCTCAAGCAATGGCGCCCTCTTGTGGTGACTTTGTCAATGACCCGAGTATAAGCCGAGGTTGTGTTTTTCAGCCAATTTTTAGGGCTGAAAAACTCAGCTTATACTCGAGTATATACGGTAATACTTGAATTTAGTTTACCCAATTCTAAGAAAACACATTTTCTCTTAATTAAAGAATTCAATCCATTGACATTAACAGACAACATTTTTGTTTCACCCCCTGTAGCCTGCCTATTGGTTATTTGATTTAATGATGGTTTTAGACCTTGTTTCCACTGGAGCTGTGGCCCTGTCTCCTTCACTTTCCTGTCTTACAGGTTTTCCAGGTTCCATAACCTCCCCCTCCCCTGTTCTCAATCCTATTGCTACTTCTTCCAAGTTACGGCTTCCACTTTCTTCTCTATTGAAATCTTCATTTTCCATCAGAATAATCTCATGGAGCTCTTGTGCCTTGTCTATAGAATCGATTTTGTATTTTTTCTCCTTCCAAGTAATGAACATTCCCTCCGGGACTAACTATCTGAAAGGGATATTATTTCTGTTCAATTGTGTTGACAAGAATTGGAACCTGCGCCTCTTCTCTCTTACTCTGAGGGGAATTTGTTTCAGGATCAGAATCTCTTTTCCTTTATATCTCAGTGATTCTACTCTGACAGTATTTAAGATTTCATCTCGTAGCTTTCTTTTTAAGAGTCTGACATGGATCTCTCTTGGGTATTTGAAGCTTCTCGCATAACTTATTCATTCATTCATTCATTCATTCATTCATTCATTTATTAGATTTGTATGTCGCCCCTTTCCGTAGACTCGGGGCGGCTTATACTAATTCTATAAACTTTGTCAATCTCCTTACTCATTTCCTCTTTTGATTTGTCAAGTACAAGACCTAAAATTTCAGCAATTAGGTCAGGGAGGTTCTCGTCTCTAAATTCATCTATGTTTTGTATTCGTAAAAAGAAAGGTGATTTTTCGAGTTTGGCCTCTTCTAAGTTATGGTTGACAACTTCCAATCTGTCTTCAGTTCTTTCCGTTTTCCTTTCAATTTCTGCTGTTTTCTTCTTCACCGCTTCTATCTCTTGTTGGTTTCTTGTTAAAGGAGTTTTCATTACTCCAATCTTCTCGTCCATTCTTCCCATGTTGTGCTTCAGTTGACTAATTTCTTCTCTCACTCCGTCATTGCTTTTTGTAATATTGTCTTGCATTTTTAGTAGAGTTTCTTGTAGTGTATTTAGAGTAACTTCAAGTTTTTGAGGTGATATTTTCTCTTCTGTTAACGTACTTTCAAGAAATCTTTGTCTTGTCTGAGTCGTCAGTAAGAGAGTTTGGTTTTTTGTTCCTTTGTTTTGGGTAAATGTTCTAGAAGCCATTTTCTTTTAGTAATTTAATTTAATAATTAGTAGTTTAAATTATAGTCTTTAAATTACTATAAATATACACACCATTTCTAGTGCTTTAGTCTTTTTATCATTCAATATATCCGATTGTTACGAGTAAGAAGGGGAAATGATCAAACACAATTTAATTAGTTTAGGAGTTTGAGTTTTAAGCAAGTCTTGGAGGAAGGATAGAGATTCTATTTAAGTAAGACAAATTCTACCTTTCAAAAAGTAAATCTGTTCTATCTTTTCTTTTTTGGGGGGGGAGTGGTGGTGGTAGAACCGGATAGAGTTATGCACAGGGTTTCATCTAAGTCCACCAATAAATATAATTTCAGAATTTTAATCCAGTAAGAGAAAAAAGAACTGACCAGACCAAATCTTCAGTTGAAATCCTAAGTCACCAGTCAATGTCCTATGGCCTAAATCCAAAAATCCAAGGTCTAAGATCCAAAATTCAAAGTCCAAATTCAAAAATCACAGTCCTCCACGGGATCTCTGAGTGAAACAGGAAACTCCACAGCTCTACACAATTACTACTAGTCAAATTTTAGGGCGAAGTCTTGTTTTCAGGGAAACATGGTAGGTTCTCCAGGTAGTGGGAGGCTTTCTAAGGATTCTTGAAGTCATTCTGATATATTCACAGATTCTTCAGGACATTGCTCCTTGGGGTTTTTTGCTGATATTTCAAGCCATCTCTTTTTTCGGCTTCTTTGAAACTCTGACTTGGACTTTTGAAGATGTTGAATGCCTATAATTGATGCTTCAAGCCATCCCCGCACATCTAAATCACATGTTTCTGGCCCTTCTTCTTGGACATTACTTAGTGATATGCCTAACCAACCTTTCACATCCTCGGCACATTCCTTCGGCAGGTTGGTTAGGCATTCATTAAGCCATTGGGGCAGGGTGTACCCTGACAGCTTACACGAATCCTCTCTTCTTTTTTTTTGAAGCCAGTTCAGCATATTTAAAATGGATTCCTTAAGGTTTTTTGTTTTAAGTTCATCCACTAACATTTTCAGCCATTTTTTATTGAGCTGATGTGGCTTTCTTTTTTCTTCAGTTTTTCCATTCCTTAATGGGCAAGAGCCTTTCCTCTGTAGTTCCTCTCTGAAAAAAAACAGAAGGTTAGCTATGAACTGGACCAACAACGAAGTATTCTTAGTTAAAAATAATGGGAACTGCTTTGATGTCAGGAAATTCTCATTCCTAAAGTATATATCTATAGTTGGGCAGTGGGAGTTGAATGAGGCTATCTACTAGATTTATAGATGTAAAATTATAATGAGCTATAATTCTTTTTTTTTCTAAAATAAGGAGAATGTGAGATTTTTCTGAATTTTCTAAGTTAAGGAGAACCTAATACAAAATTCTGGACCAGGAAGTTTATGGTGGCTATCTAAAAATTTCTCACCTCCATTTCAATTCATAATAGTCTCGGCAGAGCTCCTCATTTGTATCCATTTTATCCATTTTTTGGAACGTGATTTTCTCCATTTTCATTTCTTCTTTTTCTCTTGTTAATTTTTCCATTACTGACGTTTTCCTGTAAAATATAAGGACCAGAGAGATATTAGCCCTCTTGCAATGTATAGGCGGGAGGAGTGGAGGAGCCCGTATCTAGGGTGGCACAAATTCAAAAATCACAGTCCTCCACAGGATCTCTGAGTGAAACAGGAAACTCCACAGCTCTACACAATTACTGCTAGTCAAATTTTAGGGCGAGGTCTTGTTTTCAGGGAAACATGGTAGGTTCTCCAGGTAGTGGGAGGCTTTCTAAGGATTCTTGAAGTCATTCTGATATATTCACAGATTCTTCAGGACATTGCTCCTTGGGGTTTTTTGATGATATTTCAAGCCATCTCTTTTTTCGGCTTCTTTGAAACTCTGACTTGGACTTTTGTAGAGGTTGAATGCCTATAATTGATGCTTCAAGCCATTCCCGCACATCTAAATCACATGTTTCTGGCCCTTCTTCTTGGACATTACTTAGTGATATGCCTAACCAACCTTTCACATCCTCGGCGCATTCCTTCGGCAGGTTGGTTAGGCATTCATTAAGCCATTGGGGCAGGGTGTACCCTGACAGCTTACACGAATCCTCTCTTCTTCTTTTTTTCAAGCCAGTTCAGCATATTTGAAATGGATTTCTTAAGGTTTTTTGTTTTAAGTTCATCCACTTAAATTTTCAGCCATTTTTTATTGAGCTGATGTGGCTTTCTTTTTTCTTCAGTTTTTTCATTCCTTAATGGGCAAGAGCCTTTCCTCTGTAGTTCCTCTCTGAAAAAAAGCAGAAGGTTAGCTATGAACTGGACCAACAACAAAGTATTCTTAGTTAAAAATAATGGGAACTGCTTTGATGTCCGGAAATTCTCATTCCTAAAGTATATATCTATAGTTGGGCAGTGGGAGTTGAATGAGGCTATCTACTAGATTTATAGATGTAAAATTATAATGAGCTATAATTCCTTTTTTTTTCTAAAATAAGGAGAATGTGAGATTTTTCTGAATTTTCTCAGTTAAGGAGAACCTAATACAAAATTCTGGACCAGGAAGTTTATGGTGGCTATCTAAAAATTTCTCACCTCCATTTCAATTCATAATAGTCTCGGCAGAGCTCCTCATTTTTATCAATTTTATCAATTTTTTGGAATGTGATTTTTTCCATTTCAATTTTCATTTGTTCTTTTTCAATTGTAATTTTTTCCATTACTGCCATTTTCCTGTAAAATATAAGGACCAGAGAGATATTAGCCCTCTTGCAATATAGAGGCGGGAGGAGTGGAGGAGCCCATATTTAGGGTGGCACAGGGCCGGAATATCCCGGTTTTGCTAGAGAGAGGCAGATATGATGGGAGACATGGGGTAGGCTGCTCTCGGGGAACAAGAGCTCGCTGCTTGAAAGCGATCCCTTGTTCCGGCCCCATGAGCTTAGCCCGGGGTACTGGCGACAAGCGAATCTCAGACCCTAGACTCAGGCGGTTGATACTCAGTGCCAGGTCGGTTGTAAATAAAGCTCCCCTCATCCAGGATTTTTCTTTCTTTCTTACTTTCTTTCCTTTCTTTCTCTCCCTCTTTCTCTCTCCCTCTTTCTTTCTGTCTTCCTTCCTTCTTACCATTCTTTCTCTCTCCTTCCTTCCTTCCTTCTCCCCTCTGCTCCCTCCCTTCCTCCTTTCGTCTCCTCCTTCCCTCCCGTCTTTTCCCTTCTTTTGAAGTTTGCTCTTTGCTTGCTTTTTCTGTCAAACCTTTGCAAGGATATCTGTCTCAGGCTTCTGGAAATAACCTGCAATTCACGTGAGAATTCACCGTTTCAGTGAGTCTTTGAGGCAAGGGCGCCCCACCCTCTCCTGCAGGAGTTTTTTTTTTAAAAAGAGTCCGGGGACTATTCCACAAAGTGAAAATAAGACTCGGAGAAGTTTGTTTGTTGACTTGAGGTCAAAGCTTGAGAATGTAGAAAGGTGCCGCTTGGAGAATCAAGAGGAGTGCCACTATGAACGGGAAATTTGGAGTGCCTGGAATCGGTTACCAGACACTTTTAGCACAAAATTATGGTTTTTTTCTCAAGGTGACACACCACCCGAGTTATGCTCGGTTTTTTGGCGAATTTTGACACAATAAGCTCAAAAGGTTGCCCATCACTGGTCTACAAGCCTCGACGCAAACGGAAACACTTCCTCAAGTTTTCTTCAAGCTCCTGATAAATTTCAGTTTTTTCTTTGCAAAGTTTCTTATTTTCTTTAAAAAGTTCATTATTTTTATTTGTAATTCTTCTTTTTCATTCTGTAGTTTTGAAATTTCCATTGTGTTCCTGCAAATAATGAAGACCAGAGAGAAATTAGCCCCCAGGGTTTTTTTTAACTTGAATTATCAACCTTTTTATTCAATTTTTATTAAATACACATTAAAAATACCTTATGAAATTATGAATGTCATACAGACAGGGTGAACTTAATAGGATTGTGCAAAGATGAACTATGTGAAGACTTACGAGCCTTTCTTCTGTAGTTTCTGGTGGCTATCTAAAAATTTCTCACCTCCACTGCAATTTGTAATGTTCTCGGCAGAGCTCCTCATTTTTATCAATATTTTCAATTTTTTGGAATGTGGTTTTTTCCATTTCAATTTTCATTTGTTCTTTTTCTATGGTAATTTTTTCTATTACTGCCATTTTCCTGCAAAATATGAGGACCAGAGAGATATTAGCCCTCTTGCAATATAGAGGCGGGACGAGTGGAGGAGCCCATATCTAGGGTAGCACAGGGCCGGAATATCCCGGTTTTGCTGGGGAGAGGCAGATATGTTGGGAGACATGGGGTAGGCTGCTCTCGGGGAACAAGAGCTCGCTGCTTGAAAGCAATCCCTTGTTCCGGCCCCATGAGTTTAGCTCGGGGTACTGGCGACAAGCAAATCTCGAACCATAGGCTCAGGCTGTTGATATTCAATGCCAGGTCAGTTGTAAATAAAGCTCCCCTCATCCAGGATTTACTCCTAGATGAGGAGGCTGACCTGACATGTGTTACTGAGATCTGGCTGGGCCCAGAAGGAGGAGTCCATCTCTCTGAAATGTGCCCAGTTGGGTTGCAGGTGTGGCACCAGCCACGACCCCAGGGAAGGTGGGATGAGTGGCTATTATAGCGAAAAAGACCTTCAGCCTACGCAGGCTCGCTGGCCTGAGATTACGGGTTGTGAGTCCCTCTTTGTGAAGTTGAACCTAGGGGTTCAGGTGGGCTTGTTGCTCATGTACCTGCCTCCCAGCTGCGTGTCAATAGCCCTGCCTGTGCTACTCGAGGAGGTAGCTGGGCTGGCAGTGGAGTTCCCCAAGCTTATTGTCTTGGTGGACATTAACCTGTTGCTCGGAGAATCCTCTGGATTGGTGCAGGAGTTTATGGCCACCATGGCAACCATGGACCTGACCAAAGTAATTTAGGGTGCAACTCATTAGGGGGGCATGCTCCTGACATGGTATTCCCCACAGAGCAGTTGAGCAATGATCTGAAATTAAGGGTCTTAAATATTTTGCCTTTGTCATTTCTGCTACGGCTTGATTTCAAGGCTTCAATCCTCCTCTGCAGGGAGATGGAACTGATTAGGTGATTCCTTCCCAGGCGCCTGATGGACCCAGAGGGCTTTCAGAGGATACTTTCATCTGCTGGTCCATTACTCTGGGGGGGAAGAAACCATCATCTTTCAGCTGTGGCAACGGGCATGTTTGCCTGGTGCACCAGTTGCGGCCTTACTTGGACCATGAGTCTCTACTCACAGTCGCTCATGCCTTTATCACCTTGAGATTCAACTACTGCAATGCTCTCTACATGGGGCTAACTTTGAAGAGTGTTTGGAAAATTAAAATTGTGCAAAATGCAGCCGTGCAAACGGTCATGGGCATTCCTAGACATGGCCCTCTTTCTCCAACACTACGTGGATTGCATTGGTTGCTGATTGGTTTCTGGACACAATTAGTGTTGGTAATGACCTATAAAGCCAAACATGGCATCGGTACTTGGCGGTACTTGTGGGACCGCCTTCTGCCGCATCAATCCCAGCAATTGGTGAGGTCCCACAGAGTTGGCCTTCTCCAGGTCCCATCAACTAGACAATGTCGTTTGGTGGTGCGTAGGTGAAGACCTTTTATGTGGGGGCTTCTGAATCAGCTCCCCCTGGAGATTCGCTCTGCCCCCCCTTCATTTATGCCACCAGGCTTGGGGCAGTTAGATCTCAGTCCCCCTGGCCGACCAAATGTTTGTATGGCTGTTGTTTGAATGGGTATGACTGATTTTTAATATAATTGAGGGTTTTAGATTGTCTCTATAGTTTTAACTTAATTGGATTTGCTATTGTATTTGTATTGTATATGTTTTTATATGTTGTAAGCCACCCCGAGTCCTTAGAGAGGGGCGGCATATAAATCCAATAAATAAAATAAATAAAATAAAAATAAACATTTCTCACCTATCCAGTTCTTCTTTCAACTCATTAATTTCTTGGAGGAGCTCTACTTTCTTGATGGCATCTTTTTTAATTTTTGTGCTGAGACTTTCATTTTCTTTTATAATTTTTTGAATCTCGTCTTCTTTCTCTGAAGTAATTTTCCTGTAAAATATCAAGAGCAGAGTGAAGTTAGCCCCCTTAGGTTTTTTTACTCAAATTGTAAAACTTGTTTAAAATTAAAACTAATTGAAATATTGAAGAAACGATGAGAAAGTCAGGGTTGCTATCTAAAATTTTCTCACCTCAACTTTTCTTCAAAGTCTTCACAAATTTCATTTTTTTTCTTGGCAAAGTTTCTTATTTTCCTTAAGAAGTTCATTAATTTTTATTTCTAATTCATTTTTTTCAGTCAGCAGTTTAGAAATGTCCTTTGTCTTCCTGCAAATAATGAAGACCAGAAAGAAATTAGCCCCCAGGTTTTTTTTTAACTTGAATTATCAACCTTTTTATTCAATTTTTATTAAATACACATTAAAAATACCTTATGAAATTATGCATGTCATACAGACAGGGTGAACTTAAGAGGATTGTGCAAAGATTTGATGAACTATGTGAAGACTTACATATATCTCTGCTCCCTCACTCTCTTCAAATCAGCATCAGATCTTTGCGCTTTTGTCTGAACAATCTAGAGAAGCCAAAATAGATCATAAGTCAGGAATATATTTCCGTAGCAGCCCACTTGCTACCCCTCACTACCCAATTAGTCACACTGGGCTTTCCCCCCTCTTTTTATGATATGAACTATGTCTCAGTCATGCACACTCAACAGGTTCCTTATGTACTAGATTGCTTACCTGATGGGAACGCAACTTTATGCTGGGCTAGAAAAAAAAATAGTCTTAGTTAATTTCTTTAGGAAATGTAAAACACAGTGGTTCAAAACAATTATGAATCATCTAAATTTTATTTCACTGCTATTGGTATTGTATGTGGCCAAGGAAAGTAGCTAATGTAGCAAAGAAGGAACCGACCAAGAATTAGCATCAGCTCTGATAATTGCCATTCTTTTACAGAAATTACAAATAAACTAGTCTGCATAGATGTGTGTATGGATTTCATATATGCAATAGAAATATAAAGCGAACATATATACTACATAAAATATGCTGCACATGCATTATTAACCATGACCAATTGTGAAAAAATCATTTATTTTCATTTTTCTCATAGTAATATTCTAAGGTGAGCTGCAAGTATACATTATATACCTCAGCATGTCTTTGTGCCAGAAGACGATGTCTCGAACTTTCTCCTTCCGGAGACAAAATACCCTATTTTAAAAAAGCAAATTGACAGTGATTAAAGACACTAATTTTTCTATCAACAATTCTAAATGACTTGGGTTGATGTTAAACATTGTTTCCTCTTCAAATCTGGGGTACCAACTATATCTCTGCCATCTAATCTTTGACACATGCCTGGAAATTCACACTACTGAAAAAAATAACATTTTACTATTCTTCCAAAACTGAAGAAACTTCTTGGATTACGGTCTAAAAATTTTCAAAAAAAACCAAGCAAAGAAAAAGGAAAGTCCAGTTTCTTCTCGGTTGGATGAGTTCCTGCTGTTTTCCTAACAAGATTTTTCAGAAGTGGTTTGGTGTTGCCTCCTTTCTAGGGGAAGAAAAGGTGACTGGGTCAGGGTCACCCACTTGGCTTTGTGCCTAAAGTGGGACAAGGAATGCCGGTCTCTGGGTGCGCAGGGTGACGCCTTAACCACGATACCAAACTGGCTTTCTTGGGTTGCTAATGCAAGCTAACAATGTATTTCAAAGGTCAAAACAAAAACCTAAACAGTCAACTGAGGATAAACAGAAATCACAATTCATATTCTATCTGTCTGTCTATCTGTGTTTCTCCAACTACCTACTGTTCTTTCTATCTATATGTCTGTCTGACTGAATATCTGTATCTATCTATCCCTACCTAGCTACCTAACTATCTGCCTAAAATTTCTATATGTTCCATCACACATTTACTGTGACACCGTATGAACAAATGTTTTCTCTTACCCCCTGGCCGACCAAATGTTTGTATGGCTGTTGTTTGAATGGGTATGACTGATTTTTAATATAATTGAGGGCTTTAGATTGTCTCTATAGTTTTAACTTAATTGGATTTGCTATTGTATTTGTATTGTATATGTTTTTATATGTTGTAAGCCACCCCGAGTCCTTAGAGAGGGGCGGCATATAAATCCAATAAATAAAATAAATAAAATAAAAATAAACATTTCTCACCTATACAGTTCTTCTTTCAATTCATTATTTTCGTGGAGGAGCTCTACTTTCTCGATGGCATATTTTTAAATTTTTGAGCTGAGACTTTCATTTTGTTTTATAATTTTTTCAATCTCCTCTTATTTCTCTGAACTAATTTTCCTGTAAAATATCAAGAGCAGAGTGAAGTTAGCCCCCTTAGGTTTTTTTATTCAAATTGTAAAACTTGTTTAAAATTAAAACTAATTGAAATATTGAAGAAACGACGAGAAAGTCAGGGTTGAGTCCCGTTTTCCAAAGAGAGAAAGAAAGGCAAATGGAGAGGAAGGAGGACAGAGAGTCCCATTTTCAAGAGAGGAGGAAAAAGATAAAGAGAGAAGGCAAATGGAGAGGAAGGAGGATGGATGGATGGATGGATGGATGGATGGATGGATAGATAGGAATTCTTTCCCCTCTCAGCGAGGGAGCTGCAGGAGAGGCGGGGTGGGCATTCTCACTGCAGAGACCGGCGAAGGTGATTTTCAATGTCGGGTGCGCCCGCGAAGGTTTTTTTTTACTTTGAATGTTCCGGGCGGACTGGCAGGGGGATGGGGAGTGCGCGCGCGCGCCCACGCGCCCGACATTGAAAATCACCTTCGCCGGTCTCCGCTGTGAGAAGAACGGAGAGAGAACGAGAGAGAGTGAGAGCGACAGGGCAAAATAAAGAGAAAGTGAGAAAGAGAGAGAGAGAGAAAGGGGGGAGAGAAAGAGATAGCAAGAGAGAGAACAAGAGAGAGAAAGTGAGAGAAAGAAAACAAGAGAGAAAGAGTGAGAGAGGGAGAAAGCAAGAGAGAGAGAGAGAAAGAAAACAAGAGAGAGAAAGTGAGAAAAAAAGAGAGCAAGAGGGGGAGAGAAAGAGAGAGAGAGAGATGAGAGAGGAAGGAAGAGAGTGAGAGAGAGGAAGAAAGCAAGCAAGAGAGAGACAGACAGAGAAAGCAAGCACGTAAATAATAACAGAGAAAAAAACCCCCAGCCCTCACCTGTTTTTATTAATAGTTATGTTTTTGGTTTTGCTGGTTGTTTTAGTTTTAATAGTAATGGATTTTGGGTTTTTTTAATTATTAATTTCTTTTAATAAAAAAGAAGGGATTTTTTTCTTATTTATTTCTTGTTTGTTTGTTTGTTTGTTTATTTATTTCTATGCGGCCCAGTCCCAAGGGGACTGCCGTTCAGACACTATACTTTTCCGCCCACACCGAAAAAAAATTAGAGGGAACATTGATCACAAGAATGTTATTTTATTCTATCAGGCAAGGTGGATAAGTTCTGTGTCCCATCAGTTTTGGTTTCCACGCAGGGCTTACAGATAGGATTTAGGAAGTGTGCTTTCTGTCTCAAGATTCCTGCTTTATAAACAACCTTCCTATGAAGATTCAAACACCCTTGATCGTTTTTGGTCTCCAGTTATGGGGCTGTGGAAGCCTGCTTGTATTTGTTATGTGGATAAGGAATTTTTTTTTTAACGTGGCCCTATATACAGTAATAGCCATTTAATACTATTTAAATGTCAGGGTCAGAAATGACAGGTCTGTTGAGATGGTTGTTTTGTTCCTTAGTAAATGAATGGCCAGATTAATGGGGAATAAGAGTAAACAATAATTGTAGCACCATCGTGTGAAGATGGTCTACATCACGTGGCAGACCTTAAACCTTCTCTATCAGTCGGACCAGATGGTCTATGTGCATACTTCCTAAAAAAGCTCTCTTCTGCCATAGCTGAACCACTAAGCATAATTTTTGAAAAATCCTTCAGAACCAGCACACTTCCTAAACTATGGTTAAAAGCAATGGTCATCCCCATCTTCAAAAAAGGAGACCCCTCTTGTAGATAACTACAGACCAATTTCACTATGCTGCATCCCATGCAAAGTTATGGAATCAATGATAAACAAATCAATTACTCTCCATTTAGAAACTAACAATTTTCTCTCTAACAAACAATTTGGTTTCAGAAAAAAACTATCCTGCAACCTGCAGCTCCTCCACTGCAAAAATATATGGACAACTCATCTAGATCAAGGGAAATCTACAGATGCAATTTATATTGACTTCTGCAAAGCCTTTGATTCAGTGGTCCACGACAAACTACTCCTAAAACTCAAATCCTATGGCATCTCAGGATCCCTCCACAGATGGATTACAGCATTCCTGTCAAACAGACAACAAGTGGTCAAAATAGGAAGCACCATATCCACCCCTGTCCCAGTTAAAAGCGGTGTTCCCCAAGGTAGTGTACTGTGACCAACGCTCTTCATTCTCTACATCAATGACCTTTGCGATTACATCACAAGCAACTGTGTCCTCTTCGCCGATGATGTAAAACTCTTCAACACCACCGATAACACAACTACTCTCCAAAAAGACCTTGACGCTGTTTCTGAGTGGTCTAACACATGGCAACTCCAAATCTCAACTAGCAAATGCTCTGTCCTACACATTGGGAAGAAGAATCTAAACTCCAAATACGAACTTAATAATCAAATTATCACAGATAATCCCCACTCGGTTAAAGACCTTGGTATACTAATAACAAAAGATTTAAGTGCCAAAGCCCACTGCAACAATATAGCCAAGAAGGCTTCAAGAGTTGTAAACCTAATCCTACGTAGCTTCTGCTCTAGCAATCTCACACTACATACTAGAGCTTACAAAACTTTTGCCAGACCCATCCTCAAATACAGCTCATCTGTTTGGAACCCATATCACATCTCAGACATTAACACCCTTGAAAATGTTCAAAGATACTTCACCAGAAGAGCCCTTCATTCCTCCACTCGAAATAGAATACCCTACGAGACTAGACTTTCAATCCTGGGCCTAGAAAGTTTAGAACTAAGACGCCTTAAACAAGATCTAAGTATTGCCCACAAGATCATATGCTGCAACGTCCTGCCTGTCGGCGACTACTTCAGCTTCAACCACAACAACACAAGAGCACACAACAGATTTAAACTTAATATTAACCGCTCCAAACTTGACTGTAAAAAGTATGACTTCAGTAACCGAGTTGTCGAAGCGTGGAACTCATTACCGGACTCCATAGTGTCATCCCCAAACCCCCAACACTTTACCCTTAGATTATCTACGGTTGACCTATCCAGATTCCTAAGAGATCAGTAAGGGGCGAGTACAAGTGCACTAGAGTGCCTTCCGTCCCCTGTCCTATTACTCTCCTATATCTCCTATATCTCTTCTTCTATTCTTTCATTGATATATTCTATTCCTATATATATAGGTATATGTATGTGCATGTATGTATGTATGTGTGTATATGTATATCTACAAGAGAGGGGTCGAATCCCAGTAAAGGAAAGGGTGTGGCTAGCTGATGAGGCCATAACAAGGCCGAAATGGGACCATCCTAGTCTCCCTTAATTTTAAAATTCCAGCTAAAAAAACATTTAACATATATATGTATGTTCATATATATGTATGTATATGTATGTATGTGTATGTGTATGTATGTGTGTATGTGTGTATGTGTGTATGTGTATGTATGTATGTATGTATATATATATATATATATATATATATATATATATATATATATATATATATATATATATGACGGTCTTGGTATATTCGGGTTTCTTCCCGTGTAGGATTTGGAAATTTCTGGCGACGTTTCGATGAGGTCCCACTCATCATCTTCAGGCTGGTGTTTCTGTCCTTGTTCTCAGGCGAAGAGAACAAGGACAGAAACACCAGCCTGAAGATGATTAGTGGGACCTCATCGAAACGTCGCCAGAAATTTCCAAATCCTACACGGGAAGAAACCCGAATATACCAAGACCGTCATACCTGTACCCGTGAAAATCTACGAAAACAAATATAATATATATATATATATATATATATATATATATATATATATATATTCTATTCCTATATTCTATATATTCTATTCCTATATATTCTATTCCTATATCTTCCTTTCTATTATTTCTTAGATATATTTTACTATGAGTATCTCCTCTATAACCTTCATCATGTATTTTACTATGTGTATATTGATATATACTCAATAAAACCCTCATTGTGTATTGGACTAAATGAATAAATAAATAAATAAAGAAAGAATGAATGAATAAATAAATAAATAAATAAATAAATAAATAAATAAATAAATTGGACAGAAACAAGTTTTCTTTCCAAAGTTTCACAGGAATGACATTAGCTTACTTTGAGGTTAGCATTAGCATTCATTTAATTAAAAGACCTTAGGTTTGCTCGGATGTCATTCCTGAAACTGCATATTACAGGACAGACATCCCATCAAAGTAAGTACTAAATTTGATGTAACAGCAGATTTCAGAAAATGGGAGAAACGCACAAGAATGCTCAATGCTCCTAAATAGAAAATAAAAAACCGGATATTGTAGAAACAAGGATTATTGTTTTGACAATAAGGAACTGAAATAACCCACAGATTGGAAAATATGATTGCTTCTATCAAGTCATCCAAACACTTGAGTCACATGGACAACACTGTAGTTTCAGAGATTAATCACCGAGCTATTTTTAGAAAGCAATTTGCAAAACCATGAAGAAAGTTCCTACTTATTCCTACGGGATTGCTCTCACATAGTTAAAATGAATTATTTTCAGAATAACTTAAGTTACACGTAAAAACTTTTACACGAGTCAAGTTAGATAACAAGTTAGAATAAACTTACTAAGTAGCAGATGATTATGGTCTATAATAAAATCTAGTGAATGAAATGAAACAAGAGGAAAATAGGATTTACTCTATGTATTTATAATATTCTTACCATTATAATCTTTTTCTGACTAGATCCTAAACTAGATCCTGAGCTTTTTAGAAATTTCTTAATCAAGTATTGACCAGGTCCTACCTTGCCTACTTCCTAGCTCAAACAATGTTGCAGTGCAGGTGGGGTTGGTACTTACCGCCATTACTGTTATGATGCGTGCGCAGGTCTGCGTCCCCACTGTGCACGATCGCATGCCCCAGCGAGATTTTGCTTCTGCATATGGAAGGAAGCAAAATCTCATGAAAGGGCATGTGCGCGTGAGATTTCAGTATTTTTTTTTGCTTCCGCGCATGCGCAGAAGCAAAATCTCACTGGGGCGCACACATGCCGGCAACACAGAGCTGCAAGCACAGCTCCATTTTTCGCTACCGGTACGCAGTGTGGCCCGTACTGGCTAGCAACCTAAAAAAACAAGTATTGTGGTGCCACAATTAATTGTTATATTGCTCCGCCTCAACTACAGACCAGAGAAAACTTAACACATGTTCATTAAGAAGGGATTCCTCCTCTTCTTCCTCATCTCTGCTGTGAGGTGCTGGAGGTTCAGAAGTCCTGGCTGAACCTCTGCCACTGGCACCGAATCCTTACCAGCCTCCTCACTATCCAACTTGTGTGCCAGCATCACCTCATTGGCGTCATCTCGGATGGGATCCGCTACCAGCTACACAAGCTGCTGGGTGTGTGCGTGTCACAACATATATCTACTTTTCTGCATTGGAAATTTTTGCTTACATATTTAACAAAAAATAGGTGTACTCCTATCACAAAGCACATCATAGACTGCACCTGGAGTCTCTAAGATATATGATCATGTACATGTGATTTTCAAACATCTGCTACTTTCTCCACAGATATAATGCTCTGCATTTGTGTGCAACTTGTGGTCTCAAAGTAAACCCAGCAATCCTGGAGTCACCATCATGTGCAACAATGTTGGAAGAACGCTCACATCTGAATATTACCTCTGGCTGAAGACCTGCTCTATATTACAGTACTGTGAGGCAGACAGATAGAAAATGAAAAAGAATCGTAAGAGCCCTGTTTGATCAGACTAAAAGCACTTTTATCCCAGGATCACGTTTCCATTATGGCCAGTCAGAAGCCTCTCAATGTATTGTGTAAGCAGCACACAGAAGCAACAGGTTCCATCTGCTGATATTCTCCATCAATCCATATTTGCAATCCATACCCATATTTGAAATCCCATTTCTTCTAATCCTGGAGGTTTTATGTGGTCATTACAAAAATAAGTCATTAGTTGATTTCCCCCCTGTATGACTATATCTCTCTTTTGATTGCCTTCTACTCTTATTTATTCAGGATAAAGTTGCCTTTCAAAGTTGCTTTTTCCAAAGACGGTCACATTGAAGCACAAAATAAATCGGCAAAAATCGCCGATTTTTGGCGATTTTCAACCTTTCTTTGCTTCTGCGCATGTGCGGAAGCAAAGAAATAGCTGAAATCTCTCACATGTGAATGTCCTCACCTGAGATTTCGGCAATTTTCACTGATTTCTTTGCTTCTGCGCATGCAGAGAAGCAAATTCTTGCACGGGAGTGTGTGCACCCACATCAGCATCCGGGATTGATACGGTAGGGAAAGAAGGTAAGTGCGGCCCTTCACTGGTCTAATGTCCAGCAGTGGGTTGCTCCCGGTTCAGCCTGGTTGTCTGAACTGGTAGCAGTGGCAGTGGGAGACTCCGCCCAGCCACCCAGGATTGTGCACGTGAGTGAGCATGTGAACTGGTAACAAAACCATTTATAATCCACCACTGCTAATGTCAACAAAAAACCCCAAAGGTGCAGGTACAGACTACATAAAACCTGGCTCAAAAACAAAAACTGCATGGAGCCACAGGTGCACCCGTGTTTCGGCATGCGTGAAAGCAAAAAACCCTCATTGAAACATAGGCACACCTGCGGCCCGCGCCCAATTTTGCTACCTCCAAAGGTAGAAGAACATACGAGCCGTGGCAGTGAGCGCAATTTAGCATTCTGGCTCATAGCCCACCACTGGACCTAGAGGACATTCCTTTTCTGCCATAGCATCCACCTTGTGGACATTCTTCCTCCAGATATCAGGATGGCCCCACGCCCTGTTGGCCTTTCATAAAGCCATGAAGGCCTGGTTCTGGGCTCAGGGAACCAGCTTCTTTGTTGTACTAATAATTTGGGTTGGATGTTTTTCAACTGCTTTGTATTTTAACCCTAAAAGCCAGTTACAACAGCATCAGAATTTTAAAAAAAAAGATGTTTCAGCCTTTAGGGTTCCCTGTTTGTTCCACTGGATAGATGCCACCTGCTCTTGGGCCAAATCTAAAAAGGGTCTAGTATTAAGTTCTTTTAATTATTGCTTTTTGTTACATTTACATTTTTAAAAAACTTTTTTACTTTGTTTCTAAATGCTGGCAATTTTGTAAGTGGGTTCACTTTAACTGTTGTGTAGAGGTTACTAGGGCGTTCAGTAAATGCCAACACTTAAGTACAGTGGTACCTCTATTTAAGAACGCCTCTACTTAAGAACTTTTCTAGATAAGAATCGGATGTTCAATATTTTTTTGCCTCTTCTTAAGAACCATTTTCTACTTAAGAATCCGAGCCCGGAAAGGTTTCCCAGGGAATTTGAGAGCGGCACGAAGGCCTGGCCAGTTTCCTGCCATTCCCCCTTTAATCCTGCCATCTCGGGCTTTTCTGGACTGCCAGAGGAGCCTTTCAGTGGCGCTTAAGGAGGCTTTGGCAGTCCAGAGTGTACGAAGCATTTTCCTTTCTCTGGGCGCTTGGACAGGGAATAAACCTCTGCCAGCGCCCAGAGAAAAGAAATGCTCCCTTCACTCTGGGCAGTGACTGTCCTCCTCCTCTTCTTCCTCCTCCTCCTCCCACCCAAATTCTGAGCTTTTATTTCTTTCCTAATGGGTTTGCACGCATTATTTGCTTTTACATTGATTCCTATGGGAAAAAATTGTTCTACTTACAAACTTTTCTACTTAAGAACCTGGTTACGGAACGAATTAAGTTCTTAAATAGAGGTACCACTGTATTATTTTTTTAAGGGAAAACTAAGAATATCTATGGATCAGGCCGGGTTCCACTTACCTTCGCTACCGGTGCGCATCGTGATGTTGCACGAATGCAGGTGCCACACTCGTACACGTGTGTGCCTTGCTGCAATTTCACTTGTGGACATGCTCAGAAGGTGGTTTCAGGCCAAAACACAGCTGTGGACCCACTCAGCTGTGCTTCGGATGAAGAAATATAGGTGGGTATTAACGTGCGGGCAGGAGGGGGGGCTTTTTCCACAGTAGAGGAGAAGAAGCCATGCAAAAAACAACCAAAAAAATCACTGAAAATTCCAAAAAAAGAGAGATGGTGAAAGCACAGACCTGCAGAGACAGAATCTGATCAATGACGCCTAAATTATATTACCAGCAGGTTGCTAACGGTTTGGGTGATCTGGTCCGAACCGGGAAGAACCCACCCAGGCGAAACGGGGGGCATGCCATTCCGTTGACCGAAATGGAGCGTGTAGGCTCACTCCATTGCCGTTGGATGTGCATGCGCTGTGCATGCGCAATGGCGCGATTGCGGTAAAAATTAACGGGGGTTTTGCTTCCATGCATGCAGAAGGAGATTTCTCGCTGCCACGCCTAGAGCAGCAGCTGGGGCCAGCAGCAAAAGCGTCCTGCCCCATCTCCGGCCATGTGGCCTGCACTTTGATCCCCCGGGCCACAGGAGAGATTCCTGCAGTGTGGGAGAGCACAGAATAGGCCGTGCGGCCAGAATTGGGGCCACCCACCCTGCTCCCTGTGCCATAGCCCCTGCAGGAGGTGATCCAGGTAAGCGGGGCGAGGGTCTGGCGAGGGGAGTGAGGGCAAGGGGCATGGCGGAGGGAGCGAGGTTGAGTGGCGCAGCGAGCGAGGGTGAGCAATGCAGCGGGGGAGTGAGGGCGAGTGGTGCAGCAAGGGGAGCATGCATGGAAGCAAAAAATCCCGGAAATCATGCACACGTCTTTGCACAATATTTAGCTTCTGCACATGCACAGAAGCCAAACTGTGTGCCGGGCATGGGTGCATGCCGGGTGCACTTGCAGTGGTGCGCTCCCAGCGTGTTCCGATAGGACTGTGGTTGGTAGCCTGCCCCGAACCTATAGATGCTACTCTAGTCTCCTACCTTAAAATTACTGTTCCTTCTTATTATATGTAGCTTTCAATATGCTATAAAATGCTGCAGAATTTGCCCAATTCCTCATATTTCTTCCCTCACCTGTGTCTCCAGATATTTCCTCAAGAAGATGAAAGTATAATCTAGAAATTGCACAAATCCTTTCCATCTTGGAGGTAATAAGCAATCAGAAGGAAATGACTTTTAATACAATCAATTGCATTCGATTAAGGAAAATATAAAGTCATCTTTGAGTCACATTTGACTCCTGATGATTCCAGGAAAATGTCTATATAATGGTCTCATCAGTAATAGAGAAGTGATATGTTCCTGTCTTCTCCAAGATATTTCCCCACCTCCTAGAAAAAACATATAGCCCTGGGATTTTCCAGTGGGCTACCATCCAAATGCGCACCAGGCCCCAAGTCAGCTAAATATTGCCACTTGATTGTCAGTTTATTCAACTCCGTCAGAGCAAGATAATACCTGGGTTCACACATCACACTAAATCAGTGGTTTTCAATATTTGCAACTTTAAGCTTGATGGTCTTCAGTTCCCAGAGTATACTGGCTAGGAAATTCTGGGAATTGAAGTTTATTTACTTTGAAGTTGCCATGGTTAAGAAACACTTTTAAGTCAGGAATTTGAAATATTAGTTTAATAATAATAATAATAATAATAATAATAATAATAATAATAATAATTTATTAGATTTGTATGCCACCCCTCTCCGAAGACTCGAGGTGGCTTACCTAATAAGCTACAGTGTTAGCTGGTTTAGAATGCCATGATCCTTCCTTCCTTCCTTCCTTCCTTCCTTCCTTCCTTCCTTCCTTCCTTCCTTCCTTCCGCAAAGGAAGGACATATAGGCTCTACCTTAGGTAGCAAATAGGCTCTACTTTAGGTAGCAAAATTACTTAGGATGGTCCTGATCAAGGTGAACCAACTCTTTCCTTTCAGTTTCTTATACACTGCTCAAAAAATAAATAAATAAAGCGAACACTTAAATAACAGAATATAACTCCAAGTAAATCAAACTTCTGTGAGATCAAACTGTCCACTTGGGAAGCAACAGTGATTTACAATCAATTTCAAATGCTGTTGTGCAAATGGAATAGTTGTGCAAATGAAATATTCAATGAGAATATTTCATTCATTCAGATCTAGGATGTGTTATTTGAGCGTTCCCTTTATTTATTTATTTTTTGAGCAGTTTATATGCCCTAGGGCAGTGTTTCCCAACCTTGGCAACTTGAAGACAGCTGGACTTCAACTCCCAGAATTCATTCCTTCCTTCTGGGAGTTGAAGTCCAAATATCTTCAAGGTGCCAAGGTTGGGAAACACTGCCCTAGGGTCCCATTGACAAAAAGCCAGCAATGCTGCAAAAATACTACCAGCGAGTCTCAGGGTTCATTCAGCTGTTTGACACTGTTTTACGCTTAGCCCTCCCCCTCTTGCAGAATGGAGCCAAAAGCATAGAGCGAACTACAGGTTCCAGCATGCTTTTGCCTTTAGCATGCCGATGAACGGTCGGTGTGTAAGAGCGAACTATGCTTATTTGCTTTTGTTGGATCCTGAATCCATGTAACATTCGGATCACTGGTTGTTAAGTGCGAAATGAATGTACCGATGTTGCTTTCCAGTAATCATTTCCCTCTTTTCTGTTGCCAGCCCTCGATATAGGATATAGGATAAAAAACTTTTAAAGTTTTTTGGTGTTTTTTTTTTTTAAAAATATAATTTACAGTATAATAAAAAAACTTTATAATAGGTTTTTTAATAATTATTTTTTTTGGGGTGAAATCTAATCACTTTAATAACTTAAATACACTTTGGCTCTATTTTGGCTTCCCCTGTATTGATACAGTCAAAGATAGTACAGTACAGTAGATCTTTCTCAGTGCTAAAACAAGATTTCATTAGACTCACAAATTGCTATGGCACATAGTACAGCTACAAGAGATCACTGATAAATGATCAATCAAGATTGGCAAATTCTCTTTATAATTTCTTAACACTGCAACATGTAGCCTCTGTATAACATCAGTAAATTTTAGGATACTTTTCTTACCGCATTTAGTAGCCATACTTAAAATTCATAGCCCTTATTAACAAGATGATTTGTGATGCTAATGAAGCTGTTTTCTAAACTCTTTTGTAATGTTTGAGCTGTTATAAAAATTGCTTTTCTGTTCATTTAGCACTTCAAATAATCTAGGCTAAATTACACATTGTCAGAAATTGATGCTGGGAATTGAGAAATTAAAGTGCCAAGATACAAGAGTCCTTTTGGAGAATGCTGATTTATTTTATTGATTGATTGATCAAATTTATGTAGCCAGGAAGTAACTGAGCTGCCTATCATTAATTATCTATCATCTCTGAGAAGGAAATTTCAACAAGGTGTTTTCCACTAATCCCAATTTAGCCAGTTTAGTAATTGATATATGCAACTGGGCTCCAAATTACATTCAGATTCAAATGTGTGGAAACAGTTTTTCAGAAATTCTAGTCATAAAATATTTATAATTGTATTGGTAAGAACTAGAATTCTCAATTGGATTTAGAAAAAAATGGAAAAACGACAGTTCACAATATATGGCTTTGATTCACAGGCCTTGTAATAACTATAGTTTTCAAGTGTAAGATTATGTTGAGTTATCTGCTATATAAAATAGACAATGCTATCATTTGAACACCCAGAAGCTATAGCAAATCTAACAGTGCCCCCAGTCTGCACAATTGATTGCACAACAGAGTGGAAGGAGATGGGCAACACATCCAGGGGTGGGCTATTGCCCGGACGGGGAGAGGACGGACACAGTGGGGTAGTGAAAATGGAGCTCCACCCCAGAGCACCCAATTTGCACTGAAAGATGTTGAAAGAAAATGCAGGGTGTTCTGCAGAAGCCATGCCCATATTGTGGTAGTAAAAAATTTGGTAGCCCTTCACTAAACACATCTATCAATCAATCCTAATCCGAGCAGATGGCACAGATATTGGTTTGGTTTAATGTGATGATCCAAAGAAAATAATAGTAATTATAATATAATGTGTCTTTCATTATCATTCAATAACCATTGTGAAGTCTAGCTCCAAAGATCTGAAATAAAATAAAATTTCTTGGAATTATATGGAACTTTGTGTGCACGATGAGTCAAATATTCAATTCCTAAAATGCAATATGAGCAAGTTAAATAGTCCCAAAAGCCATCTATTTTGCCTGAAGAATTCCACTTTTATAATTTGTATTTTCATTTGAGTATGGGAATTATAATCCAGGACAGGACAGGAAAAAGTCAACTCTGTTGGTTGGCCTTATTTACCTTGCATTTCTCTGATCTGCCTTTTTGGGATGTTTCATCCATAAAATAGCTCAGAGCCTCAATGGCTCATTGGACATTTCAGGAAGATGAAAGTCCTCAATATTTTTGAACAGGCTTCTACAATGGAGAATTCCCTTCATGTATGATGTGTCTTGGAGTTACAAGTCCAGTGCACATGGAGGCCACCAGATTGGGTACAGCTTTTCTAAAAAAAAACCTTGGCTTTATATGACCTTAACTGTTTTATTAAATATGACATGGCGCCTATGCTTTGTTTTTATTGATTTATGTCATGTTCATTAGTTGCTTGAAAGTGTACTCCTTTGTTGTAGATTGTGTAAGTCTACCAACACTGAGCAATACAGCAGAAAACCCATAAATACCAGGGGCAAATTTCAGATGGGCACTAGTAAGGCTAGCCAAACAGGGTTAGCAGCATGTTTAATGACAAGTCACTTTAATCTAGTACAGTGATACCTTGTCTTACAAACTTAATTGGTTCCGGGATGAGGTTCTTAAGGTGAAAAGTTTGTAAGACGAAACAATGTTTCCCATAGGAATCAATGGAAAAGCGATTAATGCGTGCAAGCCCAAAATTCACCCCTTTTGCCAGCCGAAGCGCCTGTTTTTGCACTGCTGGGATTCCACTGAGGCTCCCCCCCCATAGGAAACCCCACCTCCGGACCTCTGTGTTTTTGCAATGCTGCAATTTCACTGAGAATCCCCTCGCTGGGAAACCCCACCTCTGGACTTCCATTGCCAGTGAAGTGCCCGCTTTTGCGCTGCTGGGATTCCCCTACTGGGATTCCTTGCAGCATCACAAAAACACGGAAGTCCTGAGGTGGGGTTTCCCATGGAGGGGAGCCTCAGGTGAATCCCAGCAGCGCAAAAATGGGTGCTTCGCTGGCAACGGAAGTCCAGAGGCGGGGCATCCCAGCGGTGGCGGTGGGTTTGTAAGGTGAAAATAGTTTGTAAGAAGAGGCAAAAAAATCTTAAACCCCGGGTTTGTATCTCGAAAAGTTTGTATGACGAGGCGTTTCTAAGATGAGGTATCACTGTACTCCACACTCAACGTGTAGTCCTCAATGGAACTGCATCTACATGGAGGGACATATACAGTGGGGTACCACATGGATCTGTTTTAAGGCCAGTACTCTTCAACATATTCATCAATGATGTGGATAAGGGTATAGATGAAGAACTCATCAAATTTTCGGACAACACCAAGCTAGCAGGAATAGCCAACACTCCAGAAGATAAGCTTAAGATATAGAAGGATCTTGATAGATTTGAATTTGGACATTATCTAACTAAATGAAATTCAAAGATGAAAAAAGTAAGGTTCTACATTTAGACAAGTAAAATAAAATGCACAGATATAGTATATGTGGTACCTTGTTCAACAGCAGTAACTGTGAGAGGGATCTTGGAGTCCTAGTGGACAATCACTTAAATATGAACCAGCAGAGCGCTACAGTGAGCAAAAAACCCAACATAGTTCTAGGCTGCATAAAGAGAGGGATAGAATCAAGATCATACAAAGTGTTAATACCACTTTATAATGCCTTGGTAAGGCCACACTTGGAATATTGCATTCAGTTTTGGTCGCCACAATTTTTAAAAAATGTTGAGACTCTAGAAAGAGTGCAAAAAAGAGCAACAAAATGATTAGGGGACTGGAGGCCAAAAGATACAAAGAATGGTTGCTGGAGCTGGGTATGTCTAGTCTGATGAAAAGGACTAGGGGTGACATGATAGCAGTGTTCCAATATCTCAGAGGCTGTCACAAAGGAGAGAGTCAAGCTATTCTCCAAAGGCCTGACAGTAGGACAAGAAGCAATGGGTGGAAACTAATCAAGGAGAGAAGCAACTTAGAACTAAGGAGAAATTTTCTGATAACTAAAACAATCAATGGAACAACCTGCCTCCAGAGGTTGTAAATGCTCCAACACTGGAAGTTTCAAATAAGAGATTTGTTAACTATTTGTCTGAAGCGGTGTTGGCTTTCCTGTCTAAGCAGGAGGTTGGACTAGAAGACCTCCAAGATCCCTTCCAGCTCTATTATTCTATTTTTTCTCTTCACAAATTCCATTTTATAACAAAACATATACGCCTTAAAATATACTGTATCAATAAGATATATATACATTTTCAATATTTCATAAACCAATATCTTATTTTGCACCTTTTTCAACTCTTATTCTTCAGTCTGACCCAACACTCCTCTCTCTCAACCTTCATCCCCTTCCTACTTTCTTACTCCTTCCCTCCCCTTTCTCCTTCCCTCCATTCATCCTCTATTAACACTCTATATTTTCTACTTCTTTTCACTCCTCTAACTTCCCCTTCTACTTCCTCTTCCTCCCTCTAATACCGTTCCCTGAGTGTCTCCTATCCTCACTCAATTTATATTTGACAAACTGATATTATGTTCCTTATTTTCATACTTGCGGTGCCACTTCTCAAATTATTATTTTTGTTTCATTGCTATGTTTATAATTTCTACAACCTTGGCATATGTTACATGACTCTAATGTCACCTAATCCCCTAATTTTGTCTCCTGGGCCAACCACCAATTAATTCAATTTTTATTCTTAAAATATTGCTATAGCTTAATTTTTTAAACTATCATTTCTTGTGGAGCTCTATTATTCTATTTTATTCTTTTCTTTTCTATTCTATTCTATTATTTGTTTGTTTTTGTCAAGTACATATTGGTAGTATACAAAGATATAACAATGTTTATATGCATGATACTAATAAGAGAGGAAACAATAGTATAGGGGACAGAAAGCATGCTGGTGCACTTATGCACGCCTCTTACTGATATCTTAGCAATCAAGTCAACAGTGAATAGTCTAAGGGTAAAGTTTTGGAGGTTAGATGATGATACTACAGAGTCAGGTAGTGAATTCCATACATTAACTACTCGGTTATGAAAATCATATTTCCTGCAGTCAAGTTTGGTGCAGTTTACTTTAAGTTTGTATCTGTTATGTGCTCATGTGTTGTTGTGTGTGAAGCTGAAGTAGTTGTTGACAGGAAGGACGTTGTAGTAGATGATTTTATGGGCTATACTTAGGTCGTGTTTTAGCTGACATCGATCTAAGCTTTCTAAACCTAGGATTGTAAATCTAGTTGCGTAGGGTATTCTGTTGTGAGTAGAGGAATGGAGGGCTCTTCTAGTAAAGTATTTCTGGACATTTTCTAGAGTGTTTATGTCCAAAATGTGATGCAGGTTCCAGATAGATGAGCTGTATTTAAGGATTGGTCTGACAAAAGTTTTGTATGCTCTGGCTAGTATGAGATTACCGGAGCAGAAGCTATGTAGGATTAGGTTAACAACTCTTGAAGCCTTTTTGGCGATGTCCTTGCAGTGGGCTTTGACACTTAGGCCATTTAATATTTATTTATTTTATTTATTTATTTTGTCCATTTCCTGAGTGGCTCCTATCCTCACTCAGTTTATATTTGACAGACTGATATTATGTTCCTTATTTTCATACTAGCCTTTCATACTAGCCTTGGAATATGAGTATTCCAAGGTCCTTAGCGAGTGAGGGTTTGTCTGCAAGGTCTTGTTTATTCAGCCTGTATTTGGTGATCTATTTGCCAATGTGTAGGACAGAGCATTTGTTGGTTGAGATTTGGTCCGGAGAGAGACAAAGGCAGCTGAGAATCGGGGCGAGGGAACTCAGATGCCGCCTTCTCTCCAAACAACCCGTCAGGCCTGCTGCGGTTTGCGCCCGGGCGGGGCGGCTGACTGGCCTCGGATTTCTCCTTGCCTTTGAGCGAGGAGGAGGAGGAGGAGGCGGCCGACGAGGCGGGCGGCAGAAGCCGGCCTCGGTCACGTGGTGCCGACGCAGAGGAGCAGCTTCTGTCGCCTGCAATTTTCCACCGGCTGCTCATCGCCCGGCTTTTTCTGGATATGCTCCCCAGACGCGGCTTTGTGGTAGCAGAGTCAGGCCGAAGTCGCCGACGTCTTGCGTCGCTTCGCCTTTGCCGCGCGGCTCAGGTGACTCTTCTGCCCGGCGGCGATGTAAGGAAAGCCCGACGCTCACTCCCTCGCTCGCTTCGAGGAACCAGCTTCACCTGCTAGGGCTGATGTAGGAGTTTTTTTAAAAAAGGCCCTCCCCTGCCCGGCTCTAGGAGTTCAAGGGGCGGCCTTTCTTTTGGGAAGGTGAGTCTGGGGTCGGCGGCCGCTTCTGTCCTTCCTTGGGATGGCGGGAGGAAGGGGCTTCCTGAGCACAGAGAGAGGCGAAAAAAATGGGGCTGCTTCGGATGGGATCCGCCTCTGAATTATGGAACTAGGCCATCGAGAGGGTCTGACCGTGTTTTTAAGGCAGACCCTTCCCGGCGACGAAGCTTGCTTTTTTGTGGTGGCCCCGATAATCTTTTGACGAAGGACCAATAAAGGACGAAGCGGTAAAATTCCAGGACTGAGAGCTGTGGCTGGAAGGAGGAAGAGAGCAACGTATTGAACTGAATTGAATTTTTCTAAGCCTTTCTGCTGAACTAAAAAACCTCTTCTCCCTCTTGATTGGGTGATTTTTTGAGTATTTTTAAAATAATAATAAGAATAATTTAATATTTATTTAATATCACGTTTGTTCATTATTCTCAAAAGGGATGCTTTATTTGGGACAAACTCTTAAGTTTGCATCCTCCCACTTTTGCTGCTATGTGAAGGGAATGATTTTTCTAAAATTGCATGCTGATTGATTGATTTGACTGACTGACTGACTGACTTTTTATGGTTTGGGTTTTTTTATTTTTATTTATTTATTTATTATTTAGATTTGTATGCCGCCCCTCTCAACAGACTCGATTATAAATTATAATAAGATTATAATTTAAATTAACTGGATTTGGGATGTTATATATTGTTTCATTATGTGTTGTAAGCCACCCTGAGTCTTTGGGGAGGGGTGGCATAAAAGTCCAATTAATAAATAAGAAATAAATAATATGATGCCCAACTCCTGAAGGACTCTGGGCGTAAATGCATATGCCATCTAAACATGAAGGTGGCATCCTTTTTTCCTTCAGAAATTATACTTTCACTCCGATAGCAATGTGTATAGAAGCGATCGACTGTTAAAAACTAATTTAATTCATCAGTGGAAGCCTATGTTGACTTAATGGAAATATTCATTATTCTAATTAAGGTTAAGTTCTTAGATAGATGGGCATTGCTTTCGATTCCTCCTTAGATAAATGAACATTTTAAAAAGTTTCTTCAATTGGAAGTCTTCTGGATTTGGGGAAGTCTTCTGGAGTCTGCAGAGAGGGGCGGCATACAAATTTAATAAATAATAATAATAAATATTAATAATAATAATCAAATCCCTTCCTTCCCCTTCAAATAAATTATATGAAGGTTATATGAATGTGTTGCTGTCGTATGTTTTATTGTGGAGGTAATATTAAATCTATATGCCCTTTCTTTGTACAGTAGATTTCTTTTTAGGTAAATGGTGTTAAGTTTCTTCAACTGGACAACTTAGAGAGTTCTTAAATTAAAAAAACCTCTGGATTATGCTAAAATATGTTCCTTCCATTCAGATTAAAATTGCTATGGAATTATTGTTGCTTTATGTTACATTATAGAGGTAATGTTAATTTTATATGTCCTTTCTTTGAAATCATTTTAATGAATGACACTATGTTATTGGTTATGCAGATGAATCATGGCTATTTATCATTCCCACAAACATGATGATGCTAAATAACTACAAAGAAAAAAAATCCACATCTTTCTGGAGGCTATTTTTTATTTGAAGGATAGTTGAATAATTTTCAAAATTGTGGAAAAAGTTAAAATACTGTACTTGCATATCTAAGTGAATGAACAAAAGCTTTCTAGAACTTTGTTTTTAACTTCAGCTGAGTGGTGCAAGTTAATCATAGCCCCTTTTTCAAATTCATCTGGCTTTTTAATTTTAGCTTGGAACACTTCAGTTTTTTGAAATGGATTTTAGTTATAGGGTATGATATAATAATCATCAGTGGCTAGTATTGAGACAGTGTCAGAAATTTAGATTCTGCTTCTATGAGACACTCGTATAGTAGTGTTGGCAAACCATAGATGGCCAGCTAAATCTACCACTCTAATTTAATTTATAAAGCTACTCTGAACTTCCTAAACACAAATCTAATAAATACATGAAAAATATACTAATTGTATTGAATTGAAAAATCTGGACAACTAAATCAAAATTTCAACAAATCTTGTCTAGTTGAACAGTGGAGTAGGGCGTACTTGTATTTAGCACTTAGAAACACTTGGTCTGTGAAGGATCTCATGTGTAGACTAGCTGAAAAAAAATCCTAGAAGGCAATGGCAAGACCATTTCCTTATTGTAGCCAGGGGTCGGCTACTGCCCGGACTGGTAGGGTGGGAGATGCAGTGGGGTAGCAAAAATGGAGCTCCATCCCAGAGTATCCAATTTGCACTGAAAGATGAAAGAAAATGCAGGGTGTCCTGCATAAACAACGCCCACAGTGTGGTAGTAAAAAGTTTGATAGCCCTTCACTGATTGTAGCCCTCCACCCCCGCAAAAAAACCCACTTTATGAATCTACCTATGTTGTCATCAGGAATAAAATTCAACTCAAGGATTTGATTACCGGTACATTATTGCCTTCCTGTTCTTTGAAGATTTTTCTTAATTCTGATTATTTTATTTATTTATTTATTTATTTTATTTATCATACAAATATAGTATTGTATTGTAGTATGTTTAACATAATATAAGTATAAAGTAGAGATAGAAAAGATAAACAGACATTAGGACAGGAACGGTAGGCACTTATGCACTCTTAGAAAAGGGGAGAAGTCTATTGGAGATAATGTAAGGTTGAAGATTTTGGGATTGGGGGAAGAAACAACAGAGTGAATTCCAGGCCACTCTATTGCTGAAATTGCATTTTCTGCAGTCTAGTTTGGAGCGATTTACATTTAGTTTGTATCTATTGCATGCTCCTGCGTTGTTGTTAAAGGTGAAGTAGTTGCCAACGGAGTACATTGTGATGTATGATTTTATGAGCAACAGTTAAATCAGTTCGGAGGCGGCGTATTACTTTCAAATGATGATACCAAAAATGGACTGTATATTCACTAATTAACTCTATGCATACATTTACTTCCTCTGGCTCTGATTTGGCAATTGAAGTCAATAAAGAGAATGTTTAGCATTATATTTGATAAGTTGACTGCAACATTTATATAAATAATTTGGTTTTGCATGGGTTTTACTGTATCTTGTGAGATTATGAGCATCTCTATTGGGTTGGCAGTATTACAGGATCGATATGACATTAATAATCCTGTGGAATAGACAGTCACCTTGTACAAATATGATAGATCCCACAAAATAATTTATATATGAAAATATTTTTGTACTGCTTTAAAATGAGCACAACATTATGTCCCATTTAAATGCCAGTGTCAAATGAGATAACAATGATTTTCCTCCCATTTATCTTAATATATCAACTGTGCGTTGGTGCTTTTTGAAAGAGAAAGAGATGAATTGAGGAATCTGCCACATATAATATAGATCCTGTACCAGGGAAGAGGAGGGAAAGATAAGGGAAGTGAGCTACTGCTTTATAGATTAGCTTCTTTGTCCTTCGTATGCACAGGAATCTGTTCCCCAAATATTGCTTCTTTTGTTTTTCATAGCAATACCAGTAATGCAATTATATTTCTTGAGCATCATACAACTCTCAATAATAAATTCTTTGAATTTAGTTAACCTGGTTTTCTGGTATCTTCAGTATTGAAGATGTTGATAATATCTTGTCTTCATTCTCACAGTGGATCTACTTCCTATCTATTGTCTTTCTACCCAGACATGAATGGAAGAAGGCTCCATTTTTCAGATGAGAGACCTGCCTCTGAGCACACTTATTTTGGAATGGACCTATACCTGCTTTTAACATTGTTGTTGTCCTCTACCAACAATTTGTAATACATTAAGGCCAATGTTGCAAATACAGAACTAAAGAATTCACATGCCTTCTGTGGAACTAGAGGGTCAATAGAACTAGAAGGAAGTTTAAGCAGATTCTGTGACATTTGTACTCTTAAGAGCAAACAGAATATATTGTAATTTCTAGGGTTCCTAATACTAAAAAGCCCAGGAAATTTATGGAACTCCCTCAATGTGCTAAAGTTTCTTAGCTCACAGCATTTCAAGGAATTGGATTTAAAAATTGGTTCTGTGACTTTTCTCTGAAATTGTGATCTGTATGACGGTAAGACATAGAATGGAGTTCCATATAATACACATGTCTTAAAGAACCCACAGTTATTCATTATTGGACTTCTAGACCATTCAGAAGCCGTGATTCTCAGCCATTTTATGATGGCGCAGAAATCAAGCAAGAGCCAAGGATAAATGTGCACGTAAGAGAGGGGGAGGATGGGAGAAATGTGGAAGATTTTTTTGAGAAATAACTCTTGAAACAATATCCTGTAAAATCTTAACAGGAAAACTGATAAACAAAATAATGTGTTTATGGAAAAAACCTCCTTATGTTTGGTTCCAAAAATAGTGCTTTCTATGATAGGAACATGAGAACTGTGGGAGAACTCATTTTTCTTCACTGTTAATATCTTTTTCACTGTTGTGATTAGTTGATGAAATAACATCGATGAGCTATAAGTTGGCATGGAAGGTGCTGTAATACTTGTAGTTTGGAGTTGAAACTCTCATTGTTAAAGGAGACAATCACACCTTGAGTTTTAGATATGCTCACAAATACATGCATAGCATTTTTGGTTAATCATTCCAATATTGCTAATGTTTTTTTCTGTTCCAGCAATGGAAAACCCTGAAGTGCTTGTAGGCAGCTGCAGTACTCAGGATGATGAACATTTATACAGCGTAAAACATCATGCATCAATGTGCCAGCTTCTGGAAGATCAGTTAAGAAGAAAACTTAAATTTTTCTTTATGAATCCCTGTGAAAAATTCTGGGGTTGAGGAAGGAAACCGTGGAAGCTGGGCATACAAATTCTGAAAATAGCTATGGTCACTATCCAGGTGAGATACACAGCTGCAGTACAATTATTACTTACACATTTTTAGCTACTGCTATATAAATTCAAGAAATTATAACCAGTTGAGTGACAACCTCTGATTTACTGCTTCTTTAGAGACTTGTGCTTTTAGAACCATCTTTACGGTTGGTATTTGAAACTTTCAGACCTTAATACAGGCAGTCCTCGACTTATAACCATTTGTTTAGCAACTGTCTAAAGTTACAAGGGCATGGTCGCATGATTAGAATTTGGGCGCTTGACAGCCAGCATATACTAATGATGGTTGCAGCATCCTAGAAACATGTGACCTGCATTTGCAAACTTCCCAGTTGGCTTCCAACAAGCAAAGTCAATAGGGAAAGCTGGATTTATTTAGCAACCGCATAATTCAATCAATTACTGCAGTGATTCATTTAAAAACCATGCCCGCCCCCATTTTTAAAAATAAAATCAGGTACAACTCATGTAATAATTGCCTTGCTTAGCAACAGAAATGTTGGTCATAATTGTGATTGTAAATCAAGGACCATCTGTAAGTATTGAAATGACCTGTGTTCTTACACACTGAATATTTTGGAAGAAAATATTTTTGTCAAGTATTTAGTATTGACAAATTTAATAATATATGTATCTTCATCATATGTTCTCCATCTGTGTTGCAAAAGAACTTTCATAAGTGCCAGCTAACATAGCTATCTCGTTTAGGAATTATAGAACTTTTAGTCCAAATATTTGATGGATGCTGGATTGGGGAAATGAACAGAATAGGCTATTAGTCAAGTGGAGACAATGAACAATATCAAGATTATAGTTGCAGTTTCATTTCATTATTATATATGTCACTCTTCAGCCTTCTACTAATTAAATGCTCATTGTTCACCAACTATAAGGAAATCTGTGTGTTCAGAATATAGTATGAAAATGTCCAATATGAACTATACTAATATTATATTATGTTTTTATTAGCAAAACAGATCCAAGATCAAAAAGAATAAAATAGTCATGATATTGAACTGGGCTACATTATAAGTGTAACATAGTTACATAAATATAGGAGGAGTCTTTGACCACTAAATGAAAATAAAAGTTGTAAATCGGAGGGATGGTACCCAGCTCTTTTTTCCTATATGTTCAATTCCTGATTTATTTACCTTTCACACTCTCAGGGTAAAATGAAACTACCAAGAGAATGAGTAGGGAATGGTGGTAGAACTACTGTATTTTCCGGAATATACAGATAAGAGGCACCCTTTTCCTCCCTAAAAGAGGCTGAACATTTGGGTGTGACTTATACTTTGAATGTTACTTTTTCAAAGTTTTTTCCCCCAGCCCTAGCAAGGTGCTGACAATCTTCTCTGCTTCCTATGCCCTCCGAAGAAGGTTTTTTCCAGCCCTAAGTCTTTGCAGGCTTGCTTTCATTCCTACCCCCTCTGAAAAAGGCTTTTTCAGCCCTAACCAGAGGATAAAATAATGTGTTCGAGCTGAACTGACTAAGAACACTAACCAGATGAATACCTGATAGGTAGATTCCCCCCCTCTATTTTACTCCCCTGAAACTAAGGTGCGTCTTATACTCCAGTGTGTCTTATACTCTGAAAGATACGGTAGCTATGAATGCTCCATCAATTAAAAAAATTAATGTACTTGTGGTCAGAATGGACTTTTTGAGTATTTTAGCTGAAGAATTCCCTTTCTATTGATATTTTCAGCTTGTAGTTTTTGGTTTAAGCAATCAAATGGTGGTTACATTTAAAGAAGAAAACACGGTATCCTTTAAGCATCTATTCCTGAAAGGCTATATGGACAGCATGGATGACACTTTCTCTTTCTATATGGTTAATATTTACATTACTGGCGAAATTCAAAATTTTTCCCTACCAGTTTGGTGTGTGAGGTTTGGTGGGCGTGGCAAGGAAGGATACTGCAAAATCTTCATTCCCCCCCCCCCACTCTGGGGCCAGCCAGAGATGGTATTTGCCGGTTCTCCTAATTAGTCAAAATTTCTGCTACTGGTTCTCCAGAATCTGTCAGAACCTGCTGAATTTCACTTCTGATTTACAGTATATTAGAAGGGAATTCCCCACAATGGGAAATTTGCCCCAAGTGCAAATAACTATATAACTTGAGGGAGGAGGGGTCCTCTTTAGACTACCCAAAGTGTGAAGCATTCATTCTTTTTGATGGCTTTGAATCCTTTAATTATCCACCTCTCCCTGTATTGAAAAATTAAGTAAGATGGAGGCCTCTTCTCCATTATTAGCACTCTCTCAAGGCAATTTCACGAAGAAAATTTCCCCTCAAAAACAAATGAGTATGTGTTCTATGAGTGTATCAGGTTAACTATTATGCATAGACAAGTAAATCAAACTTTTTTTCCCAGTACAGAAGAATACCCATTATATGATGATCTTTGATGGTTTTGTCATACTGACATGTCTTGCATCACTGATTCTCTGCACACGATCTGTAATTAAAGGAATTTATGTACAAAGGGTAAGCTTATGTTTGTCAGTATCTCTTAATAAATTTAATTGCAGCTTTTCAATAGCAATTTCTCTTTTCTTGCCCTCTCACGTATCCTAGGAATTTGTGACTTTTTCCAACATCACTATAAGAAAGAAGTATCTTTCTCTGATCTAGTGGAATTTGTCAATGGATGGTATATCATGATCATCGTTAGTGACCTTCTTACCATAGTTGGTTCTACATTAAAGATGGAGATACAAGCTAAGGTAAGTGACTTGAATGCTGATTGGATGGTCTGTGTTCCAGTTTTGGAAGTCCCAATTGAAATCTTATTGACCAACCTGAATTTTGTTATTTTTATAGTTCACTTGAGTCTTCAACTGGGGAAAATGGTCACATTGAGAAAACTGCTGCTCCAGAGAAGGCATTTTTCTAGCTGTATATTTTACCTATCCATGGTAATATCATTAGAAATTACAAATGAGCAGTATCTGTGCATATCATCAAAAGTCTATTAATTTGCTGTGCAATGCATTTGTGCTCTTTGTCCACCAGGAAACATAGATAGATAGATAGATAGATAGATAGATAGATAGATAGATAGATAGATGATAGATAGATAGATATCCATTTTTCAGAGTTGCAAATGGTTAAAAGTGAAAGCAATTACTGATTTATTTTAAATTTTCTGAGGGTTGAGGAATAAAGATATCAGTGAACCTTTTAAATAATGGTGCATAAGATAACTTTGTTATTAGTTATACTTTTCTAAAGTGAGCAATTGTGATTATCCCCACTAATTCTTTGGTTTTTTTATAACAGTACGGTTTCTAATCTTGCACTTCTTATTCAGGGTGACTTATTTTTATTAAAATTATTTTCTTTAGATCAACAGATCTTGTTTGATTTATAAAATGGGACCATTTTGATTTCTTCCTCTTTATTATATATTTTGTGCACCTGGATAACATCTCTGTACCTTTTCTCCTTTTTTATGTCTTAATAAAAACATTGGCAAAAATTGCTGAAAGTAGTTGGAGATTCTGGAGCTGGACAATCATCACAGATTCAGTAAGAAATCATCAAAGAGGAAATTCAAACATGAGAGGCACAAAATTGTCATAAATGTTTTTGAAATATGTGCTGGTAATTATGTTAATTCTGAGTCCTAATTACCATATAATGCACATCTTAAACTTTTTATGAAGAACAGTGGAAAACTGAAATTATATTGTGATGTACTATCATTACTCTTGCTATGTTATGTAACAGGCACAATGTATGAATAACTCTCTACGTGAATTACTGTATTTTTCGGAGCATAACATGTACCTTAGTTTTTGGAGAGGAAAATAAGGAGGGGAAATCTGCCTTTCAGGTATTCATCTGGCTAGCGTCCTTAATCTGGTCGGTTTTACACATTATTTTATCCCCTGGTTAGGGCTTAAAAAAACCTTATTCGGAAAGAGTAACAATGAAAGAACCTGCAAGCTGGTCAGAGCTCAGAACATTACTAGTGCCTTGTTAGTGCTGGAAAGAAACTTATTTGGAGCAAGTAGAGCAATGAAAAAAAGCCTGCAAAGACTTAGGGCTGGAAAAAATATTATTCGGAGAAAGTAACAATGAAAAAGCCAGCAAGGTAAGACCTGGGAAGATCATTAGCACCTTGTTAGGGCTGGAAAAAAAGCTTCAGAAAAAGGTACATTCGGAGTATAAGATGAACCCAAATTTTCAGCCTCCTTTGGGGTAGAAAAAGATGCATATTATACTCCAAAAATACAGTAATCATACAATAATTTCTGTTTTTTATAGGTATCTAAATAACCTTAAAATAAAAGAGAGCAGATGGTTTCAGTTCTTTTCTCTGTGATTTGAGACAGATCACTAAAGGACTTTTGAGTCCCAATTGTTTATTGTATGTCAAATCTGTTGAATTTGTTAATCTGTTAGTTCTTCAGCCAAAATAAAGATGGTTGGCTTCATTATTTATTCTAATTTTATGTAAAACCTCCTTTTTTGGAACTTAAACAGCCTCTTATCCATCGCTTCCATGTTTAAGGCAAGACTAAAATTCACAGGCTCCTGAGTTCTAGCCTGGTGCCTTAACCACTATTAATGCCCTGGGTACTTTGTACCAGAAAAACATTCTTAACTTAATATATTACTATTTTAAGAAATGCCCAGACATGTTTTAAATGTTAGCTAATAGCATTTCTTAAATGAATCTTGCCATTTCCTGTCCTAAAGTTGTATGGAGGATCACTGTGTAATAAAACCTGACGAATCTTGGATACAACTGAAGAGATTCAGATGACATTTACATGTGGAAAGTACTACCTATAATGACAACATAGTGTAGATACATAGATAGATGATCGCTACAATAGGGCTTCCACAGATAAAACCTGCCAGATGGTAATCCGATGGGACGAGATAGCATGGGATGCATTTAAAAACTGGGGGAAATGAAACAAGCCGGCTAATCCCCTTTTCCATCCATTGTGAAGCAGCTTTCCAAGTTTGAGAAGATAAGGGCTAGGACTTGTCTGACAGATTCTGGAGCTTTTGAACCACACAGCATCAAAATGTCTTTTGTAATGGGACAGTCTATTCTGGCTGGTTGGCTGGCTTCTTCCTTCCTTTTGCTCTGCTCTTCCATTTTGCCTCATAAGGACATCCTGTGTTTCAAGAATCATATTTAGGCTGCAAATATCGAGACGGCTATTTGGTAGTACAAAAAGCTTGGGTTTTCTGTAACTCTTGTGATGCCTTGTGGTGATCTGGATTTTTGCAGCTAATATATCCATGCAGTCAAATTTGTTGAAGGCACAGCAAGAGAGAGATTTGTGATCTTCAGGGCAGTTGCTTGTTCTGTCTTCACTATGTGTATGGACACTTCTGACTTCTTCACATCCACTACTGTCACTGTCCAAATTCCACGAACCAGTTTTAAAATCACAATAGTTCTCAATCTAATTACCAAAATCTCTTAAATCAGCAAAGAGCAGTCTTTTTTACAGGGAGCAAAATCATTCCCACCCTTACTTTGTTTAAGATTAGGTAAGCTGGTCTGTAATCATCCACATGGCAGGACAAAATACAGTAATCTTTTCACATTTCTCTGCTATCATCTAGTAGTCAATCTAGATTTCTGCAGTCAGATATGGCTCAGTTCTCTTTGCTGCTTGTTTTGTTGCAGACGTAAAGGCAAAATAATCCTTACCTAAATATTAAATAAAAATACTAAAGTTTCGCTATAATATTGTTTTTTTTTATTATTGTTGTGAGCCGCCCTGAGTCTTCGGAGAGGGGCGGCATACAAATCTAATAAATTATTATTATTATTATTATTATTATCAAAACTTCAACCACTTTTCCTTAATGTTCTGATCATTCAATAAACTTTTTTTTTGATAGACCCACAAAATAGCAAGATACTAAAAGGTCTCTTTGCTGCCATCTAGTGACCACTCTCTGGAATCAATTGACCCCTGTGATCCGCACTGTTCCCACCTTCCTGGCTTTCCTGAAGGCTGTGAAAACTTGGCTTTGCCTGCAGGCCTGTGGCCGATGAGTTATACCATCTAGCTCCGGCTAAAAGGATGAATGATTTATTTTCTTGGGGTTTTAAATTGTTATTATATTGTTTTAAATTGCTGTACACTTCCCAGAGTCCCGAAGGAGTTGGGCGGCTTATAAATTAAATTAAATTAAATTAAATTAAATTAAATTACATTACATTACATTACATTAAATTAAATTAAATTACATTAAATTACATTAAATTAAATTACATTAAATTAAACTTTTTACAGTCCAAATATGGTAGATCTAGTCTTGGGGGAGGGGTAGAGAAATGTTTTCCTGCCAGTAATACTGGGAGATAAAATATCCTGAGCTGAGAATCCCCTGAGTAGCCTCACTCACCACCGCACTAAAGACATTCCTCTTTGATTCAACAGATTGAAACAGCCTTGTTCTGGGGATCAGCAAGAGGGGAAGAAATTGGAACGGTTGGGAATGTTTTTAATAAGTTTTGTGGTTTTATTAGTTGTGTTTCAGCTAAGTGTGTGTATTGCCTACTGCCTGTCCTTGTTAGTTGTATATGGCTTGCTGTCATTCCCCTTGTTAAAAGGGCATTATAAATAAATAAATAAATAAATTATTATTATTATTATTATTATTATTATTATTATTATTATTATGTGAAAGGACAGTGGAACAGGTGTGTGCACATCGCAATTGTGCATCAGTTTAGTGCAAAAGAGATCCCCAAGATTTACAATCACGATCACGCCCAGCATTTCCCGAACTGCTGTCTTCCAGATGTTTATTTATTTATTTGTCTAAACATACAAGATAGCAGGTATTGGTATAAATATAAACAAAAGCAAAGTAAGTACAGGTAAATTTGGACAATAGGACAGTAAAACAAGGATGGTAGGCACGATGGTGTGCTTATGCACGTCCCCTTATAGACCTCTAAGGAATGCGGTGAGGTCGACTGTAGACAGTCTAAGGCAGTGATGGCGAACCTCTGACATGGGTGTCACAAGTGGCATGCGGAGCCATATTTGCTGGCATGTGAGCTCCAACATGCAGGTGTATGCTGGCCAGCTGATTTTTGGCTCACATAGAGGCTTTGGGAGGGTGTTTTTGGCTTCCAGAGAGCCTCCTGGGGAATGGGGAGGCATTTTTACCCTTCCCCGGTTCCAGGGAAGCCTTTGGAGCCTGGGGAGTGAAACAAGAGCTTATTGGGCCCACCAGAAGTTGTGAAACAGGCCATTTCCGGCCTCCAGAGGGAAAGGTGTTTTTCCCTCCCTCAGACATCATCATCATCATCATCATCATCATCATCATCATTATTATTATTATTATTATTTAGATTTGTATGCCGTCTCTCCGGAGACTCAGAGTGTCTCCTCACAAGAATTCACCGCATTTTGCTTTCTGTGCATGTACAGAAGCAAAAACATGCTGGGGACATGCACACATAACACATACACAAGACAACCAAAGCTGCATACGCAGCACACCAGTAGCAGCGGACGGTAATAGCAATTTAAGTTTAAGTTTATTGGATTTATATGCCGCCCCTCTCTGAGGACTCGGAGCAGTTTACAACATATAAAAAAGACAATATACAGTATAACAAAATCCAAATAATTCAAATTCAGTTACAACTAAAAAAACTAAATTTGCCCCTGATTTTGTTTTGAACCTCTCAACAAATCAGGAGGAAATTTAGGCGAGGCGATATACATGACCGCTCGCTTGAGGGAAATCGCTCTTTTTCTGAACAAGCATGAAAGATAGATAGACTGTCACTATATTGTTTAAATATTAAGAGAGAACTTAACCGCTGTTGTTACAGGCCGCAAACACATACTAAGAAAGAACTGACTTGGGCGAGGATTAGGGTTATGTTCTCTCGGTTTGTGTTGTTCTGTACTTCAAGACATGTATAGTCAAAATAAGCAAACGTACGATAAATTATGTACAGTAATGCCTTTTTTTAAGGCTGATTGTAAAGATGGTTTATTGGTGGACAGGACCACATGGATTTGAGGTCCTGGGCAACATATGGAGGAGAGAGATTGAGGTATTTATACCCTCTCTTGGGCCTTGCCCTTAAGCTTCCTGTTTCTGTGCAAGAAATGTATTCTGTTGGCTTGTCAGACTCCCAGGTTATGCAGCAGTCATAGTTAACTTTGTAAGTTATCTGAGTCTCAGGCATGGTTGAAGCTTGCTAATGAAATGAAGGGGCTTGTCCTATTGCGGCTGAATGATTTTGCCCTCGTTTAGATCTTTCGTGAGGGCTAGTCGCATCACTGAGGCTGAAGATCTTTTGTCTTGTAGATAGGCTGGTCCAGTCCTGCTGGGGCTATTAAGAAAGGTGGGGGCTGTTTTCCAAGAGCATGTTTCTCCTTTAGGGAAATATAATATTCTACCTTTTAAATATTTCTCCAAATATTTCATTCTTCTAAGACAGGGTTGTGTGCTAGCTTTCCATAGGATCACTAAACAAACTGTAACAAGTTGAGGATTACCTGTAACAATGTTCACCTATTTCCAGTGATGGGCTCCTACGGGTATGGTCAGGTACTCAGTACCGGTAGCAAATTTTTGATTTTTTTTTCTTTTCTTTTTTCCCTTCTGGGCTCTGGGTATGTTTTTCCTGTTGCAATAAATGAGGTTGAATGGGTATAATTTTAGAAGAGCTGTGTGTGCGTGTGTGTACATACACTTTATGTAGTAGATAATCGGGGGTGGGCTACTGCCCGGACGGGGGGTGGGAGGCAGTGGGGTAGCAAAAATGGAACTCCACCCCCAGAATACCCAATTTGCACTGAAAGATGTTGAAACAAAATGCATAAGCCACGACCACAGTGTGGTAGTAAAAAATTTGGTAGCCCATCACTGCATCTATCTCCTTCCCACTGAAGTACTAGCTAGGAAGAGAAACTTTGGGATTCCTGCAGATGTGGAAGAAGGACATAACTATGCTCGGCAGTTAGATTTATTAGTTATTAAAATTCTACTGTACAATTTGTGATTTTGTGTGTGTGTGTGTGTGAGAGAGAGAGAGAGAGAGAGAGAGAAAGAAATAGACAGACAAAGACAGAGAAGGGGAGGGGAACATTAGAGTTAGCCTAACCTCCAACAGCTATACTAGACCAGAAGTTTCCAACCTTGGCAACTTTAAGACTTGCGGACTTCAACTCCCAGAGTTGAAATTGACTGAGGAGTTCTAGGAGTTTAAGTCCACAAGTCTTAAAAGTTGCCAAGGTTGGAGACCCTGTACTCAGGGATGGGTTGCCACTGCGCATCAATAGCAGCCCCAGGACCGGCTGAAAGTCATGACAATTCCTGTGCGCAACGTCCAGGGGGACTCCAGTCTTAAAGTTGCTAAGTTTAAAGAGCCCTCCTTTAAGGCTTCTTTTCCACTTGATCCAGTGATTTTGGGAAAAATTGGGTGCTCAGAATGGAATCTTGTCTTTAAGATATCTTCCCAGCATGCCAAGCAAGTATGGGGTTGCCCCGGTCTTCCCCATGGACAATCAGTGGCCTGGATGATTTCTCTGTAGGAAAGACACTGCTGGCAATGCTGCTAGGAGCTCTCTGGTGGAAACCAGGAGTGAGAGGTTGAGGGATCCCTCGTGAAAGTGAATGGGATTCAGAGATACCAAGTTTGAGTTCGGCTCTGCCCCGACTTCTGATGGCCTATCAGCTGGAAGGTGAGGTGGCTGTGTCAATCTAGTCAAAGGCACATCCTGGATGGATCTTGTGGCACTCAGTAGTTTGAAGGCAGATTCTTACCAAAAGGCCCCCAAAAGGTCCATTTCTGCCTTGTTCCATTGGGCGGATTCTCTCCAACCCTTGAGCTAAAACAGAATTCATCTCGTTCGGGACCCCAATTTAGACCTGCAAGAGGGCCGCTTTCTTGGTCTTAAAGAGCCAGCCAGGTGGGGCTAGATCTCACGCAGTTGGGACATCCCTTCTCCACCAGAGACCCTGGAAGAAAAGTTAGTCCTACCCCAAAATAATGGCAATTAATCCTGTGCACAGAGCAGATGGGCGGCCCCCCAAAAATGTGCTGGCGATTATGCTGGGCATTTTCAGATCAGGATAAATCTGGAAAAATTTTCCCTTTTTTTCAAAGGAAAGTCAAATTAACTTTAACTATAGCAAGGAATGTGTTTGGCAGGATGCCAGTTACCTTATGTAGGAAGAAGGACAACTGCATCCCATCTGATCCCACCCCTCAAAACAACATTTCATCGAAGGTTTTTCTAAAAAGATCAGTAGGATCCATTTAAAAGGTGACAGGATTTCATCCCACAATTGAAATTTTCCTACTTTCCTGCATGGGGAAAAGAGCTCAAGCAGGTCAAAGGAATTCCTGATTGTGGGAACGCGGGAACTAGTGTCTTGGAATGTGCGTGCGAAAAGCATAGACCTTGAGCATGACACGTATGATGACCCAGTTTCTCTAGCAACATTCTCCTTCCCAGCACTCTTGTCTTGCCTTCTTTGCTGCTAGCCTAAGAAAAGTGCAAACGTTATATATCACGAGGTGGGCTGATGGGACCTTTCTCTCGCTCTCGCTTTCTTTTTCTCATGAATCAGCACTTTGAAATGTAGCCCAGGTTGTGTGATTTTTATTGGTTATATTTTGTACGCTTAATACGTTATGAATTTGAATTGGTGTAACAGACCCATGTGAAATGTAGCATCGTAGAAGCCTGCATTTCTGTGTCTGCTTTCAATAAAAGGGTCATCCTGAATTGAATCTAGGTTGTCTCGCCAAAGAGAAAAAGTTGTTTTCAAGTTTCTTGTCCGAGGTTTTTTCTCTCAATTGGATTTATTTATTTTATTTTATTTATTTATTTATTTTGTGACTAACGCGCAGTCAGTTGCCAGCTGCGAGCCTCCGTAACCCCATACCTGATCTTAAGAAAGAACTTTCCTCTGCGCAAATCCAAAGAGATTTCTTGGGGCAACTTTTCAGCACCATAAAATAGTGCACTCTGTCAGAGGTGGGAACCTCCCCCCCATTCCAATCATTCTGTTTGGGCTTTGTGGGAAATTCTAGACAAGCATCAAGACCAACAACCAGAGGTAAGGAATCAAATATTTTGGTCTATAACATCACCACTTCAGAGAGTTGTGCTAGCAGAAGGGGTCCTGGGAACATAGCAGCCACCTCTACCATCATTGACATCAATGACTAAACTCAGGAAAAAACCCTGGAAATTCAGGTGCTGGACTGGAGGGTTTTGTAGCAGTTCCTGCCCATCCTATTCCTAGTGATGCAGAGATGAATTTGAGAATGTGGAGTGGAGATCTGTTTCCTGAGCCAGGAAGATGACAAGGAGTTGAAAGTGAAAAATATTCAAACAGGTTTTAATAGTTTATCATTTATTATTTTTAAAAATGCCTCCATACTAGTCTTTTCTAAGAACACCACAAAAAGGTCTCTCCCTCTGGGTAATCATTCCTTTGCTTTGGCCTGATAATTTCTGTTCTTCCAGCTTGTTCATAGCTGGCAAAATGGCAATGCCAGAAAGTGAGACTTTAGTCCTTACTGTGTGTTGTCCTCCAACTTCTTTTTTCTTTGCTCCCAAGGGAAAAGCCCACAACTGAGGTGATCATGCCAAGTAGGAGGGAATCTGCATAGTCCCTCCCAACAGCCACATTGTTGAGGGGAAATCTCTCTGGAGGATCTAACTCAGGTCACATCAGGGTTGGATTGCCTGAATGATGTGAGGTCCTAGAAGTTCCCAACTGCCTCCATCTTCTGTTACACTCAAACTGTTTCAATCAAAGAGATTTATTCCCTGTTCCCTTCCTAGTCAGCTGAATGCAAATTCTTCATTCATTGGGATCGGCTTCATTTTGTTCTTGGGCAGCAGATCACACCATAGTAATCCCTTCTTTTTATTTAGGAGACTAATGTGGACACCCATCTTATGCCCAACATTCCTGGGCGGGTCAGTGCTTAAGAATAAAATATAAAAGCCAACAAAATGATAGTAATCACAAACCGTGCAGCGTATCATACCAACAAAACCATTCTCCCTCCACACCTTCTGAACTCTAGTCTCAACTTACCCCATACGTTAGAGGAAGAACCAACTGTTTGACGAGTCCATTTCACCCAATAAGGGGATGAAGGGGGGATGCTGAATGTCATAGAAAATCCTCTTACCACTTGGCAGGGGCAGCTATGGTCTCACTTAGAACCCGCCCCTGCTTGGGTCCCCTCAATTTTTCAGTCCCAACTTTTCAGCCCTTCTCCTGTTTTGCAGCCATGCACCATTTTCTGTCCTTGCCTCCTTCCTGTTTTTATTTGGTTTTCCCTCTCACTCTGAAAGCAAAAGGAAGTGAGGGAGGAAAGTGGGGAAGAAGGCACCGTTCCCCGTAAGCTGCGCGCGTGAGCATGCGCACGCCCCAAAATACCCCCGCCCACCCTTTTCCACGGGTGCACGCTCCCCATCCCCCTGCCAGCCTGCCGGGGGGGCGGGGACGGAGAGGCGCCAACAGTAGAAGGAAAGGGAGCTGCGGCCTCCCCTGCCTCCCCATCGTGCCTCCCACCCCCGCGTGCCCCTGGCCTCTTGGCGCTGCCCCCGCTCGCCCGATCCGCCCCCTCTCCTCCTCTTCCAAGAAAAGCGCGGAGGCTGCCTGCTTGAGCCTCATGACGCCGCTTCGCCCTGCCTGTCTCCGTTGTGTTTTCGGGGGGGAGTGGCGGGAAAGCCCTGTGCCGGCCAGGAAAGTCAGCTTTCCAGGAAAGCAGCGTGCCTTTTAAACACGCTGCTTTCCTGCACCTCTTTCCTGAGGGGGAAGTGGCCTCCTCCCCCCCTGCCCAGGAAAGAGTTGCAGGAAAGCAGCGCATTTGAAAAGCGCGCTGCTTTGCCGGAAAGCCGGCTTTTATATTCTTACTCTTTTCCCTTAATATCTTCTCTAAATTTGTTTCTTGTTTGAGGAATATTTCTTTATTTTCCCTTTTACTTAAATACGTACTTATTGAGTTAACTTGTAACCAATTTTGTTATCCAAGGCATCTCTCTATTTCATTTCTATTGATCCTTCCATCCTTTTCATATAACTGTTCAATTCTCTGTATACCTTTTTCCTTTAATTTCCATATTATCTTTGTGAGGTTACTTTCTTTCTTTATATTTATCACATGCAGCGTCGCTAATTTAGAATTTGTCATTTTTAATTTGCCTTGCCATTTCATCCAACTTTCTATAATCGCTTTAGTTGGATCTATTAATCTATTTATTTCGATCTTGTTCCATTTCCTAAATAATAATTCTTGATTCTTAATGTCATTAATTCCTTTCTCTAATTCTACTCATGGTTTCTCTTCTAATAATTGTAATTCCATTAATCTATCTATTTGATATGCATCCCTGTAATACTCCACACTTGGATTTCCCCAACCTCCCTCGCCTTCCGTGGCTATCAGCCATTTTTTTTTAATTCTTGGTCTTTTATTACCTTCTATCCAAGCATTTAATTTAGTATCCCATTCTTTTAATTTCCTTATTGGGAATGTTCCATGCATTACCTGTAAAATGTATAACATTTTTGAGATAATCATCATTTTTAATGCTGTTACTCTAGCCAATCTTCTCAAATTTTTATTTCCCCAATTATTAATTTGTTTCTGAATTTTTTTCCATATTAAATTATAATTAAATTCCACTATATTTTCTGGGTTCTTTAATAATCAAACTCCTAAATATTTCATTTTCTTATTCCCCCGTTTTAAACCTGATACCTTCCGTATTTCAATTTGTTCTTTAGGCCCGGTATTTAAACAAATAATTTCTGATTTTTCCATATTTATTTTTAACCCTGATTGGTTTTAAATTCCTGAAGTATTATAATCATTCTCTTAATCATATCTACTGGTGTCTCTGTAATTATTATAGCATCATCTGCAAATAGATTTAATTTTAATTCCATATTCCCTATTTGATATCCCTTCCATTGTTTGTCTTTTCTAATTTTATTAGCTAATGTTTCAATTGCCATCACGAAAAGCATCAGGGATAGGGGGCATCCTTGCTTGGTTCCATTATTTATTTCTATCTTCTCCGTTCTATTTCCATTCACTCTAACATAGGCTATATTTTCCTTATATATTTCTTTTATTACTTGACAAAATGTTTCCCCATATTCAGGCTATTACATAATTGAAATAAATAGTCATGATTTATTTTGTCAAAAGCTTTATAAACATCTAACTTTAATAGTCCCATTTTCCTTTTAGTTCTAGTAGCATGGTGCAGCACATTCACTATATTTCTAATAGGTTCATATATTCTTCTTCCTTTTATAAATCCATACTGATGCTTTCCAATTATTCTTGGTAGTATATTTTCCAATCTGTTTGCTAAAATTTTCAGCAAAATTTTATAATCTTGATTTAGTAGACTAATTGGGTGGTAGGAACCGGGTTCTTTTAAATCTCGATCTGGTTTAGGAATTGTTACAATTTTGGAGTTCTTCCATGTTTGTGGAACATCTAATGTTGTGAGGACATTATTATACAATCTTTCCAAATGCGGTAGCAAAATTTCTATATACGTTTTATAATATTCTCCTGTAAATCCATCAGGGCCTGGTGCTTTATCAGGTTTTAACCCTTTTACCACTTTAATTATTTCATCCCTTGCTATGTTTGCATTTAACATTTGTCTTTCTTCATTCAACCTTTCTTTAACCTCTATATCTTGTAGCATAACATGTTCTTTTTCATACAATTTTGCATAAAATTCTCTCATTACACTTTCTAACTCTCTATTACTATATTTCATTACTCCATTTTTGTCTCTTAGACCATTTATTATTAATTTTTCCTTTCTTTTTTTGAGGTAATTCACCATTTGTTTTCCTGATTCCCCCCCCCCCATATTTCTATTCTCTGTTTTACCGCCATCCTCATATTATTCCATTGTTGTTCCTCTATATCTTTTAATTGTCTTTGTAAGTTTTAACAAATCATTCCATTCTTTATTTCTTGTTATTCTTAAATCTTCTCTTATTAATTCTATTTCCCTTATTCTTTTTTCCCTTTCCATTCCCCAACTTTTTTTAATATAAGACTCCATACTGATTAAATTACCCCTAATAACTGCTTTCTTCGTGTCCCAGATAACTGATTGCCTCATTTCACCATTTTCATTTATATTATAAAATTCCTGAATATCTCTCTGAAATTTTTCCCTATTTTTTTCACTTACTGAAACAATTGTGTTATATCTCAAAATTCTTTGTCTACTAATGGAGTCTATTTTTATAACTGCTGTTATGGGTGCATGGTCAGATATCCAATTACTCTTAATTTCTGCTTTTTTGATTTGAATATTTCCTGTTTTATTCATAAATATATAGTCAATACAACTAAACTTATTATGTCTTACAGAATAATATGTTCCTCTATTTAAATTATCAGCATGTAGGTCTGTCATATTTAACCTATTTAAATTTAGTTGTTTCTTTTCTTTGTTGCTAGCCATTATTTCTACATTGAAATCCCCAGCATATATCACCATCCCTTCTGAAAATAAATCCAATTTACGTTTTGCATTCATAATAAATTGGTTAGCATTTACATTTGGAGCATATATTACCGCAAGTGTTATTGTAATTTGGTTTATTTTTCCTTTTACAAATAATAATCTTCCTTCTTTGTCCCCTTTTGTTTGTATCACCTGAAATGGGTTCCTTTGATTTATTAATATAGCTACCCCCCTACTGTTTATTTTTCCTCTAGATTCGAAAATACCTTTCCATTCATTACTGTCAATCAGTTTATCCGTTCTTTTCCGTCCCTGATGGGTTTCAGTAAGAAATAAAAAATTGACATGATTTTCTTTCGCTAATTTCAATAGTCTGTGCCTTTTTAGAGGCGATGCAAGACCGTTTATATTTAATGCCATAATTGTTCGATCACTCATAGTATTTCCATTTAACGTTTTTCCCTCCTGTAACCCAGAGTTCTATTAAATTCTTCATTTTTATAAAAGAATCTTCCCACCCAGGTGCCTCCCCCCGAATTTCTCTCATAATGAGAGAAAAGCGGGGGGGAAATCGGCTGTTTTGATCAGGCACCACTGGGGGCACGATTCCACCAAAACTGTTGCTCTCCCCCTAACACCCTTTCTTTAAAAAAGGAAATAAAACCCCACACTCCCCTCCCCCAGTCTCCCTTAATTTGATTAAAATTAAAACAAATATTAAATTAAATCAGGACCAAACCTTAACCCTTTTCTTAATATATAAAACAATCAAAACAAAAATATTTTACAAGCATTTCATTTCTTTTTTTGCCTCGTAACTCTCGCCTCCATTTTGGAAGAATCTGGTGCTTCTTTCTCTTTCTCCAAAAGAGCTTGCCTTTTCAATTAGAACTCCTTAATGGGGAATGTTGATTGCAGAAGTTCAAAAAGATTTTTAACCCCCTCTCCTCCTCTTGCACCCTCCTCTTCAATCGCGTCTGTTGCTTTTTCTGCCTGTTGCTTTAAATCCGGATTCAAACCAAGTTTTGCCAGCATTTCCTTCCCTTGCTCCAACGACTTTGTTCGGTACATTTTCCCCTCTCGAAAGACCATTATAATTGCCGGATATTGCCAGCTGAAACAAATGTTTCCCTTAAACAAAGCTTCTGCTATCGGACGCATCTGGCTCCTAGCTTCCAGGTTCCAAAGTTTTAGCTTTTTACTTAGTCCAGTTTATTTGAGACTCCAAGAGGTTCAATGGGGTTTAAAATCCAAAGTTTATTTTTTTCATTTGAGGAGCATTCAGAGTTCAGCGGAGCGTCTACACCAGTGATGGCGAACCTATGACACGCGTGTCAGCACTGACACGCGTAGCCATTTTCAGTGACATGCGGCCACTAAGGAAGTCAGGTGTCCATTTTTCCAGAGGAAGAAATATCGTCACTTCGTGTTCTCTTTCATTGAGTGAGCCGATTCTTTCCATTGCAATGAAACCTGTTCCTTCCAAAGAGCCCCTTCCGGGAACGGAGCTGGGCTGAAGGGTTTTTTTTACTCGTCTCCGAGGGAGCAATACTGCGGTTTGTCCAGCAGATGGCATTACAATCACATTCATCGCTCGCGCAGAAAATGGGTCTTCTAAGAACGAAGTCGCCGCCTTTTGTCTTACTGCCTCTCGGGGATCATTAAGTCTCCACCATCAGACATTACGTGGAACGCGTGGCTTCCCAATGTTTGGGGGTGGGTAGGTGAAAGAGGGCCGTCAGATGCTGCACAAAACGCGGGACTTCTTGAGATCCAGGTCAACCTCGACCGGATTTTAAATCTTCGAACCAACTGCGGTTCAGAAATTTCAAACAATAAGAGGAACGATGGAGGGATTTGGGGCGCCCGCGTGTGAGGGGGGGACGTTCCCATAGCTCTTCCATTCACTCTTCCGGATGAAGCTCCCCCTCCCTCTGTTCGATTTTCTATGCCAGGAATTGGGCAACGGAGGCAACTGGCGGAGCGGCCTTTGCTTTCTTCCCGCAGCTTCAGCTGGGCACAGGCTGGAGAGGGCCTTGCTCCTTGGGCTATTCCCGCTTCTCGCCGAAAAGAGAGAGGCTGGGCTGCCCTTCGACGTGCGCCCCCCCCTTTTCAAAGCCCATGGGATCTTTCTTTCTTTCTTCTTTTTTCTTTCTTTCTTTCATTCTCTCTTTTTCTCTTTCTCTCTCTCTCTCCTTCCTTCTCTCTCTGTCTCTTTCTTTCTGTCTTCCTACCATCTTTTTTTCTTTCCTTTGTTTCTCTCTCTTTCTCTCTCTCCCACTTTGTTTCTTTCTATCTTCCTTCCTTCATACCTTTTTTTCTCTCTCTCTCTCCTTCCTTCCTTCTTTTTCTTTCTTTCCTTCCTTACTTCTTTTTCTCTCTCTTTCATTCTCTCTTCCATCCTTCCCTCCTTCATTTTTACCATCTCTCTCTTTTTCTTTCTATCTAACTTCTTACCATCTTTCTTTCTTTCCTTTCTTTCTCTCCCTCTTTCTCTCCCTCTTTCTTTCTGTCTTCCTTCCTTCTTACCATTCTTTCTCTCTCTCTCCTTCCTTCCTTCCTTCCTTCTCCCCTCTGCTCCCTCCCTTCCTCCTTTCGTCTCCTCCTTCACTCCCGTCTTTTCCGTTCTTTTGAAGTTTGCTCTTTGCTTGCTTTTTCTGTCAAACCTTTGCAAGGATATCTGTCTCAGGCTTCTGGAAATAACCTGCAATTCACATGAGAATTCGCCGTTTCAGTGAGTCCTGCAGGAGTTTTTTTTAAAAAAAGAGTCCGGGGACTATTCCACAAAGTGAAAGTAAGACTCGGCGAAGCTTGTTTGTTGACTTGAGGTCAAAGCTTGAGAATGTAGAAAGGTGCCGCTTGGAGAATCAAGAGGAGTGCCACTATGAACGGGAAATTTGGAGTGCCTGGAATCGGTTACCAGACACTTTTAGCACAAAATTATGTTTTTTTTCTCAAGGTGACACACCACCCGAGTTATGCTCGGTTTTTTGGCGAATTTTGACACAATAAGCTCAAAAGGTTGCCCATCACTGGTCTATAAGCCTCGACGCAAACGGAAACACCTCATCAAGTTTTCTTCAAGCTCCTTATAACTTTCAGTTTTTTCTTTCCAAAGTTTCTTATTTTCCAGAAGAAGTTCATTAATTTTTATTTGTAATTCTTCTTTTTCGTTCTGGAGTTTCGAAATTTCCATTGTATTCCTGCAAATAATGAAGACCAGAGAGAAATTAGCCCCCAGGGTTTTTTTAAACTTGAATTATCAACCTTTTTATTCAATTTTTATTAAATACACATTAAAAATACCTTATGAAATTATGAATGTCATACAGACAGGGTGAACTTAATAGGATTGTGCAAAGATTTGATGAACTATGTGAAGACTTACGAGCCTTTCCTCTGTAGTTTCTGGTGGCTATCTAAAAATTTCTCACCTCCACTGCAACTTGTAATGTTCTCGGCAGAGCTCCTCATTTTTATCAATATTTTCAATTTTTTGGAATGTGGTTTTTTCCATTTCTATTTTCATTTCTTCTTTTTCTCTGGTAATTTTTTCTATCACTGCTATTTTCCTGCAAAATATAAGGACCAGAGAGATATTAGCCCTCTTGCAATATAGAGGTGGGAGGAGTGGAGGAGACCATATCTAGGGTAGCACAGGGACGGAATATCCCGGTTTTGCTGGGGAGAGGCAGATATGTTGGGAGACATGGGGTAGGCTGCTCTCGGGGAACAAGAGCTCGCTGCTTGAAAGCAATCCCTTGTTCCGGCCCCATGAGCTTAGCTCGGGGTACTGGCGACAAGCGAATCTCGAACCATAGGCTCAGGCTGTTGATATTCAATGCTGACCTGACATGTGCTACTGAGATCTGGCTGGGCCCAGAAGGAGGAGTCCATCTCTCTGAAATGTGCCCAGCTGGGTTGCAGGTGTGGCACCAGCAACGACCCCAGGGAAGGTGGGATGAGTGGCTATTATAGCGAAAAAGACCTTCAGCCTACGCAGGCTCGCTGCTCCTGAGATTACGGGTTGTGAGTCCCTCTTTGTGAAGTTGAACCTAGGGGTTCAGGTGGGCTTGTTGCTCATGTACCTGCCTCCCAGCTGCGTGTCAACAGCCCTGCCTGTGCTACTCGAGGAGGTAGCTGGGCTGGCAGTGGAGTTCCCCAAGCTTATTGTCTTGGTGGACATTAACCTGTTGCTCGGAGAATCCTCTGGATTGGTGCAGGGGTTTATGGCCACCATGGCAACCATGGACCTGACCGAAGTAATTTAGGGTGTAACTCATGAGGGGGGCATGCTCCTGACATGGTATTCCCCACAGAGCAGTTGAGCAATGATCTGAAATTAAGGGTCTTAAATATGTTGCCTTTGTCATGGTCAGATCATTTTCTGCTACGGCTTGATTTCAATTCTTCAATCCTCCTCTGCAGGGAGATGGAACTGATTAGGGGATTCCTTCCCAGGCACCTGATGGACCCAGAAAGCTTTCAGAGGATACTTCCATTTGCTAGTCCATTACTCTAGGGGGGAAAGAAGATCATCTTTCAGCTGTGGCAAGTGGCACGTTTGCCTGTTGCACCAGTTGCGGCCTTATTTGGACCGGGAGTCTCTACTCACAGTCGCTCATGCCTTTATCACCTTGAGATTCAACTACTGCAATGCTCTCTACATGGGGCTACCTTTGAAGAAAGAGTGTTTGGAAAATTAAAATTCTGCAAAATGTGGCCGTGCAAATGGTCATGGGCATTCCTAGACATGCCCCTCTTTCTCCAACACTACGTGGATTGCATTGTTTGCTGATTGGTTTCTGGACACAATTAGTGTTGGTAATGACCTATAAAGCCAAACATGGCATCGGTACTTGGCGGTACTTGTGGGACCGCCTTCTGCTGCATCAATCCCAGCAATTGGTGAGGTCCCACAGAGTTGCCCTTCTCCAGGTCCCATCAACTAGACAATGTCGTTTGGTGGTGCGTAGGTGAAGAGCCTTTTATGTGGGGGCTTCTGAATCAGCTCCCCCTGGAGATTCGCTCTGCCCCCCCTTCATTTATGCCACCAGGCTTGGGGCAGTTAGATCTCAGTCCCCCTGGCCGACCAAATGTTTGTATGGCTGTTGTTTGAATGGGTATGACTGATTTTTAATATAATTGAGGGTTTTAGATTGTCTCTATAGTTTTAATTTAATTGGATTTGCTATTGTATTTGTATTGTATATGTTTTTATATGTTGTAAGCCACCCCGAGTCCTTAGAGAGGGGCGGCATATAAATCCAATTAATAAAATAAATAAAATAAAAATAAACATTTCTCACCTATGCAGTTCTTCTTTCAACTCATTAATTTCTTGGAGGAGCTCTACTTTCTTGATGGCATCTTTTTTAATTTTTGTGCTTAGGCTTTCATTTTCTTTTATAATTTTTTGAATCTCGTCTTCTTTCTCAGAAATAATTTTCCTGTAAAATATCAAGAGCAGAGTGAAGTTAGCCCCCTTAGGTTTTTTTACTCAAATTGTAAAACTTGTTTAAAATTAAAACTAATTGAAATATTGAAGAAACGATGAGAAAGTCAGGGTTGATATCTAAAATTAGCCCCCAGGGTTTTTTTAACTTGAATTATCAACCTTTTTATTCAATTTTTATTAAATACACATTAAAAATACCTTATGAAATTATGAATGTCATACAGACAGGGTGAAATTAATAGGATTGTGCAAAGATTTGATGAACTATGTGAAGACTTACATATATCTCTGCTCCATCACTCTCTTCAAATCAGCATCTGATCTTTGCGCTTTTTTCTGAACAATCTAGAGAAGCCAAAATAGATCATAAGTCAGGAATATATTTCCGTAGCAGCCCACTTGCTACCCCTCACTACCCAATTAGTCACACTGGGCTTTCCCCCCTCTTTTTATGATATGAATTATGTCTCAGTCATGCACACTCAACAGGTTCCTTATGTACTAGATTGCTTGCCTAAAGTGGGGCAAGGAATGCCGGTCTCTGGGTGCGCAGGGTGACGCCTTAACCACGATACCAAACTGGCTTTCTTGGGTTGCTAATGCAAGCTAACAATGTATTTCAAAGGTCAAAACAAAAACCTAAACGGTCAACTGAGGATAAACAGAAATCACAATTCATATTCTATCTGTCTGTCTATCTGTGTTTCTCCAACTACCTACTGTTCTTTCTATCTATATGTCTGTCTGACTGAATATCTGTATCTATCTATCTATCTATCTATCTATCTATCTATCTATCTATCCTATCTATCTATCCTATCTATCTATCCCTACCTAGCTACCTAACTACCTGCCTAAAATTTCTATATGTTCCATCACACATTTACTGTGACAGCGTATGAACAAATGTTTTCTCTTACCTCCTTTTGGAGATGTTTTATCTTTTCTCTTGATTTTGTCAACAAATTGTTTTCCATCGCAAAATCAGTAATGGAAACTAGAAGACAAAGTAATAGGTGAGAATGCAGAACAGCCTTGACATTTTTATTTCCAAAATTGGAATCTAAACTTGAGAGACAGTGTCCAGAATAGCACATAATTTTAAAATTATATTTGCCCTCTAATTCCTCTACTCTGATCCTTTAGGTAAGGTGACCAGATGTCCCACTTTTGGGCAGGACAGTCCTAATTTTTAACAATTTGTCCCACATCCCGCAGCATTTTTTAAAAGTCCTGATTATTATTTTTTTACTTCCAACTTGACATCGCATCATGGCAGGGCAGCCTCCAGTGAACTCCAGGGCTGTTCTCTGCTTTTGAGCTTTTTTGGTTGCAGCTTCGAGAGCCTCCACAACTTAAAGAAGAACTTCCTGTGTATCTGTGGCGTTAAGGTGATCCCCCAGAGAGCGAGAAATACCCTCAGGACCACAGCTGATGCAGCTGCCTGACACTTAAAAGGGAAGCAAGAAATAACGGCCAAAATAAGCCAAATAAGGGACTAAATCGGATGGGGATTGCGGATTTGTGGAAAGGTTCGGAGTGAGAGGTGGTAATAGTAGAATGACTTGGAGAGAGGAGCCCTTGATGCTGTCTGGTTGGATTGATTTGATTGTACAGTATTTGATTTGATCAGGAGTTCCAAGGGGCAACGCAGCAGTCATTGCATTTCATCAGGAACAGTGAGGACTTGAAAGATGGGTGAGGAGAAAGAGTTGAAGTGGTGGACGGGTGATTGGAGATTGGAAATCAGAGCTCGGAGATAGGAGACCAGCCACAGACTCCCTCCTCCTAATACCAGATTTAGACCTACTTGGGAATAATTCCGGATGAGGTGTTGGAATAGCAAAGGGCAAGGTGGTGTTTTTGAATGTACAGTATATGAAGTTTTGTGCAAGTTGAAAGAACAGAAGACTTAGAGGTGACTAGGCAAACCGGAAGGCCCACGCTGAAAATAAAGGGAGTATCACCAGCTCAGCGGGTTTATTAATTTGGATATAAACGGATTAGAACTATAAGCAATTTGATGACCAATGAGAAACATTGTTGAATTAATTTAGGATTGGGTCAGACTGATACATTAATTAGAAGACAATTGGGTTCTTAACTAACTTAATAACATTAAGAGTTCAAAACTGATCTTATTTAATAATCAATGTAAAACTGTCTAGGTATATCCTAATTCCTATTTCTCTCTTTCCTCTTCTGATATTCATTTACAATTGATTCCATATTAAATATAGAATTAATATAAATACTGATCAAACCTGATTAATCAAAATTACTTAACTATTTATTGGCTACTTTATTTAACATTGCTTTGTAAATGAACTGTCATTGATTGATTTGCTTTATTACCTACTATAGTGATAGATTGCTTGCTTGTTATTATTAATTATTAGATCTTTAATTTTTAATTACATTAACTATTCAATATTTGAGAGGCAGAGATATTAATAGACAAACCTGACACATAGCAACTCTTTTTTGAAATAGTTTAAATAAATATAATAGAAGTATATGGTTAATTGGAGTTATATTCTGGAAATATTTAAAATATTTAAAATATTTAATTTAAAACTGGCTTTTTGCCAGTTTTGTATTGGAATGTAGTAAGATGTCGATGTCTTCAGCGACTACATTCCAATCCATGGTAAGGATGCAGCAATCAATCAATCAAAATTGTGAAAAGATGACAGAAAACATGGAAGATATGAGGGGTAATATTAAAAGAGTAGAGGATAGAGTAGTCAAAATGGATGGGAAAATAGAGTCTATTCAATAAACATTATCAAAGAATGAGCCAAAAATAAAAGAAATAGAAGAGAAGAGTGAAAAGGTGGAGGCAAAAATGCAAGAAACAGAAACTAACAGGATGACAACTATTAAAAATATGGAAGAAGTTTTACTTAGCACGGAACTTGAAAAACCTGCTCTCTTTCTGAGGTTCCAGAACATACAGGAAAATAAAGAAGAAAATCTTGTAGAAATAAAGGCTGAAATAGTAGCGAGCATTATATGGCATTAAATATGGCAAATAATAAAATAATACTATGCATAACTTTTTAATGTATTATATTTGTAAATTGTACTTAAAATTAAAATATATATATTGCAATACTATTTTCGTGTTCTATGAAACTTTTTGTTGCTCCATATAGACCAAATTTTTAATCAAGAAACACCCCCGGTCAATGGTGTCCTGCTTTACCAATGTTAAAATCTGGCTACCTTTTCTTTAGGACAAGTGTTGAACACAAGTAAGATAAAAAGATAAGCAAATAAATAATATTTCTGTCCTAAAAGATCTAGACGAATAGACACAATAATGAAAAATGTGACTGGTAAATTAAAATCTAAACCATAACAACATGGGCCCCTAAAGACCATACTAAAATAAGTGTTCTATGGATTTTATAAAGACAGAGCTGTAGCCAAATGCAGCTGCCTCAAGACTGCCTTGTAAACTCTGGAGATGATGCAGGAAAAGACCATCTCCCATCGGCCTAATAGTTCAGTCTCAAGAGCAGCGGAGTTTCTGCGTATCTCCTGCAGACTTCAGTGTCTGCTGAAACACATTTTCTATTTATATGTGGCTTGCCTTACCTAAAGGCAATACTTGGTAACTAAGTGAAATAAAACATTAACAGATTGTAAAAGGAAACATCAACAGTAACATGGTTTAAAAAATGTGAATCCTTCTGTGTAGGGGATGTAACCATGGACCTGCTGAACTATCATGGATCTATCATAGTACTTGGCTGTGAATGTTCCCCATGAAGAGCCTTTCAATTCAAAGAATATTTTTCTCTTTCATAGCAGAACAGACACGAAATATTCAAAACAATTTCTAGAGGTAATGTTTTTGATTTAGTGTGTGGGAAAAGTTCTCACTTTGTTCCCAAATGCCAATCTGCCAAAGTAGGCCAACAAGCTGCTTTCTCACAGTACTCTTTTTGTGAGGTTGCATGAGATCACAACTGCCTTAACAAAATTTGTAATAGTGATGAGAGCTTCATATGAATCACAAGCTCAACTATTTATATATGCAGCTTTTTTTTCTCCAAAGTTTGATCAGAATGCAGGTCAACAAATAGCAGATGTCTTTTTGGTATTCTATATTTAGTCTATAATTTATCTGCCTTTAAAATGGGGATTGGCAACAGGATTAGCAACAGAATTTTATAGACATTCACCAAGAAGTCTGCCTCTCAGTTTCGATGTAAAAACTAAATACTGAATGCAAACGTGTCATCAAGGCTTGGTGCAAGATGGGAAATGACATCTCAGTGCTTTCTCTAAAAGTGGGACCCACTGGGTCATTCTTCCAAAACTGTGTCCTTACCAGGATCCTCAGGTCTTTCACGCCTTAGCACTTCAGCACATACACGCTTGAGTTTCTCGATTTTCCTTTTCATTTGTTCTTTTTCTATTGTAAAATTTTCCAATACTACCGTTTTCCTGTAACATAATAAGGACCAGAGAGATATTAGCCCTCTTGCAATATAGAGGCGGGAGGAGTGGAGGAGCCCATATCTAGGGTGGCACAGGGCCGGAATATCCCGGTTTTGCTGGGGAAAGGCAGATATGTTGGGAGACATGGGGTAGGCGGCTCTCGGGGAACAAGAGCTCGCTGCTTGAAAGCAATCCCTTGTTCTGGCCCCATGAGCTTAGCTCGGGGTACTGGCGACAAGCAAATCTCGGACCCTAGGCTCAGGCTGTTGATATTCAATGCCAGGTCAGTTATAAATAAAGCTCCCCTCATCCAGGATTTACTCCTAGATGAGGAGGCTGACCTGACATGTGTTACTGAGATCTGGCTGGGCCCAGAAGGAGGAGTCCCTCTCTCTGAAATGTGCCCAGCTGGATTGCAGGTGTGGTACCAGCCACGACTCCATGGAAGGTGGGGGGATGAGTGGCTATTATAGTGAAAAAGACCTTCAGCCTACGCAGGCTCGCTGCTCCTGAGATTACGGATTGTGAGTCCCTCTTTGTGAAGTTGGACCTAGGGGTTCAGTTGGGCTTGTTGCTCATGTACCTGCCTCCCAGCTGCATGTCAACAGCCCTGCCTGCGCTACTCAAGGAGGTAGCTGGGCTGGCAGTGGAGTTCCCCAAGCTTATTGTCTTGGTGGACATTAACCTGTTGCTCGGAGAATCCTCTGGATTGGTGCAGGAGTTGGACCTGACTGAAGTAATTTAGGGTGCAACTCATGGGGGGGGCATGCTCCTGACATGGTATTCCCCACAGAGCAGTTGAGCAATGATCTGAAATTAAGGGTCTTAAATATGTTGCCTTTGTCATGGTCAGATCATTTTCTGGTACGGCTTGATTTCAAGGCTTCAATCCTCCTTATTTGGCCTTATTTGGACCGGGAGTCTCTACTCACAGTCGCTCATGCCTTTATCACCTTGAGATTCAACTACTGCAATGCTCTCTACATCGGGCTACCTTTGAAGAGTGTTTGGAAAATTAAAATTGTGCAAAATGTGGCTGTGCAAATGGTCATGGGCATTCCTAGACATGCCCCTCTTTCTCCAACCACTACATGGATTGCATTGGTTGCTGATTGGTTTCTGGACACAATTCAAAGTGTTGGTAATGACCTATAAAGCCATACATGGCATCGGTACTTGGCGGTACTTGTGGGATCGCCTTCTGCCGCATCAATCCCAGCAATTGGTGAGGTCCCACAGAGTTGCCCTTCTCCAGGTCCCATCAACTAGACAATGTCGTTTGGTGGTGCGTAGGTGAAGAGCCTTTTCTGTGGGGGTTCTGAATCAGCTCCCCCTGGAGATTCGCTCTGCCCCCCCCACTTCATTTATGCCACCAGGCTTGGGGCAATTAGATCTCAGTCCCCCTGGCCGACCAAATGTTTGTATGGCTGTTGTTTGAATGGGTATGACTGATTTTTAATATAATTGGGGTTTTTAGATTATCTCTATAGTTTTAATTTAATTGGATTTGCTATTGTATTTGTATTGTATTTGTTTTTATATGTTGTAAGCCACCCCGAGTCCTTAGAGAGGGGCGGCATATAAATCCAATTAATAAAATAAATAAAATAAAAATAAAAATTTCTCACCTATGCAGTTCTTCTTTTAAATCATTGTTTTCATGGAGGAGGTCTAATTTCTCCATGGCATCTTTTTTAATTTTTGTGCTTAGACTTTCATTTTCTTTTATAATTTTTTGAATCTCGTCTTCTTTCTCTGAAGTAATTTTCCTGTAAAATATCAAGAGCAGAGTGACGTTAGCCCCCTTAGTTTGTTTTTACTCAAATTGTAAAACTTGTTTAAAATTAAAACTAATTGAAATATTGAAGAAACGACGAGAAAGTCAGGGTTGCTATCTAAAATTTTCTCACCTCCTCAACTTTTCTTCAAAATCTTCCGAAATTTCATTTTTTTCTTTGCAAAGTTTCTTATTTTCCTCAAAAAGTTCATTATTTTTTATTTCTAATTCTTGTTTTTCAGTTAACAGTTTCGAAATTTTAATTCTCATGCTGCAAATAATGAAGACCAGAGAGAAATTAGCCCCCAGGGTTTTTTTTAACTTGAATTATCAACATTTTTATTCAATTTTTATTAAATACACATTAAAAATACCTTATGAAATTATGAATGTCATACAGACAGGGTGAACTTAATAGGATTGTGCAAAGATTTGATGAACTATGTGAAGACTTACATATAACTCTGCTCCCTCACTCTCTTCAAATCAGCATCTGAACTTTGCGCTTTTGTCTGAACAATCTAGAGAAGCCAAAATAGATCATAAGTCAGGAATATATTTCCGTAGCAGCCCACTTGCTACCCCTCACTACCCAATCAGTCACACTGGGCTTTCCCCCCTCTTTTTATGATATGAACTATGTCTTGGTCATGCACACTCAATAGGTTCCTTATGTACTAAATTGCTTACCTGATGGGAACGCACCTTTATGCTGGGCTAGAAAAAAAAGTAGTCTTAGTTAATTTCTTTAGGAAATGTAAAACACAATGGTTCAAAACAATTATGAATCATCTAAATTTTATTTCACTGCTATTGGTATTGTATGTGGCCAAAGAAGCTAGCTAATGTAGCAACGAAGGAACCGACCAAGAATTAGCATCAGCTCTGATAATTGCCATTCTTTTACAGAAATTACAAATAAACTAGTCTGTATAGATGTGTGTATGGATTTCATATATGCAATAGAAATATAAAGCGAATATATATACTACATAAAATATGCTGCACATGCATTATTAACCATTACCAATTGTGAAAAAATCATTTATTTTCATTTTTCTCATAATTATATTCTAAGGTGAGCTGCAAGTATACATTATATACCTCAGCATGTCTTTGTGCCAGAAGAGGAAGTCTCGAACTTTCTTCATCCGGAGACAAAATACCCTATTTTTAAAAAGCAAATTGACAGTGATTAAAGACACTAATTTTTCGATCAACAATTCTAAATGATATTAAACATTGTTTCCTCTTCAAATCTGGGGTACCAACTATATCTCTGCCATCTAATCTTTGACACATGCCTGGAAATTCACACTACTGAAAAAAATAACATTTTACTATTCCTCCAAAACTGAAGAAACTTCTTGGATTATGGTATAAAAATTTTCAAAAAAACCCCAAGCAAAGAAAAAGGAAAGTCCAGTTTCTTCTCGGTTGGATGAGTTCCTGCTGTTTTCCTAACAAGATTTTTCAGAAGTGGTTTGATGTTGCCTCCTTTCTAGGGGAAGAAAAGGTGACTGGGTCAGGGTCACACACTTGGCTTTGTGCCTAAAGTGGGGCAAGGAATGTCGGTCTCTGCGTGCGCAGGGTGACGCCTTAACCACGATACCAAACTGGCTTTCTTGGGTTGCTAATGCAAGCTAACAATGTATTTCAAAGGTCAAAACAAAAACCTAAACGGTCAACTGAGGATAAACAGAAATCACAATTCATATTCTATCTGTCTGTCTATCTGTGTTTCTCCAACTACCTAGTGTTCTTTCTATCTATATGTCTGTCTGATTGACTATCTGTATCTATCTATCTATCTATCTATCTATCTATCTATCTATCTATCTATCTATCCTATCTATCTATCCCTACCTAGCTACCTAACTACCTGCCTAAAGTTTCTATATGTTCCATCACACATTTACTGTGACAGCGTATGAACAAATGTTTTCTCTTACCTCCTTTTGGAGATGTTTCATCTTTTCTCTTGATTTTGTCAACAAATTGTTTTCCATCGCAAAATCAGTAATGGAAACTAGAAGACAAAGTAATAGGTGAGAATTCAGAACAGCCTTGACATTTTTATTTCCAAAATTGGAATTTAAACTTGAGAGACAGTGTCCAGAATAACACATAATTTTAAAATTATATTTGCCCTCTAATTCCTCTACTCTGATCCTTTAGGTAAGGTGACCAGATGTCCCACTTTTGGGCAGGACAGTCCCAATTTTTAACAATTTGTCCCACATCCCGCAGCATTTTTTAAAAGTCCTGATTATTATTTTTTTACTTCCAACTTGACATCGCATCATGGCAGGGCAGCCTCCAGTGAACTCCAGGGCTGTTCTCTGCTTTTGAGCTTTTTTGGTTGCAGCTTGGAGAGCCTCCACAACTTAAAGAGGAGCTTCCTGTGTATCTGTGGCGTTAAGGTGATCCCCCAGAGAGCGAGAAATACCCTCAGGACCACAGCTGATGCAGCTACCTGACACTTAAAAGGGAAGCAAGAAATAACAGTCAAAATAAGCCAAATAAGGGACTAAAACGGATGGGGATTGCAGATTTGTGGGAAGGTTCGGAGTGAGAGGTGGTAATAGTAGAATGACTTGGAGAGAGGAGCCCTTGATGCTGTCTGGTTGGATTGATTTGATTGTATTTGATTTGATCGGGAGTTCCAAGGGGCAACGCAGCAGTCATTGCATTTCATCAGGAACAGTGAGGACTTGAAAGATGGGTGAGGAGAAAGAGTTGAAGTGGCGGACGGGTGATTGGAGATCGGAAATCAGAGCACGGAGATAGGAGACCAGCCACAGACTCCCTCCTCCTAATACCAGATTTAGACCTACTTGGGAATCATTCCGTACGAGCTGTTTGAATAGCAAAGGACAAGATGGTGTTTTTGAATGTATATGAAGTTTTGTGCAAGTTGAAAGAACAGAAGACTTAGAGGTGACTAGGCAAACTGGAAGCCCCACGCTGAAAATAAAGGGAGTATCACCAGCTCAGCGGGTTTATTAATTTGGATATAAACGGATTAGAACTATAAGCAACTTGACGACCAATAAGGAACATTGTTGAATTAATTTAGGATTGGGTCAGACTGATACATTAATTAGAAGACAATTGGGTTCTTAACTAACTTAATAACATTAAGAGTTCAAAACTGATCTTATTTAATAATCAATGTAAAACTGTCTATGTATATCCTAATTCCTATTTCTCTCTTTCCTCTTCTGAAATTCATTTACAATTGATTCCATATTAAATATAGAATTAATATTAATACTGATCAAACCTGATTAATCAAAATTACTTAACTATTTATTGGCTACTTTATTTAACATTGCTTTGTAAATGAACTGTCATTGATTGATTTACTTTATTACCTACTATAGTGATAGATTGCTTGCTTGTTATTATTATTAATTATTAGATCTTTAATTTTTAATTACATTAACTATTCAATATTTGAGAGGCAGAGATATTAATAGACAAACCTGACACATAGCAACTCTTTTTTGAAATAGTTTAAATAAATATAATAGAAGTATATGGTTAATTGGAGTTATATTCTGGAAATATTTAAAATATTTAAAATATTTAATTTAAAACTGGCTTTTTGCCAGTTTTGTATTGGAATGTAGTAAAATGTTGATGTCTTCAGCGACTACATTCCAATCCATGGTAAGGATGCAGCAATCAATCAATCAAAATTATGAAAAGATGACAGAAAACATGGAAGATATGAGGGGTAATATTAAAAGAGTAGAGGATAGAGTAGTCAAAATGGATGGGAAAATAGAGTCTATTCAATAAACATTATCAAAGAATGAGCCAAAAATAAAAGAAATAGAAGAGAAGAGTGAAAAGGTGGAGGCAAAAATGCAAGAAACAGAAACTAACAGGATGACAACTATTAAAAATATGGAAGAAGTTTTACTTAGTACGGAACTTGAAAAACCTGGTCTCTTTCTGAGGTTCCAGAACATACAGGAAAATAAAGAAGAAAATCTTGTAGAAATAATGGCTGAAATAGTAGCGAGCATTATATGGCATTAAATATGGCAAAGAATAAAATAATACTATGCATAACTTTTTAATGTATTATATTTGTAAATTGTACTTAAAATTAAAATATATATATTGCAATACTATTTTCGTGTTCTATGAAACTTTTTGTTGCTCCATATAGACCAAATTTTTAATCAAGAAACACCCCCAGTCAATGGTGTCCTGCTTTACCAATGTTAAAATCTGGCTACCTTTTCTTTAGGACAAGTGTTGAACATAAGTAACATAAAAAGATAAGCAAATAAATAATATTTCTGTCCTAAAAGATCTAGACGAATAGACACAATAATGAAAAATGTGACCGGTAAATTAAAATTTAAACCATAACAACATGGGCCCCTAAAGACCATACTAAAATAAGTGTTCTATGGATTTTATAAAGACAGAGCTGTAGCCAAATGCAGCTGCCTCAAGATTGCCTTGTAAACTCTGGAGATGATGCAGGAAAAGACCATCTCCCATCGGCCTAATAGTTCAGTCTCAAGAGCAGCGGAGTTTCTGCGTATCTCCTGCAGATTTCAGTGTCTGCTGAAACGCATTTTCTATTTATATGTGGCTTGCCTTACCTAAGGGCAATACTTGGTAACTAAGTGAAATAAAACATTAACAGATTGTAAAAGGAAACATCAACAGTAACATTGTTTTAAAAATGTGAATCCTTCTGTGTAAGGGATGTAACCATGGACCTGCTGAACTATCATGGATCTATCATAGTACTTGGCTGTGAATGTTCCCCATGAAGAGCCTTTCAATTCAAAGAATATTTTTCTCTTTCATAGCAGAACAGACACGAAATATTCAAAACAATTTCTAGAGGTAATGTTTTTGATTTAGTGTGTGAGAAAAGTTCTCACTTTGTTCCCAAATGCCAATCTGCCAAAGTAGGCCAACAAGCTGCTTTCTCACAGTACCCTTTTTGTGAGGTTGCGTGACATCACAACTGCCTTAACAAAATTTGCAATAGTGATGAGAGCTTCATATGAATCACAAGCTCAACTATTTATATATGCAGCTTTTTTTCTCCAAAGTTTGATCAGAATGCAGGTCAACAAATAGCAGATGTCTTTTTGGTATTCTATATTTAGTCTATAATTTATCTGACTTTAAAATGGGGATTGGCAACAGGATTAGCAACAGAATTTTATAGACATTCACCAAGAAGTCTGCCTCTCAGTTTCGATGTAAAAACTAAATGCTGAATGCAAACGTGTCATCAAGGCTTGGTGCAAGATGGGAAATGACATCTCAGTGCTTTCTCTAAAAGTGGGACCCACTGGGTCATTCTTCCAAAACTGTGTCCTTACCAGGATCCTCAGGTCTTTCACGCCTTAGCACTTCAGCAATTCCACACTTCAGATCCTCAGCACGTCCACCCCTCCACCCCTCCACCCCTCCACCCCTCCACCCCTCCGCCCCTCCACCCCTCCGCCCCTCCGCCCCTCCACCCCTCCACCCCTCCGCCCCTCCGCCCCCCCGCCCCCCCGCCCCTCCGCCCCTCCGCCCCTCCACCCCTCCGCCCCTCCGCCCCTCCGCCCCCCCGCCCCTCCGCCCCTCCGCCCCCCCGCCCCTCCGCCCCTCCGCCCCTCCGCCCCTCCGCCCCTCCGCCCCTCCGCCCCTCCACTCCTCCACTCCTCCACTCCTCCACTCCTCCATTCCTCCACTCCTCCACTCCTCCCCTACTCTACTCCTCCACTCCTCAACTCCTCCACTCCTCCACTCCACTCCTCCACTCCTCCACTCCTCCACTCCTCCACTCCTCCACTCCTCCACTCCTCCACTCCTCCACTCCTCCACTCCTCCACTCAACTCAAATCCTCAACTCTCAACTCCTCAACTCCTCAACTCCTCCACTCCTCCACTCCTCCACTCCTCAACTCCTCAACTCAACACCTCAGCACAAGGATTGGGATCTTGGATATATATATGTATGTAGCAGTCAATTATCACAATGAGTGTTTCATGACTTATCCTATTAAGGCAAACCTTTGTCCTAGAATCGCCATGGCTCCTCATATACATGATAACCTCATCTGCTTTTTGGCTGAGAGTCCCACCTCTGAAATGGTTTCAACAGTTTTGATTCTGATGGGGGATCTGAATTTAGCCTATTTCTAAAATACCAGCTCAATTAATTTTTAAAATTAATTTTATCCCCCGTTTACAATCAAAACTATCCTTCCTTCTTTCCTCTTTCATTTCCTCCTCTCCCTACTTTCCTCCTCTTCTCCTCTCCTTTTCTCCAGTTCTCGGTGCCACAGGTTCTGTCATCTTATTTTTTGCTTCTGTGCATGCACGTAAGCTGGTTTTTTTAGCACTGTGCATGCGTGTGTGAAGCGCCCGCACAGCAAGGAGTGAACTAGCAGCAAAAAAACTCAGAATCCGCCCCCTGGATTGCAGGATGCTGTAACTCTCATAATTGTGCGCCAAGCACCCAATTGTAATTTCATTGCAAGAACACTGCAATGACTGCTACCTTGAGGACCAGTCATAAATCCTCTTATTCATTATAACCCTAAACTGTTAATAAATAAATGGTCATTAAATGAGGACTGCATTTAGAGGCAAAGGTTTGGCTACTGAGTGCGATGAGAACAGTATAGGATGGAAATAAGCATGATAATAAATGGAAAGGCTAGTAAATTTTTCTTTGGGGGGGTAATTTTTTTAAAATTTTCCTTCTCTAATCATGTGTATAGAAAAAAAGATACCATTAATTTTAAGTTACATTATAGTATATCATTTTTGCAATTTCGGTATACATAGATTAACCAATGCCACCTCCTTACCATTTGACAGCTGAACAAAAAATAATTATTCCAATTACTTATATGATAAGAAAGAAAGAAAACTGTTAGCCAATATACATTTTAGCCTGTTACTATTCTTAATCACATCAAATTAATTAGATCATAATGTTTCAATTTTCTCAAAATCTCCTCCATATCAATTTTCATGTATACTTTAAACCTTCTTCCATAGCAAAGTTTTCAACATTGAGGGAATAACGTCATATCCCCCTGAATGCTTAATAACAAATGTTTCTCATGTTAAAAGTATTTGATTGGCAACATGAATGGATGTGTATTTTTGAATGCAAATCATGCCATGTTGTTGGCTGAGGAGAAAATAAGTATGCATAATTATAATAATAATATAATATTATAATAATAGTTCCTTTACAAACATCTGTGTTTGAATTTCTCTTTTTGGACTTAATTGGGGGCTCGCAACGAGAAGCCCGGCAGAAGACATAATAATATGCTTTTGTCCAAGTTGAAGTGAGAGTTGGGGCTGGTTAGGTCTCACAGAGTTTGCCTTCTTCAGGTCCCGTCAGCTAGGCAATGCCGCCTGGCAGGGCCTATTAGACGAGCCTTCTCTGGCATCCCTGGCTCTCTGGAATCAACTCCTTCCAGGAATTCGTACTGCCCCCACCCTCCTGGCCTTCCGCAAGGCTTTAAAACCTCACCTTTACCAGCAGGCTTGGGGCCGTTGAGTGTGATGCCTAGCTCCGGCCAACGGATTGGAATCTACAAGGGATGAGTGTGGATTCTTGTTTTAATGTACAGTATTGGGCTTTAGATCTGATTTTTAAATTTAGATTTCTTATGCATTGTATTTTTGTACCTATTTTGTTGTGAGCCACCCTGAGTCTGCAGAGAAGGGCAAAAATAAATAAGTAAGTAGGCCAGTCAGAGACATAGAAGTAAGTTGAAGTCATTGAGAATTGGGTACATCAAAAAACTATAGTAAAACATGAAGAACAAAAGTGAAGACTTCTTGTAGTGTGAATGGATTTTGAATATGAAAGTAAATGACCAATATGAAACTAGCCTCAGATGGCCAACGCACACACACGCACTGGAGCTGACATAGGGCAATGTCTTGTGTACCCTCTGATATGGTTCTACGTGCCACCACACGTTTAAAAAGCGTCCGCTTTCCCGGGCAGCCGGCTTTGCTGGCTGGAGAAGTGAGTGATCTGGGACTGCGTGGCTTTGCGCCACTTCAAACGTTTCTGCGCAGAGGGTTTTTAATGGCTGCGCGGACGCGCACCCGCGCAGCTTATAGGTAACAGTGCCTGCCAACTTGGTAAAAAGAGATTAAAATCGTCTGTTTAGTTTCTAGAAAAAGAGTGAAATGAGATGGAGGTGATGTCATGAGAATGTATCCCTCAAACAAGAATGTTTTGCTGCAGCTGACGGAACATGAGAGTGAATTCTGTGTCAGAAATGTATATTTTGCAACCAGCCTGTTTTTCAAATGTCAACCTCGTGTCCCCACCCACAAAATGTGGTTACATTCGAATAAGCAGGTAGCCATGGCCTGCCCTACTTCCCCAACATGAAGTCAGTGTGGGATGTGATGGGCATGTGGACATAATCAGGGCCAGATTGCGATTATCAAAGCTACCGGAGTGCTGCACACGCAGCTTTGGTTCTCTTGCATGCGGTGTGCATGTCTCAGCGTGTTTTTCCCCCTGCAAAATACTGTATCCAGATGGTTCAGTTCCAAGTGGGGAGAAAGACACTGGAAACATGGAGGCTGATTGTAAAGATGGTTTATTGGTGAACAGGACCACATGGGTTTGAGGTCCTGGGCAACATATGGAGGAGAGAGATTGAGGTATTTATACCCTCTCTTGGGCCTTGCCCTTAAGCTTCCTGCTCCTGTGCAATAAATGTATTCTGTTGGTTTGTCAGACTCCCAGGTTATTTATTTATTTATTTATTTATTATTTAGATTTGTATGCCGCCCCTCTCCGAAGACTCGGGGCGGCTCACAACAAAATAGAACAAATCATAAATAATCAAAGAACTTTAAAATTTATACAAGATTTAAAAGAACCCCATAAACTAACAGACGCACACACAAACATACCATGCATAAATTAAACATGCCCGGGGGAGGTGTTTCAGTTCCCCCATGCCTGACGGCAGAGGTGGGTTTTAAGAAGTTTACGGAAGGCAGGGAGAGTAGGGGCAGTTCTAATCTCTGGGGGGAGTTGGTTCCATAGAGTCGGTGCCGCCACAGAGAAGGCTCTTCCCCTGGGGCCCGCCAACCGACATTGTTTAGTTGACGGGACCCGGAGAAGGCCCGCTCTGTGGGACCTAATTGGTCGCTGGGATTCGTGCGACAGTAGGCGGTCTCGGAGATATTCTGGTCCAGTGCCATGGAGGGCTTTAAAGATCATAACCAACACTTTGAATTGTGACCGGAAATTGATCGGCAGCCAATGCAGACTGCGGAGTGATGGTGAAACATGGGCATACCTAGGTAAGCCCATGACTGCTCTCGCAGCTGCATTCTGCACGATCTGAAGTTTCCGAACACTTTTCAAAGGTAGCCCCATGTAGAGAGCATTACAGTAGTCGAACCTCGAGGTGATGAGGGCATGAGTGACTGTGAGTAATGAGTCCCGGTCCAGATAGGGCTGCAACTGGTGCACCAGGCGAACCTGGGCAAACGCCCCCCCTCGCCACAGCTGAGAGATGGTTTTCTAATGTGAGCTGTGGATCGAGGAGGACGCCCAAGTTGCGGACCCTCTCTGAGGGGGTCAATAATTCCCCCCCCCAGGGTGATGGACGGACAGATGGGATTGTCCTTGGGAGGCAGAAACCACAGCCACTCCATCTTATCCGGGTTGAGTTTGAGTCTGTTGACACCCATCCAGGCCCCGACAGCCTCCAGGCACCGGCACATCACTTCCACTGCTTCGTTGACTGGGCATGGGGTGGAGATGTAAAGCTGGGTATCATCGGCATATTGATGATACCTCACCCCATATCCTTGGATGATCTCACCCAGCGGTTTCATGTAGATGTTAAATAGCAAGGGGGAGAGGACCGACCCCTGAGGCACCCCACAAGGGAGAGACCTCGGAGCCGACCTCTCACTCCCCACTAACACCGACTGCGACCGGCCAGAGAGGTAGGAGGATAACCACTGGAGCACAGTGCCTCCCACCCCCAGCCCCTCCAACCGGTGCAGAAGGATACCATGGTCGATGGTATCGAAAGCCGCTGAGAGATCGAGGAGCACCAGGACAGAGGATAAACCCCTGTCCCAGACCCGCCAGAGATCATCCATCAACGCGACCAAAGCGGTTTCCGTGCTGTAACCAGCCCTGAAACCCGACTGCCGGGGACCTAGATAATCAGCTTCTTCCAAGGACCGCTGGAGCTGGAGTGCCACCACCTTCTCGACAACCTTCCCCATAAAGGGAAGGTTGGAGACTGGACGATAGTTGTTAAGTACGGCTGGGTCCAGGGAGGGCTTCTTGAGGAGGGGGCGCACAAGCGCTTCTTTATAGAGTGATGGAAAAACTCCCCTCCCCAAGGAAGCGTTGGTAATCTCCTGGGCCCAGCTCCGTGTCACCTCCCTGCTGGCCGAGACCAACCAGGAGGGACACGGATCCAGTAGACAGGTGGCGGAACTCACAGCTCCAATGGCCTTGTACACTTCATCAGGTGTCACCAGATCAAACTCTTCCCAGACAGGTGGACAAGTACGTGCCCCAGTCACCTCGACTGACTCGTTGTCAGTCGACTCTGTTTTACAATTGGAGTCGAAGTCGGCCCGGATCTGAGCGACTTTATCAGCGAAAAAATGTGTTAAACTCCTCGGCACTACACTGCAAGGGCTCCCCAACTCCCCCTGGTTAAGAAGGGAGCGGGTCACCCTAAACAGAGCGGCCGGGCGGGATTCCGCTGATGCAATAAAGGCGGCATGGTACGCGCATCTTGCCGCCTTGAGCGCCACTTTGTAAGTCTTAATAAAAGCTCTTACAAGTGTTCGATCAGATTCAGACCTACTCTTCCTCCATCGCTTCTCTAGACGTCTCTTTTGGCGTTTCAACTCCCAGAGCTCCTCGTTGAACCATGGGGCTCTACGGGGTCTAGCGCCACGGAGAGGTCGCAAAGGCGCAATCCGGTCAAGAGCCTCCGCAGCAGCCGTATTCCAGGCCTCCGCAAGAGACTCCGCCAAACTGTGGACAAGTGTCTCTGGTATAACCCCAAGCGCCATCTGAAAGTCCTCTGGGTCCATCAGGCGTCTGGGGCGGAACATCTTCATTGGTTCCGCCTCCCTGCGGGGAAGGATTGGAGCCAGGAAGTCAAGCCGTAGTAGGAAATGGTCTGACCAAGACAAAGGCAATGGTTCTAAGCCCCTTAATCTCAGACCATTACTCAATTGCTCGGAAAGGAATACCATGTCAGGTGCGTGCCCTCCCTCGTGAGTCGGACCCTGTACTACTTGAGTCAGGTCCATGGCTGTCATGGCGGCCATGAACTCCTGTGCCAACCCAGAGGTTTCACCGAGTGATGGCAGGTTGAAGTCCCCCAGGACAATGAGTCCGGGGAACTCCACCGCCAACCCGGCTACCTCCTCGAGTAGCACAGGCAGGGCTTTTGACATGCAGCTGGGAGGCAGGTACATGAGAAATAAGCCCACCTGAACCCTTAAGTCCAACTTCAGCAAGAGAGACTCGCAACCCGCAATTTCCGGAGCAATGAGCCCACGCAGGCAAAGGCTCTCCCTGGCTATAATAGCCACTCCTCCCCCCCTTCCCTGGGGTCGAGGTTGATGCCATATCTGAAATCCGGCTGGGCAAATTTCAGAGAGAGGAACACCTCCCTCTGGGCCCAGCCACGTTTCAGTAATACAAGCCAGGTCGGCCTCCTCATCCAGGATCAGGTCCCGGATGAGGAGAGCTTTATTTACCACCGACCTGGCGTTGAGCAGCAGCAACCTGAGTCCAGGGCCAGAGTTACACTCATCACCAGTACCCAAGGTTGGGCTCGCAAAGCCAGAACAAGGGACCGTTATTAAGCAACGGCCCCTCGTTCCCCTGGAACGGTTAGCTCTGTGGCCCCCGCCATATCTGCCTCTCCCCAGCAACACAGGGATATTCCGACCCTCTGCCACCCCAGAGATCGGTGCCTCTTCCTCTTCTGTCAGGTGGGCCAAATCTATCATTCACACCACTATCAGTCAAATCATCCATATGCAGCAGTCATAGTTAACTTTGTAAGTTATCTGAGTCTCAGGCTTGGTTGAGCTTGCTAATGAAATGAAGGGGCTTGTCCTATTGTGGCTGAATGATTTTGCCCTTGTTTAGATCTTTCGTGAGGGCTAATCGCATCACTGAGGCTGAAGGTCTTTTGTCTTGTAGATAGGCTGGTCCAGTCCTGCTGGGGCTATTAAGAAAGGTGGGGGCTGTTTTCCAAGAGTATGTTTCTCAGTTAGGGAAATATAATATTCTACCTTTTTAATATTTCTCCAAATTTTTCATTCTTCTAAGACAGGGTTGGGTGCTAGCTTTCCACAGGGTCACTAAACAAACTGTAACAAGTTGAGGATTACCTGTAATAACATTCACCTATCTCCAGTGATGGGCTCCTACGGGTATGGTCACATACTCAGTACCGGTAGCAAAATTTTGATTTTTTTTTCTTTTTTCCCTTCTGGGCTCTGGGTATGTTTTGCAGAAGAGACGGAGTAATGACACGGACACAAGAGCTGGATTTAAAACTGGGTCATTTTTATTAAAATAAATTAGCATAATTTATTCAACTAAATTAGCATAAATCAACATATTTAACTATGACCCAAACAATGGACCTGCAGGGTCAAACAATTGCTTCCGGGGCGGAAATGACGTAGTAATCAACATTCCTGGGCAACTATGGGCGTAGCTCGATGCTAGTCCAGGTGAGGGACCACTCCCTCACCTGAGACCCTGCCATGCACTTGCATGAGGGGGTCCGCCGGCTAACCCCTACCCGGGGGCTTCAAGGTGCGGGACCCAAAGACAGGTTCCCCACAACTGCTCAGGTAGCACCCCACCATGAGCTTGGAGAGACCTGTCAATCATCCCCAAGATGCCCAAGGGAGAACGCGCAGTTGCTAAACCACCACCCAGTTTTCCGCCCCTAACCTGCCTACCCAAATGACCTAAGGTAAGCCAATTAGCCTAAAAAGGTGCAAGCACCCCCTAACCGCTTATCCCTTTCCCCAGTGTGGAATGGGCGAAAAAACGGCCCAGCTAAAAGGCCAAACCGCAAAAAATTCCCATTCGGCCCCCTAGGGCGACCTATAATAGCACACTGCAAAAATAGGGAGGGCGGGCGGTTGTCTGCTCTTCTGACGTGGCCCGGGCGAACAGGCCGAACCTGGGCCTGCACGCCCTTTTATAGGGCTGGCAAGCCCCGCCCGGCCACGTCAGCAATCAGGCCATCCTGGCCTGACTCTCGGCCGAAGTCTCGCAATCTCGCGAGACTTCAGCCGAGATCCAAGATGGCGGCGGCCATGTGTCCGTGTCGTCCCGACCCTCCTGCAAAAGGCACCGGTTGGTAAGTCTGCCGGTGCTATTGCAGAAGAGACGGAGTAATGACACGGACACAAGAGCTGGATTTAAAACTGGGTCATTTTTATTAAAATAAAGTAGCATAATTTATTCAACTAAATTAGCATAAATTAACATATTTAACTATGACCCAAACAATGGACCTGCAGGGTGAAACAATTGCTTCCGGGGCGGAAATGACGTAGCAATCAACATTCCTGGGCAACTATGGGCGTAGCTCGATGCTAGTCCAGGTGAGGGACCACTCCCTCACCTGAGACCCTGCCATGCACTTGCATGAGGGGGGTCCCGCCGGCTAACCCCTACCCGGGGGCTTCAAGGTGCGGGACCCAAAGACAGGTTCCCCACAACTGCTCAGGTAGCACCCCACCATGAGCTTGAAGAGAACCTGTCAATCATCCCCAAAGATGCACAAGGGAGAACGCGCAGTTGCTAAACCACCACCCAGTTTTCCGCCCCTAACCTGCCACGGAGCGGGGGTCAGATCTCTATCTTGGCCCCCCGACTCCCCCCTCTAACTGCGCCAGCTCACGCAGAGACACTGCAGGTCCTGATAAGAAAAAATGGTGTTCCTCTGTTCTGACAGAGGAAGACCAGCAGCCAGGTAAAGCCACAGCTGATCTATGGTGATGCGGGGATGGGCCACAAACACCCTGCCTAACCCTACCGTACCCAGGGCCTTAATAACTCCCCGTCTAACCCGGTGAAGGGCCCTAAGGGAAATGGCGTCCCACCAAGCGATCCCCGTGAGGATCTCGACCACACCACTTGCGTGGAGGGCCGCACAGTGCGAAGCCACCGCAGGCTTCGCGAGCCTGGCAGATCTTAAGTAGACCCCCAGGCCCACACAGGTCCTTGCCACCGAGGTGCAAGACCCACCACCTGGGCGCCGCAATGGGATGCAGTCCTCCCAGTACCAACTGGGCGCAGCAATGGGATGCTGCCCTCCCAGCACCAACTGGGCTCCGCAATGGGATGCAGCCCTCCCAGTACCAACTGGGCGCAGCAATGGGATGCCGCCCTCCCAGCACCAACTGGGTGCAGCAATGGGATGCCGCCCTCCCAGCACACATCCAGGCGCAGCAATGGGATGCCGCCCTCCCAGCACCAACTGGGCGCAGCAATGGGATGCCGCCTCCCCGACACCACCTGGGCACAGCAATGGGATGCCGCCCTCCCAGGACCAACTGGGCGCAGCAACGGGATGCCGCCCTCCCAGCACCTCCTGGGCGCAGCAATGGGATGCCGCCCTCCCAGCACACATCCAGGCGCAGCAATGGGATGCCGACCCCCGCCACCGACTGGGCGCAGCAACGGGATGCCGCCCTCCCAGCACCTCCTGGGCGCAGCAATGGGATGCCGCCCTCCCAGCACACATCCAGGCGCAGCAATGGGATGCCGCCCCCGGCACTAACTGGGCGCAGCAATGGGATGCCGCCCTCCCAGCACCAACTGGGCGCAGCAATAGAATGCCGCCCTCCCAGCACACATCCAGGCGCAGCAATGGGATGCCGACCCCCGGCACCGACTGGGCGCAGCAATGGGATGCCGCCCTCCCAGCACCAACTGGGCGCAGCAATGGGATGCCGCCCTCCCAGCACAACTCTGAGCGCAACAATGGGATGCCGCCCCTGGCACCGACTGGGCGCAGCAATGGGATGCTGCCCTCCCAGCCCAACTGGGCGCAGCAATGGGCTGCCGCCCCCCCAACACCACCTGGGCGCAGCAATGGGATGCCACCCTCCCAGGACCAACTGGGCGCAGCAATGGGATGCCGCCCTCCCAGCACCTCCTGGGCGCAGCAATGGGCTGCCGCCCCCCCGACACCACCTGGGCGCAGCAATGGGATGCCGCCCTCCCAGGACCAACTGGGCGCAGCAATGGGATGCCACCCTCCCAGGACCGACTGGGCGCAGCAATGGGATGCCGCCCTCCCAGCCCAACTGGGCGCAGCAATGGGCTGCCGCCCCCCCAACACCACCTGGGCGCAGCAATGGGATGCCACCCTCCCAGGACCAACTGGGCGCAGCAATGGGATGTCGCCCTCCCAGCACCTCCTGGGCGCAGCAATGGGATGCCGCCCTCCCAGGACCAACTGGGCGCAGCAATGGGATGCCACCCTCCCAGGACCGACTGGGCGCAGCAATGGGATGCCGCCCTCCCAGCCCAACTGGGCGCAGCAATGGGCTGCCGCCCCCCCGACACCACCTGGGCGCAGCAATGGGATGCCGCCCTCCCAGGACCAACTGGGCGCAGCAATGGGATGCCGCCCTCCCAGCACCTCCTGGGCGCAGCAATGGGATGCCACCCTCCCAGGACCACCTGGGCGCAGCAATGGGATGCCGCCCTCCCAGCAATAGCGGTAGAAACGCCCGTCTCACCACACACCCCATCTCCCCAGCCAGAAAACAAGGACCCAGCCGCCACGATGGCAGGGTCCCCACCCCCGACGGTACCTTGTTGCTGAGTGGTCTCGGAGCGCACATGACCCCAAGCAACACCGTCGGTCGCGTCCTGGTGGGGTTGAATAGAAGGGGACCAAAGGAGGAAACCTGGCCTAAGATCTTACCCGGACCCTCAACAGGCCGTTCGTACCCTAAAACAGGCCGTTGACCGCCGGCGGGCGACTTCCCCGAATCCTCCGTATCGAGAACGCCGTTACCGCACTAGTGGCAGCGCCTCTCGAGAACGAGCGTTCCCTAATGGCGGGATCCATACTTGGCCTGGCCAAACCCTACACACTAGCACCCACCTAACTGAGGTAATGAGATGGAAGGCACAAAATTGACCTGGCGGCCCGCAATGAGGCCCCGGCCCAACTTTCCCGCACCGTCACAATGTGGAAGTCACCATAAGACCATAACCCCGCCCCCGCCTTAGACAAGGCGAAGCCGGCCAACCTGGACCTAATAGTCCTAACCGAAAGGCCACGCTGCCTAGGCTGGACACAAATATGGCCAGGTACACAACTGGGGCAGGCCAGCTATAGGGGTAACCCGTATACTGCCTACAATCCCAAACAGTTCACCTGCCTGCTGCTAAGCCCCCCAGAGTGCCAGACACCCCCGAGAGTGCCGTAGCCCAGCAAGCCTCTACTCTCCACTGCCCAGGAGCCCCCCGGCTCCAAAGGTGGACAGGAAAAGCCCATGGCGACATACGTGCCCGCGGGCCAGGGACCGAAACTGGGACAACTGACCACGGGACAAGGCGTCAGCAAACCCGTTACCTAACCCGGGGACACGCCTAGCTAAAAACAATGCGTTCAGGGACAAGGACCTGTGCACAAAAAATGGCGGACAAGCCGCATGACCCTGTCACTCTTAGAGGACAGGGTGTTCACAACATGGATAACCACTAGGCTGTCACACCAAAATGCACGGTCTTGCCCCTAAACTGCTCACCCCAAAGCTCTAGGGCCACTGTCAAGGGGAAGAGCTCCCAAAAAGGTCAAATCCTTAACCAATGAAGAGGCCCTCCAATCTGGAGGCCACGCAGACCAGCACCACTGGGCACCTAACACAACCCAAAGCCACAAGTCCCTGCAGTTATCAGAACACAACTGCAATGCAGCTTCCAAAAGAAGCTCATGCCTCCAAAGACAACCCATTAAAACGTTCTAATCCCAGCTAGTTCCCGGAGCTGCCGAAGAGTGACCTTCCAGCAGCCCCAGAACCGTACCAAGATTATCCCCGATTTTAGTCAACTTGTCCAGGGGCAATCTAGAAGATTGCACCTCTGAGTCCAATTCGATACCGAGAAAGGTAATCCTGGTGGCGGGGCCCTCGGTCCCCGCAGAGGCTAAAGGCACTCCCAACAGAGCGCAAAGGGCATCGAAGACCCGCATTAGAGCAAAGCAGTGCTCTGAACGCGCAGTCCCCGCCATCAAGAAACCATCAAGGTAGTGAACGACCGAGCCCAGACCGCTGCGCCCCCTGAGCGCCCACTACAAGAAGGTGCTCAAGCTCTCCAAAAGAGAGCATGAGACGGAGCCACCCATGGGTAAAACCCCGTCCACATAAAAATCACCTTCGAAATGGAAGCCCAACAGCTCGAAGCCGTCTGGGTGTATGGGGAAGAGCCGGGATGCTGACTTAATGTCGCATTTATCCATAAGGGCTCCAACCCCACACTCCCTTACCATGGCCACGACCGCATCAAAGGATGCGTGCCGGACTGAACCAAGTTCGTCAGGAACGAAATCATTCACTGACTTTCTTTTTAAGAAAAGACAAGTGGTGAATCAACCTAAATTCAACACCCACCTTTCAGGGGACCACCCCTAATGGGGACACCCCAAGATTTGGGAAGGGCGGCTCCGGGAAGGGCCCAAGGACCCTCCCCACGGCCACCTCCCATGCTATTCTGGACCGAACAATGCCTTCATGTCCTACAACCAACCTGAGGTTGTCGAACCCGAAGGCTTGCCCGAACCCACATGTAAGGGATCCTGAATCCCTTTGAGAAACCTAGCAAGAGAGCATCCGCTCCCGAGCGAGGGTGGTAGTCCCTCAACCAACCCCCGAGTGTCCTTTTAGGGGCAGGGGCACATCGAAGCGGCATGGGAACCCCGCCTTCCCGCACGCATGGCTGTACATACAAAAGGGGCGAAAACAAGCCCCTCTGCAGCAAACCCATGACATGCAGCGAACTGGTCCCACACTGTGGTGGCCCCCATGTCCAATCTCCCTGGCCTCGACGGTTAAGCTGTCAAAAGGGGCAGAGGCCCTACGGCCTGCGTTGGCGGGGTCAAACCCCCCGCCCCCGACACACCAGGCCCTGGCAAAAAGCTGCCCCGGGGGGGGGCAAACCTGGTTACAGGTGCCCCCCCGAAAAAACCCCAAGAAACTGGGACCGAGTGGCACCAACCGCATTCCCCACCAGCAGGACCCCCCGGAGGGCCCCTTCCTGGCTAGCCCTGGCTGAGGGCCTCATCACCCTCCTAGGCACAGCTACCGTGGGGCTACCACAATATTTAAATAATTAATGTTAGACTATAACTGTACTGAAGTTTGCCTATGACTTCACTGAAAGAGTAGTAAAGGCTTGGAACAAACTTCCCGCTGACTTGGTAGATGAATCCACAGTAACAGAATTTAAACATGCCTGGGATAAACATATATCCATCCCAAGATAAAATACAGAAAATAGTATAAGGGCAGACTAGAGGGACCAATAGGTCTTTTCTTGCCGTCAGACTCCCATGTTTCTATATAAATATATGAAATAATTTCAACCATAATCAGTCTCATTATTATTATTATTATTATTTGTCTTGTTTACACCATGGTTCTTATTTTTTACACATGAATGAACCGGGGCCGCCCAGGCCCCAAGAGGGCAGCAAATGGCCTCTGCCCAAACAGGCAGCGCAGCAGCAGGAAGCTGCCGCCAAGGGCCTAACTGCCCTCCGTTTTTTATTTTATTTTTTATTTTATTTTTTATTGTTCTTCAGGGGCCACGAACCGTGGGGGGGCCGCCACGCGAGCCCTCCGCCCAAGCCCCCACGTCCCCAAGGGGGCTACCAGAACGATCCCCCTCGGACGAAATAAGGGGCGGGCAACAGCCAAACGGCACAAGGCCCGGCCTTCCCGCCGGACCCGAAGCCCCCAAACCATTCCACGAGTCTCCGATGAGGCTTTCAAAATGGCGGCCGCAACAGGCGGCCGCCTTTTACTGAGCGGAGGAGGCTCACGCGGGACTCCACCGAAAGCCCGTTGCTGCCCAAGCGCTCCACATCGAAGAGGGGCAGACCACCAGCCTCGGATGGACTGAAGCCTGCTGCCCGCAACAAGCAGCAGCCTCCTCAAGCCTCCAACGAGGCTTCCTAAGTGACGGCCGTCTCCACGCGGCCGCCAAAAGGCTCCAAGAGCAGACAGCCAAGTGTCTGCTCTTCTGACGTGGCCCGGGCGAACAGGCCGAACCTGGGCCTGCACGCCCTTTTATAGGGCTGGCAAGCCACGCCCGGCCACGTCAGCAATCAGGCCATCTTGGCCTTACTCTCGGCCGAAGTCTCGCAATCTCGCGAGACTTCAGCCGAGATCCAAGATGGCGGCGGCCATGTGTCCGTGTCGTCCCGACCCTCCTGCAAAAGGCACCGGTTGGTAAGTCTGCCGGTGCTATTTCCTGTCGCAATAAATTAGGCTGAATGGGTATAATTTTAGAAGAGCTGTGTGTGCGTGTGTGTACATACACTTTATGTAGTAGATAATCAGGGGTGGGTTACTGCCCGGACGGGGGGTGGGAGGCAGTGGGGTAGCGAAAATGGAACTCCACCCCAGAACACCCAATTTGCACTGAAAGATGTTGAAACAAAATGCATAAGCCAAGCCCACAGTGTGGTAGTAAAAATTTTGATAACCCCTCACTGCATCTATCTCCTTCCCACTGAAGTACTAGCTAGGAAGAGAAACTTTGGGATTCCTGCAGATGTGGAAGAAGGACATAACTATGCACGCCATTTAGATTTATTAGTTATTAAAATTCTACTGTACAATTTGTCATTTTGTGTGTGTGAGAGAGAGAGACAGTGAGAAAGAAAGAGACAGACAGAGACAGAGAAGGGGAGGGGAACATTAGAGTTAGCCTAACCTCCAACAGCTATACTAGACCAGAGGTTTCCAACCTTGGCAACTTTAAGACTTGCGGACTTCAACTCCCAGAGTTGAAATTGACTGAGGAGTTCTAGGAGTTGAAGTCCACAAGTCTTAAAAGTTGCCAAGGTTGGAGACCCTGTACTCAGGGATGGGTTGCCACTGCGCATCAATAGCAGCCGCCAAATTGTGCAACCTGCAGGCAACCACTCTGGTGCCAGTCCTATGGGCTACCACCATCTTTTTTCTTTAATTTTTTGCATTTTTTTTGCTTCGTGCAGACAAGCAAAACCTTGTGAGGAGAGGCGCATGCACGCAAGATTTTGGTGATTTTTTGCATGTAAAAATCACCAAAAACACACATACACGTGTTCCCTTGGAAGATTTCAGCACATTTTTTGCTTCCTGCCCATGCGCGGAAGCCAAATCATGCTGGGGATGCACATGCACAATGAGATAATCCAAGCTGCGTGCACACCCCACCGGTAATAGCCGGTAGTAGCAATCCGCCCTAGCCTGTACTACACTACAGAATCCAGACATCCCTAATAAAACCCACACCAATGCCCACACACACCCCAGGACCAGTCTACCAGCTGTGCCAGCAAGGGAAAATTCACTGCTCCTTCCTCAAGGGGAGGGGCATATTTTCGCACCTCAGTGGGGACTAATGCAGCAGCAGACTCTCCACCCCTCCCCCCAATTAACAAAGAGGAAATCCAGAAAGACTGTTTGATTGCGCTCTACCCCAGGACCGGCTGAAAGTCATGACAATTCCTGTGCGCAATGTCCAGGGGGCGCTCCACACATCCGAGGAGTTCAAAGCAGGGAGAGGAAGGGGTCAAGTCATCCTGCCATGCTTCCCATCAGGGATTGAGCTCTGGGCCAATTTGCATTGCATATTCCTCACAGAGACACACCCACGCTCCAGCCAACGGGAAGTCTTCTTGTATCATGCGCAGAACGCCCAGAAGAAGCCAACCTTCTCCGTAACGTCAGAGGACTAACGGAACATGCGCAAGAGAACGTTTCACATAGTAATTCCTGGGGAGCGTGGGCGGTAACGTTTCCTTTAATCTCCCCTCCGATATGCAGGATAGGCTGCAGTAGCAGGCAGGGACCACTAGGTGGCGGCTGCTGTGCAGCATCCCAAGGAAAGAGATTCCTCCTGTTAGCAGGCTACAGTGGGGGGCGGGGACAGGACACTTGGAATGAGTCGGGATCTTTAGAAAGGGGTCGCAGTCCAGGTGTGGTTTGCTAGGGTGGGAGTCTTCTCCCCTCCTAGCCACAATCTCCTGTAAGTGCAGTAATTTCTTTCCTTTAAGGCAGGGGTCTTCAAACTTGGCAGCTTTAAGACTTGTGGACTTCAATTCCCAGAACTCTCCAGCCAGCATATCTGACATAGCATAGCTGACTCTGGGAGTTGAAGTCCACAAGTCTTAAAGTTGCTAAGTTTAAAGAGCCCTCCTTTAAGGCTTCTTTTCCACTTGATCCAGTGGTTTTGGGAAAAATTGGGTGCTCAGGATGGAATCTTGTCTTTAAGATATCTTCCCAGCATGCCAAGCAAGTGTCGGAGTGCCCCAGTCTTCCCCATGGACAATCAGTGGCCTGGATGATTTCTCTGTAGGAAAGACACTGCTGGCAATGCTGCTAGGAGCTCTCTGGCGGAAACCAGGAGTGAGAGGTTGAGGGATCCCTCGTGAAAGTGAGTGGGATTCAGAGATACCAAGTTTGAGTTTGGCTCTGCCCCGACTTCTGATGGCCTATCAGCTGGAAGGTGAGGTGGCTGTGTCAATCTAGTCAAAGGCACATCCTGGATGGATCTTGTGGCACTCAGTAGTTTGAAGGCAGATTCTTACCAAAAGGCCCCAAAAAGGTCCATTTCTGCCTTGTTCCATTGGGCGGATTCTCTCCAATCCCTGAGCTAAAACAGAATTCATCTCGTTGGGGACCCCAATTTAGACCTGCAAGAGGGCCGCTTTCTTGGTCTTAAAGAGCCAGCCAGGTGGGGCTAGATCTCACGCAGTTGGGACATCCCTTCTCCACCAGAGACCCTGGAGGAAAAGTTAGTCCTACCCCAAAACAATGGCAACTAATCCTGTGCACAGAGCAGATGGGCGGGCCCCCAAAAATGTGCTGGCGATTATGCTGAGCATTTTCAGATCAGGATAAATCTGGAAAAATTTCCCCTTTTCTTCAAAGGAAAGTCAAATTAACTTTAACTATAGCAAGGAATGTGTTTGGCAGGATGCCAGTTACCTTATGTAGGAAGAAGGACAACTGCATCTGATCCCATCCCTCAAAACAACATTTCATCTGGAAGGTTTTTCTAAAAAGATCAGTAGGATCCGTTTAAAAGCTGACAGGATTTCATCCCACAATTGAAATTTTCCTACCTACCTGCATGGGGAAAAGAGCTCAAGCAGGTCAAAGGAATTCCTGATTGTGGGAACGCGGGAACTAGTGTCTTGGAATGTGCATGCGAAAACCTATGAACTGGACCAACAACGAAGTATTCTTAGTTAAAAATAATGGGAACTGCTTTGATGTCAGGAAATTCTCATTCCTAAAGTATATATCTATAGTTGGGCAGTGAGAGTTGAATGAGGCTATCTACTAGATTTATAGATGTAAAATTATAATGACCTATAATTCTTTTTTTTTTCTAAAATAAGGAGAATGTGAGATTTTTCTGAATTTTCTAAGTTAAGGAGAATCTAATACAAAATTCTTGACCAGGAAGTTTATGGTGGCTATCTAAAAATTTCTCACCTCCATTTCAACTCATAATAGTCTTGGCAGAGCTGCTCATTTTTATCCATTAAGTCAATGTTTTGGAACGTGATTTTCTCCATTTTCATTTCTTCTTTTTTTCTTGTTAATTTTTCAATTACTGACGTTTTCCTGTAAAATATAAGGACCAGAGAGATATTAGCCCTCTTGCAATGTAGAGGCGGGAGGAGTGGAGGAGCCCGTATGTAGGGTGGCACAAATTCAAAAATCACAGTCCTCCACAGGATCTCTGAGTGAAACAGGAAACTCCACAGCTCTACACAATTACTGCTAGTCAAATTTTAGGGCGAGGTCTTGTTTTCAGGGAAACATGGTAGGTTCTCTAGATAGTGGGAGGCTTTCTAAGGATTCTTGAAGTCATTCTGATATATTCACAGATTCTTCAGGACATTGCTGCTTGGGTTTTTTTGCTGATATTTCAAGCAATCTCTTTTTTCGGCTTCTTTGAAACTCTGACTTGGACTTTTGTAGATGTTGAATGCCTATAATTGATGCTTCAAGCCATCCCCGCACATCTAAATCACATGTTTCTGGCCCTTCTTCTTGGACATTACTTAGTGATATGCCTAACCAACCTTTCACATCCTCGGCACATTCCTTCGGCAGGTTGGTTAGGCATTCATTAAGCCATTGGGGAAGGGTGTACCCTGACAGCTTACACGAATCCTTTTTTTTTTTTTTTGAAGCCAGTTCAGCATATTTGAAATGGATACCTTAAGGTTTTTTGTTTTAAGTTCATCCACTGACATTTTCAGCCATTTTTTATTGAGCTGATGTGGCTTTCTTTTTTCTTCAGTTTTTCCATTCCTTAATGGGCAAGAGCCTTTCCTCTGTAGTTCTTCTCTGAAAAAAATCAGAAGGTTAGCTATGAACTGGACCAACAACGAAGTATTCTTAATTAAAAATGATGGGAACTTCTTTGATGTCAGGAAATTCTCATTCCTAAAGTATATATCTATAGTTGGGCAGTGGGAGTTGAATGAGGCTATCTACTAGATTTATAGATGTAAAATTATAATGAGCTATAATTCTTTTTTTTTCTAAAATAAGGAGAATGTGAGATTTTTCTAAATTTTCTAAGTTAAGGAGAACCTAATACAAAATTCTGGACCAGGAAGTTTATGGTGGCTGTCTAAAAATTTCTCACCTCCATTTCAATTCATAATAGTCTCGGCAGAGCGCCTCATTTTTATCAATTTTATCAATTTTTTGGAATGTGATTTTTTCCATTTCAATTTTCATTTGTTCTTTTTCTATTGTAATTTATTCCATTACTGCCATTTTCCTGTAAAATATAAGGACTAGAGAGGTATTAGCCCTCTTGCAATATAGAGGCATGAGGAGTGGAGGAGCCCATATCTAGGGTGGCACAGGGCCGGAATATCCCGGTTTTGCTAGAGAGAGGCAGATATGATGGGAGACATGGGGTAGGCTGCTCTCGGGGAACAAGAGCTCGCTGCTTGAAAGCGATCCATTGTTCCGGCCCCATGAGCTTAGCCCGGGGTACTGACGACAAGCGAATCTCAGACCCTAGACTCAGGCGGTTGATACTCAATGCCAGGTCGGTTGTAAATAAAGCTCCCCTCATCCAGGATTTACTCCTAGATGAGGAGGCTGACCTGACATGTGTGACTGAGATCTGGCTGGGCCCAGAAGGAGGAGTCCCTCTCTCTGAAATGTGCCCAGCTGGGTTTCAGGTGTGACACCAGCCACGACCCCAGGGAAGGTGGGGGTATGAGTGGCTATTATAGCGAAAACGACCTTCAGCCTACGCAGGCTCGCTGCTTCTGAGATTACAGGTTGTGAGTCCCTCTTTGTGAAGTTGGACCTAGGGGTTCAGGTGGGCTTGTTGCTCATGTACCTGCCTCCCAGCTGCGTGTCAACAGCCCTGCCTGCGCTACTCAAGGAGGTAGCTGGGCTGGCAGTGGAGTTCCCCAAGCTTATTGTCTTGGTGGACATTAACCTGTTGCTCGGAGAATCCTCTGGATTGGTGCAGGAGTTTATGGCCACCATGGCAACCATGGACCGGACCGAAGTAATTTAGGGTGCAACTCATGAGGGGGGCATGCTCCTGACATGGTATTCCCCACAGAGCAGTTGAGCAATGATCTGAAATTAAGGGTCTTAAATATTTTGCCTTTGTCATTTTCTGCTATGGCTTGATTTCAAGGCTTCAATCCTCCTCTGCAGGGAGATGGAACTGATTAGGTGATTCCTTCCCAGGCACCTGATGGACCCAGAGGGCTTTCAGAGGATACTTTCATCTGCTGGTCCATTACTCTGGGGGGGAAGAAACCATCATCTTTCAGCTGTGGCAAGGGGCATGTTTGCCTGGTGCACCAGTTGCGGCCTTACTTGGACCGTGAGTCTCTACTCACAGTCGCTCATGCCTTTATCACCTTGAGATTCAACTACTGCAATGCTCTCTACATGGGGCTACCTTTGAAGAGTGTTTGGAAAATTAAAATTGTGCAAAATGCGGCCGTGCAAACGGTCATGGGCATTCCTAGACACGCCCCTCTTTCTCCAATACTACGTGGATTGCATTGGTTGCTGATTGGTTTCTGGACACAATTCAAAGTGTTGGTAATGACCTATAAAGCCATAAATGGCATCGGTACTTGGCGGTACTTGTGGGACCGCCTTCTGACGCATCAATCCCAGCAATTGGTGAGGTCCCACAGAGTTGGCCTTCTCTAGGTCCCATCAACTAGACAATGTCATTTGGTGGTGCGTTGGCGAAGAGCCTTTTCTGTGGGGGCTTCTGAATCAGCTCCCCCTGGAGATTCGCTCTGCCCCCCCCACTTCATTTATGCCACCAGGCTTGGGGCAGTTAGATCTCAGTCCCCCTGGCCGACCAAATGTTTGTATGGCTGTTGTTTGAATGAGTACGACTGATTTTTAACATAATTGGGGGTTTTAGATTGTCTCTATAGTTTTAATTTAATTGGATTTGCTATTGGATTTGTATTGCATTTGTTTTTATATGTTGTAAGTCACCCTGAGTCCTTGGAGAGGGGCGGCATATAAATCCAATTAATAAAATAAATAAAATAAACATTTCTCACCTATACAGTTCTTCTTTCAATTCATTATTTTCGTGGAGGAGCTCTACTTTTTCGATGGCACATTTTTAAATTTTTGAGCTGAGACTTTCATTTTGTTTTATAATTTTTTCAATCTCCTCTTATTTCTCTGAACTAATTTTCCTGTAAAATATCAAGAGCAGAGTGAAGTTACCCCCCTTGGGTTTTTTTATTCAAATTGTAAAAGTTGTTTAAAATTAAAACTAATTGAAATATTGAAGAAACGACAAGAAAGTCAGGGTTGAGTCCCGTTTTCCAAAGAGAGAAAGAAAGGCAAATGGAGAGGAAGGAGGACAGAGAGTCCCATTTTCAAGAGAGGAGGAAAAAGAGAAAGAGAGAAGGCAAATGGAGAGGAAGGAGGATGGATGGATGGATGGATGGATGGATAGATAGGAATTCTTTCCCCTCTCAGCGAGGGGGCTGCAGGAGAGGCGGGGCGGGCATTCTCACTGCAGAGACCGGCGAAGGTGATTTTCAATGTCGCGTGCGCCGGCGAAGGTTTTTCTTACTTTGAATGTTCCGGGCGGACTGGCAGGGGGATGGGGAGTGCACGCGTGCGCCCACGCACCCGACATTGAAAATCACCTTCGCCGGTCTCCGCTGTGAGAAGAACGGAGAGAGAACAAGAGAGAGTGAGAGCGACAGAGCAAGATAAAGAGAAAGTGAGAAAGAGAGAGAGAGAGAAAGGGGGGAGAGAAAGAGATAGCAAGAGAGAGAAAAAGAGAGAGAGAGAGTGAGAGAAAGAAAACAAGAGAGAAAGAGTGAGAGAGGGAGAAAGCAAGAGAGAGAGAGAGAAAGAAAACAAGAGAGAGAAAGTGAGAAAAAGAGAGAGCAAGAGGGGGAGAGAAAGAGAGAGAGAGAGAGAGAGAGATGAGAGAGGAAGGAAGAGAGTGAGAGAGAGGAAGAAAGCAAGCAAGAGAGAGACAGACAGAGAAAGCAAGCACTTAAATAATAACACAGAAAAAAAACCCAGCCCTCACCTGTTTTTATTAATAGTTATGTTTTTGGTTTTGCTGGTTGTTTTAGTTTTAATAGTAATGGATTTTGGTTTTTTTTAAATTATTAATTTCTTTTAATAAAAAAGAAGGGATTTTTTTCTTATTTATTTCTTGTTTGTTTGTTTATTTATTTATTTCTATGCGGCCCAGTCCCAAGGGGACTGCCGTTCAGACACTATACTTTTCCGCCCACACCGAAAAAAAATTAGAGAGAACATTGATCACAAGAATGTTATTTTATTCTATCAGGCAAGGTGGATAAGTTCTGTGTCCCATCAGTTTTGGTTTCCACGCAGGGCTTACAGATAGGATTTAGGAAGTGTGCTTTCTGTCTCAAGATTCCTGCTTTATAAACAACCTTCCTATGAAGATTCAAATACCCTTGATCGTTTTTGGTCTCCAGTTATGGGGCTGTGGAAGCCTGCTTGCATTTGTTATGTGGATAAGGATTTTTTTTTTTTTTACGTGGCCCTATATACCGTAATAGCCATTTAATACTATTTAAATGTCAGGGTCAGAAATGACAGGTCTGTTGAGATGGTTGTTTTGTTCCTTAGTAAATGAATGGTCAGATTAATGGGGAATAAGAGTAAAGAATAATTGTAGCACCATCGTGTGAAGATGGTCTACATCACATGGAAGACCTTAAACCTTCTCTATCAGTCAGACCAGATGGCTATGTGCATACTTCCTAAAAAAGCTCTCTTCTGCCATAGCTGAACCACTAAGCATAATTTTTGAAAAATCCTTCAGAACCAGCACACTTCCTAAGCTATGGTTGAAATCAATGGTCATCCCCATCTTCAAAAAAGGAGACCCCTCTCTTGTAGATAACTACAGACCAATTTCACTATGCTGCGTCCCATGCAAAGTTATGGAATCAATGATAAACAAATCAATTACTCTCCATTTAGAAACTAACAATTTTCTCTCTAACAAACAATTTAGTTTCAGAAAAAAACTATCCTGCAACCTGCAGCTCCTCCACTGCAAAAATATATGGACAACTCATCTAGATCAAGGGAAATCTACAGATGCAATTTATATTGACTTCTGCAAAGCCTTTAATTCAGTGGTCCACGACAAACTACTCCTAAAACTCAAATCCTATGGCATCTCAGGATCCCTCCACAGATGGATTACAGCATTCCTGTCAAACAGACAACAAGTGGTCAAAATAGGAAGCACCATATCCACCCCTGTCCCAGTTAAAAGCGGTGTTCCCCAAGGTAGTGTACTGGGACCAATGCTCTTCATTCTCTACATCAATGACCTTTGCGATTACATCACAAGCAACTGTGTCCTCTTCGCCGATGATGTAAAACTCTTCAACACCACCGATAACACAATTACTCTCCAAAAAGACCTTGACGCTCTTTCTGAGTGGTCTAACACATGGCAACTCCAAATCTCAACTAGCAAATGCTCTGTCCTACACATTGGGAAGAAGAATCTAAACTCCAAATACGAACTTAATAATCAAATTATAACAGATAATCCCCACTCGGTTAAAGACCTTGGTATACTAATAACAAAATATTTAAGTGCCAAAGCCCACTGCAACAATATAGACAAGAAGGCTTCATGAGTTGTAAACCTAATCCTACGTAGCTTCTGCTCTGGCAATCTCACACTACTTACTAGAGTTTACAAAACTTTTGCCAGACCCATCCTAGAATACAGCTCATCTGTTTGGAACCCATATCGCATCTCAGACATTAAGACCCTTGAAAATGTCCAAAGATACTTCACCAGAAGAGCCCTTCACTCCTCCACTCGAAATAGAATACCCTACGAGACTAGACTTTCAATCCTGGGCCTAGAAAGTTTAGAACTAAGACGCCTTAAACAAGATCTAAGTATTGCCCACAAGATCATATGCTGCAACGTCCTGCCTGTCGGCAACTACTTCAGCTTCAACCACAATAACACAAGAGCACACAACAGATTTAAACTTAATATTAACCGCTCCAAACTTGACTGTAAAAAATATGACTTCAGTCACCGAGTTGTCGAAGCGTGGAACTCATTACCGGACTCCATAGTGTCATCCCCAAACCGGCAACACTTTACCCTTAGATTATCTACGGTTGACCTATCCAGATTCCTAAGAGATCAGTAAGGGGCGAGTACAAGTGCACTAGAGTGCCTTCCGTCCCGTGTCCTATTACTCTCCTATATCTCCTATATCTCTTCTTCTATTCTTTCATTGATATATTCTATTCCTATATATATATGTATATGTATGTGTATGTATGTATGTATGTATGTATGTATGTGTGTACAGTGAACCCTCGATCATCGCGAGGGTTCCGTTCCAGGACCCCACGCGATGATCGATTTTTAGCGAAGTAGCGGTGCGGAAGTAAAAACACCATCTGCGCGTGCGCAGATGGTGTTTTTGCTTCCACTGCCGCCCGCCCTTTGCCCGCCCACCCCGTTGCTCGCGCCTGGGGTGCGTGCGCGCGGTGGGGACTCCCTAGCTCCGCTTCCCAGCTGGGGAGCGGAGCTGCGATGTCCCCAAGCGCGCGCGTTGCTGGGGAAAGCGCGCGCGCTTGGGGACATCGCAGCTCCGCTCCCCAGCTGGGAAGTGGAGCTAGGGAGTCCCCACCGCGCGCGCGTTGCTGGGGAAAGCGCGCGCGCTTGGGGACATCGCAGCTCCGCTCCCCAGCTGGGAAGCGGAGCTAGGGAGTCCCCACCCCGCGCGTGTTGCTGGGGAAAGCGCGCGCGCTTGGGGACATCGCAGCTCCGCTCCCCAGCTGGGAAGCGGAGCTAGGGAGTCCCCACCGCGCGCGCGCGTTGCTGGGGAAAGCGCGCGCGCTTGGGGACATTGCAGCTCCGCTCCCCAGCTGGGAAGCGGAGCTAGGGAGTCCCCACCGTGCGCGCGTTGCTGGGGAAAGCGCGCGCGCTTGGGGACTCCCTAGCTCCGCTTCCCAGCTGGGGAGCGGAGCTGCGATGTCCCCAAGCGCGCGGGCAGCGCCCGCCCGCCCACGCTGTTGCTGGGGCCGCTTCCCAGCTGGGGAGCCGAGCTGGGGTGTCCCCGCGCGTGCCGCCCGCCCGCCCACGCCGTTGCTCGCGCCGCCGCTGGGGTCTTACGGGGGCAAGAGGGGGAAGACCCAGGGAAGCCTCTGCCCGGCGGGGAAACTCCACCATCTACGCATGCGTGGAAGGGCACGCATGCGCAGATGGTGGAGTTTACTTCCGGGTTGAAAACTCGCGAAATAGCCCTTTCGCGATACTTGAAGACGCGAAACTCGAGGGATCACTGTATATGTATATATATATATATATGTATGTGTATATATATATGTGTGTGTGTGTGTGTGTGTGTGTGTATGTGTGTGTATGTATGTATGTATGTATGTATGTATGTATGTATATATATATATATGTGTAGATTGTTCTGAGTTCGGGTTTTGCCCCGTGTAATATTTTGAGTGTCTATGCGACGTTTTGGTGAAATCACATTCACCATCATCAGGCTGAAGTTTCAAGCTTCGTGCTGTTGTAAATATGGAATGTTTGCAACTGCCATTTCTTCCTTGTATATAGTGTTAGGGGTGGAGATTTGGTTTGAATGTAGCAAATAGATTGGGTGACTATGTTTTAGTGATCTGATTGGTTGGTGGAATCATAATTACTTGAAGGATTGACATGGTGATTATTATGAAGTGTTTTTTTTGTTTAAGGCTGGTTTCCAAATCTCTGGTAGGCGGGACGTATCATTCCTTTTATTCATGCAGAGGGGGTGTTTCTCAATCTCTATAGCTTCTAAAGTAATTCTTCTATATAAATTTTCTGTTTTGGAAAGTAATTTAGTTTTTTCAAAGTCAATTTCATGCCCTGTTTTTTTAATGTGCTGGACAAGGGAGGAAGTCTTTTCTTCTTTTTTAACTGCATTCTTATGTTTTGCAATGCGTGCACTTACTCTTCGATTGGTTTGTCCAATGTATGTGGCTGCACATGTTTTGCAAGGGATTTCATAGATTCCTTCTAATTGGATTTTATCTTTTGGGTTCCTTAGGATATTTAATATTTTTTGGTTAGTGAAAAATGAAGTTTTGATGTTATGTTTGTGCAGAATTTTACTAATTTTGTCTGTGGTGCCCTTGATGTAAGGGAGGAGGGTGTTACTGTTGTATCCGTAATGGCTACTTTGCATCCTTGTAAATAGTTAGTTCCATGTGGAAACGCTGTCTGAGCAAGAATCAGGAAGTCGCTCCTGATTGGCTCAGACGCGGATGCTCTTTCTTTGGCGGGAACCGCAAATGTATAAAAGGAGCGGTTTCTCCCAGGTAGAGCAGACGGTATCCGCTGAACGTCACTTACCTTTCTGAGCTGAATAAAGGAACCGTCTTTCACCTAACCCTGTCTCTGGGTCTACTTCACTGGCGACGACGGACGGAAGAACAACGCGTGCACAATGAACAACCTTCAAATCGGCCGGGCTCCTGAGTTCTTCAATCCAGAGAAAACATCCTGGGACGCCTACATAGCCAAGTTCGAGATCTTCCTCGAGGCAGCGGGAATTAGGGATGCCGACGCCGAACGAAAACGGGCCATCTTCCTGAACTACTGCGGTCCAGAAATCTTCGACCTCGCCCAGACTCTAACCGATCCGCTGCCAGCCAAATCCGTCGCTTGGGACGTCCTGCAAGCCAAGCTCGCGAGCCATTTCAAGCCAACGAAACCAGCCGTCGTTTTCCGGCACCAGTTTTCCAGAATGGCTCAACTTGAATCGGAATCCATCAATCAATTTGCAACGCGACTTCAAACGGTGCTTGCGAAATGCAAGTTTGATAACCCGGAAGCTCGCCTCACCGATGCCTTAATCTTTGGCATGAGAAACGCCACGGTCAGTAACAAACAACTCACCGAAGACAAGCCGACCCTACAGGCAGTAATCAAGCTGGCACAAACCGCGAAGGTCGCCGACGCTGCTGCCAAAGAGCTGAAGGAACATGACAAATGAGAAGTCATCGCCAAGATCGACTCCACGTCTTTCCGCGCCGAGGCCCCAGACGACCTCAGCCCACCAGCTCTCAACGAGGACAGTTGTTTCCTGCTGCAACAGGACCAGCCGAGACAACCCAGGTACCCTCGCCCCGTCGCCCCCTGCGCCGGCTGCCGAGGAAACCATCCGCGCCAACGATGCCCTTTCCGGGATGCCATTTGCCGCCGCTGCAACCGACGCGGCCATATCGCCAAAGCCTGCAGAGCATCTGTGCCGGAAGAAACCTTCTCCACTCCTCGCCCCCAGCGTTTCCAGAATCAAACACCTCAACCGCGGGAAAACCGGTCCTTCCGGTTTTCCGGCCGCAAAAACTACTCAACCACTAACCGCGACTACTCAAGAGGTAACAATCAATTTTCCGTGAATAACACGGCAACAAAAAATGGGGGCAAAATTGTAATTTCACTACTTTTGAACAACAAGCCATGCTCTATGGAACTTGATACGGGGTCTAAATATACCATTATGCCGTGGGAAAAGCTTAAAATGTACATGCCTAGTCTCTCTAAATCTGAGCTAGTACAAACCTCATTGGTGATTAGAGATTTTCAAGGGGGAATAATTTCTGTTCTAGGCCAAGTGAATGTACCTATCGTGTTTAAGAATGTTAAATGTACCCTGCCTATGATTGTTGTTACAGGGGCCAAACACTCTCTCCTGGGTTTGGCTTGGATGGAACCTTTGGGGATTGAAATTTCTGGTATTTGTACTGTTAACTCTGATAGCATGCCTAACTTTTTACAAGAATTCCCAGAAGTGTTTAGCCCCACCTTGGGATCGTATAAAGGGCCCCCTATCTCATTTTCTATTGACCCCAGGGTCCCGCCTGTCCGGCTCAAACCTCGCAGGGTACCCCTTCCGCTCCTCCCCAAACTTGACCTACAGCTGGATAAGCTCATAAGCCAAGGCATTTTAGTTCCTGTAGAGCAGGGGCCATGGGAAACACCCATAGTCACGCCTATGAAACCAGATGGCTCTTTAAGGGTTTGCGCTGACTATAAATCTACGCTCAATAAAGCCCTCCAACATCACCCTTACCCCATTCCTGTGGTACAACAGCTCCTTCACTCCCTGGGGGAAGGGAAAAGGTTTGCAAAGATCGATTTAGCACAAGCTTATCAGCAATTGCCTGTCGATGAACCGACAGCACGCGCACAAACAATTGTAACCCACAGGGGTGCCTTTAAATGTACCAGATTACAGTTTGGAGTAAGCATAGCCCCAGGGATATTTCAAAGCATAATGGAACGTTTGTTATCAGGGATTAAAGGGGCCATTCCCTATTTTGATGACATCTTAATTGCAGGGGAAAACCAAGAACAGCTCAACAAAAGAATAAGGGAAGTACTTCAGAGACTGCAGGACAAAGGGTTAAGAATTAAACCTGACAAATGTGTGTGGGGAACCAACAGTGTAGAATTCCTAGGATATAAAATCGATGGGGAAGGTATCCACCCCACTACTGAAAAACTGAGAGCCATTAGGGAAGCCCCAGAGCCACAGAATAAGACAGAATTGCAAGCTTTTTTAGGCCTTCTTAACTTTTACTCCGTCTTTTTAAAACAGAAGGCAACAGCAGCAGAGCCTCTACACCGTTTGCTCCAGAAAGAAACCCCTTGGACATGGGGGAGAACTGAACACGAAGCCTTTGTACAAATAAAACAGTTGTTAACTTCTAAAAGTGTGGTAGTCCAGTATAGTACTTCGCTACCCATCAGGCTTACGTGCGACGCTTTCCCATATGGCGTGGGAGGGGTCTTGGCACATGTTTTGCCTAATAATACAGAGGCCCCAATTGCTTTCTTTTCCAGAACGATGACCAATACTGAAAGAAATTACAGCCAACTAGATAAGGAGGCTCTAGCTTTAGTGGCTGGGGTGAAGAAGTTTCATAATTACCTTTTTGGCAGGAGTTTTGAATTGGTTACCGACCACAAGCCTTTACTAGGCCTCTTAGCCCCCAACAAGCCTACTCCCCCATTCATGTCTCCAAGGTTAATCAGATGGGCCCTTTTCCTCTCAGGATACCAGTACGAGCTCATTCATATATGGGGTAAAGCCATCAACCATGCAGATGGTCTCAGTAGGTGCCCCATGGCAGAGTTAGTAGAGGACCCTGCCCCATCTGCTGATGTCCTAATGATAGAACTCGAAGACAACCCACTAACTACTGCAAGGGAGGTGGCTGCACACACGCAGCAAGATCCAATCCTAAAAAAGGTGGTAAACTGTGTACTTAAGGGATGGCAGAATGACTCTGTGGAATCTGAATTGTGTGACTTCAAAACCAAAAGACTAGAATTGTCATTTGTGAAAGGTTGCCTGTTGTGGGGTGATAGAGTAATCATTCCTGAAAGTCTAAAGGTCAAAGTACTCAAAATGTTACATGTGGGCCATCCTGGGATTGTCAGGATGAAGGGCCTAGCTAGGGGGCACTTATGGTGGCCAGGTTTGGATACTGACATAGAAAACTGGATAGCCAAATGTGATCCATGCCAAGAGTCATGGCCTAACCCCCCCCAAAACAACTCCAGCAGAGTGGGAACAACCTGCAGGGCCTTGGTCCAGGGTCCATATTGATTTTGCAGGGCCAGTGGGGTCACAATACTTCTTAATAGTAGTTGATGCATTTTCCAAATGGGTGGAAATCATAGCAATGAACAATATAACTACAAGTGCCACCATTAAGGTTCTGCGCCGTTTGTTTTCTACCCATGGTTGTCCTGATATCTTAGTGTCTGACAATGGCCCACAATTAACAGCCAGACAATTTGAATTGTTCTTAGATAATCTAGGAGTCAGACATGCACTCATCTCGCCTTACTCGCCCTGGGCTAATGGTTTGGCAGAACGTTACGTTCGGGTGGCAAAGGAAGCATTGCGCAGGTCAGGCCCTGGAGATGTACAACAGAATTTGGACCAGTTCTTGTTAACCCAGCACATTACCCCAAACTCTCACACGCACGTAAGCCCTGCTGAGATACTAATGGGAAGGAAACTGAGGTCCCCACTGGATAGGTTACACCCAAGGTTTTGTACCAATAACCCTATGTATGTAAACCCTGAAAGACAAATGTATTTGGGACAAAATGTTTTTGTAAAAATTTTTGATGGAGGTGTAAATTGGATGAAGGGAATTGTTGTAAAACAGACTGCTCCTAAAACATATATTGTAAAACTGGAAGATGGTCGAATGTGGAAGCGGCACATTGACCACGTACGAAAGCGCATGGAAAACTCCCTGGAGCAAACCGCTGACACAGACTCTCCCATTTTAACAGACTGTAACACGCAACCCGATTTAATAGACATTCAAATGGACTTATCGGGTCAGGGAGGATCCTCCAGCGACGCCGAACCATCTTCATCCTCCGAGGTCGGCGTTGTGCCTGCCAGACCGATTCAGCAGGGCGGAGCCCAAACCAGGCCCCAGCCGCGCCGGGAAAGTATCAGCGAACCAACCTCCACCGTCGGCAGCGAGGACTCAACTGAACTGCGCAGGTCGGAGCGAGCCTCGCGGAGACCCAGCAGATTGGAGGACTTCGTCACGTGGCTTTCGTGATTGATGTATCCAGACTAAGGAGGGAGGGGTGTTGTATCCGTAATGGCTACTTTGTATCCTTGTAAATAGTTAGTTCCATGTGGAAACGCTGTCTGAGCAAGAATCAGGAAGTCGCTCCTGATTGGCTCAGACGCGGCTGCTCTTTCTTTGGCGGGAACCGCAAATGTATAAAAGGAGCAGTTTCTCCCAGGTAGAGCAGACGGTATCCGCTGAATGTCACTTACCTTTCTGAGCTGAATAAAGGAACTGTCTTTCACCTAACCCTGTCTCTGGGTCTACTTCAGTTACCATTGTCCTGTTCTTGATCTTGATTTTTGGGGGGTATCTCTTTTTTGATTAGGTTTGTGATTGTTTTCCTTTCGAATCCATTAGAAATTAATACATCTTTGAGTTTGTTCAATTCAGTTTTTAAGTGCTCATGGTCAGCTAGGCGTTTGGTTCTGGTGAGGAGAGTTTTGGCCACTGAGGTGATCTGTGCGGGGTGGTGGTGGGAGTGTGCATTTAGATAACGGTTGGTATGGGTTTTCTTTTGGTAGATAGTGTGTCCATATGTCCAAAACTCTATGGCCTTCCAAAAATACACAAAGAAGGAATATCTCTCAGGCCAATAGTCAGTTCTATAGGCTCCCCTCTACAAAACCTTGCCAAATTTTTAGCCAAATATCTTCAACCATATACAGAAACTATCACCTCATATGTACAAAATTCATTCCACTTTATACAAATAATTAAAAAACAAAACCTACAACCTGGTGACCTACTTGTGAGTTTTGACGTCGTATCCCTTTTCACACAAATACCCATCAAAGAAGCCTTAACAGCTATCCAGGACAAACACAAGCCCCCCAAATATATCCTAGATCTAACCAACCACTGCCTGACTAATACATACTTCATCTATAACGAACAAAGATATAAACAGATAGAGGGAGCCCCCATGGGATCACCCCTCTCACCTGTCATCACCAACCTCTATATGGAATATTTTGAAAATAATGCACTAGAGCAATCCAAACACAAACCTAAACTTTGGCTGAGATATGTTGATGATACTTTTGTAATTTGGCCACATGGAAGGGAAAAACTAGACAATTTCCTCACACATCTCAATAACCTACACCCCAAAATACAATTTACTATGGAAACAGAAATCAATGATCAACTTCCCTTTCTAGATGTACTGGTCTATAAAAAACCCAATGGCACCCTAGGACACACTATCTACCAAAAGAAAACCCATACCATTCCATATTTACAACAGCACGAAGCTTGAAACTTCAGCCTGATGATGGTGAATGTGATTTCACCGAAACGTCACATAGACACTCAAAATATTATACGGGGCAAAACCCGAACTCAGAACAATCTACATATATATATATATATATATATATATATATATATATATATATATATATATATATATATTCTATTCCTATATATTCTATTCCTATATATTCTATTCCTATATCTTCTTTTCTATTATTTCTTAGATATATTTTACTATGAGTATCTCCTCTATAACCTTCATCATGTATTTTACTATGTGTATATTGATATATACTCACTAAAACCCTCATTGTGTATTGGACAAAATAAATAAATAAATTGGACGGAAACAAGTTTTCTTTCCAAAGTTTCCCAGGAATGAGATTAGCTTACTTTGAGGTTAGCATGAGCATTCATTTAATTAAAAGACCTTAGGTTTGCTCGGATGTCATTCCTGAAACTGCATATTACAGGACAGACATCCCATCAAAGTAAGTACTAAATTTGATGTAACAGCAGATTTCAGAAAATGGGAGAAACGCACAAGAATGCTCAATGCTCCTAAATAGAAAATAAAAAACCGGGTATTGTAGAAACAAGAATTATTGTTTTGACAATAAGGAACTGAAATAACCCACAGATTGGAAAATATGATTGCTTCTATCAAGTCATCCAAACACTTGAGTCACATGGACAACACTGTAGTTTCAGAGATTAATCACTGAGCTATTTTTAGAAAGCAATTTGCAAAACCATGAAGAAAGTTCCTACTTATTCCTACGGGATTGCTCTCACATAGTTAAAATGAATTATTTTCAGAATAACTTAAGTTACACGTAAAAACTTTTACATGAGTCAAGTTAGATAACAAATTAGAATAAACTTACTAAGTAGCAGATGATTATGGTCTATAATAAAATCTAGTGAATGAAATGAAACAAGAGGAAAATAGGATTTACTCTATGTATTTCTAATATTCTTACCATTATAATCTTTTTCTGACTAGATCCTAAACTAGATCCTGAGCCTTTTAGAAATTTCTTAATCAAGTATTGACCAGGTCCTACCTTGCCTACTTCCTAGCTCAAACAATGTTGCAGTGCAGGTGTGGTTGTTACTTACCGCCATTACTGGTATGATGCGTGCGCAGATCTGCATCGCCAGTGTGCACGATCGCATGCCCCAGCGAGATTTTGCTTCTGCATATGGAAGGAAGCAAAATCTCATGAAAGGGCATGTGCGCGTGAGATTTCAGTATTTTTTTTTGCTTCCGCGCATGCGCAGAAGCAAAATCTCACTGGGGCGCACACATGCCGGCAACACAGAGCTGCAAGCGCAGCTCCATTTTTCGCTACCGGTACGCAGTGTGGCCCGTACTGGCTAGCAACCTAAAAAAACAAGTATTGTGGTGCCACAATTAATTGTTATATTGCTCCGCCTCAACTACAGACCAGAGAAAACTTAGCACATGTGCATTAAGAAGGGATTCCTCCTCTTCTTCCTCATCTCTGCAGTGAGGTGCTGGAGGTTCAGAAGTCCTGGCTGAACCTCTGCCACTGGCACCAAATCCTTACCAGCCTCCTCACTATCCAACTTGTGTGCCAGCATCACCTCATTGGTGTCATCTCGGATGGGATCCGCTACCAGCTGCACAAGCTGCTGGGTATGTGCGTGTCACAACATATATCTATTTTTCTGCATTGGAACTTTTTGCTTACGTATTTAACAAAAATAGGTTTACTCCTATCACAAAGCACATCATAGACTGCACCTGGAGTCTCTAAGACAGTGTTTCCCAACCTTTTTTGAGTCGCGGAACATTATTCACACATACAAAATCCTGGGGAACATTGAGTGTGTGGGGGGGAGCGGGGGGGGAGCGGGGGGGAGCGGGGGGGAGCGGGGGGGAGCGGGGGGAGTGGGGGGGAGTGGGGGGGAGCGGGGGGGGGCTAAAAAAGTTTGGACAAAAAAACCCTCTCTTCCTCCCTTTCGCCCTATTTCTCTCTCCCTCTTTCTTTCCCTCTCTCTTCATCCCTCTTTCTTCCTTCCTTCCTTTTTTGCTCTTTCTCCCACTCTCCTTCCCTCCTTCTCTCTGTCTTTCTCTCTCTCTCTTGCTATCTCTCTTTTATTCTCTCTTTCTCTCTCTCTTGCTTTCCTTCTCTCTTCCTCTCTTGCTTTCTTTCTCTCTCTCTTCCTCTCTCTCTTTCTTTCTCTCTCTTGCTTTCTCTCTCACACACACTCTTTCTCTCTCTTTCTGTCTCCATAGCTTTCTCTCTCTCTCTCTCTTGCTATCCTTCTCTTTCTTTCTTTCTCTCTTCCTCTTTCTCTATTTCTTGCTTTCTCTCTCTCTCTCTTTCTCTCTCTTGTTTCCTTCTCTTTCTCTTTCTCCCTCTTTCTTTCTCTCTCTCTCTTTCTCGCTTTCCTTCTCTCTCTTTTTCTCTTGCTTTCTCTCTCCCCTCCTTTTTCTCTCTCTCTCTTTCTCTCTCGTGCACCACGCCGGCAACAGAGGGAGAAAGAGAGAGAGAGAGCGGAGAGAGAGTGGAGGGCGGCTTGCTGGTCCACGGCCCCCTGGATCAGCGGCCCCGCATGGTCCCAGCGCGGACTCCGTCATCACCTTCGCCTCCGCCTAAGAGGCAGCAGCCACATTCAACCCTTCACCCTCCCAGGTGTCCATGGTGCTCAGCGCCTGGCCACGTGCCGCCTTCACCTCCCGGGACCACGCCCGAGTTCTACCTGCAGGAACGGGAGGTGGGGCGCCACGAAGGGCGGCGCTTGGAGGCCACCACGGCACCGTTGTCATCACGGCGCAAAGCCACGCAGTCCTGAATCGCTTCCTTCTCCGGCTAGCAAGCCGGCTGCCTGGGAAAACGGCGCGCTTTTAAAACGTGGCGCTTTCTTGGGCAGCCGACTCTGCTGGCCGGAGAAGGAAGCGATTCAGGACTACGTGGCTTTGCGCCACTTCAAAAATTTCTGCGGGGGGGGGGTTCCTAATGGCTGTGTGGGCGCATGCCCACACAGCTTAGAAACAACAGTGGCCGGCGCTCTCCCACTGGGCCCCAAAAGTTCACTTCCCATCACTGCCAGGGAAGCTCCAGCGAGGCCGGGCTGGCGGCACACCTGACCATGTCCCGCGGCACACCAGTGTGCTGCGGCACACTGGTTGGGAAACACTGCTCTAAGATATATGATCATGTACATGTGATTTTCAAACATCTGCTACTTTCTCCACAGATATAATGCTCTGCATTTGTGTGCAACTTGTGGTCTCAAAGTAAACCCAGCAATCCTGGAGTCACCATCATGTGCAACAATGTTGGAAGAATGCTCACATCTGAATATTACCTCTGGCTGAAGACCTGCTCTATATTACAGTACTGTGAGGCAGACAGATAGAAAATGAAAAAGAATCGTAAGAGCCCTGTTTGATCAGACTAAAAGCACTTTTATCCCAGGGTCGTGTTTCCATTATGGCCAGTCAGAAGCCTCTCAATGTATTGTGTAAGCAGCACACAGAAGCAACAGGTTCCATCTGCTGATATTCTCCATCAATCCATATTTGCAATCCATACCCATATTTGAAATCCCATTTCTTCTAATCCTGGAGGTTTTATGTGGTCATTACAAAAATAAGTCATTAGTTGATTTCCCCCCTCTATGACTATATTTATCTCTCTTTTGATTGCCTTCTACTCTTATTTATTCAGGATAAAGTTGCCTTTCAAACTTGCTTTTTCCAAAGACGGTCACATTGAAGCACAAAATAAATTGGCAAAAATCGGCGAGTTTTGGCGATTTTCAACCTTTCTTTGCTTCTGCGCATGTGCGGAAGCAAAGAAATAGCTGAAATCTCTCACATGTGAATGTCCTCTCCTGAGATTCCGGCAATTTTCACTGATTTCTTTGCTTCTGCGCATGCACAGAAGCAAATTCTTGCACGGGAGTGTGTGCACCCACATCGGCATCCGGGATTGATACGGTAGGGAAAGAAGGTAAGTGCGGCCCTTCACTGGTCTAATGTCCAGCAGTGGGTTGCTCCCGGTTCAGCCTGGTTGTCTGAACTGGTAGCAGTGGCAGTGGGAGACTCCGCCCACCCACCCAGGATTGTGCACGTGAGTGAGCATGTGAACTGGTAACAAAACCATTTAGAATCCACCACTGCTAATGTCAACAAAAAACCCCAAAGGTACAAGTACAGACTAGGTGAAACCTGGCTCAAAAACAGGAACTGTGAGAGGGAAAATCGTGCATGGAGCCACAGGTGCACCCGTGTTTTGGCATGCGTGAAAGCAAAAAACCCTCACCGAAACATAGGCACACCTGCGGCCCATGCACAATTTTGCTACCTCCAAAGGGAGAAGAACATACGAGCCGCAGACATTCTTCCTCCAGATATCAGGATGGCCCCACACCCTGTTGGCCTTTCATAAAGCCATGAAGGCCTGGTTCTGGGCTCAGGGAATCAGCTTCTTTGTTGTACTAATAATTTGTGTTGGATGTTTTTCAACTGCTTTGTATTTTAATTTTTGCAATGTTTTTATTTTAATTTTGTTCACCATTAAGAGTGATTTGTTGAGCTACACTACTATACAAACTGAATAAATACATGATCATTAAGCTCATGGCTTCTGGCTAATTTCCACATCAGCTAGAAGCCAACGTTTTATGTTTTGGAACAACAAAAATATAATTCCACTTTTCCAATCACCTTTTATTTGGCCCAAAGGCAGCTATCTCCATGTCCAGTCAACGAAGCAGCGGAAGTGATGTGCCGGTGTCTGGAGGCTGTCGGGGCCTGGATGGGTGTCAACAGACTCAAACTCAACCCGGATAAGACGGAGTGGCTGTGGGTTTTGCCTCCCAAGGACAATTCCATCTGTCCGTCCATTACCCTGGGGGGGGAATTATTGACCCCCTCGGAGAGGGTCCACAACGTGGGCGTCCTCCTCGATCCACAGCTCACTTTAGAGAACCATCTTTCAGCTGTGGCGAGGGGGGCGTTTGCCCAGGTTCGCCTGGTGCACCAGTTGCGGCCCTATCTGGACCGGGACTCATTGCTCACAGTCACTCATGCCCTCATCACCTTGAGGTTCGACTACTGTAATGCTCTCTATATGGGGGTATCTTTGAAAAGTGTTCGGAAACTTCAGATTGTGCAGAATGCAGCTGCGAGAGCAGTCATGGGCTTACCTAGGTATGCCCATGTTTCGCCATCACTCCACAGTCTGCATTGGCTGCCGATCAATTTCCGGTCACAATTCAAAGTGTTGGTTATGACCTTTAAAGCCCTTCATGGCACTGGACCAGAATATCTCCGAGATATTCCGAGGCCCGCCTCCTGCCGCACGAATCCCAGCGACCGATTAGGTCCCACAGAGTGGGCCTTCTCCAGGTTCCGTCAACTAAACACTGTCGGTTGGCGGGCCCCAGGGGAAGAGCCTTCTCTGTGGCGGCCCCGACTCTCTGGAACCAACTCCCCCCAGAGATTAGAACTGCCCCTACTCTCCCTGCCTTCCGTAAACTCCTTAAAACCCACCTTTGCCGTCAGGCATGGGGAAACTAAAACACCTCCCCCGGGCATGTACAATTTATGCATGGTATGTTTGTGTGTGTTTGTGTGTTAGTATATTGGGACTCTTTTTAAACTTTTTAAATATTTAAATTTATTTGGATTTGTTACGATTTGTTGTGTCTTGTTGTGAGCCGCCTCGAGTCTGCGGAGAGGGGCAGCATACAAATCTAAATAATAAATAATAAATAAAATAAAAATAAATAATAAATATCTTTTTGGTTTTCTTTGTAAAGTGGTATGGACTGATTTGTGCACTCAACTTCCCTCATTCCAGTGTTGAAAAATGACTGACAGATGGTTGTTGTGCTAGAAAACTGACAGTTATCTTAGGCCAGAAAGAGGGGGGAGAAATAGAGTAAGAGCACATTCTTGTAATTAGCTAATGGGGTAAAATATTTAACCTTACACAACTGAACCAGCATGTTGCTAAGTATGCAAGGATGGGGATAGTTAATTAGTTAACAGCAAAGACATGAATGTTGTTTGTTCCAGGAAGGAAGAATGATAAATTAGCACTGAGATTGAAATGCTTTAATGTCCCATGTAGGCACTTTACTCATTAAAGATTAAAGATTGCAATTTGTTTTGGGGCAAAAAAAACCCTGAATCATCAAAAGACACAGGTGTAAAATAAATCCCGTCTTAACCCTAAAATCCAGTTACAACAGCATCAGAATTTTTTTTAAAAAAAAGATGTTTCAGCCTTTAGGGTTCCCTGTTTGTTCCACTGGATAGATGCCACCTGCTCTTGGGCCAAATCTAAAAAGGGTCTAGTATTAAGTTCTTTTAATTATTGCTTTTTGTTACATTTACATTTTTTAAAAACTTTTTTACTTTGTTTCTAAATGGTGGCAATTTTGTAAGTGGGTTCACTTTAACTGTTCTGTAGAGGTTACTAGGGCGTTCAGTAAATGCCAACACTTAAGTACAGTGGTACCTCTATTTAAGAACGCCTCTACTTAAGAACTTTTCTAGATAAGAACCGGATGTTCAAGATCTTTTTGCCTCTTCTTAAGAACCATTTTCTACTTAAGAACCCGAGCCCGGAAAGGTTTCCCAGGGAATTTGAGAGCGGCACGAAGGCCTGGCCAGTTTCCTGCCATTCCCCCTTTAATCCTGCCATCTCGGGCTTTTCTGGACTGCCAGAGGAGCCTTTCGGTGGCGCTTAAGGAGGCTTTGGCAGTCCAGAGTGAACGAAGCATTTTCCTTTATCTGGGCGCTTGGAGAGGGAATAAACCTCTGCCAGCGCCCAGGGAAAAGAAATGCTCCCTTCACTCTGGGCAGTGACTGTCCTCCTCCTCTTCTTCCTCCTCCTCCTCCCACCCAAATTCTGAGCTTTTATTTCTTTCCCAATGGGTTTGCACGCATTATTTGCTTTTACATTGATTCCTATGGGAAAAAATTGTTCTACTTACAAACTTTTCTACTTAAGAACCTGGTCACGGAACGAATTAAGTTCTTAAATAGAGGTACCACTGTATTATTTTTTTAAGGGAAAACTAAGAATATCTATGGATCAGGCGCGGGTTCCACTTACCTTCGCTACCGGTGCGCATCGTGATGTTGCACGAATGCAGGTGCCACACTCGTACACGCGTGTCCCTTCCTGCAATTTCACTTCCGGACATGCTCAGAAGGTGGTTTCAGGCCGAAACACAGCTGTGGACCCACTCGGATGAAGAAATATAGGAGGGGTGACTTTTTCCACAGTAGAGGAGAAGAAGCCATGCAAACAACAACCAAAAAAATCACTGAAAATTCCAAAAAAAGAGAGATGGTGGAAAGCACAGACCGGCAAAGACAGAATCTGATCTATGACGCCTAAATTACATTACCAGCAGGTTGTTGCGCTGGAGATTGCCAGCCCTCAACGACATTGAGAAACATTCAGTAGTTAGAGAGTTAACTCTGTCTAGTAATGTAGCTCCTCCTGTGTGATGTAACCTGTTTGCTCACATCCTTTCTTCCTGAAGAAGAAGGGCGGTCTCTAACTTAGAGTCCATTCTTACGGTTCATCTTCTCTAGCTATAAGATGTGCCATATTGTGTCTCCGTAGACATTTTCTATTTTTATACTTTTTAATAAAACTAGTTTGTTCATTCAAACATGCTCTGACTGTGCTTCAATATCCATCACCTCCGGAAGGTCCTGGCTCAGTCCTCTCTTGCTGAGCGCCTCGATGAGGTACCGGCCCTTCTAATTCCAACACAGGTTGCTAACAGTTTGGGTGATCTGGTACGAACCGGGAAGAACCCACCCAGGCGGAACGGGGGGCATGCCATTCCATTGACGGAAATGGAGCGTGTAGGCTCACTTCATTGCCGTCGGATGTGCATGCGCTGTGCATGCGCAATGGCGCGATTGCGGTAAAAATTAACGGGTTTTTTACTTCCATGCATGCAGAAGGAGATTTCTCGCTGCCACGCCTAGAGCAGCAGCTGGGGCCAGCAGCAAAAGCGTCCTGCCCCAGCTCCGGCCATGTGGCCTGCTCTTTGATCTCCCGGGCCACAGGAGAGATGCCTGCAGTGTGGGAGAGCACAGAATAGGCCGTGCGGCCAGAATTGGGGCTACCCACCCTGCTCCCTGTGCCATAGCCCCTGCAGGAGGTGATCCAGGTAAGCGGGGCGAGGGGCCTGGCGAGGGGAGTGAGGGCAAGGGGCACGGCGGAGGGAGCGAGGGTGAGTGGTGCAGCGAGCGAGGGTGAGCAAAGCAGCGGGGGAGTGAGGGCGAGTGGTGCAGCAAGGAGGGCATGCATGGAAGCAAAAAATCCCGTAAATAATGCACACGTCTTTGCACAATATTTAGCTTCTGCACATGCACAGAAGCCAAACTGTGCGCCGGGCACGAGTGCATGCCGGGTGCGCTTGCAGTGGTGTGCTCCCAGTGTGTTCCGGTAGGACTGTGGTTGGTAGCCTGCCCCTGAACCTATGGATGCTACTCTAGTCTCCTACCTTAAAATTACTGTTCCTTCTTATTATATGTAGCTTTCAATATGCTATAAAATGCTGCAAAATTTGCCCAATTCCTCATATTTCTTCCCTCATCTGTGTCTCCAGATATTTCCTCAAGAAGATGAAAGTGTAATCTAGAAATTGCACAAGTCCTTTCCATCCTGGAGGTAATAAGCAATCAGAAGGAAATGACTTTTAATACAATCAATTGCATTCGGTTAAGGAAAATGTAAAGTAATCTTTGAGTCACATTTGACTCCTGATGATTCCAGGAAAATGTCTATATAATGGTCTCATCAGTAATAGAGAAGTGATTTGTTCCTGTCTTCTCCAAGATATTTCCTCACCTCCTAGAAAAAACATATAGCCCTGGGATTTTCCAGTGGGCTACCATCCAAATACGCACCAGGCCCAAAGTCAGCTAAATATTGCCACTTGATTGTCAGTTTATTCAACTCCGTCAGAGCCAGATAACACCTGGGTTCACACATCACACTAAATCAGTGGTTTTCAATATTTGCAACTTTAAGCTTGATGGTCTTCAGTTCCCAGAATATACTGGCTAGGGAATTCTGGGAATTGAAGTTTATTTACTTTGAAGTTGCCATGGTTAAGAAAGTCAGGAATTTGAAATATTAGTTTAATAATAATAATAATAATAATAATAATAATAATAATATATTAGATTTGTATGCCGCCCCTCTCCGAAGACTCGAGGTGGCTTACCTAATAAGCTACAGTGTTAGCTGATTTAGAATGCCATGATCCTTCCTTCCTTCCTTCCTTCCTTCCTTCCTTCCTTCCTTCCTTCCTTCCTTCCTTCCTTCCTTCCTTCCGCAAAGGAAGGACATATAGGCTCTACTTTAGGTAGCAAATAGGCTCTACTTTAGGTAGCAAAATGACTTAGGATGGTCCTGATCAAGGTGAACCAACTATTTTGTTTCAGCTTCTTATACACTGCTCAAAAATAAATAAATAAAGAGAACACTTAAATAACAGAATATAACTCCAAGTAAATCAAACTTCTGTGAGATCAAACTGTCCACTTAGGAAGCAACAGTGATTTACAATCAATTTCAAATGCTGTTGTGCAAATGGAATAGTTGTGCAAATGAAATATTCAATGAGAATATTTCATTCATTCAGATCTAGGATGTGTTATTTGAGCGTTCCCTTTATTTATTTATTTTTTGAGCAGTTTATATGCCCTAGGGCAGTGTTTCCCAACCTTGACAACTTGAAGACAGCTGGACTTCAACTCCCAGAATTCCTTCCTTCCTTCTGGGAGTTGAAGTCCAAATATCTTCAAGGTGCCAAGGTTGGGAAACACTGCCCTAAGGTCCCATTGACAAAAAGCCAACAATGCTGCAAAAATACTACCAGCGAGTCTCAGGGTTCATTCAGCTGTTTGACACTGTTTTACGCTTAGCCCTCCCCCTCTTGCAGAACGGAGCCAAAAGCATAGAGCGAACTACAGGTTCCAGCATGCTTTTGCCTTTAGCATGCCGATGAACGGTCGGTGTGTAAGAGCGAACTGTGCTTACTTGCTTTTGTTGGATCCTGAATCCATGTAAGATTCGGATCACTGGTTGTTAAGTGCGAAATGAATGTACCGATGTTGCTTTCCAGTAATCATTTCCCTCTGTTCTGTTGCCAGCCCTCGATATAGGATATAGGATAAAAAACTTTTAAAGTTTTTTGGTGTTTTTTTTTTAAAAAATTATAATTTATAATAAAAAGAATTATAAAAAAACTTTATAATAGGTTTTTTAATAATTATTTTTTGGGGGGTGAAATCTCTTCAGATACATGGCTGTCTTTTTCCTTTAAACCGATCTAATCACTTTAATAACTTAAATACACCTTGGCTCTATTTTGGCTTCACCTGCAGTGATACATTCAAAGATAGTACAGTACAGTAGATCTTTCTCAGTGCTAAAACAAGATTTCATTAGACTCACAAATTGCTATGCAACATAGTACAGCCACAAGAGATCACTGATAAATGATCAATCAAGATTGGCAAATTCTCTTTATAATTTCTTAACACTGCAACATGCAGCCTCTGTATAACATCAGTAAATTTTAGGATACTTTTCTTACCGCATTTAGTAGCCATACTTAAAATTCATAGCCCTTATTAACAAGATGATTTGTGATGCTAATGAAGCTGTTTTCTAAACTCTTTTGTAATGTTTGAGCTGTTATAAAAATTGCTTTTCTGTTCATTTAGCACTTCAAATAATCTAGGCTAAATTACACATTGTCAGAAATTGATGCTGGGAATTGAGAAATTAAAGTGCCAAGATACAAGAGTCCTTTTGGAGAATGCTGATTTATTTTATTGATTGATTGATCAAATTTATGTAGCCAGGAAGTAACTGGGCTGCCTATCATTAATTATCTATCATCTCTGAGAAGGAAATTTCAACAAGGTGTTTTCCACTAATCCCAATTTAGCCAGTTGATATATGCAACTGGGCTCCAAATTACATTCAGATTCAAATGTGTGGAAACAGTTTTTCAGAAATTCTAGTCATAAAATATTTATAATTCTATAGGTAAGAACTAGAATTCTCAATTGGATTTAGAAAAAAATGGAAAAACGACAGTTCACAATATATGGCTTTGATTCACAGGCCTTGCAATAACTATAGTTTTCAAGTGTAAGATTATGTTGAGTTATCTGCTATATAAAATAGACAATGCTATCATTTGAACACCCAGAAGCTATAGCAAATCTAACAGCGCCCCCAGTCTGCACAATTGATTGCACAACAGAGTGGAAGGAGATGGGCAACACATCCAGGGGTGGGCTATTGCCCGGACGGGGAGAGGAGGGACACAGTGGGGTAGTGAAAATGGAGCTCCACCCCAGAGCACCCAATTTGCACTGAAAGATGTTGAAAGAAAATGCAGGGTGTCCTGCAGAAGCAATGCCCATATTGTGGTAGTAAAAATTTTGGTAGCCCTTCACTGAACACATCTATCAATCAATCCTAATCCGAGCAGATGATATGCCCAGTTCTGGGTCAAGTTGTTGATGAGTTATTGGATTTATTTGAAGTGAATCTTTGTACAATTTTTAACTCTGCCAAGATTCAAGATTGAACGTTTATAAGCCCTTTGGCACAGATATTGGTTTGGTTTAATGTGATGATCCAAAGAAAATAATAGTAATTATAATATAATGTGTCTTTCATTATCATTCAATAACCATTGTGAAGTCTAGCTCCAAAGATCTGAAATAAAATAAAATTTATTGGAATTATATGGAACTTTATGTGCACGATGAGTCAAATATTCAATTCCTAAAATGCAATATGAGCAAGTTAAATAGTCCCAAAAGCCATCTATTTTGCCTGAAGAATTCCACTTTTATAATTTGTATTTTTATTTGAGTATGGGAATTATAATCCAGGACAGGACAGGAAAAAGTCAACTCTGTTGGTTGGCCTTATTTACCTTGCATTTCTCTGATCTACCTTTTTGGGATGTTTCATCCATAAAATAGCTCAGAGCCTCAATGGCTCATTGGACATTTCAGGAAGATGAAAGTCCTCAATATTTTTGAACAGGCTTCTACAATGGAGAATTCCCTTCATGTATGATGTGTCTTGGAGTTACAAGTCCAGTGCACATGGAGGTCACTAGATTGGGTACAGCTTCTCTAAAAAAAACCTAGGCTTTATATGACCTTAACTGTTTTATTAAATATGACACGGCGCCTATGCTTTGTTTTTATTGATTTATGTCATGTTCATTAGTTGCTTGAAAGTGTACTCCTTTGTTGTAGATTGTGTAAGTCTACCAACACTGAGCAATACAGCAGAAAACCCATAAATACCAGGGGCAAATTTCAGATGGGCACTAGTAAGGCTAGCCAAACAGGGTTAGCAGCATGTTTAATGATAAGTCACTTTAATCCAGTACAGTGATACCTTGTCTTACAAACTTAATTGGTTCCGGGATGAGGTTCTTAAGGTGAAAAGTTTGTAAGACGAAACAATGTTTCCCATAGGAATCAATGGAAAAGCGATTAATGCGTGCAAGCCCAAAATTCACCCCTTTTGCCAGCCGAAGCGCCTGTTTTTGCACTGCTGGGATTCCACTGAGGCTCCCCTCCATAGGAAACCCCACCTCCGGACCTCTGTGTTTTTGCAATGCTGCAATTTCACTGAGAATCCCCTCGCTGGGAAACCCCATCTCTGGACTTCCATTGCCAGTGAAGTGCCCGCTTTTGCGCTGCTGGGATTCCCCTGCTGGGATTCCTTGCAGCATCACAAAAACACGGAAGTCCTGAGGTGGGGTTTCCCATGGAGGGGAGCCTCAGGTGAATCCCAGCGGTGCAAAAATGGGTGCTTCGCTGGCAACGGAAGTCCAGAGGCGGGGCATCCCAGCGGTGGCGGTGGGTTTGTAAGGTGAAAATAGTTTGTAAGAAGAGGCAAAAAAATCTTAAACCCCGGGTTTGTATCTCGAAAAGTTTGTATGACGAGGCGTTTGTAAGATGAGGTATCACTGTACTCCACACTCAACGTGTAGTCCTCAATGGAACTGCATCTACATGGAGGGACATATACAGTGGGGTACCCCATGGATCTGTTTTAAGGCCAGTACTCTTCAACATATTCATCAATGATGTGGATAAGGGTATAGATTTCATTTTCATTTTCATTTCATTTTATTGGATTTATATGCCGCCCCTCTCCGAAAACTCGGGGCGGCTAACAACAGTCATAAACAATATACAGTAAAAAATCCAATACTAAAAACTAACTTAAGACCCCTTAATATATAAAACCAGCATACGTACTAACATACCATACATACAGTTGCATCAGCCTAGGGGGAGAAGAAGTCTTAATTCCCCCATGACTGGCGGCAGAGGTGGGTTTTGAGTAGCTTACGAAAGGCAAGGAGGGTAGGGGCAGTTCTAATCTCCGGGGGGAGTTGGTTCCAGAGGGCCGGGGCCGCCACAGAGAAGGCTCTTCTCCTGGGTCCCGCCAAGTGGCATTGTTTCGTTGACGGGACCCGGAGAAGACCCACTCTGTGGGACCTAACTGGCCGCTGGGATTCGTGCGGCAGAAGGCGGTTCCTGAGATAATCTGGTCCGGTGCCATGAAGGGCTTTATAGGTCATAACCAACACTTTGAATTGTGACCGGAAACTGATCGGCAACCAATGCAGACTGCGGAGTGTTGGTGTGACATGGGCACATTTGGGAAAGCCCATGATTGCTCTCGCAGCTGCATTCTGCACGATCTGAAGTTTCCGAACACTTTTCAAAGGTAGCCCCATGTAGAGAGCGTTACAGTAGTCTAACCTCGAGGTGATGAGGGCATGAGTGACTGTGAGCAGTGACTCCCGGTCCAAATAGGGTCGCAACTGATGCACCAGGCGAACCTGGGCAAACGCCCCCCTCGCCACAGCTGAAAGATGTTTCTCTAATGTGAGCTGTGGATCGAGGAGGACGCCCAAGTTGCGAACCCTCTCTGAGGGGGTCAATGTTTCTCCCCCCAGGGTGATGGACGGACAGATGGAATTGTCCTTGGGAGGCAAGACCCACAGCCACTCCGTCTTGTCTGGATTGAGTTTGAGTTTGTTGACACCCATCCAGGCCCCAACAGCCTCCAGGCACCGGCACATCACTTCCGCTGCTTCGCTGACTGAGATGAAGAACTCATCAAATTTTCGGACAACACCAAGCTAGCAGGAATAGCCAACACTCCAGAAGATAAGCTTAAGATATAGAAGGATCTTGATAGATTTGAATTTGGACATTATCTAACTCAGTGGTCCCCAATGTTTTTTCCACCAGGGACCAGTTTCACCAAGACAATTTTTCTATGGCCCGGTGGGGGTGGAAAGGGGTGTGGTTGGGGGCGGGATTAAGCATGGGGATGCTGGTCCTCCCCACCGCTCTTTCCCGCCATTGCCCTGTAGCCGGCAGAACCTGCCTCCCAAGCCCTCTTGCCCAGCGGGAGCTAAGCACTGGAGAGAGGGGGTCAGGTTGGCCCTCCTGCCTCCCCCCAGCCAAAAACACAAAAGCGCCCCGCCGCAGAAGCCAAAAGAGGCTTGAGGCTCTCGGTCCTTCCCGCCCCTCTGTCCCGTACATCGTCCTGTGGCCGGCAGAACCTGCCTCCCGAGGCCTCTCTCCCGGCGGGAGGCGAAGCGCTGGCGGGAGGGGGTGGCGGCATGAGGGCCGGTAGCTGCTGACTCCACGGACCGGTGCAACATGCCCCGCGGCCCGGTACTGGTCCGCGGCCCGGTGGTTGGGGACCCCTGATCTAACTAAATGAAATTCAAAGATGAAAAAAGTAAGGTTCTACATTTAGACAAGTAAAATAAAATGCACAGATATAGTATATGTGGTACCTTGTTCAACAGCAGTAACTGTGAGAGGGATCTTGGAGTCCTAGTGGACAATCACTTAAATATGAACCAGCAGAGCGCTACAGTGAGCAAAAAAACCAACATAGTTCTAGGCTGCATAAAGAGAGGGATAGAATCATGATCATACAAAATGTTAATACCACTTTATAATGCCTTGGTAAGGCCACACTTGGAATATTGCATTCAGTTTTGGTCGCCACAATTTTTAAAAAATGTTGAGACTCTAGAAAGAGTGCAAAAAAGAGCAACAAAATGATTAGGGGACTGGAGGCTAAAACATTCAAAGAATGGTTGCTGGAGCTGGGTATGTCTAGTCTGATGAAAAGGACTAGGGGTGACATGATAGCAGTGTTCCAATATCTCAGAGGCTGTCACAAAGGAGAGAGTCAAGCTATTCTCCAAAGCCCTGACAGTAGGACAAGAAGCAATGGGTGGAAACTAATCAAGGAGAGAAGCAACTTAGAACTAAGGAGAAATTTTCTGATACCTAAAACAATCAATGGAACAACCTGCCTCCAGATGTTGTAAATGTTCCAAAACAGGAAGTTTCAAATAAGAGATTTGTTAACTATTTGTCTGAAGCGGTGTAGGCTTTCCTGTCTAAGCAGGAGGTTGGACTAGAAGACCTCCAAGATCCCTTCCAGCTCTATTATTCTATTTTTTCTCTTCACAAATTCCATTTTATAACAAAACATATACGCCTTAAAATATACTGTATCAATAAGATATATATACATTTTCAATATTTCATAAACCAATATCTTATTTTGCACCTTTTTCAACTCTTATTCTTCAGTCTGACCCAACACTCCTCTCTCACAACCTTCATCCCCTTCCTACTTTCTTACTCCTTCCCTCCCCTTTCTCCTTCCCTCCATTCATCCTCTATTAACACTCTATATTTTCTACTTCTTTTCACTCCTCTAACTTCCCCTTCTACTTCCTCTTCCTCCCTCTAATACCGTTCCCTGAGTGTCTCCTATCCTCACCCAATTTATATTTGACAAACTGATATTATGTTCCTTATTTTCATACTAGCGGTGCCACTTCTCAAATTATTATTTTTGTTTCATTGCTATGTTTATAATTTCTACAACCTTGGCATATGTTACATGACTCTAATGTCACCTAATCCCCTAATTTTGTCTCCTGGGCCAACCACCAATTAATTCAATTTTTATTCTTAAAATATTGCTATAGCTTAATTTTTTTAACTATCATTTCTTGTGGAGCTCTATTATTCTATTTTATTCTTTTCTTTTCTTTTCTATTCTATTATTTGTTTGTTTTTGTCAAGTACATATTGGTAGTATACAAAGATATAACAATGTTTATATACATGATACTAATAAGAGAGGAAACAATAGTATAGGGGACAGAAAGCATGCTGGTGCACTTATGCACGCCTTTTACTGATATGTTATCAATCAAGTCAACAGTGGATAGTCTAAGGGTAAAGTTTTGGGGGTTAGATGATGATACTACAGAGTCAGGTAGTGAATTCCATACATTAACTACTCGGTTATGAAAATTATATTTCCTGCAGTCAAGTTTGGTGCAGTTTACTTTAAGTTTGTATCTGTTATGTGCTCATGTGTTGTTGTGTGTGAAGCTGAAGTAGTTGTTGACAGGAAGGACGTTGTAGTAGATGATTTTATGGGCTATACTTAGGTCGCGTTTTAGCTGACATCGATCTAAGCTTTCTAAACCTAGGATTGTAAATCTAGTTGCGTAGGGTATTCTGTTGTGAGTAGAGGAATGTAGGGCTCTTCTAGTAAAGTATTTCTGGACATTTTCTAGAGTGTTTATGTCCAAAATGTGATGCAGGTTCCAGATAGATGAGCTGTATTTAAGGATTGGTCTGACAAAAGTTTTGTATGCTCTGGCTAGTATGAGATTACCGGAGCAGAAGCTATGTAGGATTAGGTTAACAACTCTTGAAGCCTTTTTGGCGATGTCCTTGCAGTGGGCTTTGACACTTAGGCCATTTAATATTTATTTATTTTATTTATTTATTTTGTCCATTTCCTGAGTGGCTCCTATCCTCACTCAGTTTATATTTGACAGACTGATATTATGTTCCTTATTTTCATACTAGCCTTTCATACTAGCCTTGGAATATGAGTATTCCAAGGTCCTTAGCGAGTGAGGGTTTGTCTGCAAGGTCTTGTTTATTCAGCCTGTATTTGGTGATCTATTTGCCAATGTGTAGGACAGAGCATTTGTTGGTTGAGATTTGGTCCGGAGAGAGACAAAGGCAGCTGAGAATCGGGGCGAGGGAACTCAGATGCCGCCTTCTCTCCAAACAACCCGTCAGGCCTGCTGCGGTTTGCGCCCGGGCGGGGCGGCTGACTGGCCTCGGATTTCTCCTTGCCTTTGAGCGAGGAGGAGGAGGAGGAGGCGGCCGACGAGGCGGGCGGCAGAAGCCGGCCTCGGTCACGTGGTGCCGACGCAGAGGAGCAGCTTCTGTCGCCTGCAATTTTCCACCGGCTGCTCATCGCCCGGCTTTTTCTGGATATGCTCCCCAGACGCGGCTTTGTGGTAGCAGAGTCAGGCCGAAGTCGCCGACGTCTTGCGTCGCTTCGCCTTTGCCGCGCGGCTCAGGTGACTCTTCTGCCCGGCGGCGATGTAAGGAAAGCCCGACGCTCACTCCCTCGCTCGCTTCGAGGAACCAGCTTCACCTGCTAGGGCTGATGTAGGAGTTTTTTTAAAAAAGGCCCTCCCCTGCCCGGCTCTAGGAGTTCAAGGGGCGGCCTTTCTTTTGGGAAGGTGAGTCTGGGGTCGGCGGCCGCTTCTGTCCTTCCTTGGGATGGCGGGAGGAAGGGGCTTCCTGAGCACAGAGAGGCGAAAAAAATGGGGCTGCTTCGGATGGGATCCGCCTCTGAATTATGGAACTAGGCCATCGAGAGGGTCTGACCGTGTTTTTAAGGCAGACCCTTCCCGGCGACGAAGCTTGCTTTTTTGTGGTGGCCCCGATAATCTTTTGACGAAGGACCAATAAAGGACGAAGAGGTAAAATTCCAGGACTGAGAGCTGGGGCTGGAAGGAGGAAGAGAGCAACGTATTGAACTGAATTGAATTTTTCTAAGCCTTTCTGCTGAACTAAAAAACCTCTTCTCCCTCTTGATTGGGTGATTTTTTGAGTTTTTTAAAAATAATAAGAAGAATAATTTAATATTTATTTAATATCACGTTTGTTTATTTTTCTCAAAAGAGATGCTTTATTTGGGACAAACTCTTAAGTTTGCATCCTCCCACTTTTGCTGCTATGTGAAGGGAATGATTTTTCTAAAATTGCATGCTGATTGATTTGACTGACTGACTGACTTTTTATGGTTTGGATTTTTTTATTTTTATGTATTTATTTATTATTTAGATTTGTATGCCACCCTTCTCCACAGACTCGATTATAAATTATAATAAGATTATAATTTAAATTAACTGGATTTGGGACGTTATATATTGTTTCATTATGTGTTGTAAGCCACCCTGAGTCTTCGGGGAGGGGTGGCATAAAAGTCCAATTAATAAATAAGAAATAAATAATATGATGCCCAACTCCTGAAGGACTCTGGGCGTAAATGCATATGCCATCTAAACATCCTTTTTTCCTTCAGAAATTATACTTTCACTCCGATAGCAATATGTATAGAAGCTATCGACTGTTAAAAACTAATTTAATTCATCAGTGGAAGCCTATGTTGACTTAATGGAAATATTCATTATTCTAATTAAGGTTAAGTTCTTAGATAGATGGGCATTGCTTTCGATTCCTCCTTAGATAAATGAACATTTAAAAAAGTTTCTTCAATTGGAAGTCTTCTGGATTTGGGGAAGTCTTCTGGAGTCTGCAGAGAGGGGCGGCATACAAATTTAATAAATAATAATAATAAATATTAATAATAATAATCAAATCCCTTCCTTCCCATTCAAATAAATTATATGAAAGTTATATGAATGTGTTGCTGTCGTATGTTTTATTGTGGAGGTAATATTAAATCTATATGCCCTTTCTTTGTACAGTAGATCAGTGATTTTCAACCTTTTTTGAGCCGCAGCACATTTTTTACATTCATGAAACCCTAGGGCACATTGAGTGGGAGGAGGGTGGGGGCTAAAAAAAGTTTGGACAAAAAAATTATCTCTCTCTCTTCCTCCCTTTCACTCTATTTTTCTCCCTCTTTCTCTCTCTTCCTTCCTCCCCCTCTCTGTCCATCCCTCTTTCTTTCTCTCTCCCTTCCTCTCTTTTTTGCTCTTTCTATCTCTCCCTCCTTCCCTGCCTCTCTTTCTCTCTCTCTTGCTTTCTTTCTCTCTCTCTCTTGCTTTCTTTCTCTCTTGCTTTCTTTCTCTCTCTCTTTCTCTCTCTTGCTTTCTCTCTCTGTCTTGCTTTCTTTCTCTCTCTGTCTTGCTTTCTTTCTCTGTTTCTCTCTTGCTTTCTTTCTCTCTCTCTCTCTTTCTCTTGCTTTCTTTCTCTCTCTTGCTTTCTCTCTCTCTGTGTCTTGCTTTCTTTCTCTCTCTCTTGCTGAGCTTCGCGGCACACCTGACCATGTCTCGCGGCACACTAGTGTGCCACGGCACACTGGTTGAAAAACACTGCAGTAGATTTCTTTTTAGGTAAATGGTGTTAAGTTTCTTCAACTGGACAATTTAGAGAGTTCTTAAATTTAAAAAAACTCTGGATGATGCTAAAATATGTTCCTTCCATTCAGATTAAAATTGCTATGGAATTATTGTTGCCTTATGTTACATTATAGAGGTAATGTTAATTTTATATGTCCTTTCTTTGAAATCATTTTAATGAATGACACTATGTTATTGGTTATGCAGATGAATCATGGCTATTTATCATTCCCACAAACATGATGATGCTAAATAACTACAAAGAAAAAAAATCCACATCTTTCTGGAGGCTATTTTTTATTTGAAGGATAGTTGAATAATTTTCAAAATTGTGGAGAAAGTTAAAATACTGTACTTGCATATCTAAGTGAATGAACAAAAGCTTTCTAGAACTTTGTTTTTAACTTCAGCTGAGTGGTGCAAATTAATCATAGCCCCCTTTTCAAATTCATCTGGCTTTTTAATTTTAGCTTGGAACAGTTCAGTTTTTTGAAATGGATTTTAGTTATAGGGTATGATATAATAATCATCAGTGGCTAGTATTGAGACAGTGTCAGAAATTTAGATTCTGCTTCTATGAGACACTCGTATAGTAGTGTTGACAAACCATAGATGGCCAGCTAAATCTACCACTCTAATTTAATTTATAAACATACTCTGAACTTCCTAAACACAAATCTAATAAATACATGAAAAAATATACTAATTGTATTGAATTGAAAAATCTGGCCAACTAAATCAAAATTTCAACAAATCTTGTCTAGTTGAACAGTGGAGTAGGGCGTACTTGTATTTAGCACTTAGAAACACTTGGTCTGTGAAGGATCTCATGTGTAGACTAGCTGAAAAAAAATCCTAGAAGGCAATGGCAAGACCATTTCCATATTGTAGCCAGGGGTGGGCTACTGCCCGGACTGGGAGGGAGGGAGATGCAGTGGGGTAGCAAAAATGGAGCTCCATCCCAGAGCATCCAATTTGCACTGAAAGATGATGAAAGAAAATGCAGGGCGTCCTGCATAAACAACGCCCACAGTGTGGTAGTAAAAAGTTTGATAGCCCTTCACTGATTGTAGCCCTCCACCCCCGCAAAAAACCCCACTTTATGAATCTACCTATGTTGTCATCAGGAATAAAATTCAACTCAAGGATTTGATTACCGGTACATTATTGCCTTCCCGTTCTTTGAAGATTTTTCTGAATTCTGATTATTTTATTTATTTATTTATTTATTTTATTTTATTTATCATACAAATATGGTATTGTATTGTAGTATGTTTAACATAATATAAGTATAAAGTAGAGATAGAAAAGATAAAGAGACATTAGGACAGGAACGGTAGGCACTTATGCACTCTTAGAAAAGGGGAGAAGTCTATTGTAGATAATGTAAGGTTGAAGATTTTGGGATTGGGGGAAGAAACAACAGAGTCCGGTAGTGAATTCCAGGCCACTCTATTGCTGAAATTGTATTTTCTGCAGTCTAGTTTGGAGCGATTTACATTTAGTTTGTATCTATTGCATGCTCCTGCGTTGTTGTTGTTAAAGGTGAAGTAGTTGCCAACGGAGTACATTGTGATGTATGATTTTATGAGCAACAGTTAAATCAGTTCGGAGGCGGCGTATTCCTTTCAAATGATGATACCAAAAATGGACTGTATATTCACTAATTAACTCTATGCATACATTTACTTCCTCTGGCTCTGATTTGGCAATTGAAGTCAATAAAGAGAATGTTTAGCATTATATTTGATAAGTTGACTGCAACATTTATATAAAGAATTTGGTTTTGCATGGGTTTTATTGTATCTTGTGAGATTATGAGCATCTCTATTGGGTTGGCAGTATTACACGATCGATATGACATTAATAATCCTGTGGAATAGACAGTCACCTTGTACAAATATGATAGGTCCCACAAAATAATTTATATATGAAAATATTTTTGTACTGCTTTAAAATGAGCACATTATGTCCCATTTATATGCCAGTGTCAAATGAGATAACAATGAGTTTCCTCCCATTTATCTTAATATATCAACTGTGCGTTGGTGCTTTTTGAAAGAGAAAGAGATAGAAACATAGAAACATAGAAGTCTGACGGCAGAAAAAAACCTCATGGTCCATCTAGTCTGCCCTTATACTATTTTCTGTATTTTATCTTAGGATGGATATATGTTTATCCCAGGCATGTTTAAATTCAGTTACTGTGGATTTATCTACCACGTCTGCTGGAAGTTTGTTCCAAGGATCTACTACTCTTTCAGTAAAATGAGATGAATTGAGGAATCTGCCACATATAATATAGATCCTGGACCAGGGAAGAGGAGGGAAAGATAAGGGAAGTGAGCTACTGCTTTATAGATTAGCTTCTTTGTCCTTCGTATGCACAGGAATCTGTTCCCCAAATATTGCTTCTTTTGTTTTTCATAGCAATACCAGTAATGCAATTATATTTCTTGAGCATCATACAATTCTCAATAATAAATTCTTTGAATTTAGTTAACCTGGTTTTCTGGTATCTTCAGTATTGAAGATGTTGATAATATCTTGTCTTCATTCTCACAGTGGATCTACTTCCTATCTATTGTCTTTCTACCCAGACATGAATGGAAGAAAGCTCCATTTTTCAGATGAGAGACCTGCCTCTGAGCACACTTATTTTGGAATGGACCTACACCTGCTTTTAACATTGTTGTTGTCCTCTACCAACAATTTGTAATACATTAAGGCCAATGTTGCAAATACAGAACTAAAGAATTCACATGCCTTCTGTGGAACTAGAGGGTTATTAGAACTAGAAGGAAGTTTAAGCAGATTCTGTGACATTCGTACTCTTAAGAGCAAACAGAATATATTGTAATTTCTAGGGTTCCTAATACTAAAAAGCCCAGGAAGTTTATGGAACTCCCTCAATGTGCTAAAGTTTCTTAGCTCACAGCATTTCAAGGAATTGGATTTAAAAATTGGTTCTGTGACTTTTCTCTGAAAGTGTAATTTGTATGACGGTAAGACATAGAATGGAGTTCCATATAATACACATGTCTTAAAGAACCCACAGTTATTCATTATTGGACTTCTAGACCATTCAGAAGCCGTGATTCTCAGCCATTTTATGATGGCGCAGAAATCAAGCAAGAGCCAAGGATAAATGTGCACGTAAGAGAGGGGGAGGATGGGAGAAATGTGGAAGATTTTTTTGAGAAATAACTCTTGAAACAATATCCTGTAAAATCTTAACAGGAAAACTGATAAACAAAATAATGTGTTTATGGAAAAAAACCTCCTTATGTTTGGTTCCAAAAAATAGTGCTTTCTATGATAGGAACATGAGAACTGTGGGAGAACTCATTTTTCTTCACTGTTAATATCTTTTTCACTGCTGTGATTAGTTGATGAAATAACATCGATGAGCTATAAGTTGGCATGGAAGGTGCTGTAATACTTGTAGTTTGGAGTTGAAACTCTCATTGTTAAAGGAGACAATCACACCTTGACTTTTAGATATGCTCACAAATACATGCATAGCATTTTTGGTTAATCGTTACAATATTGCTAATGTTTTTTTCTGTTCCAGCAATGGAAAATCCTGAAGTGCTTGTAGGCAGCTGCAGTACTCAGGATGATGAACATTTATACAGTGTAAAACATCATCAATGTGCCAGCTTCTGGAAGATCAGTTAAGAAGAAAACTTAATTTTTTCTTTATGAATCCCTGTGAAAAATTCTGGGCCCGAGGAAGGAAACCGTGGAAGCTGGGCATACAAATTGTGAAAATAGCTATGGTCACTATCCAGGTGAGATACACAGCTGCAGTACAATTATTACTTACACATTTTTAGCTACTGCTATATAAATTCAAGAAATTATAACCAGTTGAGTGACAACCTCTGATTTACTGCTTCTTTAGAGACTTGTGTTTTTAGAACCATCTGTACGGTTGGTATTTGAAACTTTCAGACCTTAATACAGGCAGTCCTCGACTTATAACCATTTGTTTAGTAACTGTCTAAAGTTACAAGGGCTTGGTCATATGATTAGAATTTGGGCGCTTGACAGCCAGCATATACTAATGATGGTTGCAGCATCCTAGAAACATGTGACCTGCATTTGCAATCTTCCCAGTTGGCTTCCAACAAGCAAAGTCAATAGGGAAAGCTGGATTTATTTAGCAACCACATAATTCAATCAATTACTGCAGTGATTCATTTAAAAACCATGCGCCCCCCCCCCCACATATTTAAAAATAAAATCAGGTACAACTCATGTAATAATTGCCTTCCTTAGCAATAGAAATGTTGGTCATAATTGTGATTGTAAATCAAGGACCATCTGTAAGTATTGAAATGACCTGTGTTCTTACACACTGAATATTTTGGAAGAAAATATTTTTGTCAAGTATTTAGTATTGACAAATTTAATAATATTATATGTATCTTCATCATATGTTCTTCATCTGTGTTGCAAAAGAACTCTCATAAGTGTCAGCTAACATAGCTATCTCGTTTAGGAATTATAGAACTTTTAGTCCAAATATTTGATGGATGCTGGATTGGGGTAATGAACAGAATAGGCTATTAGTCAAGTGGAGACAATGAACAATATCAAGATTATAGTTGCAGTTTCATTTCATTATTATATATGTCACTCTTCAGCCTTCTACTAATTAAATGCTCATTGTTCACCAACTATAAGGAAATCTGTGTGTTCAGAATATAGTATGAAAATGTCCAATATGAACTATACTAATATTATATTATGTTTTTATTAGCAAAACAGATCCAAGATCAAAAAGAATAAAATAGTCATGATATTGAACTGGGCTAAATTATAAGTGTAACATAGTTACATAAATATAGGAGGAGTCTTTGACCACTGAATGAAAATAAAAGTTGTAAATCGGAGGGATGGTACCCAGCTCTTTTTTCCTATATGTTCAATTCCTGATTTATTTACCTTTCATACTCTCAGGGTAAAATGAAACTACCTAGAGAATGAGTAGGGAATGGTGGTAGAACTACTGTATTTTCCGGAATATACAGATAAGAGGTGCCTCTTTTCCTCCCTAAAAGAGGCTGAACATTTGGGTGTGACTTATACTTTGAATGTTACTTTTTCAAAGTTTTTTCCCCCAGCCCTAGCAAGGTGCTGACAATCTTCTCTGCTTCCTATGCCCTCCGAAGAAGGTTTTTTCCAGCCCTAAGTCTTTGCAGGCTTGCTTTCATTCCTACCCCCTCTGAAAAAGGCTTTTTCAGCCCTAACCAGAGGATAAAATAATGTGTTCGAGCTGAACTGACTAAGAACACTAACCAGATGCATACCTGATAGGTAGATTCCCCCCCTCTATTTTACTCCCCTGAAACTAAGGTGCGTCTTATACTCCAGTGTGTCTTATACTCTGAAAGATACGGTAGCTACGAATGCTCCATCAATTAAAAAAATTAATGTACTTGTGGTCAGAATGGACTTTTTGAGTATTTTAGCTGAAGAATTCCCTTTCTATTGATATTTTCAGCTTGTAGTTTTTGGTTTAAGCAATCAAATGGTGGTTACATTTAAAGAAGAAAACACGGTATCCTTTAAGCATCTATTCCTGAAAGGCTATATGGACAGCATGGATGACACCTATGCAGTGTACACGCAAACAGAGGTCTATGACCAGATCTCTTTCGCAATAAACCAGGTAATATTTATCTATCTATCCATCCATCCATCCATCCATCCATCCATCCATCCATCCATCCATCCATCTATCTATCGGCTGTATGTTCCAGCATAAGTCTGGAATGACTCAAGCAATTTTAAACAAACTTGGTACACATATGATTTACCCTCTGGAAACAAATACTGTGGGAGTAAGACACCCTAGTACCCCTTAGTGTGTGTGTGTGTTCCAGCATAACTCTGAAACATCTGGGCCATTAATGAGAGCGAGTGCAGCGTCCTAGAGTGGACATTGTCTATGATTCACTTCTGTCACAGCTTCCTCTAGAAAGCCAACCATGACATTTGCCCTCCACTGGGCCAATGGGAAAGCACTTGATATTCCCTTCTCTTGACAGAAGGTGGGCCAAAGTGCCATGATTGTAGAAAGGGTGGGAAAGAGGAGTGCGTTGGAGGGGGGAGGGACAGGGCAGGGGTGATGGGCATGGGGGTAGGGGGAAGAAAGGCCCCTCTCAATGACTCCCTGTTAGAGGCAGACGACGCCCCCTGGTGGATTTTGGGCAAAGTGCCAAGATTGTAGAAAGAGCGGAAAGAAGATCACATGGGAAGGGGAGGGCAGGGGTGATAGGCATGGGAGTAGGGGGCAAAAGACCCTTCTCAATGGCTCCCTGTCAGACAAATGCTTTGAGGTCTATAAATACCCGTGTAGCGCTGGGTTTTCAGCTAGTATTTTATAAAATATTGTACACTGAACCTAAACTAAGCTTGAAAAAGCGAAGTCATTATATGTAAACAGAAATGAATGGAAGGAAAATCATATTGGTTTCCTATACCCTAGAGCTTGCATTGGCTCTAATGAGGCAAGAGATGCAGACCTTTTAATTCCATAGTAACCTCATGAGATAAAGGTAACACAGGCAATTGGCCCATAAAAATGAGGTTTTCTATGACTGAATCCATTTCACCGAGTTTTATTTGAAGCTTAGTCTTTGTAATTCTATTCATGAGATCAATAAATCTGAAAAGCAGTATGTTCCATCACAGACATTCTCTTGCGTCTCCAATTAGTTCAGTTTTAATTATCAGGCAGCTCCATTAACTGGTTGTACCTTGTCGCTTAGTTCTTACAGCTGCGTGCTAATTTGGTTGGAAATCACGCCTACGAAAAGAAAGGATCAGAAGAGACGCCCATGGCAATATGTCAGTACTTCTACAAGAGAGGAATTATCAGCCCTGGAAATGACACTTTCGATATTGACCCAGAAATTGAAACTGTTGATATACTGAACTACTCAAATCAGATAGATTGTTTCTGTGTGTGAGAGAGAAGAATGAGAGTGGGGTGGGCAGAGGTCAGAAAGAAAGACAACTTGAGCAAAGTCATAGTGTTTAAAAGCAAACACATAGTAATTTCCAGTATCATTACAATATAATGGGTAGACACTTCAGATGTTTTATTTGTACGGGAAGAAATTCAACTACTGCAGATAGTCCTCACTTAGCAATTGCTTCATTCAGTAACAGTTCAGAGTTACGACAACAGTGAAAAGGTATATTTAAGACCAATCCCTGAACTTGCAGCTATTGCAACATCCATTGTCACCTTCTCAGCTTGTTTCCAACAAGCAGAATCATTGTGGAAAATGGCAGGAAGTCACAAAAGTCACATGCCATTTTGCTTAACAACCTGTCATGGGATGTTTCACTTTATGACTATCACTTAGTAACTGTGATTAGTAAGTGAGGACTACTTGTACATTAGAGTCTTGTTTAAGTCATGAAACCTGCAGTAGTGGTGCTTCATTTAATTCCTTGCCCCATTTCACTCAAATGATGTCAGCTTCAGTCAGACCTAGTATATTCCATATAGATGTACATTGTTTATATCTATGGAGATTCTCAGTCATCCAGGTTATGGTTGTCCTGAAGGTGCTTTTTCAAGAAGTAACTGGACTTTCTGGTTTTTCTTTGAAGATGTTTTGTTTCTCATCCAATAAGCTTCTTCAACTCTGAGCTGAAGAAGCTTCATGGATGAGAAACAGAACATCTTGAAAGAAAAACCAGAAAGTCCAGGTGCCTCTTGAAAAAGCACCTTTAGGGTGTACGTGGTTTAGTTTCCAAGTGGCCTGATACCCTGCTGATAAAAATGGCTGACTCATAGCCCAGTGTGTTGACTTTATTGTATCTGAAGCAGGTTCTTCATACTGGTAATTATTGAACAGGGTTAAGGGTGCATCTACTTGCAAGATACTGTAGTATAATCAAAATTGAAGCAATTGATGTCCCTCATCCACAAAAGTGTCTTGCCAACTCAACATTGCAAACATCACCAACACTAATTGGTGATTCAGGTTCAGGGTGAACTTTACTATTAGGAAAAGTGAGGCAGTGCCCTCAGACTGTAGACATGTGATAGAAAGCATTAGTAACCTGTTGGATGACATAAATGTTTGCTGTGTGGATTATTTTGCGCTCTTACTTTTGCCCTGAAGTATTGAAGAAAATGTCACCTTACAATGCACTTACAAATCCAGTTAGCTTACCTGCCTGAGCCATTCATGTTTATGTGCTTTAGGCAAATACCGAAATATATTGGCTGACTCTACTGGCCTCTGAAACTTTGTGAATAAATTTGAGTGGACAGTCTTAACTGTTCAACATGAATATTGATTACTGAACATATAGAATTATTGGTAGTGTCTGTTATGAGAATTCAGAAGCATTGTGACTTATTTTTGGAGTTTGGAAATAGTGACATAAATAATAATCTCTTAGCGAACTAATGTAGTAAACATATGTGCACAACATTTCCAAACAATACCAAAAGCTGAATTCTGTAAGGATATCTTAGCTTAAACCTCTTGGGTATGAAAGATATTAAAGGACTGTTGAAAGATTGAGGGTCTTTTCTTGATATATGTATGCAATTACATGAACCAATGTGTAACATATACAAATAATTACAGTACAAGAACTTTCTGAATTACTGTTTCTTCATTTTATTCAGATGGAAGTAATTCATAACTGCATTGAAACATCATTCTACAGTCATAAGTAGAAGGGCCTGTAACCATAGAAATTAGGGTATTAGGGTACTGATCTGTGGATCAAGTATAAAATTTCCTTTTTGGGTTTATTTTTAACAAGCAGATATTTTCAGGGATTCTTTATCAAATAAGAAGTTCAGTAAATATATGCATTAAATTAATGAAAAAACATAGCTGCTTTTTTCTTGCAAGTATGAAGAAAGATTTTACATCTCGTATTATTTAGATAAGACTACTAGTGACCAGATTGGATTTAATTTCCTTATTACTGATTTTCTGTCTTCCTCATCTTATTAAATATTGAGTATTTTCTATATGCCGTAAAGCATCTGTCTTCAAACAGAGTGTCTTTATGTGGAGCCAATACTACCTCTGGAAAATGGGACACTGAGGAAGACTCCTTTCAATTTCACTTTGGACTTCCAGAGGTGAGGAGAAATAAAAGTTGCTGGCATTCTTGAATATTTTTGGTAATGGTGAAATAAAGCTCCGGTCTCTGTTCTAGACTTGTAACTCTGACACTCACGTTCAAACTGAAGGCCATTAATCTCCAGACCATTCGACAACATGAACTCCCAGACTGCTATGATTTCACACTAACAGTAAGTACGGAGGTGGAGTCCTTGGAACTTTCTGAGCTTGGTTGTTTATGTACAGATAAACTAGGAAGCAAGTAAAAAAAATTGAACTGATGAAGACTTGTAATTAGTCATTTTCTGAAGGGCAGGTTTGGGATGGGAGAAATGGGCCTAGATTGTGTCAGCTTCTTCTTAAAGTGGACTATTGCAGTATATACATTAGCAACTTAGAAGTAGAGAATAAAGTGAAATGATAACGCTGAAGCTAATCAAGAGGCAGGCACCAATGATTTATTGCTACCAGAGATTTGCCTGCCCACAGCTGCAAATACCCATTTGGTAAATCAGCTATTCTGTGTGTGTGTGTGTGTGTGTGTGTGTGTGTGTGTGTGTGTCCTACAATTCACATTAATTCTCGCGGTAACTCACCTACTCTTCTTTTAGTTAAGTTCAAAACATAATTCTGTATAGTATTAGCTTTTTGACAATAATATTAACAATAATATTAATACTTTTATTATGCGTGTAACTATATTGTAATTGTACATTTTAAAATTTGTTTCTATTTATTTTTGGTTGACTGTGGCTGGTGGTCAACTTGAATACTCCTCAGATGGAAAAGTGCAATAAAACCCAAATAGTGATAAGAATAGAAATATTTCTGAAACAATATTAAAAAGATGAAGACATTGGGTCATGTTCTCTTGTTAAGTTTTGTTCGAGGATTATTCAGATATAGTCTTCCTTTATTCTATTTCTCCACCTTATTTTTAAACTGCTTAGATTTGGGGGAGAATGGTACACTGACAGAACTAAACTAACTCCAAGCATTTTCTGTTTTCTACAAAATATGCTTTTTATATGCCATCACTACTTCAAAGTTATACTTCAAGCTAACTATAAGACTTTATGGCTTTTTTGAGAAGAATAGTAGATAGATAAATAGATGGATGGATGGAAGGTAGGTAGATAGATAGATATAGATTTTGATTTTATTACCAAGCATTAGGTATAAACTATTCAGATTCTATCTGAACTAACGAGTGTTTAGAAATAAGAATAATAGCATCTTTTCTATCTCCACAATATCTACAGATACTCTTTGATAACAAAGCTCATAGTGGAAGAATTAAAATAAGCCTAGACAATGATATTGCCATCAAGGAATGTAAAGACTGGCATGTTTCTGGATCAAGTAAGCTTAAAAAACATACTTTTGTTATTACTTATTTAGTGCTTATTAGGTTTTATTGAAGGCCTAGTGATGCATGATGTTAAATATAGTATTTGCTATGATCTGTAGTAACTATATTTTTAAAAGTATGTTTGTCAACTGAGCACGCAATTTGAATATGTGTGTTACATCATTTCACCTATAGTCCTTAAAAAAGTCTCTTTCTATATGGTTAATATTTAGATTACTGGCAAAATTCAAAATTTTTCCCTACCAGTTTGGTGGGTGAGGTTTGGTGGGCGTGGCAAGGAAGGATACTGCAAAATCTTCATTCCCACCCCACTCTGGGGCCAGCCAGAGATGGTATTTGCCGGTTCTCCTTATTAGTCAAAATTTCCACTACTGGTTCTCCAGAATCTGTCAGAACCTGCTGAATTTCACTTCTGATTTACAGTATATTAGAAGGGAATTCCCCACAATGGGAAATTTGCCCCAAGTGCAAATAACTATATAACTTGAGGGAGGAGGGGTCCTCTTTAGACTACCAAAAGTGTGAAGCATTCATTCTTTTTGATGGCTTTGAATCCTTTAATTATCCACCTCTCCCTGTATTGAAAAATTAAGTAAGATGGAGGCCTCTTCTCCATTATTAGCACTCTCTCAAGGCAATTTCACGAAGAAAATTTCCCCTCAGAAACAAATGAGTATGTGTTCTATGAGTGTATCAGGTTGACTATTATGCATAGACAGGTAAATCAATCTTTTTTTCCCAGTACAGAAGAATACCCATTATATGATGATCTTTGATGGTTTTGTCATACTGACATGTCTTGCATCACTGATTCTCTGCACACGATCTGTAATTAAAGGAATTTATCTACAAAGGGTAAGCTTATGTTTGTCAGTATCTCTTAATAAATTTAATTGCAGGTTTTAAATAGCAATTTCTCTTTTCTTGCCCTCTCACGTATCCTAGGAATTTGTGACTTTTTCCAACATCACTATAAGAAAGAAGTATCTTTCTCTGATCTAGTGGAATTTGTCAATGGATGGTATATCATGATCATCGTTAGTGACCTTCTTACCATAGTTGGTTCTACATTAAAGATGGAGATACAAGCTAAGGTAAGTGACTTGAATGCTGATTAGATGGCCTGTGTTCCAGTTTTGGAAGTCCCAATTGAAATCTTATTGACCAACCTGAATTTTGTTATTTTTATAGTTCACTTGAGTCTTCAACTGGGGAAAATGGTCACATTGAGAAAACTGCTGCTCCAGAGAAGGCATTTTTCTAGCTGTATATTTTACCTATCCATGGTAATATCATTAGAAATTAGAAATGAGCAGTATCTGTGCATATCATCAAAAGTCTATTAATTTGCTGTGCAATGCATTTGTGCTCTTTGTCCACCAGGAAACAGCCCTGACATTTTTAGCCCATTTCTTTTTAATGGAATAAGGTTTACTCACCTCCCAACAACGGTCTCCTAATCTACGTAGCAGAACTTTATGTCTCCCATCTCAGTGTCAAAAGAAAAGAAAATATGGTATCCCCAAGAGTTAAAATGAATATAAAAGGTCCTTTTTTTATGGGCACCCCCCTAAAATTCCGTTAGTGTAATTTATTGAACATCATCTTAATCTTCATATAGAGTCTGACAAGCTATGACGTCTGCAGTATCCTGTTAGGAACTTCCACCATGCTTGTGTGGCTTGGAGTGATCCGCTACCTCAGCTTCTTTAAGAAATATAATGTAAGGATCTTCTGGAACACTCATGCTCTTGGTATTCTTTTCTGTTATTAACTGGCAATGCTGAATGTCTTTGGAAAGTCTAATGAGCATCTCTGGGTTTTTCTGGGGCCTTGTTTTTCAGCTGCTTATTTTAACTCTCCGTGCAGCATTGCCCGATGTCATTCGATTTTGCTCCTGTGCTATGATCTATCTGGGTTATTGTTTCTGTGGCTGGATTGTGCTGGGCCCATATCATGCTAAGGTACTGTGAGTTGGATGTTTGTCATCTAGTTTTGTATCTGAAGGGTCTTGCGCAAATGTTAACCAAATGAGCACGCTGCCAAGATATCTGAAAGGCCAGTTTATCACTTTAGTTATGTAACTATACATGATCACCAGAATATGGAGTTGTCACGTATAGGTATATATTCTGCATTATCTGAGGCACTGATGCACATTAATAAAATATTGTAATATCCAGAGATTTTCATGGGCTGGTATTGAGTAAAACATGTAACATTTATTTGCAGTTTACTGTATTTGACCAGTATTTTTTAAACAACTTGAGCAAAAAATGGAAATAATTTTCTTTTCTTTTGTCTGTTTGTTCCTGAATATTTGTTCTCTTCTAGTTCCATACCTTGAATATGGTTTCTGAATGTCTTTTCTCTTTGATAAATGGAGATGACATGTTTGCTACTTTTGCAAAAATGCAACAGAAAAGATACCTGGTGTGGCTGTTCAGCCGGATCTACCTCTACTCCTTCATTAGCCTCTTTATCTACATGGTCCTGAGTCTCTTCATTGCCTTAATTACAGACACGTATGAAACAGTGAAGGTACATAAACAACACTATAGGATGTTACGTTTAATTTTTGAAATGTGAATTTCCAAAAGTTCTGAAATAGTTTTCTGAATATCAAATGATTTTGTTCATTTCATTAGTCTCTTGTGCAAACAGAGATATTCTACACCTTTGCAAGAATTCAGCATAACATCATGACATCGTCATACAAATGACACAGAGCTCTGATAAGTTCATATTTACTGCAAGTAAGCAAAAAAGGGCCATTTGCATGATGACATCATGATGCAGTGTCATCATTTATTCAGTCTATGTCAAACTCACAGAGTCATGTTACCGTCATATAATGTATTGCGATGTTTCCCCCCTTTGCGGAACTGGGGTGGACTTGGCCTGCGCATAATGTATCCAAATCACAGGCCATCTGTTCGATTTATTCCATAGCTGAGTGATAAGTTTTTTGTATTTAATTTTTTTTTGTTAGCATGGTTTATCTGGTTCTAAAGAACTCAGCAAGTTCTTTAGAACAACCAAGACTGAAGTTTAAGGCTATAATCTATTGCTTAATTTTCCAACTCTAATCTGAACTACTATGCTTAATTTCCCTTGGGCAAGAGGACATGTACTATGATAACAGTTGTTTTTCCCTTCCCATTGCCTATAATATGAGGGAATCTCTTCAGAAGATAGTTTGGGTGCTCCAACTTCCTAATGTCCTCTGTAGGCCCTAAAGACAAAAAAAATATGAAAAGCCCTCAAGCACTCTTCTTGCAATACTGACATGAGAAGAACCTAGGAGCAAGACAATATTTTAAGTTAATGTTATGTTTATATTTAATTACAAGGATATTTAATTCAACACAATTCCTATGATTTTTGTTGGTTTTGATGCAAAGTTGTGTCTAATTCATCGTGACCCCATGGACAATATTCCTTCAGGCCTTCCTGTCCTCTACCATCCCCTGAAGTCCATTAAATCTCACGCTGTCTGCTTCAGTGACTCCATCCAGCCACCTCATTCTCTATCATCCCCTTATTCCTTTGCCCTCAATCTCTCCCAGCATTAGGTTCTTCTCCAGTGAGTCCTTCCTTCTCATTAGGTGGCTAAAGTATTTGAGTTTTATCTGCAGCATCTGGCCTTTTAAAGGGCAGTCAGGGTTGATATCTAGGACTGACCGATTTAATCCCCTTTCAGTCCAAGGGACTCGCAGAAGTCTTCTCCAGCACCATATTTCAAAGGCCTTGCTCCCTCTCTATTATTTTATTACTGCCTTAACAGCCGTCCGCAACCTTAGGTAGCTAACGTACGATTTGACAAAGCAGATTTGGCTCTGGTTAGCTTTCATATCGGAAGTTGAAAAAAATCTAGTGCTGTGGGAGGTTGAAAGCCCATCCTGGAAGATGGCAGAACCACATCACTTTCTTACCATTCCTGGGCAATAAAACTGAATGGATGTATCCATGTAAATCACAAGGGTCCAGAGAAGATGGCTTTGCTCTTTGATTTCAGAATTTTCCTCTTCTCTCATATGAAAAAGTATAATTTGGCAGCATCATTTGGAAGACATCTGAATATTTCCTCCAAGGCTACTAGAGTCTGCCTGGAATCCTGAGGCTCAAAGTTGTGTTCCCCTGTCATTTCTACCAGGGTTTCAAGACCAATAAAATGCAGATTACAAGTCCACCCTAATCTCCCAATCTCATGTGGAAACTTGGGGGAAGGTGGATGAGAAATAGGGTTCAAGAACCTCACTTTTCTACTCATTTAATGGCTTCTAACTCACCAAGAGAAACCTGACCTTTCCTATTTTTCCTCACCCCTCTTTAAAAATTGTGTTTTTCATAGCCATATAATATCCACTGGAGTTGTACTACATAACAACTTTTTTTTTTTTAGCATTACCAGCGTGAAGGCTTTCCAGAGACAGAACTTCATTCATTCATAGCCCAGTGCAAAGACCTGCCAAACTCTGGAAGATACAGATTAGAAGAGGAGAGTCCTATAAATATTTTCTGTTGTTGTAAAAGGTTGGTGACTAAAGGCCTGGGTGACAGATGCATCATCTGACAGTTTTGTTTCTTCAATATTTAATTAAGTTGACTGCTGTGAGAATAGAAAGCAGGTTAACAGAACATCAGTCTTGAATCTAGTGAAACTGTAGGCACTTTCTCATTAGCCTAGTGACCCTACACTGTTTTGAAAGCTGCTCTGGATTCCCATGATCCCCCAATGTCATAGATAGATAGATAGATAGATAGATAGATAGATAGATAGATAGATAGATGCTGTAGATACCAATTTTTCAGAATTGCAAATGGTTAAAAGTGAAAGCAATTACTGATTTATTTTAAACTTTCTGAGGTTTGAGGAATAAAGATACCAGTGAACCTTTAAAATAATGGTGCATAAAATAACTTTGGTGTCAGTTATACTTTTGTAAAGTGAGCAATTGTGATTATCCCCACTAATTCTTTGGGGGTTTTTTTTTTTATTTTTTGTTGGGGGTTTTTTTTTTCATCTTTTTTTTTTATACAACCAAATGTATTAAACAAATATTATGACATCAAAATGCTCGCTAGCAATTATCAGACTCTGCCTAAGTTCCTTGTATTTCAATATTTTTTTTCTATTTTAGACGTTTTATTAGTTTTTATCACAATTATACAAACTGAAAAAAAAATGGTAGGTAACTTTACATTGTTTCTCATTTTACAAACCCCTCATAATTATATAGGAAACATAAAATAAGTCATAAAAAGAAAGGAAAAAAGCATATATAAAAGTTTCCCCCCAAAACAGTTATATTAATCTCTTTCCCTCCCCTTCGCCCTACCCCCCCAACCTCCCCCCCCCTCGAACTTCCCAGAGTGAAATCAAATTATCAATTCCCTTAAAATCAAAGTCGTACGTACTTAAATTCTATATTATCTATTATCCTCCCTGACTCTACTACCTTCACACCCCAATCCATTTAGGCTCATTATACTAATAAAAATCCTAAACTATTCATATGCTATTTGAAATTTTTTAGAATGATATTTAATTTGAATATAATCAATCCATTTTTTCCAGTCCAATATGTATTTTTCATTCGAGTGATCTTTCATGTAGGCCGATATCTTCGCCATCTCTGCTAAGTTCATGACCTTTATTGTCCATTCTTGAATTGTGGGTAACTCTTCCTTCTTCCAATATTGGGCAATCAAGAGTCTCGCTGCTGTTATTAGATTCAATATCAATTTAATCTCTATACTTGTACAGTCTGTGGTAATACCTAATAAGAACAACTGTGGTGTAAACTTCAATTTTTTCTTAAGAACATTTTGCATAATCCACCATATTTTTATCCAAAATGCTTTTACTTTTACACATGTCCACCACACATGAAAGTAAGTAGCGTCCATACAATCACATCGCCAGCATTTAGGCTGTATATCAGGATACATACTAGCCAACTTCTTAGGATCCAAGTGCCATCTATAAAACAGTTTATAAAAGTTTTCTCTCAAATTTTGAGCTTGTGTGAATTTAACATTTCTTACCCATATTACTTCCCATGTATCTAATGTGATGGTTTCCTCAAAATTCTGTGACCATTTTATCATACAGTCCTTAATTAATTCTGTTTCGGAGTCTTTTTCTATAAGTATATTATATATTCTTTTTATGTGCTTTGGACCTTGGTCCTTAATTTGTTTTATTAATTGTCCTTCCTGTTGTTCCATACCAAGTCTTTGATCCTTTTGCCATCTATCCTTCAACTGAGCATATTGAAACCATGTTTGCACTAATCCTTCTTCTTTTAGATCATTCAAAGATTTTAATTGTAATACTCCATCAGTTAATTTCAATAATTCCTTATATGTTACAACATCATGCCTTTGTTCAAAACTAGTATTCTCTATTGCGTGTCTGGGCACCACCCATATAGGTACTTTATAATCCATTATCCCTTGATATTTTCTCCAGACACGCAACAGAGCATTCCTTAGTACATGGCTCTTGAAAGTCCTGTCCACCTTTTGATTATAAACCAAATAAGCATGCCAGCCATATAACAATTCATACCCTTCTATATTCAATATCATTTCATTAGTTAAGTTTACCCAGTCACTTATAGCTACCAAAACTGTTGCATCATAATACAATTTCAAATTAGGCAATTTTAGGCCACCTCTTTCTCTCGTATCCTGCATTATTTTCATTTTTACCCTTGGTTTTTTCCCTTGCCAAACATATTTATTAATTCCTCTCTGCCATTCCAACAATTTTGACTCATTTTTAAGTATTGGAATCATTTGATACAAAAACAAAAATTTGGGTAAAACATTCATTTTGATTACCGCTATCCTCCCCAACAATGATAATTGCAATTTTTTCCATTTATCCATCTCTATCTGTATCTTGGACCATAAAGTTTCGTAGTTATACTTATATAATTTTCCATTGTCTACTGAAATATAAACCCCCAGGTATTTTACTTTCTTCATGATCTCACACCCTGTTGCCTTTACCAAACCTTCTTTTTGATTCCCTGTCATATTTATTGTTATCATCTTGGTTTTCCCCACATTGACTTTAAAACCAGATACTTTTCCATACTCCTTGATAATTTCCATTAATACCTTAGTAGATTGTAGAGGCTGTGTTAATGTTACCACCACATCATCTGCAAATGCACGCACTCTATAATCATAGTGTTTAACTTTAACCCCCCTTATTTCCTCTACTTTACGTATTTTATTTAACAGCATTTCCAAAGTTAATATAAACAATAGCGGTGATAATGGGCAACCCTGCCTTGTACCTTTACCAATTTGAAAAGATTCTGTTAAATTCCCATTAATTATTATCCGTGCAGTTTGTTCTTTATATATTGCTTTAATAGACTGAGTAAAATATTCTCCCATTTGCATCTTTTGAAGTATCTTTTCCAAAAATTGCCAATTCAATCTATCGAACGCTTTCTCAGCATCTAAAAACATTAGCACCGCCGGAGTCTGAATATCTCTCCTAAGATACTCCAATATATTCACAATTTGTCTAACATTCTCTCTCATCTGTCTACCTTGTATAAAACCTGTTTGATCTTTATGTATTATCTGTTGCATAATTGGCATCAGTCTGTTAGCTAAAATTTTTGTAAAGATTTTATAATCTATATTAAGCAGTGATATAGGTCTATAATTCTTAGGCTGAGTGTGATCTTGATCTTCTTTTGGAATTAATGAAATAAAAGATGTTTTCCATGATGGAGGGATCCCATTTCCTTCTTGTATTTTATTAAATAATTCTTTAAGTGGTTCTACTATCTCATCCTGAAGGCTCTTATAATACACTGCTGTCAAACCATCCGTGCCTGGAGCCTTACCTATTTTTAACTGTTTAATTGCTAATAAAATCTCTTCTTTAGTTATATATAAGTTCAATTTATCTTTTTGTGCTTCGGGGATTTTAAGAATGCACTCCTTGTCTAAATATCTATCTATGTCAGTACCTTGTATTTTGTCTTTTGTGTACAAATCTTTATAAAAATCTATAAAAGCCTTTTTAATCAAATCCTGTTGAGATACCTCTTTACCTTTATATAATACCTTATCTATTGTTCTCATTTTTTGCTTTTTCCTTAACATATATGTTAACCATCTCCCAGGTTTATTTGCATTGCAAAAATTATTATGTTTTGCATATTGCAAATTAGTAGCTACTTGGTCTGAGACCAACATATTAAATTGTGATCTTAATAATGTAATTATTTCTCTAATTTTCTTATCCTCTGGGTTATATATCAGTTCTTGTTCTTTCTTTTTAATTTCTTTTTCCAATTCCTCTTTTTTTTTATTCTGTTTCCGTCTATAAACATTATTCTGGTTAATTAATACCCCCCTCATGAAAGCTTTACTTGCGTCCCAGACCATATCTATCGTTGTTTCCTTTTGCATATTTAAGATAAAAAATTCCTTCATCAGCTTTTTACATTCCGAAACATTCCCCTCATATCTAAATAAATTTTCATTTAATCGCCACGTTCTCCTAGGTTTCTCTCCCGTTTCCAACTCCATCCATACTGGGCTATGGTCTGACAGCGTTCTTGGACAAATCTTTATCTTCTTAACCCTAGAACAAAAATCATTTGTTATTAGTATAAAGTCAATTCTTGAGAATGAGTGATACCTATCCGAAAAAAAAGTAAAATCTTGTTCTTTATCATTCCTTTCTCTCCATAAATCTCTTAATTCTATATCATCCATCATATCAAAAAAAGATTTAGGGAGCTTAGCCTTATTTTGAATATTCTTAGAAGGGCCCTTCTTGTCTATTTTAACATCAATTACTCCATTCCAATCTCCCATCACTATATATGATTTACGATCCAAGTTTATTAATTTTTTATGTAATAACTCATAAAATTTTCCTTGCTGTTGGTTAGGTGCGTATATTCCAACTACCATAAAATTCCTTGTCTCTATTGTTAAGTCAATTATTATATATCTGCCCAGATTATCAGCTTCAATCACTTTAACTTTAAGATCAGGTCTTACATATACAACAATTCCATTCTTTTTTTCCGGAGCCGATGCAATATATGGTGTCCCTAGTTTTGCGTTCTGTAAAAACTTTTGGTCTTCAGATTTTATATGAGTCTCTTGCAAACATATTATATCATTTTTAAATTGTTTCAGATGGTGAAATACTTTTCTTCTTTTTTGCGGTGAATTCAAACCATTAACATTCCATGTCAAAAATTTAATTGCCATCTTTGGCACCCGAAAGCCTCTGGAGCACTGCCTCCAAGTCCGCTGGAGTCGTTTTATATCTGGCTCCTCCCACTGCTTTCGATCCATCCACCACTTGAGCATATGTCATCAGAGGTATCTTGGTCTCTTGCGCTCTACGCCTTACTGCTGCACGTGTTTGCCTCTGGTCTTGTAATTTTAGTTGTTTCTGGGTTTTACCCATAGCTATCCTCTCTTCTGGTGGTTGTATTGAGCCTTCTTGTATAGCCATCGCTCCTTCTTGTGCCTGCTCCTTCGTTGATGCTATTGCTTGTTCCTGACGTGCCTTTAGAATTTTTTCATAAAAGTCTCTTGCTTTCCCCACTGTATTAAGACGATGTCTTTCTCCCTTGTATGTGACTGTTAATCCATATGGGACATCCCATCTATATTGTACTTGCCGCATTTTTAGCTCAGTGACCAGAAAAGAATAGTCCTTCCTTGTTTTTAACATCTGGGGAGGGATTTCTTTTAATACAACAACTTCTTGCCCTAGGACTTGAAGTTTATTTTGAAATGAATGTTGTATAATTCTGTTTCTAATACCTCTTGTAACAAAATATATAACAACATCTCTTGGTAATTTCCTTTGTTTAGCAATCCATGAATTCACACGGTAAATTTTATCAATATTCCAAGCCCAGTCAACATCTTTTTCATCTAGAAATTTCTCCAGGGCGTCTGCAAAAATTTGTCTTAAATCTTCTCCTTCATTTTCTCTCAGACCTCTTATTCTGATAGCCCCTTCCATAGATCTATATTGCATCATTACACATTCAGCATCTGATTTTTCTATCTTCTCTTGTACCTCCTCCATTTTATTTTCCAGCTGTAAATTAACTTGTTCAATTTCTTGTATTTGTAACAGTATCCCTTGGAATGCTAACACAATATCCTCCCTCATCGCCTCATGTTGATGTTGTATTGTTTCTGTCACACCATCTACTTTTTCCTCCCATTTCTCCTCCATTTTCTGAATTTTTTCTTCTAACTCTTCAGATTGTTTTTTAAAACCCATTTGTATTGCCTGGTGCAACTCCTGTATAGTTGTGGCTGGTGGGTCTAGGAATGGTGCTTTGAGCTGTTGTTTAGAAGCCATATCCAAATCAAATTGACTGTCCTTTCTTCTTTATATTCTATCTTAAATACTTTGTCCCCACTCTTTCTTTCCTTCTCTTTTCCCCCTTTCCAGAAGACTAATTGTTAAGTTTACAAGGGAAGTCCATTTAATTTAAGCAGGGAAAGTTTTTGTGCCGGCTCGAATTTGCAATCACTAACAATCACTCTCGCTCAAACTTTCACTTTTCACTTTTCACTTTCATTTCTGCCTAGCACAGCGCCATTTTCACAGCAGGGAGCACAGCAGGGAGCACAGCAGGGAGCACAGCAGGGAGTTTCAATAGAGTAAAAAAAAAAAAAGACGATACTTGCTATTTTCTTTCCTTTTTCCTCGCAATTCACTCTGCCTGCAACGATATATTCTTCCAAAAGCTTTAGTTGTTACAATCTTGCAGGGATGGTCGTGTCGCTTCGGTCTGCTTTGCTTCAGCAGAAACACCTCGGAAGCGGAGCTTTCACCAGGCACAATAGGGAGCTTCCCTCTTACCTCCCCGGAAAATTCTCTGGGGGGTCGAAAGGGGCTCTACCCTTGCCCAGCTGCTCTCTTCACCCTCTTCTCACAGGGGGTGAAGTTTTCAAGCCGCTAGACAGCCGATTTTCGCTGTTCTAGCGACTACACTATCTCGAGGGTTGGCAGTCCCAGAGGAGGCTACCAGCAGCGACAGCGGTGCCACCGGAAGTCTCAATTCTTTGGGGTTTTTTAACAGTACGGTTTCTAACCTTGCACTTCTTATTCAGGGTGACTTATTTTTATTAAAATTATTTTCTTTAGATCAATAGATCTTGTTTGATTTATAAAATGGGACCATTTTGATTTCTTTATTATATTTTTGAGCAGCTGGATAACATCTCTGTACCTTTTTCCCTTCTTTAGGTCTTAATAAAAACATTGGCAAAAATTGCTGAAAGTAGTTGGAGATTCTGGAGCTGGACAACCATCACAGATTCAGTAAGAAATCATCAAAGAGGAAAGAAAGGAATGAAGGGAAAGAGAGACAAAAAAGAAAAAAAAGAAATAGAGGAAGAAAGAAAGAAAGAAAGAGGAGGGGGAAAAGGAAGAAAACAGAGAGAGAGAGAAGAGGAAGGAAGCACCACAAACTGTGGTTCTAGACATCGTTTCAGAAGACACCTTGAAACAACACAGCAATTTAGGGCTGGAAGACATCTAGGAGGTCATCTAGTCCAACCCCCTGCTGCAGCAGGAAAGCTTACACTGTCTGGATTATTTTGGTGCCTCTAACAGAGAGAACAATTGCCAGAAAGAAGAAGGAGTTTACTAGGACAAGGCTGCCATGCAGAGGAAGGCAGAGATAGTCCTTAACTTATGACCACAATTGAGCCCAATTGAGTGTTGTTAAGTGAGTTTCACCACATTTTATTCAATCCATGACATCTCCTGGCTCTAATAGTGATGTGCAAACTAGGGAAGTAAATCTGAAGGCATGTGGAATGTTTTAATGTACAGAAGTCAGAGTTAAATGTGTGGCAGAGCGTGAACTCTGGGTATGTTTTTTCCAAATGCAATAAGTGAGATTGAAAATGTATAGTTTCAGAAGAGGTGTGTGTGTGTGCGTGTACATGCACATACAGTACACATAGTAGATAATGTATATTTTTGTGTGCCTGTATGTAATATGTAAGTCTACATATGGCATATATACATAGGATTAAATAACATAGTTTGCATGCTCAGTAATAGTAAATAGATAGGGAAATTGTATCTCATTGAGGTGAGGAGAGGCCAGACACCCTAACCCTAACTAACCCTTGATGTTAGTGATGTCAAGTTGGCCACCCTGACTCAGTCACATGACCACCCAGCCACCCCACCCCAGTCACATGACCACAAAGCCGCTCCCACCCAGTTATATGACCGACAAGCAACTTCTACAAATTAAGCCACGCCCACAAAATTCTCATCCAAAATTCAAAGCTTCCAAGCACTGTGTGAACACATGAATAGCATGGTCTGAGTGATCAGGGTTTGTTCCTGTTCCTTTTAATACTAAAAGTAGATGAGACCATTAGGTGAGGTCATTTGGCAAATGTAGTATAGCATTATGTGGTCCCTTGTGGGCTCTTTTCTTTCAGCTTAACCTAGAATGAAAGGAACGGAAGGCTTTCTTTGCTGGTGCCCAAATACTAGCTGTCATGGCTGTAGAACCAGGAGCCAGCCCAGAATTCTGCTTTCTAGAAAAATGACTTGGGAGGAAGGCTTCTCCTGGCATGGAGATGATGTGCTCCATTTCAGGAGGGGTGAGCAGAGCCTGGCTTCTTCCCTTTCAGACAAAGTGGCAAGGGGCTTGTGCTCCTCTCCAGCATCTTTGCTCAGCCGGGGAAATTACTGCGTAGGAAAGCAAGCAAAGCTTCCTATCCTTGGCACGGTGTGGCTTGATGGTTTGGTAGTGCTGCAGCCTGCTTTGGACGGCCTATGCAAGGCCAGATCCATTTTGGTGGTCCATCCCAGGTACCTTACGGATACAATGGATTTCTGGTGACAGCCTGGTTTACCAGTGATCTTGTTCTCTTGGCACAATTGCTTCTGAACATTAAATGTGTGTGGGTGGCTCCTTGGTTTGTTTGTAATAATAATAATAATAATAATAATAATAATTATTATTATTATTATTATTATTTAGTAGATTTGTATGCCACCCCTCTCTGAAGACTTGTAAATTTACCTTGTTATTCAAAGTAAATAAATCTGATATGTTTCTGTGGTGTGTGTGTGTGTGTGTGTGTGTGTGTGTGCAAGTATCAGGCAATGGCCAGCTGCCAAATAAATGGCTTTTTGAGAATCAAAACCAAACAAACACACCAGTTCATAATGAGATTTCAAGCTTTATTAAGTACCTGTAGGAGGCAAATTAAATGGAGGAAATATCAAGTCCAAAGATCATTTTTTAGCTGCTGGGAACTCCAGTTCAAGCAACGGAGATATTCTGAGGCCCTGGATAAGCCGTGGTCTGGTCTTGCCATGACCCTGGAATTTGGCTGCCAAACTTTAATTAAAAAGTTGAAATTGGACTTCAACTGCAAAGCTCAGAGCTGAAAGGGCAATTTCATGGCCTTTCAATTGAAATCCAATTGAAATCCAATTTCAACTTTTTAATTAAAGTTTGGCACCCAAATTCCAGGGTCATGGCTTATAACTGTGAGATGGCCATGGAAGTCTGAGAACTCTCCTCATAAGGCAGCACTTCCCTTCCACAAAGGCTGTACTGTTATGCTAGCAATGTTGCAGTCAGGGAAGCAATCCTGATTTTGGTTCATTCCTTTTCACTTTCAAAATGTCCAGCTTTCAATTTGGCTTTTCAATGCCAGATACACATGTTTCTCTATATCAATTTATACATACAGCTGATTTGATTCCAAGCAAACAAAACGATCAACAGTGAAGATCCATTGAAAATAGTCCAAAAGAGTGCAGCGCCTGCCATAACTTAGCTGACATTGGACAAATCTTCTCCAGTAAGATTTTATATTCCTTGTTTTTTTCCCCCCTGGGAAATGTGAGGTGGGTTGAAGTCACCAAGGAAGATAGGTAAAGTAACTTTGGAAGTACATTCATCTTAATTACTGAGATCCCTAACAGAGATATTTGTAATTTAGACCAGTGGTCCCCAACGTTTTTTCCACCAGGGACCAGTTTCAGCAAGACAATTTTTCTATGGCCCGGTGGGGGCGGAAAGGGGTGTGGTTGGGGGCGGGATTAAGCATGGGGGTGCTGGACCTCCCTGCCCCTCTTTCCCACCATCGCCCTGTTGCCGGCAGAACCTGCCTCCCAAGCCCTCTTGCCCAGCGGGAGCTAAGCGCTGGAGGGGGGGTCAGGCTGGCCCTTCTGCCTCCCCCCAGCCAAAAACGCAAAAGCGCCCCGCGGCAGAAGCCAAAAGAGGCTTGAGCCTCTCGGTCCTTCCCGCCCCTCTGTCCCGTCCATCGTCCTGTGGCCGGCAGAACCTGCCTCCCGAGGCCTCTTGCCTGGCGGGAGGCGAAGTGCTGGAGAGAGGGGGCAGCGGCAGGAGGGCCGGCAGCTGCTGACTCCACGGACCGGTGCAACATGCCCCGCGGCCCGGTACTGGTCCGCGGCCCGGTGGTTGGGGACCCCTGATTTAGACCATTTCATTGAATCTTTCTGGATATCCTTTAAAAATTTTGGGTAGTTGTCTTTTTTTATCAAAGTACATTTGGCTGTAAGCCAAATCTCCAGATACTTAACTTTTTAAACTGATTTAAATTTCTATTCTTTCCTCTAATTCCTCTATATGTTTCTTGGACAAGTTTTTAGTTAACATCTTTGTTTTATCCTTGTTGATTTTGAGCCTCGCTACTTTTCCAAATTTTTCCATTTCCCTTAATAATTCCAATCCTGAATTTAATGGTATAATATAGACTAGGTCGTCGGCAAAGGCTTGTGTCTTATAATGTTGATCCTTAATTTTCAAACCTCTAATATCTAGATTTGTTGTCACAAAGTTCAATAAGATTTCAATGTACAAAATATATAGTAGTGGAGAGATTGGACAACCTTGTCTAACTCCTTTTTCAATATTAATTATGTCTTATCTCCATTTATTATTATATTAGCTGTTTGGCCTGAATATATAGTTTCCATCAAATTATTAAATTTATCTCCAAAATGCATCATTTTAATTAATGTCATTAGAAAATTTCGGTTTACATTATCGAAGGTTTTTTGCACATCAATAAAAAGTAATGCCAATTGATTGTCTGATCTTATCTGTACAAATTTCCGCCATCAATACTCTTCCCTCAACATCTTTATCAATTATGCTAGGATTTAAATATTCTTTGACATATATCACAATACCTTTTTTGCTTACCCGTGCCAAGGCACAGAACATTTTCCCTAATTTTGAACATTCCAAGTCTTTGTTTCTTGCCTACAAATACCGTATATACTCGAGTATAAGCCGACCCGAGTATAAGCCGAGGCACCAGTTTTGCCACAAAAAACCTGGGAAAACTTATTGACCCGAGTATAAGCCGAGGTTAGAAAATGCAGTGGCTACTGGTAACTTATAAAAATGGAAACCAATAAAATTACATTAATTGAAACATCAGAAGATTACATGTTTTAGAATATTTATTTTAAAGAAAACCAGTAAACTAGCTCTGTAAATTTAAAACAGGATTCCTTCTCATCATCTCATCATTAATTGGATTTACATTATTGTTCTGTTTTTATATATGCTGTGAGCCACCCTGAGTCCTTGGAGAGGGGCGGCATACAGATCCAGTTAATTAAATAGATAAATGAATGAATGAATGAATGAATGAATAAATAAATAAATAAATAAATCTGTATATCCAAACAGAGCTTCAGCATTAGCTGCTGTGAGGTTATCAGCATAGAAAACCAGATAGGTAGGTAGGTAGGTAGATGATAGATAGACAGACAGACAGACAGACAGACAGACAGACAGACAGACAGACAGACAGACAGACAGACTAGTGAGACAAGCAAAACTTGCACAACACAGACAGCTCTTGTGGTTTTGTATCCTAAATATGCAAGTCCTATTAAGAATCAAACTCATTTTTAAAATATGTAAAATGCTTCCCCTCATACTTGTTAATTGAAACTTGCTCTCAAACCCACTTTATAAAAGGCAACTTTTAAAGATCCACAAACACACTTTAGGAATTCCTGTCTAGCTCTTGCCTTATAATTTCCTATCCAAGCAAGGACATCAACTACCACAAAATACCATTTTTTAAACAGTTTAAATCCTTACAAAGGAGGGGGGGAAGAATCTTACAGCAGGGGGCCTTTTTAATCCAACTAAGGGCAATGCAGGGAGGGGGCATGCACACACACACACACACACACACACGCACGACCTCACCAGCTTCCCATTGCTTTCCCCCCCTCCCGTTTGGAGCAAATGGCTGCCTCCTTTGCTTGAGCCAGGGAGAGGAGACACCAGCCCCACCCCTCCCACAGCTCCTACGGCGTGCGAGAGGGGAAAAAAGCTGGTGCCTCCTCGCTCTTGCTCAAGCAATGGCGCCCTCTTGTGGTGACTTTGTCAATGACCCGAGTATAAGCCGAGGTTGTGTTTTTCAGCCAATTTTTGGGGCTGAAAAACTCAGCTTATACTCGAGTATATACGGTAATACTTGAATTTAGTTTACCCAATTCTAAGAAAACACATTTTCTCTTAATTAAAGAATTCAATCCATTGACATTAACAGACAACATTTTTGTTTCACCTCCTGTAGCCTGCCTATTGGTTATTTGATTTAATGATGGTTTTAGACCTTGTTTCCACTGGAGCTGTGGCCCTGGCTCCTTCACTTTCCTGTCTTACAGGTTTTCCAGGTTCCATAACCTCCCCCTCCCCTGTTCTCAATCCTATTGCTACTTCTTCCAAGTTACGGCTTCCACTTTCTTCTCTATTGAAATCTTCATTTTCCATCAGAATAATCTCATGGAGCTCTTGTGCCTTGTCTATAGAATCGATTTTGTATTTTTTCTCCTTCCAAGTAATGAACATTCCCTCCGGGACTAACTATCTGAAAGGGATATTATTTCTGTTCAATTGTGTTGACAAGAATTGGAACCTGCGCCTCTTCTCTCTTACTCTGAGGGGAATTTGTTTCAGGATCAGAATCTCTTTTCCTTTATATCTCAGTGATTCTACTCTGACAGTATTTAAGATTTCATCTCGTAGCTTTCTTTTTAAGAGTCTGACATGGATCTCTCTTGGGTATTTGAAGCTTCTCGCATAACTTATTCATTCATTCATTCATTCATTTATTAGATTTGTATGTCGCCCCTTTCCGTAGACTCGGGGCGGCTTATACTAATTCTATAAATTTTGTCAATCTCCTTACTCATTTCCTCTTTTGATTTGTCAAGTACAAGACCTAAAATTTCAGCAATCAGGTCAGGGAGGTTCTCGTCTCTAAATTCATCTATGTTTTGTATTCGTAAAAAGAAAGGTGATTTTTCGAGTTTGAGATGAAGAATGGCCTCTTCTAAGTTATGGTTGACAACTACCAATCTGTCTTCAGTTCTTTCCGTTTTCCTTTCAATATCTGCTGTTTTCTTCTTCACCGCTTCTATCTCTTGTTGGTTTCTTGTTAAAGGAGTTTTCATTACTCCAATCTTCTCGTCCATTCTTCCCATGTTGTGCTTCAGTTGACTAATTTCTTCTCTCACTCCGTCATTGCTTTTTGTAATATTGTCTTGCATTTTTAGTATAGTTTCTTGTAGTGTATTTAGAGTAACTTCAAGTTTTTGAGGTGATATTTTCTCTTCTGTTAACGTACTTTCAAGAAATCTTTGTCTTGTCTGAGTCGTCAGTAAGAGAGTTTGGTTTTTTGTTCCTTTGTTTTGGGTAAATGTTCTAGAAGCCATTTTCTTTTAGTAATTTAATTTAATAATTAGAAGTTTAAATTATAGTCTTTAAATTACTATAAATATACACACCATTTCTAGTGCTTTAGTCTTTTTATCATTCAATATATCCGAATGTTACGAGGAAGAAGGGGAAATGATCAAACACAATTTAATTAGTTTAGGAGTTTGAGTTTTAAGCAAGTCATGGAGGAAGGATAGAGATTCTATTTAAGTAAGACAAATTCTACCTTTCAAAAAGTAAATCTGTTCTATCTTTTCTTTTTTGGGGGGGGAGTGGTGGTGGTAGAACCGGATAGAGTTATGCACAGGGTTTCATCTAAGTCCACCAATAAATATAATTTCAGAATTTTAATCCAGTAAGAGAAAAAAGAACTGACCAGACCAAATCTTCAGTTGAAATCCTAAGTCACCAGTCAATGTCCTATGGCCTAAATCCAAAAATCCAAGGTCTAAGATCCAAAATTCAAAGTCCAAATTCAAAAATCACAGTCCTCCACGGGATCTCTGAGTGAAACAAGAAACTCCACAGCTCTACACAATTACTACTAGTCAAATTTTAGGGCGAGGTCTTGTTTTCAGGGAAACATGGTAGGTTCTCCAGGTAGTGGGAGGCTTTCTAAGGATTCTTGAAGTCATTCTGATATATTCACAGATTCTTCAGGACATTGCTCCTTGGGGTTTTTTGATGATATTTCAAGCCATCTCTTTTTTCGGCTTCTTTGAAACTCTGACTTGGACTTTTGAAGATGTTGAATGCCTATAATTGATGCTTCAAGCCATCCCCGCACATCTAAATCACATGTTTCTGGCCCTTCTTTTTGGACATTACTTAGTGATATGCCTAACCAACCTTTCACATCCTCGGCACATTCCTTCGGCAGGTTGGTTAGGCATTCATTAAGCCATTGGGGCAGGGTGTACCCTGACAGCTTACACGAATCCTCTCTTCTTTTTTTTTGAAGCCAGTTCAGCATATTTAAAATGGATTCCTTAAGGTTTTTTGTTTTAAGTTCATCCACTTAAATTTTCAGCCATTTTTTATTGAGCTGATGTGGCTTTCTTTTTTCTTCAGTTTTTCCATTCCTTAATGGGCAAGAGCCTTTCCTCTGTAGTTCCTCTCTGAAAAAAAACAGAAGGTTAGCTATGAACTGGACCAACAACAAAGTATTCTTAGTTAAAAATAATGGGAACTGCTTTGATGTCAGGAAATTCTCATTCCTAAAGTATATATCTATAGTTGGGCAGTGGGAGTTGAATGAGGCTATCTACAAGATTTATAGATGTAAAATTATAATGAGCTATAATTCTTTTTTTTTCTAAAATAAGGAGAATGTGAGATTTTTCTGAATTTTCTAAGTTAAGGAGAACCTAATACAAAATTCTGGACCAGGAAGTTTATGGTGGCTATCTAAAAATTTCTCACCTCCATTTCAATTCATAATAGTCTCGGCAGAGCTCCTCATTTGTATCCATTTTATCCATTTTTTGGAACGTGATTTTCTCCATTTTCATTTCTTCTTTTTCTCTTGTTAATTTTTCCATTACTGACGTTTTCCTGTAAAATATAAGGACCAGAGAGATATTAGCCCTCTTGCAATGTAGAGGCGGGAGGAGTGGAGGAGCCCGTATCTAGGGTGGCACAAATTCAAAAATCACAGTCCTCCACAGGATCTCTGAGTGAAACAGGAAACTCCACAGCTCTACACAATTACTGCTAGTCAAATTTTAGGGCGAGGTCTTGTTTTCAGGGAAACATGGTAGGTTCTCCAGGTAGTGGGAGGCTTTCTAAGGATTCTTGAAGTCATTCTGATATATTCACAGATTCTTCAGGACATTGCTCCTTGGGGTTTTTTGATGATATTTCAAGCCATCTCTTTTTTCGGCTTCTTTGAAACTCTGACTTGGACTTTTGTAGAGGTTGAATGCCTATAATTGATGCTTCAAGCCATTCCCGCACATCTAAATCACATGTTTCTGGCCCTTCTTCTTGGACATTACTTAGTGATATGCCTAACCAACCTTTCACATCCTCGGCGCATTCCTTCGGCAGGTTGGTTAGGCATTCATTAAGCCATTGGGGCAGGGTGTACCCTGGCAGCTTACACGAATCCTCTCTTCTTCTTTTTTTCAAGCCAGTTCAGCATATTTGAAATGGATTTCTTAAGGTTTTTTGTTTTAAGTTCATCCACTTAAATTTTCAGCCATTTTTTATTGAGCTGATGTGGCTTTCTTTTTTCTTCAGTTTTTTCATTCCTTAATGGGCAAGAGCCTTTCCTCTGTAGTTCCTCTCTGAAAAAAAGCAGAAGGTTAGCTATGAACTGGACCAACAACAAAGTATTCTTAGTTAAAAATAATGGGAACTGCTTTGATGTCCGGAAATTCTCATTCCTAAAGTATATATCTATAGTTGGGCAGTGGGAGTTGAATGAGGCTATCTACTAGATTTATAGATGTAAAATTATAATGAGCTATAATTCCTTTTTTTTTCTAAAATAAGGAGAATGTGAGATTTTTCTGAATTTTCTCAGTTAAGGAGAACCTAATACAAAATTCTGGACCAGGAAGTTTATGGTGGCTATCTAAAAATTTCTCACCTCCATTTCAATTCATAATAGTCTCGGCAGAGCTCCTCATTTTTATCAATTTTATCAATTTTTTGGAATGTGATTTTTTCCATTTCAATTTTCATTTGTTCTTTTTCAATTGTAATTTTTTCCATTACTGCCATTTTCCTGTAAAATATAAGGACCAGAGAGATATTAGCCCTCTTGCAATATAGAGGCGGCAGGAGTGGAGGAGCCCATATTTAGGGTGGCACAGGGCCGGAATATCCCGGTTTTGCTAGAGAGAGGCAGATATGATGGGAGACATGGGGTAGGCTGCTCTCGGGGAACAAGAGCTCGCTGCTTGAAAGCGATCCCTTGTTCCGGCCCCATGAGCTTAGCCCGGGGTACTGGCGACAAGCGAATCTCAGACCCTAGACTCAGGCGGTTGATACTCAGTGCCAGGTCGGTTGTAAATAAAGCTCCCCTCATCCAGGATTTTTCTTTCTTTCTTTCTTTCTTTCCTTTCTTTCTCTCCCTCTTTCTCTCTCCCTCTTTCTTTCTGTCTTCCTTCCTTCTTACCATTCTTTCTCTCTCTCTCCTTCCTTCCTTCCTTCTCCCCTCTGCTCCCTCCCTTCCTCCTTTCGTCTCCTCTTTCCCTCCCGTCTTTTCCCTTCTTTTGAAGTTTGCTCTTTGCTTGCTTTTTCTGTCAAACCTTTGCAAGGATATCTGTCTCAGGCTTCTGGAAATAACCTGCAATTCACGTGAGAATTCACCGTTTCAGTGAGTCTTTGAGGCAAGGGCGCCCCACCCTCTCCTGCAGGAGTTTTTTTTTAAAAAAGAGTCCGGGGACTATTCCACAAAGTGAAAATAAGACTCGGAGAAGTTTGTTTGTTGACTTGAGGTCAAAGCTTGAGAATGTAGAAAGGTGCCGCTTGGAGAATCAAGAGGAGTGCCACTATGAACGGGAAATTTGGAGTGCCTGGAATCGGTTACCAGACACTTTTAGCACAAAATTATGGTTTTTTTCTCAAGGTGACACACCACCCGAGTTATGCTCGGTTTTTTGGCGAATTTTGACACAATAAGCTCAAAAGGTTGCCCATCACTGGTCTACAAGCCTCGACGCAAACGGAAACACTTCCTCAAGTTTTCTTCAAGCTCCTGATAAATTTCAGTTTTTTCTTTGCAAAGTTTCTTATTTTCTTTAAAAAGTTCATTATTTTTATTTGTAATTCTTCTTTTTCATTCTGTAGTTTTGAAATTTCCATTGTGTTCCTGCAAATAATGAAGACCAGAGAGAAATTAGCCCCCAGGGTTTTTTTTAACTTGAATTATCAACCTTTTTATTCAATTTTTATTAAATACACATTAAAAATACCTTATGAAATTATGAATGTCATACAGACAGGGTGAACTTAATAGGATTGTGCAAAGATGAACTATGTGAAGACTTACGAGCCTTTCCTCTGTAGTTTCTGGTGGCTATCTAAAAATTTCTCACCTCCACTGCAATTTGTAATGTTCTCGGCAGAGCTCCTCATTTTTATCAATATTTTCAATTTTTTGGAATGTGGTTTTTTCCATTTCAATTTTCATTTGTTCTTTTTCTATGGTAATTTTTTCTATTACTGCCATTTTCCTGCAAAATATAAGGACCAGAGAGATATTAGCCCTCTTGCAATATAGAGGCGGGAGGAGTGGAGGAGCCCATATCTAGGGTAGCACAGGGCCGGAATATCCCGGTTTTGCTGGGGAGAGGCAGATATGTTGGGAGACATGGGGTAGGCTGCTCTCGGGGAACAAGAGCTCGCTGCTTGAAAGCAATCCCTTGTTCCGGCCCCATGAGTTTAGCTCGGGGTACTGGCGACAAGCAAATCTCGAACCATAGGCTCAGGCTGTTGATATTCAATGCCAGGTCAGTTGTAAATAAAGCTCCCCTCATCCAGGATTTGCTCCTAGATGAGGAGGCTGACCTGACATGTGTTACTGAGATCTGGCTGGGCCCAGAAGGAGGAGTCCATCTCTCTGAAATGTGCCCAGTTGGGCTGCAGGTGTGGCACCAGCCACGACCCCAGGGAAGGTGGGATGAGTGGCTATTATAGCGAAAAAGACCTTCAGCCTACGCAGGCTCGCTGGCCTGAGATTACGGGTTGTGAGTCCCTCTTTGTGAAGTTGAACCTAGGGGTTCAGGTGGGCTTGTTGCTCATGTACCTGCCTCCCAGCTGCGTGTCAACAGCCCTGCCTGTGCTACTCGAGGAGGTAGCTGGGCTGGCAGTGGAGTTCCCCAAGCTTATTGTCTTGGTGGACATTAACCTGTTGCTCGGAGAATCCTCTGGATTGGTGCAGGAGTTTATGGCCACCATGGCAACCATGGACCTGACCGAAGTAATTTAGGGTGCAACTCATTAGGGGGGCATGCTCCTGACATGGTATTCCCCACAGAGCAGTTGAGCAATGATCTGAAATTAAGGGTCTTAAATATTTTGCCTTTGTCATTTCTGCTACGGCTTGATTTCAAGGCTTCAATCCTCCTCTGCAGGGAGATGGAACTGATTAGGTGATTCCTTCCCAGGCGCCTGATGGACCCAGAGGGCTTTCAGAGGATACTTTCATCTGCTGGTCCATTACTCTGGGGGGGAAGAAACCATCATCTTTCAGCTGTGGCAACGGGCATGTTTGCCTGGTGCACCAGTTGCGGCCTTACTTGGACCATGAGTCTCTACTCACAGTCGCTCATGCCTTTATCACCTTGAGATTCAACTACTGCAATGCTCTCTACATGGGGCTAACTTTGAAGAGTGTTTGGAAAATTAAAATTGTGCAAAATGCAGCCGTGCAAACGGTCATGGGCATTCCTAGACATGCCCCTCTTTCTCCAACACTACGTGGATTGCATTGGTTGCTGATTGGTTTCTGGACACAATTAGTGTTGGTAATGACCTATAAAGCCAAACATGGCATCGGTACTTGGCGGTACTTGTGGGACCGCCTTCTGCCGCATCAATCCCAGCAATTGGTGAGGTCCCACAGAGTTGGCCTTCTCCAGGTCCCATCAACTAGACAATGTCGTTTGGTGGTGCGTAGGTGAAGACCTTTTATGTGGGGGCTTCTGAATCAGCTCCCCCTGGAGATTCGCTCTGCCCCCCCTTCATTTATGCCACCAGGCTTGGGGCAGTTAGATCTCAGTCCCCCTGGCCGACCAAATGTTTGTATGGCTGTTGTTTGAATGGGTATGACTGATTTTTAATATAATTGAGGGTTTTAGATTGTCTCTATAGTTTTAACTTAATTGGATTTGCTATTGTATTTGTATTGTATATGTTTTTATATGTTGTAAGCCACCCCGAGTCCTTAGAGAGGGGCGGCATATAAATCCAATAAATAAAATAAATAAAATAAAAATAAACATTTCTCACCTATGCAGTTCTTCTTTCAACTCATTAATTTCTTGGAGGAGCTCTACTTTCTTGATGGCATCTTTTTTAATTTTTGTGCTGAGACTTTCATTTTCTTTTATAATTTTTTGAATCTCGTCTTCTTTCTCTGAAGTAATTTTCCTGTAAAATATCAAGAGCAGAGTGAAGTTAGCCCCCTTAGGTTTTTTTACTCAAATTGTAAAACTTGTTTAAAATTAAAACTAATTGAAATATTGAAGAAACGATGAGAAAGTCAGGGTTGCTATCTAAAATTTTCTCACCTCAACTTTTCTTCAAAGTCTTCACAAATTTCATTTTTTTTCTTGGCAAAGTTTCTTATTTTCCTTAAGAAGTTCATTAATTTTTATTTCTAATTCATTTTTTTCAGTCAGCAGTTTAGAAATGTCCTTTGTCTTCCTGCAAATAATGAAGACCAGAAAGAAATTAGCCCCCAGGGTTTTTTTTAACTTGAATTATCAACCTTTTTATTCAATTTTTATTAAATACACATTAAAAATACCTTATGAAATTATGCATGTCATACAGACAGGGTGAACTTAAGAGGATTGTGCAAAGATTTGATGAACTATGTGAAGACTTACATATATCTCTGCTCCCTCACTCTCTTCAAATCAGCATCAGATCTTTGCGCTTTTGTCTGAACAATCTAGAGAAGCCAAAATAGATCATAAGTCAGGAATATATTTCCGTAGCAGCCCACTTGCTACCCCTCACTACCCAATTAGTCACACTGGGCTTTCCCCCCTCTTTTTATGATATGAACTATGTCTCAGTCATGCACACTCAACAGGTTCCTTATGTACTAGATTGCTTACCTGATGGGAACGCACCTTTATGCTGGGCTAGAAAAAAAAGTAGTCTTAGTTAATTTCTTTAGGAAATGTAAAACACAGTGGTTCAAAACAATTATGAATCATCTAAATTTTATTTCACTGCTATTGGTATTGTATGTGGCCAAGGAAAGTAGCTAATGTAGCAAAGAAGGAACCGACCAAGAATTAGCATCAGCTCTGATAATTGCCATTCTTTTACAGAAATTACAAATAAACTAGTCTGCATAGATGTGTGTATGGATTTCATATATGCAATAGAAATATAAAGCGAACATATATACTACATAAAATATGCTGCACATGCATTATTAACCATGACCAATTGTGAAAAAATCATTTATTTTCATTTTTCTCATAGTAATATTCTAAGGTGAGCTGCAAGTATACATTATATACCTCAGCATGTCTTTGTGCCAGAAGACGATGTCTCGAACTTTCTCCTTCCGGAGACAAAATACCCTATTTTAAAAAAGCAAATTGACAGTGATTAAAGACACTAATTTTTCTATCAACAATTCTAAATGACTTGGGTTGATGTTAAACATTGTTTCCTCTTCAAATCTGGGGTACCAACTATATCTCTGCCATCTAATCTTTGACACATGCCTGGAAATTCACACTACTGAAAAAAATAACATTTTACTATTCTTCCAAAACTGAAGAAACTTCTTGGATTACGGTCTAAAAATTTTCAAAAAAAACCAAGCAAAGAAAAAGGAAAGTCCAGTTTCTTCTCGGTTGGATGAGTTCCTGCTGTTTTCCTAACAAGATTTTTCAGAAGTGGTTTGGTGTTGCCTCCTTTCTAGGGGAAGAAAAGGTGACTGGGTCAGGGTCACCCACTTGGCTTTGTGCCTAAAGTGGGGCAAGGAATGCCGGTCTCTGGGTGCGCAGGGTGACGCCTTAACCACGATACCAAACTGGCTTTCTTGGGTTGCTAATGCAAGCTAACAATGTATTTCAAAGGTCAAAACAAAAACCTAAACGGTCAACTGAGGATAAACAGAAATCACAATTCATATTCTATCTGTCTGTCTATCTGTGTTTCTCCAACTACCTACTGTTCTTTCTATCTATATGTCTGTCTGACTGAATATCTGTATCTATCTATCCCTACCTAGCTACCTAACTATCTGCCTAAAATTTCTATATGTTCCATCACACATTTACTGTGACACCGTATGAACAAATGTTTTCTCTTACCCCCTGGCCAACCAAATGTTTGTATGGCTGTTGTTTGAATGGGTATGACTGATTTTTAATATAATTGAGGGCTTTAGATTGTCTCTATAGTTTTAACTTAATTGGATTTGCTATTGTATTTGTATTGTATATGTTTTTATATGTTGTAAGCCACCCCGAGTCCTTAGAGAGGGGCGGCATATAAATCCAATAAATAAAATAAATAAAATAAAAATAAACATTTCTCACCTATACAGTTCTTCTTTCAATTCATTATTTTCGTGGAGGAGCTCTACTTTCTCGATGGCATATTTTTAAATTTTTGAGCTGAGACTTTCATTTTGTTTTATAATTTTTTCAATCTCCTCTTATTTCTCTGAACTAATTTTCCTGTAAAATATCAAGAGCAGAGTGAAGTTAGCCCCCTTAGGGTTTTTTATTCAAATTGTAAAACTTGTTTAAAATTAAAACTAATTGAAATATTGAAGAAACGACGAGAAAGTCAGGGTTGAGTCCCGTTTTCCAAAGAGAGAAAGAAAGGCAAATGGAGAGGAAGGAGGACAGAGAGTCCCATTTTCAAGAGAGGAGGAAAAAGATAAAGAGAGAAGGCAAATGGAGAGGAAGGAGGATGGATGGATGGATGGATGGATGGATAGATAGGAATTCTTTCCCCTCTCAGCGAGGGAGCTGCAGGAGAGGCGGGGTGGGCATTCTCACTGCAGAGACCGGCGAAGGTGATTTTCAATGTCGGGTGCGCCCGCGAAGGTTTTTTTTACTTTGAATGTTCCGGGCGGACTGGCAGGGGGATGAGGAGTGCGCGCGCCCGCCCACGCGCCCGACATTGAAAATTACCTTCGCCGGTCTCCGCTGTGAGAAGAACGGAGAGAGAACGAGAGAGAGTGAGAGCGACAGGGCAAAATAAAGAGAAAGTGAGAAAGAGAGAGAGAGAGAAAGGGGGGAGAGAAAGAGATAGCAAGAGAGAGAACAAGAGAGAGAAAGTGAGAGAAAGAAAACAAGAGAGAAAGAGTGAGAGAGGGAGAAAGCAAGAGAGAGAGAGAGAGAAAGAAAACAAGAGAGAGAAAGTGAGAAAAAAAGAGAGCAAGAGGGGGAGAGAAAGAGAGAGAGAGAGATGAGAGAGGAAGGAAGAGAGTGAGAGAGAGGAAGAAAGAAAGCAAGAGAGAGACAGACAGAGAAAGCAAGCACGTAAATAATAACAGAGAAAAAAACCCCCAGCCCTCACCTGTTTTTATTAATAGTTATGTTTTTGGTTTTGCTGGTTGTTTTAGTTTTAATAGTAATGGATTTTGGGTTTTTTTAATTATTAATTTCTTTTAATAAAAAAGAAGGGATTTTTTTCTTATTTATTTCTTGTTTGTTTGTTTGTTTGTTTATTTATTTCTATTGCGCCCAGTCCCAAGGGGACTGCCGTTCAGACACTATACTTTTCCGCCCACACCGAAAAAAAATTAGAGGGAACATTGATCACAAGAATGTTATTTTATTCTATCAGGCAAGGTGGATAAGTTCTGTGTCCCATCAGTTTTGGTTTCCACGCAGGGCTTACAGATAGGATTTAGGAAGTGTGCTTTCTGTCTCAAGATTCCTGCTTTATAAACAACCTTCCTATGAAGATTCAAACACCCTTGATCGTTTTTGGTCTCCAGTTATGGGGCTGTGGAAGCCTGCTTGTATTTGTTATGTGGATAAGGATTTTTTTTTTTAACGTGGCCCTATATACAGTAATAGCCATTTAATACTATTTAAATGTCAGGGTCAGAAATGACAGGTCTGTTGAGATGGTTGTTTTGTTCCTTAGTAAATGAATGGCCAGATTAATGGGGAATAAGAGTAAACAATAATTGTAGCACCATCGTGTGAAGATGGTCTACATCACATGGCAGACCTTAAACCTTCTCTATCAGTCGGACCAGATGGTCTATGTGCATACTTCCTAAAAAAGCTCTCTTCTGCCATAGCTGAACCACTAAGCATAATTTTTGAAAAATCCTTCAGAACCAGCACACTTCCTAAACTATGGTTGAAAGCAATGGCCATCCCCATCTTCAAAAAAGGAGACCCCTCTCTTGTAGATAACTACAGACCAATTTCACTATGCTGCATCCCATGCAAAGTTATGGAATCAATGATAAACAAATCAATTACTCTCCATTTAGAAACTAACAATTTTCTCTCTAACAAACAATTTGGTTTCAGAAAAAAACTATCCTGCAACCTGCAGCTCCTCCACTGCAAAAATATATGGACAACTCATCTAGATCAAGGGAAATCTACAGATGCAAATTATATTGACTTCTGCAAAGCCTTTGATTCAGTGGTCCACGACAAACTACTCCTAAAACTCAAATCCTATGGCATCTCAGGATCCCTCCACAGATGGATTACAGCATTCCTGTCAAACAGACAACAAGTGGTCAAAATAGGAAGCACCATATCCACCCCTGTCCCAGTTAAAAGCGGTGTTCCCCAAGGTAGTGTACTGGGACCAACGCTCTTCATTCTCTACATCAATGACCTTTGCGATTACATCACAAGCAACTGTGTCCTCTTCGCCGATGATGTAAAACTCTTCAACACCACCGATAACACAACTACTCTCCAAAAAGACCTTGACGCTGTTTCTGAGTGGTCTAACACATGGCAACTCCAAATCTCAACTAGCAAATGCTCTGTCCTACACATTGGGAAGAAGAATCTAAACTCCAAATACGAACTTAATAATCAAATTATCACAGATAATCCCCACTCGGTTAAAGACCTTGGTATACTAATAACAAAAGATTTAAGTGCCAAAGCCCACTGCAACAATATAGCCAAGAAGGCTTCAAGAGTTGTAAACCTAATCCTACGTAGCTTCTGCTCTAGCAATCTCACACTGCATACTAGAGCTTACAAAACTTTTGCCAGACCCATCCTCAAATACAGCTCATCTGTTTGGAACCCATATCACATCTCAGACATTAACACCCTTGAAAATGTTCAAAGATACTTCACCAGAAGAGCCCTTCACTCCTCCACTCGAAATAGAATACCCTACGAGACTAGACTTTCAATCCTGGGCCTAGAAAGTTTAGAACTAAGACGCCTTAAACAAGATCTAAGTATTGCCCACAAGATCATATGCTGCAACGTCCTGCCTGTCGGCGACTACTTCAGCTTCAACCACAACAACACAAGAGCACACAACAGATCTAAACTTAATATTAACCGCTCCAAACTTGACTGTAAAAAGTATGACTTCAGTAACCGAGTTGTCGAAGCGTGGAACTCATTACCGGACTCCATAGTGTCATCCCCAAACCCCCAACACTTTACCCTTAGATTATCTACGGTTGACCTATCCAGATTCCTAAGAGATCAGTAAGGGGCGAGTACAAGTGCACTAGAGTGCCTTCCGTCCCCTGTCCTATTACTCTCCTATATCTCCTATATCTCTTCTTCTATTCTTTCATTGATATATTCTATTCCTATATATATAGGTATATGTATGTGCATGTATGTATGTATGTGTGTATATGTATATCTACAAGAGAGGGGTCGAATCCCAGTAAAGGAAAGGGTGTGGCTAGCTGATGAGGCCATAACAAGGCCGAAATGGGACCATCCTAGTCTCCCTTAATTTTAAAATTCCAGCTAAAAAAACATTTAACATATATATGTATGTTTATATATATATATATGTATATGTATGTATGTGTATGTTTGTATGTATGTATGTGTATGTGTATGTATGTATATATATATATATATATATATATATATATATATATATATATATATATATATATATGACGGTCTTGGTATATTCGGGTTTCTTCCCGTGTAGGATTTGGAAATTTCTGGCGACGTTTCGATGAGGTCCCACTCATCATCTTCAGGCTGGTGTTTCTGTCCTTGTTCTCAGGCGAAGAGAACAAGGACAGAAACACCAGCCTGAAGATGATTAGTGGGACCTCATCGAAACGTCGCCAGAAATTTCCAAATCCTACACGGGAAGAAACCCGAATATACCAAGACCGTCATACCTGTACCCGTGAAAATCTACGAAAACATATATATATATATATATTCTATTCCTATATTCTATGTATTCTATATATTCTATTCCTATATATTCTATTCCTATATCTTCTTTTCTATTATTTCTTAGATATATTTTACTATGAGTATCTCCTCTATAACCTTCATCATGTATTTTACTATGTGTATATTGATATATACTCAATAAAACCCTCATTGTGTATTGGACTAAATGAATAAATAAAGAAAGAAAGAAAGAATGAATGAATAAAGAAATAAATAAATAAATAAATAAATAGGACAGAAACAAGTTTTCTTTCCAAAGTTTCCCAGGAATGAGATTAGCTTACTTTGAGGTTAGCATTAGCATTCATTTAATTAAAAGACCTTAGGTTTGCTCGGATGTCATTCCTGAAACTGCATATTACAGGACAGACATCCCATCAAAGTAAGTACTAAATTTGATGTAACAGCAGATTTCAGAAAATGGGAGAAACGCACAAGAATGCTCAATGCTCCTAAATAGAAAATAAAAAACCGGATATTGTAGAAACAAGGATTATTGTTTTGATAATAAGGAACTGAAATAACCCACAGATTGGAAAATATGATTGCTTCTATCAAGTCATCCAAACACTTGAGTCACATGGACAACACTGTAGTTTCAGAGATTAATCACCGAGCTATTTTTAGAAAGCAATTTGCAAAACCATGAAGAAAGTTCCTACTTATTCCTACGGGATTGCTCTCACATAGTTAAAATGAATTATTTTCAGAATAACTTAAGTTACACGTAAAAACTTTTACATGAGTCAAGTTAGATAACAAGTTAGAATAAACTTACTAAGTAGCAGATGATTATGGTCTATAATAAAATTTAGTGAATGAAATGAAACAAGAGGAAAATAGGATTTACTCTATGTATTTATAATATTCTTACCATTATAATCTTTTTCTGACTAGATCCTAAACTAGATCCTGAGCCTTTTAGAAATTTCTTAATCAAGTATTGACCAGGTCCTACCTTGCCTACTTCCTAGCTCAAACAATGTTGCAGTGCAGGTGGGGTTGGTACTTACCGCCATTACTGGTATGATGCGTGCGCAGGTCTGCGTCGCCAGTGTGCACGATCGCATGCCCCAGCGAGATTTTGCTTCTGCATATGGAAGGAAGCAAAATCTCATGAAAGGGCATGTGCACACATGCTGGCAACACAGAGCTGCAAGCGCAGCTCCTTTTTTCGCTACCGGTACGCAGTGTGGCCCGTACTGGCTAGCAACCTAAAAAAACAAGTATTGTGGTGCCACAATTAATTGTTATATTCCTCCGCCTCAACTACAGACCAGAGAAAACTTAGCACATGTGCATTAAGAAGGGATTCCTCCTCTTCTTCCTCATCTCTGCTGTGAGGTGCTGGAGGTTCAGAAATCCTGGCTGAACCTCTGCCACTGGCACCGAATCCTTACCAGCCTCCTCACTATCCAACTTGTGTGCCAGCATCACCTCATTGGCATCATCTCGGATGGGATCCGCTACCAGCTGTACAAGCTGCTGGGTGTGTGTGTGTCTCAACATATATCTACTTTTCTGCATTGGAACTTTTTGCTTACGTATTTAACAAAAATAGGTGTACTCCTATCACAAAGCACACCATAGACTGCACCTGGAGTCTCTAAGATATATGATCATGTACATGTGATTTTCAAACATCTGCTACTTTCTCCACAGATATAATGCTCTGCATTTGTGTGCAACTTGTGGTCTCAAAGTAAACCCAGCAATCCTGAAGTCACCATCATGTGCAACAATGTTGGAAGAACGCTCACATCTGAATATTACCTCTGGCTGAAGACCTGCTCTATATTACAGTACTGTGAGGCAGACAGATAGAAAATGAAAAAGAATCGTAAGAGCCCTGTTTGATCAGACTAAAAGCACTTTTATCCCAGGATCATGTTTCCATTATGGCCAGTCAGAAGCCTCTCAATGTATTGTGTAAACAGCACACAGAAGCAACAGGTTCCATCTGCTGATATTCTCCATCAATCCATATTTGCAATCCATACCCATATTTGAAATCCCATTTCTTCTAATCCTGGAGGTTTTATGTGGTCATTACAAAAATAAGTCATTAGTTGATTTCCCTCCTGTATGACTATATTTATCTCTCTTTTGATTGCCTTCTACTCTTATTTATTCAGGATAAAGTTGCCTTTCAAAGTTGCTTTTTCCAAAGATGGTCACATTGAAGCACAAAATAAATTGGCAAAAATCGGCGATTTTTGGCGATTTTCAACCTTTCTTTGCTTCTGCGCATGTGCGGAAGCAAAGAAATAGCTGAAATCTCTCACATGTGAATGTCCTCACCTGAGATTTCGGCAATTTTCACTGATTTCTTTGCTTCTGCGCATGCAGAGAAGCAAATTCTTGCACGGGAGTGTGTGCACCCACATCAGCATCCGGGATTGATACGGTAGGGAAAGAAGGTAAGTGCGGCCCTTCACTGGTCTAATGTCCAGCAGTGGGTTGCTCCCGGTTCAGCCTGGTTGTCTGAACTGGTAGCAGTGGCAGTGGGAGACTCCGCCCACCCACCCAGGATTGTGCACGTACGTGATCATGTGAACTGGTAACAAAACAATTTAGAATCCACCACTGCTAATGTCAACAAAAAACCCCAAAGGTATAAGTACAGACTAGGTGAAACCTGGCTCAAAAACAGGAACTGTGAGAGGGAAAATTGTGCATGGAGCCACAGGTGCACCCGTGTTTCGGCATGCGTGAAAGCAAAAAACCCTCACCAAAACATAGGCACACCTGCGGCCCATGCACAATTTTGCTACCTCCAAAGGTAGAAGAACATACGAGCCGCGGCGGTGAGCGCAATTTAGCATTCTGGCTCATAGCCCACCACTGGACCTAGAGGACATTCCTTTTCTGCCATAGCATCCACCTTGTGGACATTCTTCCTCCATATATCAGGATGGCCCCACACCCTGTTGGCCTTTCATAAAGCCACGAAGGCCTGGTTCTGGGCTCAGGGAACCAGCTTCTTTGTTGTACTAATAATTTGGGTTGGATGTTTTTCAACTGCTTTGTATTTTAATTTTTGCAATGTTTTTATTTTAATTTTGTTCACCATTAAGAGTGATTTGTTGAGCTACACTACTATACAAACTCAATAAATACATGATCATTAAGCTCATGGCTTCTGGTTAATTTCCACATCAGCTAGAAGCCAACATTTTATGTTTTAGAACAACAAAAATATAATTCCACTTTTCCAATCACCTTTTATTTGGCCCAAAGGCAGCTATCTCCATGTCCAGTCAACGAAGCAGCGGAAGTGATGTGCCGGTGTCTGGAGGCTGTTGGGGCCTGGATGGGTGTCAACAGACTCAAACTCAACCCGGATAAGACGGAATGGCTGCGGGTTTTGCCTCCCAAGGACAATTCCATCTGTCCGTCCATTACCCTGGGGGAGGAATTATTGACCCCCTCGGAGAGGGTCCGCAACTTGGGCGTCCTCCTCGATCCACAGCTCACTTTAGAGAAACATCTTTCAGCTGTGGCGAGGGTGGCGTTTGCCCAGGTTCGCCTGGTGCACCAGTTGCGCCCCTATCTGGAACGGGACTCATTGCTCACAGTCACTCATGCCCTCATCACCTCGAGGTTCGACTACTGTAATGCTCTCTACATGGGGCTACCTTTGAAAACTGTTCGGAAACTTCAGATTGTGTAGAATGCAGCTGCGAGAGCAGTCATGGGCTTACCTAGGTATGCCCATGTTTCACCATCACTCTGCAGTCTGCATTGGCTGCCGATCAATTTCCGGTCACAATTCAGAGTGTTGGTTATGACCTTTAAAGCCCTTCATGGCACTGGACCAGAATATCTCCGAGATATTCCGAGGCCCGCCTCCTGCCGCACGAATCCCAGCGACCGATTAGGTTCCACAGAGTGGGCCTTCTCCGGGTCCCGTCAACTAAACAATGTCGGTTGGCGGGCCCCAGGGAAAGAGCCTTCTCTGTGGCAGCCCCGACTCTCTGGAACCAACTCCCCCCAGTGATTAGAACTGCCCCTACTCTCCCTGCCTTCCGTAAACTCCTTAAAACCCACCTTTGCCGTCAGGCATGGGGAAACTAAAACACCTCCCCCAGGCATGTACAATTTATGCATGGTATGTTTGTGTGTGTGTGTGTTAGTATATTGGGACTCTTTTTAAACTTTTTAAATATTTAAATTTATTTGGATTTGTTACGAATTGTTGTGTCTTGTTGTGAGCCGCCCTGAGTCTGCGGAGAGGGGCGGCATACAAATCTAAATAATAAATAATAAATAAAATAAAAATAAATAATAAATATCTTTTTGGTTTTCTTTGTAAAGTGGTATGGACTGATTTGTGCACTCAACTTCCCTCATTCCAGTGTTGAAAAATGACTGACAGATGGTTGTTGTGCTAGAAAACTGACAGTTATCTTAGGCCAGAAAGAGGGGGGAGAAATAGAGTAAGAGCACATTCTTGTAATTAGCTAATGGGGTAAAATATTTAACCTTACACAACTGAACCAGCATGTTGCTAAGTATGCAAGGATGGGGATAGTTAATTAGTTAACAGCAAAGACATGAATGTTGTTTGTTCCAGGAAGGAAGAATGATAAATTAGCACTGAGATTGAACTGCTTTAATGTCCCATGTAGACATTATACTCATTAAAGATTAAAGATTGCAATTTGTTTTGGGGCAAAAAAACCCCCTGAATCATCAAAAGACACAGGTGTAAAATAAATCCCGTCTTAACCCTAAAAGCCAGTTACAACAGCATCAGAATTAAAAAAAAAAAAAAGATGTTTCAGCCTTTAGGGTTCCCTGTTTGTTCCACTGGATAGATGCCACCTGCTCTTGGGCCAAATCTAAAAAGGGTCTAGTGTTAAGTTCTTTTAATTATTGCTTTTTGTTACATTTACATTTTTAAAAAACTTTTTTACTTTGTTTCTAAATGCTGGCAATTTTGTAAGTGGGTTCACTTTAACTGTTGTGTAGAGGTTACTAGGGCGTTCAGTAAATGCCAACACTTAAGTACAGTGGTACCTCTATTTAAGAACGCCTCTACTTAAGAACTTTTCTAGATAAGAACCGGATGTTCAAGATCTTTTTGCCTCTTCTTAAGAACCATTTTCTACTTAAGAATCCGAGCCCGGAAAGGTTTCCCAGGGAATTTGAGAGCGGCACGAAGGCCTGGCCAGTTTCCTGCCATTCCCCCTTTAATCCTGCCATCTCGGGCTTTTCTGGACTGCCAGAGGAGCCTTTCAGTGGCGCTTAAGGAGGCTTTGGCAGTCCAGAGTGAACGAAGCATTTTCCTTTCTCTGGGCGCTTGGAGAGGGAATAAACCTCTGCCAGCGCCCAGAGAAAAGAAATGCTCCCTTCACTCTGGGCAGTGACTGTCCTCCTCCTCTTCTTCCTCCTCCTCCTCCCACCCAAATTCTGAGCTTTTATTTCTTTCCTAATGGGTTTGCACGCATTATTTGCTTTTACATTGATTCCTATGGGAAAAATTGTTCTACTTACAAACTTTTCCACTTAAGAACCTGGTCACGGAACAAATTAAGTTCTTAAATAGAGGTACCACTGTATTATTTTTTTAAGGGAAAACTAAGAATATCTATGGATCAGGCGCAGGTTCCACTTACCTTCGCTACCAGTGCGCATCGTGATGTTGCATGAATGCAGGTGCCACACTCGTACACGCAATTTCACTTCCGGACATGCTCAGAAGGTGGTTTCAAGCCGAAACACAGCTGTGGACCCACTCAGCTGTGCTTCGGATGAAGAAATATAGGTGGGTAATAATGTGCGGGCAGGAGGGGTGGCTTTTTCCACAGTAGAGGAGAAGAAGCCATGCAAACAACAACCAAAAAAATCACTGAAAATTCCAAAAAAAGAGAGATGGTGGAAAGCACAGACCGGCAAAGACAGAATCTGATCTATGACGCCTAAATTACATTACCAGCAGGTTGCTAACGGTTTGGGTGATCTGGTCCGAACCGGGAAGAACCCACCCAGGCGGAACGGGGGGAATGCCATTCCATTGACGGAAATGGAGCGTGTAGGCTCACTTCATTGCTGTTGGATGTGCATGCGCTGTGCATGCGCAATGGCGCGATTGCGGTAAAAATTAATGGGTTTTTTGCTTCCACACATGCAGAAGGAGATTTCTCGCTGCCATGCCTAGAGCAGCAGCTGGGGCCAGCAGCAAAAGCGTCCTGCCCCAGCTCCGGCCATGTGGCCTGCTCTTTGATCTCCCGGGCCACAGGAGAGATGCCTGCAGTGTGGGAGAGCACAGAATAGGCCGTGCGGCCAGAATTGGGGCCACCCACCCTGCTCCCTGTGCCATAGCCCCTGCAGGAGGTGATCCAGGTAAGCGGGGCGAGGGGCCTGGCGAGGGGAGTGAGGGCAAGGGGCATGGCGGAGGGAGCGAGGGTGAGTGGCGCAGCGAGCGAGAGTGAGCAATGCAGCAGGGGAGTGAGGGCAAGTGGTTCAGCAAGGGGAGCATGCATGGAAGCAAAAAATCCCGGAAATCATGCACACGTCTTTGCACAATATTTAGCTTCTGCACATGCACAGAAGCCAAACTGTGCGCCGGGCACGGGTGCATGCCGGGTGCGCTTGCAGTGGTGCGCTCCCAGCGTGTTCCGATAGGACTGTGGTTGGTAGCCTGCCCCGAACCTATAGATGCTACTCTAGTGTCCTATCTTAAAATTACTGTTCCTTCTTATTATATGTAGCTTTCAATATGCTATAAAATGCTGCAGAATTTGCCCAATTCCTCATATTTCTTCCCTCACCTGTGTCTCCAGATATTTCCTCATGAAGATGAAAGTATAATCTACAAATTGCACAAATCCTTTCCATCTTGGAGGTAATAAGCAATCAGAAGGAAATGACTTTTAATACAATCAATTGCATTCGATTAAGGAAAATATAAAGTCATCTTTGAGTCACATTTGACTCCTGATGATTCCAGGAAAATGTCTATATAATGGTCTCATCAGTAATAGAGAAGTGATATGTTCCTGTCTTCTCCAAGATATTTCCCCACCTCCTAGAAAAAACATATAGCCCTGCGATTTTCCAGTGGGCTACCATCCAAATGCGCACCAGGCCCCAAGTCAGCTAAATATTGCCACTTGATTGTCAGTTTATTCAACTCCGTCAGAGCAAGATAATACCTGGGTTCACACATCACACTAAATCAGTGGTTTTCAATATTTGCAACATTAAGCTTGATGGTCTTCAGTTCCCAGAGTATACTGGCTAGGAAATTCTGGGAATTGAAGTTTATTTACTTTGAAGTTGCCATGGTTAAGAAACACTTTTAAGTCAGGAATTTGAAATATTAGTTTAATAATAATAATAATAATAATAATAATAATAATAATAATAATTTATTAGATTTGTATGCCACCCCTCTCCGAAGACTCGAGGTGGCTTACCTAATAAGCTACAGTGTTAGCTGGTTTAGAATGCCATGATCCTTCCTTCCTTCCTTCCTTCCTTCCTTCCTTCCTTCCTTCCTTCCTTCCTTCCTTCCTTCCTTCCTTCCTTCCTTCCTTCCTTCCGCAAAGGAAGGACATATAGGCTCTACTTTAGGTAGCAAATAGGCTCTACTTTAGGTAGCAAAATTACTTAGGATGGTCCTGATCAAGGTGAACCAACTCTTTCCTTTCAGTTTCTTATACACTGCTCAAAAAATAAATAAATAAAGCGAACACTTAAATAACAGAATATAACTCCAAGTAAATCAAACTTCTGTGAGATCAAACTGTCCACTTAGGAAGCAACAGTGATTTACAATCAATTTCAAATGCTGTTGTGCAAATGGAATAGTTGTGCAAATGAAATATTCAATGAGAATATTTCATTCATTCAGATCTAGGATGTGTTATTTGAGCGTTCCCTTTATTTATTTATTTTTTGAGCAGTTTATATGCCCTAGGGCAGTGTTTCCCAACCTTGACAACTTGAAGACAGCTGGACTTCAACTCCCAGAATTCATTCCTTCCTTCTGGGAGTTGAAGTCCAAATATCTTCCAGGTGCCAAGGTTGGGAAACACTGCCCTAGGGTCCCATTGACAAAAAGCCAGCAATGCTGCAAAAATACTACCAGCGAGTCTCAGGGTTCATTCAGCTGTTTGACACTGTTTTACGCTTAGCCCTGCCCCTCTTGCAGAATGGAGCCAAAAGCATAGAGCGAACTACAGGTTCCAGTATGCTTTTGCCTTTAGCATGCCGATGAACGGTCGGTGTGTAAGAGCGAACTATGCTTATTTGCTTTTGTTGGATCCTGAATCCATGTAACATTCGGATCACTGGTTGTTAAGTGCGAAATGAATGTACCGATGTTGCTTTTCAGTAATCATTTCCCTCTGTTCTGTTGCCAGCCCTCGATATAGGATATAGGATAGAAAACTTTTAAAGTTTTTTGGTGTGTTTTTTTAAAAAATTATAATTTATAATAAAAAAACTTTATAATAGGTTTTTTAATAATTATTTTTTGGGGGGTGAAATCTCTTCAGATACATGGCTGTCTTTTTCCTTTAAACCGATCTAATCACTTTAATAACTTAAATACACTTTGGCTCTATTTTGGCTTCCCCTGTAGTGTTATAGTCAAAGATAGTACAGTACAGTAGATCTTTCTCAGTGCTAAAACAAGATTTCATTAGACTCACAAATTGCTATGCCACATAGTACAGCTACAAGAGATCACTGATAAATGATCAATCAAGATTGGCAAATTCTCTTTATAATTTCTTAACACTGCAACATGTAGCCTCTGTATAACATCAGTAAATTTTAGGATACTTTTCTTACCGCATTTAGTAGCCATACTTAAAATTCATAGCCCTTATTAACAAGATGATTTGTGATGCTAATGAAGCTGTTTTCTAAACTCTTTTGTAATGTTTGAGCTGTTATAAAAATTGCTTTTCTGTTCATTTAGCACTTCAAATAATCTAGGCTAAATTACACATTGTCAGAAATTGATGCTGGGAATTGAGAAATTAAAGTGCCAAGATACAAGAGTCCTTTTGGAGAATGCTGATTTATTTTATTGATTGATTGATCAAATTTATGTAGCCAGGAAGTAACTGGGCTGCCTATCATTAATTATCTATCATCTCTGAGAAGGAAATTTCAACAAGGTGTTTTCCACTAATCCCAATTTAGCCAGTTTAGTAATTGATATATGCAACTGGGCTCCAAATTACATTCAGATTCAAATGTGTGGAAACAGTTTTTCAGAAATTCTAGTCATAAAATATTTATAATTGTATTGGTAAGAACTAGAATTCTCAATTGGATTTAGAAAAAAATGGAAAAACGACAGTTCACAATATATGGCTTTGATTCACAGGCCTTGTAATAACTATAGTTTTCAAGTGTAAGATTATGTTGAGTTATCTGCTATATAAAATAGACAATGCTATCATTTGAACACCCAGAAGCTATAGCAAATCTAACAGTGCCCCCAGTCTGCACAATTGATTGCACAACAGAGTGGAAGGAGATGGGCAACACATCCAGGGGTGGGCTATTGCCCGGACGGGGAGAGGACGGACACAGTGGGGTAGTGAAAATGGAGCTCCACCCCAGAGCACCCAATTTGCACTGAAAGATGTTGAAAGAAAATGCAGGGTGTTCTGCAGAAGCCATGCCCATATTGTGGTAGTAAAAAATTTGGTAGCCCTTCACTAAACACATCTATCAATCAATCCTAATCCGAGCAGATGATATGCCCAGTTCTGGGTCAAGTTGTTGATGAGTTATTGGATTTATTTGAAGTGAATCTTTGTACAATTTTTAACTCTGCCAAGATTCAAGATTGAACGTTTATAAGCTCTTTGGCACAGATATTGGTTTGGTTTAATGTGATAATCCAAAGAAAATAATTGTAATTATAATATAATGTGTCTTTCATTATCATTCAATAACCATTGTGAAGTCTAGTTCTAAAGATCTGAAATAAAATAAAATTTCTTGGAATTATATGGAACTTTGTGTGCACGATGAGTCAAATATTCAATTCCTAAAATGCAATATGAGCAAGTTAAATAGTCCCCAAAGCCATCTATTTTGCCTGAAGAATTCCACTTTTATAATTTGTATTTTCATTTGAGTATGGGAATTATAATCCAGGACAGGACAGGAAAAAGTCAACTCTGTTGGTTGGCCTTATTTACCTTGCATTTCTCTGATCTGCCTTTTTGGGATGTTTCATCCATAAAATAGCTCAGAGCCTCAATGGCTCATTGGACATTTCAGGAAGATGAAAGTCCTCAATATTTTTGAACAGGCTTCTACAATGGAGAATTCCCTTCATGTATGATGTGTCTTGGAGTTACAAGTCCAGTGCACATGGAGGCCACCAGATTGGGTACAGCTTCTCTAAAAAAAACCTAGGCTTTATATGACCTTAACTGTTTTATTAAATATGACATGGCGCCTATGCTTTGTTTTTATTGATTTATGTCATGTTCATTAGTTGCTTGAAAGTGTACTCCTTTGTTGTAGATTGTGTAAGTCTACCAACACTGAGCAATACAGCAGAAAACCCATAAATACCAGGGGCAAATTTCAGATGGGCACTAGTAAGGCTAGCCAAACAGGGTTAGCAGCATGTTTAATGACAAGTCACTTTAATCTAGTAGAGTGATACCTTGTCTTACAAACTTAATTGGTTCCGGGATGAGGTTGTTAAGGTGAAAAGTTTGTAAGACGAAACAATGTTTCCCATAGGAATCAATGGAAAAGCGATTAATGCGTGCAAGCCCAAAATTCACCCCTTTTGCCAGCCGAAGCGCCTGTTTTTGCACTGCTGGGATTCCACTGAGGCTCCCCTCCATAGGAAACCCCACCTCCGGACCTCTGTGTTTTTGCAATGCTGCAATTTCACTGAGAATCCCCTCGCTGGGAAACCCCACCTCTGGACTTCCATTGCCAGTGAAGTGCCCGCTTTTGCGCTGCTGGGATTCCCCTGCTGGGATTCCTTGCAGCATCACAAAAACACGGAAGTCCTGAGGTGGGGTTTCCCATGGAGGGGAGCCTCAGGTGAATCCCAGCAGCGCAAAAATGGGTGCTTCTCTGGCAACGGAAGTCCAGAGGCGGGGCATCCCAGCGGTGGCGGTGGGTTTGTAAGGTGAAAATAGTTTGTAAGAAGAGGCAAAAAAATCTTAAACCCCGGGTTTGTATCTCGAAAAGTTTGTATGACGAGGCGTTTCTAAGATGAGGTATCACTGTACTCCACACTCAACGTGTAGTCCTCAATGGAACTGCATCTACATGGAGGGACATATACAGTGGGGTACCCCATGGATCTGTTTTAAGGCCAGTACTCTTCAACATATTCATCAATGATGTGGATAAGGGTATAGATGAAGAACTCATCAAATTTTCGGACAACACCAAGCTAGCAGGAATAGCCAACACTCCAGAAGATAAGCTTAAGATATAGAAGGATCTTGATAGATTTGAATTTGGACATTATCTAACTCAGTGGTCCCCAATGTTTTTTCCACCAGGGACCAGTTTCACCAAGACAATTTTTCTATGGCCCGGTGGGGGTGGAAAGGGGTGTGGTTGGGGGCGGGATTAAGCATGGGGGGTGCTGTTCTCCCCACCGCTCTTTCCCGCCATTGCCCTGTGGCCGGCAGAACCTGCCTCCCAAGCCCTCTTGCCCAGCGGGAGCTAAGCACTGGAGAGAGGGGGTCAGGTTGGCCCTCCTGCCTCCCCCCAGCCAAAAACGCAAAAGCGCCCTGCCGCAGAAGCCAAAAGAGGCTTGAGCCTCTCGGTCCTTCCCGCCCCTCTGTCCCGTACATCGTCCTGTGGCCGGCAGAACCTGCCTCCCGAGGCCTCTCTCCCGGCGGGAGGCGAAGCGCTGGCGGGAGGGGGTGGCGGCATGAGGGCCGGTAGCTGCTGACTCCACGGACCGGTGCAACATGCCCCGCGGCCCGGTACTGGTCCACGGCCCGGTGGTTGGGGACCCCTGATCTAACTAAATGAAATTCAAAGATGAAAAAAGTAAGGTTCTACATTTAGACAAGTAAAATAAAATGCACAGATATAGTATATGTGGTACCTTGTTCAACAGCAGTAACTGTGAGAGGGATCTTGGAGTCCTAGTGGACAATCACTTAAATATGAAACAGCAGAGCGCTACAGTGAGCAAAAAACCCAACATAGTTCTAGGCTGCATAAAGAGAGGGATAGAATCAAGATCATACAAAATGTTAATACCACTTTATAATGCCTTGGCAAGGCCACACTTGGAATATTGCATTCAGTTTTGGTCGCCACAATTTTTTAAAAATGTTGAGACTCTAGAAAGAGTGCAAAAAAGAGCAACAAAATGATTAGGGGACTGGAGGCTAAAACATACAAAGAATGGTTGCTGGAGCTGGGTATGTCTAGTCTGATGAAAAGGACTAGGGGTGACATGATAGCAGTGTTCCAATATCTCAGAGGCTGTCACAAAGGAGAGAGTCAAGCTATTCTCCAAAGCCCTGACAGTAGGACAAGAAGCAATGGGTGGAAACTAATCAAGGAGAGAAGCAACTTAGAACTAAGGAGAAATTTTCTGATACCTAAAACAATCAATGGAACAACCTGCCTCCAGATGTTGTAAATGCTCCAACACTGGAAGTTTCAAATAAGCGATTTGTTAACTATTTGTCTGAAGCGGTGTAGGCTTTCCTGTCTAAGCAGGAAGTTGGACTAGAAGACGTCCAAGATCCCTTCCAGCTCTATTATTCTATTTTTTCTCTTCACAAATTCCATTTTATAACAAAACATATACGCCTTAAAATATACTGTATCAATAAGATATATATACATTTTCAATATTTCATAAACCAATATCTTATTTTGCACCTTTTTCAACTCTTATTCTTCAGTCTGACCCAACACTCCTCTCTCACAACCTTCATCCCCTTCCTACTTTCTTACTCCTTCCCTCCCCTTTCTCCTTCCCTCCATTCATCCTCTATTAACACTCTATATTTTCTACTTCTTTTCACTCCTCTAACTTCCCCTTCTACTTCCTCTTCCTCCCTCTAATACCGTTCCCTGTCTCCTATCCTCACTCAATTTATATTTGACAAACTGATATTATGTTCCTTATTTTCATACTTGCGGTGCCACTTCTCAAATTATTATTTTTGTTTCATTGCTATGTTTATAATTTCTACAACCTTGGCATATGTTACATGACTCTAATGTCACCTAATCCCCTAATTTTGTCTCCTGGGCCAACCACCAATTAATTCAATTTTTATTCTTAAAATATTGCTATAGCTTAATTTTTTTAACTATCATTTCTTGTGGAGCTCTATTATTCTATTTTATTCTTTTCTTTTCTATTCTATTCTATTATTTGTTTGTTTTTGTCAAGTACATATTGGTAGTATACAAAGATATAACAATGTTTATATACATGATACTAATAAGAGAGGAAACAATAGTATAGGGGACAGAAAGCATGCTGGTGCACTTATGCACGCCTTTTACTGATATGTTAGCAATCAAGTCAACAGTGGATAGTCTAAGGGTAAAGTTTTGGGGGTTAGATGATGATACTACAGAGTCAGGTAGTGAATTCCATACATTAACTACTCGGTTATGAAAATTATATTTCCTGCAGTCAAGTTTGGTGCAGTTTACTTTAAGTTTGTATCTGTTATGTGCTCATGTGTTGTTGTGTGTGAAGCTGAAGTAGTTGTTGACAGGAAGGACGTTGTAGTAGATGATTTTATGGGCTATACTTAGGTCGCGTTTTAGCTGACATCGATCTAAGCTTTCTAAACCTAGGATTGTAAATCTAGTTGCGTAGGGGATTCTGTTGTGAGTAGAGGAATGTAGGGCTCTTCTAGTAAAGTATTTCTGGACATTTTCTAGAGTGTTTATGTCCAAAATGTGATGCAGGTTCCAGATAGATGAGCTGTATTTAAGGATTGGTCTGACAAAAGTTTTGTATGCTCTGGCTAGTATGAGATTACCGGAGCAGAAGCTATGTAGGATTAGGTTAACAACTCTTGAAGCCTTTTTGCCGATGTCCTTGCAGTGGGCTTTGACACTTAGGCCATTTAATATTTATTTATTTTATTTATTTATTTTGTCCATTTCCTGAGTGGCTCCTATCCTCACTCAGTTTATATTTGACAGACTGATATTATGTTCCTTATTTTCATACTAGCCTTTCATACTAGCCTTGGAATATGAGTATTCCAAGGTCCTTAGCGAGTGAGGGTTGTCTGCAAGGTCTTGTTTATTCAGCCTGTATTTGGTGATCTATTTGCCAATGTGTAGGACAGAGCATTTGTTGGTTGAGATTTGGTCTGGAGAGAGACAAAGGCAGCTGAGAATCGGGGCGAGGGAACTCAGATGCCGCCTTCTCTCCAAACAACCCGTCAGGCCTGCTGCGGTTTGTGCCCGGGCGGGGCGGCTGACTGGCCTCGGATTTCTCCTTGCCTTTGAGCGAGGAGGAGGAGGAGGAGGCGACCGACGAGGCGGGTGGCAGAAGCCGGCCTCGGTCACGTGGTGCCGGCGCAGAGGAGCAGCTTCTGCCGCCTGCAATTTTCCACCGGCTGCTCATCGCCCGGCTTTTTCTGTGGATGCTCCCCAGACGCGTCTTTGTGGTAGCAGAGTCAGGCCGAAGTCGCCGATGTTTTGCATCGCTTCGCCTTTGCCGCGCGGCTCAGGTGACTCTTCTGCCCGGCGGCGATGTAAGGCAAGCCCGGCGCTCACTCCCTCGCTCGCTTCGAGGAACCAGCTTCACCTGCTAGGGCTGATGTAGGAGTTTTTTAAAAAAAGGCCCTCCCCTGCCCGGCTCTAGGAGTTCAAGGGGCGGCCTTTCTTTTGGGAAGGTGAGTCTGGGGTCGGCGGCCGCTTCTGTCCATCCTTGGGATGGCGGGAGGAAGGGGCTTCATGAGCACAGAGAGAGGCGAAAAAAATGGGGCTGCTTCGGATGGGATCCGCCTCTGAATTATGGAACTAGGCCATCGAGAGGGTCTGACTGTGTTTTTAAGGCAGACCCTTACCGGCGACGAAGCTTGCTTTTTTGTGGTGGCCCCGATAATCTTTCGACGAAGGACCAATAAAGGACGAAGCGGTAAAATTCCAGGACTGATAGCTGTTACTGGAAGGAGGAAGAGAGCAACGTATTGAACTGAATTGAATTTTTCTAAGCCTTTCTGCTGAACTAAAAAACCTCTTCTCCCTCTTGATTGGGTGATTTTTTTGAGTATTTTTAAAATAATAATAAGAATAATTTAATATTTATTTAATATCACGTTTGTTCATTTTTCTCAAAAGGGATGCTTTATTTGGGACAAACTCTTAAGTTTGCATCCTCCCACTTTTGCTGCTATGTGAAGGGAATGATTTTTCTAAAATTGCATGCTGATTGATTGATTTGACTGACTGACTGACTGACTTTTTATGGTTTGGGGTTTATTTATTTATTTATTTATTATTTAGATTTCTATGCCGCCCCTCTCCACAGACTCGATTATATATAATAATAAGATTATAATTTAAATTAACTGGATTTGGGACGTTATATATTGTTTCATTATGTGTTGTAAGCCACCCTGAGTCTTCGGGGAGGGGTGGCATAAAAGTCCAATTAATAAATAAGAAATAAATAATATGATGCCCAACTCCTGAAGGACTCTGGGCGTAAATGCATATGCCATCTAAACATGAAGGTGGCATCCTTTTTTCCTTCAGAAATTATACTTTCACTCCAATAGCAATGTGTATAGAAGTGATCGACTGTTAAAAACTAATTTAATTCATCAGTGGAAGCCTATGTTGACTTAATGGAAATATTCATTATTCTAATTAAGGTTAAGTTCTTAGATAGATGGGCATTGCTTTCGATTCCTCCTTAGATAAATGAACATTTAAAAAAGTTTCTTCAATTGGAAGTCTTCTGGATTTGGGGAAGTCTTCTGGAGTCTGCAGAGAGGGGCGGCATACAAATTTAATAAATAATAATAATAAATATTAATAATAATAATCAAATCCCTTCCTTCCCATTCAAATAAATTATATGAAGGTTATATGAATGTGTTGCTGTCGTATGTTTTATTGTGGAGGTAATATTAAATCTATATGCCCTTTCTTTGTACAGTAGATTTCTTTTTAGGTAAATGGTGTTAAGTTTCTTCAACTGGACAACTTAGAGAGTTCTTAAATTAAAAAAAACTCTGGATGATGCTAAAATATGTTCCTTCCATTCAGATTAAAATTGCTATGGAATTATTGTTGCCTTATGTTACATTATAGAGGTAATGTTAATTTTATATGTCCTTTCTTTGAAATCATTTTAATGAATGACACTATGTTATTGGTTATGCAGATGAATCATGGCTATTTATCATTCCCACAAACATGATGATGCTAAATAACTACAAAGAAAAAAAAATCCACATCTTTCTGGAGGCTATTTTTTATTTGAAGGATAGTTGAATAATTTTCAAAATTGTGGAAAAAGTTAAAATACTGTACTTGCATATCTAAGTGAATGAACAAAAGCTTTCTAGAACTTTGTTTTTAACTTCAGCTGAGTGGTGCAAGTTAATCATAGCCCCTTTTTCAAATTCATCTGGCTTTTTAATTTTAGCTTGGAACACTTCAGTTTTTTGAAATGGATTTTAGTTATAGGGTATGATATAATAATCATCAGTGGCTAGTATTGAGACAGTGTCAGAAATTTAGATTCTGCTTCTATGAGACACTCGTATAGTAGTGTTGGCAAACCATAGATGGCCAGCTAAATCTACCACTCTAATTTAATTTATAAAGCTACTCTGAACTTCCTAAACACAAATCTAATAAATACATGAAAAATATACTAATTGTATTGAATTGAAAAATCTGGCCAACTAAATCAAAATTTCAACAAATCTTGTCTAGTTGAACAGTGGAGTAGGGCGTACTTGTATTTAGCACTTAGAAACACTTGGCCTGTGAAGGATCTCATGTGTAGACTAGCTGGAAAAAAATCCTAGAAGGCAATGGCAAGACCATTTCCATATTGTAGCCAGGGGTCGGCTACTGCCCGGACTCGGAGGGTGGGAGATGCAGTGGGGTAGCAAAAATGGAGCTCCATCCCAGAGCATCCAATTTGCACTGAAAGATGAAAGAAAATGCAGGGCGTCCTGCATAAACAACGCCCACAGTGTGGTAGTAAAAAGTTTGATAGCCCTTCACTGATTGTAGCCCTCCACCCCCGCAAAAAACCCCACTTTATGAATCTACCTATGTTGTCATCAGGAATAAAATTCAACTCAAGGATTTCATTACCGGTACATTATTGCCTTCCCGTTCTTTGAAGATTTTTCTGAATTCTGATTATTTTATTTATTTATTTATTTATTTTATTTTATTTATCATACAAATATAGTACAGTGGAACCCCGACATAAGAGCTGCTCGAGATAAGAGCTACTCGAGATAAGAGCTGGGAGAGGAGAGACATTTTTGTTCGTCTCCCGAGCTCAAATCCGCGATACGAGCCGAGAAGAGCCGGGCTGGCTTACTTTCCTTCCTTCCCGCGCTGATGCAGAGCCACTCGAACAAAGCGTCGCGTGTGACGCTTTGTTCGAGTGGCTCTGCATCAGCGAGGAAAGGAAGGAAAGTAAGCCAGCCCGGCTCTTCTCAGCTCGTATCCCGGCACTTGGTGAGTGGAGAGGCGGTCGCCTCCCCTGCCGCCCCACTCTGGGGATCCTTGGCTTCTGCTGGGGGTGGGGGGATCCCAACGCTGTTTTGAATTTCACATTCCAAGTGGGCTAGCAGGGAGATAGGGAGCGTGCGCAACCGCCCGTGCGCCCCCGACATTGAATATCACCTTCGCCAGCCTCCGCTGAGAGAACACTGCCACGTCTCTCATGCAACCCCCTTGCTGAGAGCCCAGGACGTGGAAGTTCGCCTTTAGCGTTTGGCTTCAGGAGTTAGCTCGCAAACGGCGCGGCTGTTTTAAAAGGTCGCTGCCGGCCTGGGGGGCTTTCCAGAATCCCCCCAACCCCCAACCCCTTCCTTCCCACCCTCCGTCCATTCATTCACCCATTCCTCTCTTGATCGCTTAAAGCCGGTCCCTGGTGCAAAAAGGGTTGGGGACCTCTGTCCTACAGGATTGGGTGACAGAGAAGTTGAACATATGTAAATTTAAAAGTTTAAGAAAGTTTACAAGTTAAGTGAAAGAAACTTCATTATTCATTTATATGTACATGTACATTTCTTCATTAAAAACATGTCTTTCTGCATAATTTAGACTAACTTTGTGAGTTTTTTGAGGGCTGGAACCAATTAAAATTATTTACATTAATTCCTATGGGGAAAAGTCGTTCGAGATAAGAGCTGCTCGACTTAAGAGCCCAGGTCCGGAACGAATTAAACTCGTATCTCGAGGTACCACTGTATTGTATTGTAGTATGTTTAACATAATATAAGTATAAAGTAGAGATAGAAAAGATAAACAGACATTAGGACAGGAACGGTAGGCACTTATGCACTCTTAGAAAAGGGGAGAAGTCTATTGTAGATAATGTAAGGTTGAAGATTTTGGGATTGGGGGAAGAAACAACAGAGTGAATTCCAGGCCACTCTATTGCTGAAATTGCATTTTCTGCAGTCTAGTTTGGAGCGATTTACATTTAGTTTGTATCTATTGCATGCTCTTGCGTTGTTGTTGTTAAAGGTGAAGTAGTTGCCAACGGAGTACATTGTGATGTATGATTTTATGAGCAACAGTTAAATCAGTTCGGAGGCGGCGTATTACTTTCAAATGATGATACCAAAAATGGACTGTATATTCACTAATTAACTCTATGCATACATTTACTTCCTCTGGCTCTGATTTGGCAATTGAAGTCAATAAAGAGAATGTTTAGCATTATATTTGATAAGTTGACTGCAACATTTATATAAATAATTTGGTTTTGCATGGGTTTTACTGTATCTTGTGAGATTATGAGCATCTCTATTGGGTTGGCAGTATTACAGGATCGATATGACATTAATAATCCTGTGGAATAGACAGTCACCTTGTACAAATATGATAGATCCCACAAAATAATTTATATATGAAAATATTTTTGTACTGCTTTAAAATGAGCACAACATTATGTCCCATTTAAATGCCAGTGTCAAATGAGATAACAATGATTTTCCTCCCATTTATCTTAATATATCAACTGTGCGTTGGTGCTTTTTGAAAGAGAAAGAGATGAATTGAGGAATCTGCCACATATAATATAGATCCTGGACCAGGGAACAGGAGGGAAAGATAAGGGAAGTGAGCTACTGCTTTATAGATTAGCTTCTTTGTCCTTCATATGCACAGGAATCTGTTCCCCAAATATTGCTTCTTTTGTTTTTCATAGCAATACCAGTAATGCAATTATATTTCTTGGGCATCATACAACTCTCAATAATAAATTCTTTGAATTTAGTTAACCTGGTTTTCTGGTATCTTCAGTATTGAAGATGTTGATAATATCTTGTCTTCATTCTCACAGTGGATCTACTTCCTATCTATTGTCTTTCTACCCAGACATGAATGGAAGAAAGCTCCATTTTTCAGATGAGAGACCTGCCTCTGAGCACACTTATTTTGGAATGGACCTACACCTGCTTTTAACATTGTTGTTGTCCTCTACCAACAATTTGTAATACATTAAGGCCAGTGTTGCAAATACAGAACTAAAGAATTCACATGCCTTCTGTGGAACTAGAGGGTTATTAGAACTAGAAGGAAGTTTAAGCAGATTCTGTGACATTTGTACTCTTAAGAGCAAACAGAATATATTGTAATTTCTAGGGTTCCTAATACTAAAAAGCCCAGGAAGTTTATGGAACTCCCTCAATGTGCTAAAGTTTCTTAGCTCACAGCATTTCAAGGAATTGGATTTAAAAATTGGTTCTGTGACTTTTCTCTGAAAGTGTAATTTGTATGACGGTAAGACATAGAATGGAGTTCCATATAATACACATGTCTTAAAGAACCCACAGTTATTCATTATTGGACTTCTAGACCATTCAGAAGCCGTGATTCTCAGCCATTTTATGATGGCGCAGAAATCAAGCAAGAGCCAAGGATAAATGCACGTAAGAGAGGGGGAGGATGGGAGAAATGTGGAAGATTTTTTTGAGAAATAACTCTTGAAACAATATCCTGTAAAATCTTAACAGGAAAACTGATAAACAAAATAATGTGTTTATGGAAAAAAACCTCCTTATGTTTGGTTCCAAAAAATAGTGCTTTCTATGATAGGAACATGAGAACTGTGGGAGAACTCATTTTTCTTCACTGTTAATATCTTTTTCACTGCTGTGATTAGTTGATGAAATAACATCGATGAGCTATAAGTTGGCATGGAAGGTGCTGTAATACTTGTAGTTTGGAGTTGAAACTCTCATTGTTAAAGGAGACAATCACACCTTGACTTTTAGATATGCTCACAAATACATGCATAGCATTTTTGGTTAATCGTTACAATATTGCTAATGTTTTTTTCTGTTCCAGCAATGGAAAATCCTGAAGTGCTTGTAGGCAGCTGCAGTACTCAGGATGATGAACATTTATACAGTGTAAAACATCATCAATGTGCCAGCTTCTGGAAGATCAGTTAAGAAGAAAACTTAATTTTTTCTTTATGAATCCCTGTGAAAAATTCTGGGCCCGAGGAAGGAAACCGTGGAAGCTGGGCATACAAATTATGAAAATAGCTATGGTCACTATCCAGGTGAGATACACAGCTGCAGTACAATTATTACTTACACATTTTTAGCTACTGCTATATAAATTCAAGAAATTATAACCAGTTGAGTGACAACCTCTGATTTACTGCTTCTTTAGAGACTTGTGTTTTTAGAACCATCTGTACGGTTGGTATTTGAAACTTTCAGACCTTAATACAGGCAGTCCTCGACTTATAACCATTTGTTTAGTAACTGTCTAAAGTTACAAGGGCTTGGTCATATGATTAGAATTTGGGCGCTTGACAGCCAGCATATACTAATGATGGTTGCAGCATCCTAGAAACATGTGACCTGCATTTGCAATCTTCCCAGTTGGCTTCCAACAAGCAAAGTCAATAGGGAAAGCTGGATTTATTTAGCAACCACATAATTCAATCAATTACTGCAGTGATTCATTTAAAAACCATGCGCCCCCCCCCCCACATATTTAAAAATAAAATCAGGTACAACTCATGTAATAATTGCCTTGCTTAGCAATAGAAATGTTGGTCATAATTGTGATTGTAAATCAAGGACCATCTGTAAGTATTGAAATGACCTGTGTTCTTACACACTGAATATTTTGGAAGAAAATATTTTTGTCAAGTATTTAGTATTGACAAATTTAATAATATTATATGTATCTTCATCATATGTTCTTCATCTGTGTTGCAAAAGAACTCTCATAAGTGTCAGCTAACATAGCTATCTCGTTTAGGAATTATAGAACTTTTAGTCCAAATATTTGATGGATGCTGGATTGGGGTAATGAACAGAATAGGCTATTAGTCAAGTGGAGACAATGAACAATATCAAGATTATAGTTGCAGTTTCATTTCATTATTATATATGTCACTCTTCAGCCTTCTACTAATTAAATGCTCATTGTTCACCAACTATAAGGAAATCTGTGTGTACAGAATATAGTATGAAAATGTCCAATATGAACTATACTAATATTATATTATGTTTTTATTAGCAAAACAGATCCAAGATCAAAAAGAATAAAATAGTCATGATATTGAACTGGGCTAAATTATAAGTGTAACATAGTTACATAAATATAGGAGGAGTCTTTGACCACTGAATGAAAATAAAAGTTGTAAATCGGAGGGATGGTACCCAGCTCTTTTTTCCTATATGTTCAATTCCTGATTTATTTACCTTTCACACTCTCAGGGTAAAATGAAACTACCAAGAGAATGAGTAGGGAATGGTGGTAGAACTACTGTATTTTTCGGAATACTGTATACAGATAAGAGGCACCCTTTTCCTCCCTAAAAGAGGCTGAACATTTGGGTGTGACTTATACTTTGGATGTTACTTTTTCAAAGTTTTTTTCCCCAGCCCTAGCAAGGTGCTGACAATCTTCTCTGCTTCCTATGCCCTCCGAAGAAGGTTTTTTCCAGCCCTAAGTCTTTGCAGGCTTGCTTTCATTCCTACCCCCTCTGAAAAAGGCTTTTTCAGCCCTAACCAGCGGATAAAATAATGTGTTCGAGCTGAACTGACTAAGAACACTAACCAGATGCATACCTGATAGGTAGATTCCCCCCCTCTATTTTACTCCCCCGAAACTAAGGTGCGTCTTATACTCCAGTGTGTAGCTACGAATGCTCCATCAATTAAAAAATTTAATGTACTTGTGGTCAGAATGGACTTTTTGAGTATTTTAGCTGAAGAATTCCCTTTCTATTGATATTTTCAGCTTGTAGTTTTTGGTTTAAGCAATCAAATGGTGGTTACATTTAAAGAAGAAAACACGGTATCCTTTAAGCATCTATTCCTGAAAGGCTATGTGGACAGCATGGATGACACCTATGCAGTGTACACGCAAACAGAGGTCTATGACCAGATCTCTTTTGCAATAAACCAGGTAATAGTTATTTATCTATCTATCTATCTATCTATCTATCTATCTATCTATCTATCTATCTATCTATCTATCTATCTATCTATCTATCTATCGGCTGTATGTTCCAGCATAAGTCTGGAATGACTCAAGCAATTTTAAACAAGCTTGGTACACAGATGATTTACCCTCTGGAAACAAATACTGTGGGAGTAAGACACCCTAGTACCCCTTAGTGTGTGTGTGTGTTCCAGCATAACTCTGAAACATCTGGGCCATTAATGAGAGCGAGTGCAGCGTCCTAGAGTGGACATTGTCTATGATTCACTTCTGTCACAGCTTCCTCTAGAAAGCCAGCCATGACATTTGCCCTCCACTGGGCCAATGGGAAAGCACTTGATATTCCCTTCTCTTGACAGAAGGTGGGCCAAAGTGCCATGATTGTAGAAAGGGTGGGAAAGAGGAGTGCGTTGGAGGGGGGAGGGACAGGGCAGGGGTGATGGGCATGGGAGTAGGGGGAAGAAAGGCCCCTCTCAATGACTCCTTGTTAGAGGCAGATGACGCCCCCTGGTGGATTTGGGGCAAAGTGCCAAGATTGTAGAAAGAGCGGAAAGAAGATCACATGGGAAGGGGAGGGCAGGGGTGATAGGCATGGGAGTAGGGGGCAAAAGACCCTTCTCAATGGCTCCCTGTCAGACAAATGCTTTGAGGTCTATAAATACCCGTGTAGCGCTGGGTTTTCAGCTAGTATTTTATAAAATATTGTACACTGAACCTAAACTAAGCTTGAAAAAGCCAAGTCAGTATATGTAAACAGATATGAATGGAAGGAAAATCACATTGGTTTCCTATACCATAGAGCTTGCATTGGCTCTAATGAGGCAAGAGATGCAGACCTTTTAATTCCATAGTAACCTCATCAGATAAAGGTAACACAGGCAATTGGCCCATAAAAATGAGGTTTTCTATGACTGAATCCATTTCACCGAGTTTTAGTTGAAGCTTAGTCTTTGTAATTCTATTCATGAGATCAATAAATCTGAAAAGCAGTATGTTCCATCGCAGACATTCTCTTGCGTCTCCAATTAGTTCAGTTTTAATTATCGGGCAGCTCCATTAACTGGTTGTACCTTGTCGCTTAGTTCTTACAGCTGCGTGCTAATTCGGTTGGAAATCACGCCTACGAAAAGAAAGGATCAGAAAAGACGCCCATGGCCATATGTCAGTACTTCTACAAGAGAGGAATTATCAGCCCTGGAAATGACACTTTCGATATTGACCCAGAAATTGAAACTGGTGATATACTGAACTACTCAAATCAGATAGATTGTTTCTGTGTGAGAGAGAAGAATGAGAGTGGGGTGGGCGGAGGTCAGAAAGAAAGACAACTTGAGCAAAGTCATAGTGTTTAAAAGCAAACACATAGTAATTTCCAGTATCATTACAATATAATGGGTAGACACTTCAGATGTTTTATTTGTACAGGAAGAAATTCAACTACTGCAGATAGTCCTCACTTAGCAATTGCTTCATTCAGTAACAGTTCAGAGTTACGACAACAGTGAAAAGGTATATTTAAGACCAATCCCTGAACTTGCAGCTATTGCAACATCCATTGTCACCTTCTCAGCTTGTTTCCAACAAGCAGAATCATTGTGGAAAATGGCAGGAAGTCACAAAAGTCACATGCCATTTTGCTTAACAACCTGAGGTGATTTGGTTAATGACTGCAGTGGAACTGTCATGGGATGTTTCACTTTATGACTATATCACTTAGTAACTGTGATTAGTAAGTGAGGACTACTTGTACATTAGAGTCTTGTTTAAGTCACGAAAACTGCAGTAGTGGTGCTTCATTTAATTCCTTGCCCCATTTCACTCAAATGATGTCAGCTTCCGTCAGACCTAATATATTCCATATACAGTAGATGTACATTGTTTATATCTATGGAGATTCTCAGTCATCCAGGTTATGGTTGTCCTGAAGGTGCTTTTTCAAGAAGTAACTGGACTTTCTGGTTTTTCTTTGAAGATGTTTTGCTTCTCATCCAATAAGCTTCTTCAACTCTGAGCTGAAGAAGCTTCATGGATGAGAAACAGAACATCTTGAAAGAAAAACCAGAAAGTCCAGGTGCCTCTTGAAAAAGCACCTTTAGGGTGTACGTGGTTTAGTTTCCAAGTGGCCTGATACCCTGCTGATAAAAATGGCTGACTCATAGCCCAGTGTGTTGACTTTATTGTATCTGAAGCAGGTTCTTCATACTGGTAATTATTGAACAGGGTTAAGGGTGCATCTACTTGCAAGATACTGTAGTATAATCAAAATTGAAGCAATTGATGTCCCTCATCCACAAAAGTGTCTTGCCAACTCAACATTGCAAACATCACCAACACTAATTGGTGATTCAGGTTCATGGTGAACTTTACTATTAGGAAAAGTGAGGCAGTGCCCTCAGACTGTAGACATGTGATAGAAAGCATTAGTAACCTGTTGGATGACATAAATGTTTGCTGTGGGGATTATTTTGCGCTCTTACTTTTGCCCTGAAGTATTGAAGAAAATGTCACCTTACAATGCACTTACAAATCCAGTTAGCTTACCTGCCTGAGCCATTCATGTTTATGTACTTTAGGCAAATACCGAAATATATTGGCTGACTCTACTGGCCTCTGAAACTTTGTGAATAAATTTGAGTGGACAGTCTTAACTGTTCAACATGAACATTGATTACTGAACATATAGAATTATTGGTAGTGTCTGTTATGAGAATTCAGAAGCATTGTGACTTATTTTTGGAGTTTGGAAATAGTGACATAAATAATAATCTCTTAGCGAACTAATATAGTAAACATATGTGCACAACATTTCCAAACAATACCAAAAGCTGAATTCTGTAAGGATATCTTAGCTTAAACCTCTTGGGTATGAAAGATATTAAAGGACTGTTGAAAGATTGAAGGTCTTTTCTTGATATATGTATGCAATTACATGAACCAATGTGTAACATATACAAATAATTACACTACAAGAACTTTCTGAATTACTGTTTCTTCATTTTATTCAGATGGAAGTAATTCATAACTGCATTGAAACATCATTCTACAGTCATAAGTAGAAGGGCCTGTAACCATAGAAATTAGGGTATTAGGGTACTGATCTGTGGATCAAGTATAAAATTTCCTTTTTGGGTTTATTTTTAACAAGCAGATATTTTCAGGGATTCTTTATCAAATAAGAATTCCCATAAGGCAGAAGTTCAGTAAATAT